>NC_054469.1:125845005-126474617 GCF_017639515.1 Carcharodon carcharias | reverse complement strand
TCTAGTGGTTGTGGGATCACTTATCTCTATTTGTCACATGTTGTTATTGATGTGTAATCCAGGAGACGGGTCAGGAACCGAACTTGAGACCTTCTGGACTTTAACCCACAAACTCATCAAGGGAGTTTACACAAAAATAACTAACTACCTAAGTATTCTGAGTCAAATTCATTTTTAGTATGCTATATTTTAACAAAATAATTTCAGTAATCGGTTTGGATTTTGTTATTCATAGAAATGTATAGTCAACCTCTTATAATATACTTAAACAAGGTTTATTAGAATAGTGATGGGATGTTACAGTTTGTATATGTTATCCTACTCTCAGTATAGAATCCAGCAAACTAAACTACTACCTGATACTAATGGGTTTAATATCAATGTGTAAAAGTACTCAAGCATAAGAATCCCTATTGATGCAATCTTAATGCTGCACACATCAAATAATTCCATCCCAGAGCATTTTGCTTGGAGACAGTAGCACCTCTCAGAGATTAATTATTTTGTATAAATTACATTCTTATTAAGATTAATTTCTGCTGAGGTACTTAATGAATTATTGACTGAGCTCAGGGACAAAGAACTGCAAATTTGCTTTTTGTATCTGCAGCTTAAAGAGATTTTTATACAAGAATAGCATTCTTGGCAAGCTAGTTATGTGTTTATCAGAATTTGACTGCAGTGGGTTTGACATCCAACTTAAAAAGATATCTTTCAAATGGATAAAAATAATTCACAATGTTTGCTGGGAAAATACAAGCACTGCACTCATTCCATTAATCATCTTGACTATTCTGACCAGTTACAATTTCCGATTGTTACATGCAGTGACATTATCGGTGAATCAATCTGTTTTATTTATTAGATTTTGGGATGTGGCTGTGTGTGATTCTTACTTAATAAGTGGGTGGTTTTTCAATTGTTATCAGAAAAATGAGGTGCAGATGTAGGCTGTGTATGTGTAGCATAACATGACTGTGAGCAGCCACATGGAAGAAGTGTTGGAAACATCCCATTACAAGTAATATATCATCAGTGTGACATGTAGGATTTAAGGCTGTTTTCATTTGAATCGTCAATGCAGCTGTTCAACAGTCTATGTAGAAAAAAGATTAACCCTTTTACTCCTGCTTAATCTCTTACTGAGTTCTCTTAAAGAGACATTAGGCTTTGGTTTTGAAAGGGTCAGTGTCTTCATCGCCAGGGAGAGACAAGAGCCATAACAGCCTCAGATCATGTTTATAGTGAAGGTGTCATATAAGCATTGCAATTGAAGTGCCATTAATAATAGAACAGACTTCAAAGCAAACTGTTTCATTGCATTGAATGCTGAGCTTTTGTCCTATGTGCGCCAAATATTTTTCTATGTGTTCACAGTGCTTCTGAATGAGGTTGTAAGGCAGATTTTGTATGGCCTCATGTTGCTGAGGCCTCGTGGACTGGAAAACTGCAAGGACGCAACCAGTGATTTTCCAAATTGCACTGGTTGCATGTGAGGTCCCACTGTGACTGGTTGGTCTCACAAAGTTTACCATTAATACTCAACAAATAATATCCAACACTTGCGGAGACACACAGCATATCCACCAGTAACTGTAAATAAAAATGAATAGAGCACTAGAAAAGCCACCTTAAAGGGCAGAAGGACCCCAAAGATTGGGATTGCAGTTCTTTTGAAGCCTTCAGCGGATAATTGTTTCATGCCAGACTGGAAGTAGGGGAGGTTGCTTCAAAGACTTCTTTCTCCATGGATGAACTGCGAATTTCCTGAGGCTGACTGCTATGTTCCACATGATGTTGGAAGGCAAATCCTCTAAGGTTCCTGGACACTGCAGGGAAGGGAAATCCCAATCAGGGCATTCATGTGATAATAGGATTCATTGCACACTATTTTCTCTCATTCTCCACTTGATTTCCTTTGTTTCCTTGTTACTCAACAAAGAATTGCTTCCATTTCAGGACTGATGATAGTTTTATAGAAATTAGGCTGGGAATTTCTCCAGGCTTTAATTTTGCCTGGACAGGTCTTAAAATTCAAGTGCCTGCACTTGATTCACCCTGGCTGAGTATCATTAGCTCGGCGGGGAGGCAATGGCGTACTGGACTAGTAATCTAGGGATCCAACATAATGCTCTGGGGAGCTGGGTTTGAATCCTGCCATGGCAGATGGAGGAATTTGAATTCAATAAAAAATCTGGAATTAAAAGCCTAGTGATGACTATGAAATCATTATCAATTGTTGTAAAACATCTGGTTCAATGATGTCCTTTAGGGAAGGAAATCTGCTGTCCTTACCTGGTCTGGACGACATGTAACTCCAGACCCACAACAATGTAGTTGACTCTCAAAATGCCCTCTAAACAAGGGCAATTAGGGATGGGCAATAAATTCTGCCTAGCCAGTGACACCCACATCCCATGAATGTATTAAAAAAATTAGGTCACCATAGAATACACATTTATGCTGTCCTCCCTTCCAAAATCTTGTTTGGGAAAATTGATGCATACTCAAATGTTCAAAACCCCAATTTAGATGTTGAAATGTCTGTCCCTGCCACAATCAATTTGCCTACAAGGAGGTGTCCACTTACCATTAAACTAGCAAGATTGGTGTACTGCACACCAAATGGTCAAGTATCAGACATTCTTGTTAAATGCTCTTCTTTTTCTTCCTTCTTTCCTCCCCTTGTAAATAAGCAAGAACTGGATTATACCAATGATACCACTAGGTGATTTGAAACAACAATAACACTACACTTTCCGGTGTGGCTCCCAGTTTTATCTGCCTCCCAGCATGATAGTGGAAGATAGTTGGTGGAATTTTACAGCCACATTGTGGCAGGGGCAGGGTCAGAAAATGCGGCAAACCCCTTCAAAGCTCCATTGACTTCGTCGGAACCAGGAAATCCCGCTGGTGGGAGGGGTCATAAAATTCCACCCAATGTCTCCCAGGGTTTGCACACTTGGACAAAGGGGAACTTTTTGCTGTTGTTTATGCACACTGCCAAATTTCAAAAGAACAGAACAATCGGAGCCTGACATTGTTCAAATCGGATAACATTTGCACATTTTGATATTAACCCAAAGTCACTGAACTCGCTTCCTTATAATTCTGAATTTGACAGATTAAATTTTAAAATATTTACATTGATGTAGAACCTTAATACATCTCTCAGAAATATCCCAAGACAGGTAATTTATTTTGGTGGTCTTGATTGAAGGAATGTGATTATCACCTCTGGTTGGATGTATTCCTGTAGGTGTCATCACATGACCTCCAACCTCCAAACATCTTGCCCGCTCAAAGAGCCTATTCTCCCATCTCCAAGTTTTGGATGAGCCAAATGGACTCATTCAATGCTGCATTGTGTCTATGGGCTAGATTTTCCCTTCCAGAAGCGAGGTTGAATTGTACAAGGCAGGCTTTAGAAATAGAAGGGACCCACATTTGGGAATCCTGCTCCTCAAAAGCAGCACTGTAATTTTCATTGGCACGGGATAAGGGGATGGGTCAGCAGTCCACATGCTGTTGTCCCAGTGTTGCTGGCACCAGTGTGGAAGTGGGCATTTCTGAACCTCTTCATTTTTGGTGGAGGAGGGTGGGTTTTAGTAGGCAACATGAATCACACCAGCAGAGAAGTGTTGTGAACCATGGGTGAAACTTGGTTTGGAGGTGGGAAGCATATGAAAAGAAAATACAAAATGTGTTCCCTACTTCATTATAAAATGCTGTAGCATAAGTTATGTCTACTTTACTGTAGTGATTGATCATAGTGTTTTGTTTTGTAAAGGGAAGTGACCATTAAATAATATTGTTGCAAGGTTGTTATTTCTGACAACTGGCAAGTTGTTCAAGAGAAAGAACAACATTGTAAGAGTAGAAACATCTCCAGATGCGTTAGAGTACATTATCCAATGGATAATGTGATTTTCCGCATTGCACACTATTGAAATCCAAATCTGAATCTGTCCCCATTGCTTTTTTTTCTTGAAGTTCAGTTCAGATATATCTTTGGCTGCTTCAAAACTTTGACAGATGGCAAGTTTTCATTAATTATTAGAAGGTCAGCTCCACTCAACAACCTGTTTGGCCGTTTTAAAGCATTGACAGATGGCTGAGCTTCTGGCTTTGTTCAAAGGCTCTAATGCTCAGCAAGGATTGTTTATACATTTGTTCATGGGAATGTCATTATGAATGCCTGGTTACCTTCTAACCCACTAATGGATTCTGCTCAGCAGGGTTTGTTGACATATCTGTCAAGGGAAATGTGATCATGTCGATTTTGGCTGATTTATGCCCTTTTCAAAGAGGGTAATGGGCTATTCAAGTATTTTCTGTTTATTTTGAGATATGTATGGGCAGGTGAGGAGTGGTAAGGGGTTGGCGGTGAGGGTTGGTGGGGGTGGTGGGGGGGGAGGGGATGGCTCCCACTCATTTCCAGAACTGAGTCAATGTTTCAATTAATGGAGGAAAGCCTTTTAACCAGGCTCTCTTGGCATTGGCCTGCCTCCTTCTTGGTCTCAGGCCTGCTGCTGCAGGGAACATGCTCAACTCCAGGCTGTCCCAGCGCCTGCTGGAAGAAAATAGTATTGGCAGGCACTACTGGGTAGGAGGTGGGATCTTGATGTTGGCAAATCTCCCATCTCCTGATTGCCACCTCAAAGATGAAAATCCAGCCCTATGACTCAATAATTAAGTTTATGAAAGGTGGAGACCAACCAGGAGTGTGCTGAATAGTCAAGTCTGGAGGTAACAAGGACCTGAATGAGAGTTTCAGCAGCAGATGAGCTGAGGCGCGGGTAGAGTTGGGTGATGTTACAGAAGTAAGCTGTCTTGGTTGAAAAAGTTATGATGCTGGAATCTCATCTTGATGTCAGATATGACATCAAGGTTGCATATTATCTGATTCTGTACCAGTTACCAGGGAAAGGGATAAAGTCAGTGGCTGGGAAACAGAGTTTGTATTGTGAATAAAAGACAATGGTTTTGGTCTTCCCAACATTTAGTTGGAAAAAAAAAAATTCTTATCCAGTATTGGATGTTGGACAAACAGAATGACAAATGACAGGCAGTGGAGGATCAAGAGAGCTAGTGGTGAGGTAGAACTGGGGGCTGTCTGCATGTGGTACCTGATGCTGTGTTTTGGATGATGTTGCTGAGGGGCAGCATGTAGAAGAGAAACAGGAGGACCCAAGCCTGGGACCTTGGGGGCACCAAAGGTAATAGTGCAGGAGCAGTCAGATAAGGTAAGGAAATTAAAAACACACAATTTTTAATATTCATATGATTTTTCTCCCTGGTTTCTCACAGCAGTAAATTAATTTTTAACTCCTGAAGACTCTAAGACAATCCTGGAAAATTGTAACCTTATAAAAATAATGATTATCAGATTACTATATAGTGCTATGGGAACTTAAATATCCATCTAAAGCAATAGTAAGGAACTCTGTTTAACATTTCATCTGAATGATGGTATCTAGGACAGTGCAACACTCACTTCAGTCAGACAAGATTACATGCTCAAGTGCAGAAATGAGTGAAAGAATTACTTTACTGTTAATATTGTTGGGCCCTTCCTCAGCTTCTCCTCCATCACAGAGCACGCTGCTTTGATTTTCTTGGTGCCTCAATCAGGTGGGCACAATGCACCCTTCCTCCACATGCTAATGACTCCATCCCTGTTATTTAGGGCACACTGGGGCCTGAGTCCCTCCATTCGGGAAAACTTGGAATCTTCTGCATCACTCCACTGGCAGAGTGGCCCTACCAAAATTTCAATGTTTAAGTCCTTTTGTATGACGTAGAGGTTTTAAGATTGATGGTATGGGGAGGAATTTTAGCTTGGCGTGCGGGATCGGTGAGGGTGGGCGGGGGCAGACAGGAAGCCGACCGCCACCCACAATCTGCAGCGCTCCATGATTTTATGCGGACGGGCCAATTAAGGCCAGAATGATACGCAGCCTAGAATGTGCACGAAGGGGCGGGCGGGGGCATGATGTCCACTGGGTCCAATGGTAACCTGGTGGCTGATTCAAAAGCAGCCTCGGCAGCCCCTGGAAGGCTGCCACCAAAAGACATGGAAGTGTTGCGGATGGAAACCGCAGTGAGTGGACACGGCAGGCAGGAGGGCGGGCCAATGGTGCAGTCAGCCTCGCGCTTTTCAGACGAGTGCCTCACAGCCCTGTGGCACAGAGAGAAACCCTTGTCTCCAGGGACGGGAGGAGGAGGCCCCCCCATCTCACAAAAAATGCCTGCAAGGAGGTGGCATCCAGGGTCAGCAGCCACAATGTGGTGAGGTGCACATGGGTCCAGTGCTGAAAGCGCTTCAATGATCTGCTGCATTGGTAAGAGTGAGTACCGTGTTGGCATGGGTCACTTTGCAGAACAGTTAAAAGCTGCCCATCCCCACTGTGGATCTCAGAGGTGTTAGAGTGTGAGTGACAAATGTCAATGAGGCTGGAGCTGGCCAAGGGGGAGAGCACTGGCTGCTTGAACTGAGTGCCTTGTGGCTCCAGGGTCACAAATCAGCTGAGCCCTGCGAGGTGTTCCTCATGTGGGATTGGCCAGGCTGCAATGGCACTGCAGGTAGAGAGTGGACTTTCAGGAGAGAACATCCCATGAATATGCTGAGAGGCCGCAGACTGGCAGGGGACCCCACGCCTCCTGATCCTCTTGCGATATGAGCAGGAGGCCCTGGAGCTGGAGAGGTGCCATGCGCCTCGGTCAAGCGGCTGCGGTAAGGTTGGGGTGCCAGAGGAAGGTAAGAGTGCAGTGCACTGAGGTGAGAATGTTGGTTATTGCAATAATTCTACTGTAGTCTCTATATTGATGTGAGCCTAGAACCTGAAATCCCCATTGATAATCGAAAGGCAAGGGCACCATGATGCATATCTCTGTCTCATAAGGGTGCCTGGCATGCGCAGTGACGGTATGATGACTTTAACTAATGACATGTCCTTCTTCTCCCTTTTAGGCTTACTAGCAGCCTCTCATTATAAGGAGTCTGAAGGCCCACCCCTGACCCCCTGAGGACTGCCATGCTCACCACGCACCTGCATCACACCCGCTCTGTCAAGCAGGCACCAGCGCAGATACCCACACCTCGGTGGGCATAACATCGCCAATTAATCTATTGATGCACATTGATGAGGGCACTTCACACTCAGTTGCGGTGCAGGCGGAGGCAGAGAGTGCCCAGGGTGCCGGCAGTCGGAGAAATGCTGGGGACCTGGACAACGCTCAGTCAATGGCTGATGATGGGCCTCTGGAGTCGTCAATGAGGCAGCAGATGCTGGATGTCCAGCAGGGTGTGCAGGAGGATCTGGCAAAGAAAAATGAGGGAATTTGTGCCATGGTGTCCGTTGGGAGGAGTCCCTGCGGAGCATGACCATTGTGTTGACACTCATGGCTGAGTGCAATGCCTCCTCCATGGAGAGAGTGGCAACTCTCTTGGAGCGGCTGCTCCAGGGACTCAATCAGGAGTTCCTGGGGACACGCTCGGACCTGCAAGCCCTCTCACACCAGCAATGATCTCAGTTGGTCAGTGTCAGTGTGGGAGATGGATTGGGTATCCAGTATTCCAGCTAGGTACCCATCTATCAATGGTGAGCAGGGAGGTCCAAAGCAACCTGACGTTGGCACATGAGCTGCCTGTTGTCCCTGTGGGCTCCTCTCAGGGCGCTCTGGATGATGGCAGTAGCTCCTCTGCCCCTCTGCCAGTGACTGTGACATCTGATGAGGCTGCAGCGACTGGGGAGATGCTTGCCTTGGCACTGGCTGCACCCTCCCAGGAAAGGCCAACACAGGCTCCACGGGCCAGAGGATGCCAGCCAAGGTCATCAAGGCCAACAAGACAGCAGAGTGAGCAGGCTGTCTCCAATGCCGGTGCCATCGAGGGGGGAAGCACCTAGACGTAGCACCCACAAGTGAAAGCTTAAAGCACCTTAAGCGCAACACGGATTTATCATGTGATATTTGGTTCCCCCATTTTTCTTTTTTTTAAAGGTGTGATGCGAAACACTGGTTCATGTTAAATTCTTCAACATTTAACATTCACAAGCAAATGATATGTAATTTTGTGTAACTGACCTCTGTAAGCTTCATTTGTTCTGTAGGTGCAGGGTAGGCCATGATGTTACGATGGACATGTGCCTCTTGAAACTTTATTACAACATAGTGTATGTTGTTGACCAAGGAGCTGGTCCTGTCAGGGATCGAGTATAGAGCCTGTAGCCCTGGCATGTGCTGGTGGTTCTTATTTGGTAGGCTAGCTGAAGGAGCATAGTATCAAAGCATCTCGGGTGTCCCTGCCTCCCTGGAGGTTACCCAGGTCTGCGTCTATGCCCTCAGTGCTCTCCTCACCATGCTTGTCCTCGGACTCACTACTGGACTCATTGTCTGTTGCCTGTGCAGCAGCATCAAGATCCTCTTCCTCCACTGCATCCCCCTTGCCAGTGCCAGAGTGTAGAGAGCGCAGCGTACAACTCCTATCAGTGACACACGATCTGGGGGGGTATTGCAGGGTGCCCCCTGAATAGTCCAGGCATCGGAAGTGCATCTTGAGAAGGCCAATGATCCTCTCTACCATCATCCTTGTGACGGCGTGACTCCTGTTGTACTGTTGCTTGGCCCCTGTCCTTGGTGGCAGAGAGGCATCATGAGCCACCTTTTGAGGGGATAGCCCTTGTCACCAAGAAGCCATCCATCCAGCCAGGCTGGAGCACTGAAGAGCCTCGGCACCTGGGAGTGCCTGAGGATGTAAGCGTCATGGGAGCTGCCAGGGTACCTTGCACAGATTTGCAGAATCTGCATCCTGTGAACACACACTATCTGCACGTTCATGGAGTGGAAGCCCTTCCTGTTGACAAAGGCACTGGGCTCACCTGCTGGCACCTTGATGGCCACATGTGTCGATTGCACCTTGGACATGGGGAACCCAGCAATCACTGCAAAACCTATGGCTCGCTCTGCCTGACTGGCGTTGTTCCTATGGTAATGAATGAAACTCAATGCATGCCTGAACAGTGTCTGTCACCAGTTTGATGCAACTATGGACAGCTGATTGGGACACTCTGCAAAGATCTCCCACTGACCCCGGAAAGAGCTGGGGGCATAGAAGTCGAAGGCCAAAATGACCTTCAGTACCACTGGAATAGGGTGTCCATCCACACAGTCGCAGCTGATCTCAGGGCCAATCCTCTGACAGATGGAATTCACAATCTCCCTTGAGAGGCGGAGCCTCCTTTGGCATTGCACCTCAGACATGTTGAGGTAGCTGCATTGCCGCCTGTAAACCCTGGCAGCAGGATATTGGCATCTTCTGCAGCCCCTTCACCTTGGACTTACTGCTGGCCCTGTGCCCCTTGTGCCTGTGCCTCTGCACCCACAGGTCGCACCCCTAGAAGCTGAATATGGACTCAAGGCCTCCTCCCCCTTCTGGCCCTCTCTTCCTCTTCAGAGTAGGTGCCTTCAGCGAAGACTACAATCCCATTATCAGGGTAAGGGAATACCCTGTCTGATAGCTGGAAGGCCCCATATGGTGTGAATCCTTCGGGAGCCAGGAAAACAATAGCTGAGTCCTGAACAGAAGCCTCTAAAATATCTGAATGCAGCTCTGAAGCAAAATGAAAACATCCTGTTCACAGTTGCAACCAGCAACAAGTGATATCCTGAGCTCCTCACTAATCCCTTTGACAAGGCCACTGACCCCTCTTATCCCACCTGTGGGTAAGGTTTTGCAAATTGTGGTCTGCCCGCTTGGCCATTCGACCGCCGAAAAATCGCATGGGCTACATAAAGTCAGAGACAGTTGGTGTCTCAAGGATCTTAACTGGCCATTTAATTAATCACGGGCGTGCCTCCCTCCCCCTTGCACGTCTGCCTAGCGAAATATCACGAGTGCGCACATTGATGTCGGCAATGCGCTCTACATAACACTCGAGCGGGTTGGGCACATGCCCGCCAAGTTAAAAATCCTGCCCATGAAAATTTAAGAGATCTTTGAGGGATCACAGGCCACCAAGGTCATCAGATTTCTGTTGCCATACAGTATTTTCAAGAAGGTTTTTTGCAAAGAAAGCACATGCATTCTTTTGCATAGCTCTCACTGCTTTTTAGAAGCTAGGACAATAGGGCCCTAAAGCACAGCTCAATATTTGCAGACAGTATCCCATACCAAAAAGTTTGAAAACTCCTGGTTGAGAGAATATCACCATATCTGGAGAGTCTTAATAGACATTCTCATTGTGGAATGGGCTACTCTGATGACTCCATGGCAACATCACTCTGCTGCCACCAGGGAGATCCATCCCATAGTAGAATAGGAGAATAATTGGAGGAGAGGGATTCTAATAGTTAAAAATGGGAAACCTGACCCCAATTCACCAGGAATGCACTGCCTTCAGGTCTAAGGGGGCGGGATTGGTGTTGGATGAGTAACTCACTCCTGAGAGGCAGGGCATGAATTAGAATATTTAAATGAGGCTGTGTGCCTCAAATTTGATCACCAGTTTGGAATTAATAGCTGCGGGCAACCGGCTGATCTCAGATTGAAAAGTTCACCAGCTGTAGGCAAAAAAGAGAGTAAAAAGTCCTGCCATTAAATTCAGCAGATCTCCATCTTCCCAGTATTCAGGATTTCCTGGCCCTTGACAGACATCCCATTCCCTCTCTGTAAATACTGGTATTTATTCCATGTATCAAAACCCTTATTGCAATTTGATTTTCCAGTTCTGATTCTAACTTTCATTCAAATCACAATAATAAGTTGTTAATTTAAACCCTTTCTGGACTAAAGGAGGAAGGGTTTTGCAAGACTTTATAGTTTATACCATAGTGAGCACTAGCCATCAGACAAATTACAGACGATCTCTAGTTTTCCTTTGTTTGGATGTATTTTCCTTTGAGTTGCCATTTCAAGATTCCTTTTAGAGAATTTTCTATTATTTATTGCTGCCATTACAACCAGTAATTAGAAGTTGAATGGTTTTGAAGCAGCTGTTTTTTTAACCAACTTTTATTAATTCAGGTGTTAACCAATGCTGACGGTTCTCCAGGATGACAGCTCTGTTACCCAGGCACAGATTTTTAAAAATGTAGAACCTGACGGATCTTAACTATTAACAAATGCAGGACTGCACAAATGTTCCATGTGGTTTCTTTACAAATTAAGTTTACAGGCTACAGTTTAATTTTTATGGCCTAGTAAAACAGATGGCTGCAGGTTTCTCCAGTGCTATTATCAAATACTTTGATCTTTATTCCAAGTATCTGGATATTTATGAGAAGTCTGGGGCACAGGAACGGAAGAAATTACAGAATGTGATGGAGCCTAAATTTTCCAAAAAGTTGATGAATATTCATTTGAAGAATGGCATTTTCGCTCCCTCCATTGAAGGCCACAATGGTATTTTCTTCTTGGTACTGTTGGCACCTACCAGTTTGATACCTTGTATATGTTAATCAGGCCTCCATGACATTTTGATAGTTTTCAAACATTTTCCTGGTGTTCCCATTAAATATATTATGGCTGTCCATTGATGCCAGTGCCTGAGCTCTTGATGAAAACATTGTTAAAGAGTTCAAACTGAACACCGCAAGGAGGATTTGCACTGGATTGGCTAACATTATTCTTCTCTTTTTGCATTCTTGGTTTCATTTAGGTAGTCAGGTTCATTTG
This sequence comes from Carcharodon carcharias, assembly GCF_017639515.1. NCBI lineage: Eukaryota > Metazoa > Chordata > Chondrichthyes > Lamniformes > Lamnidae > Carcharodon > Carcharodon carcharias. Next base: position 126,462,940 of record NC_054469.1, on the reverse strand, counting down.
TGGCAGTTGTTAAGTCAAGTCAAATATTTATCCTAACATTATAAGAATCATTATTAACATTATTCCACAGTAAACTTTTCCTGATACTTGTACATCTGTAGAGGAAAAAGAAAGGAGATTTGTGGATTCTAACAATTGTGATTAAATTATGAACCTACTATAGATTGATCTGGAGCCAAATTTGTCCATAGACACAGTGCTGGCAACAAATGTAAAAAAAAAGACTTGCATTGATATCGCACTTTTCAAGACCTCAGTTCTAAAGTGCTTTACAACCAATGAAGTACTTTTGAACTGAAGTCACCGTTGTAATGTAGGAAACACGGCAGCCAATTTGAGCACAGCAAAATACGTGGGGCAGAATTTTGCCCTTGGTGTGCGGGCTCAGCTGAGGTGGGTGGGGGCGGTTGGGAAGCCGATCGAAGCCTGCGATCAGACCTGGAAGTCAATTTCACACTGATGGGCAAATTAAGGCCTGCTCAGTGTGAAACGCAAGCGGCAGCGCTGCCTGTGTAGGTGGGAGCAGGCGGGTGAAAGGGGTGAGCGCACAATACATAGGACTAAATTTATCCATCGATGAGAAGGGGGCGGTGCCTGGTCGCCGACACGAATATGACGCGGGATGATGTCGAGGGTTCCCGCCCCATTTAAATCTTCAGGAAGGCAACATAATTATAACAATAAAAGGAACCGCCCCTCCAACCTTAAGGTTGGCGGGCAGGCCTGGAGCCCTGGTGGGCTTCTGAAAAAACATAAAACCTCATCCACCGGCAGGATGAGGTTTCATGTCAGTTTTTAAAAAGTTTAATAAAGTTTATTTGTGCACTTTATTAACATGTCCCATCTCATGTGACATTGTCACATGAGGGGGACATGTTAATGATATTTTTATTTTTCTATTTTTAAACTTTGAAAAGCTTTCAGCGATCCCCCTGAGGCACCACATAGCCTCAGTGAAATGTGAGTTCTTCTGTGCACATGCGTGAAAGAGCGCACTCTCGCATTTGGGGAATCCGCCCCCCCCACCCGCACAGGAAGCGCATAGTGCTTCCCATCGGGTGTCACGCTGAGCGGGCCTTAATTGGCCCGCCCCCTTAAAATGGTGGCGGGGCCCGTTTCGGCGGCGGCAATCAGTTGCCCGCCCGCCGCCGAGTCAGTTGGGCCAGCTTGCGCATCAAGGGCAAAATTCAGCCCATAATCTCCCTGAAGCAGTTTACTGCCTCAGGGAGATGAAGATACATGAAAAATATAATGAAAAAAATTTTTTTTAAATTAAAATGTGATTAAACATGCCCCCTCATATGACTCTGGCACATGTTAATAATGAAAAAAAAAGTTTTTATTTGATTTTTATTTGCTTTTGGAAACCTCATTCCGCCCATGGATAAGGCTTCCAAAAAAGTGCAAAGGCCGCTTGGCCTTTTCTCCTGCCCGCCAACCATTGGACGGGCAGTGAAAAATGTATTTTATTTAACTTTTTAATGGCCTTACTAGACCTTTTAATTGTCTGTGGGCGCGCTGCCGATTCTGACATGCGCCCGCCAACCGAAATATCACGCGAGTGCGCGATGACATGATGCACGCCTGACTTCAATGTGCTTCATTTTACGCTCAATCCGGTCAGGCGCGTACCCGCCTGAAGGCCGAGCTAAAAATTTTACCCATGAAGATCCATACTTCCTGTTGTAAAACCGTTTGTAATTCGAGTCTCACGCATCATATTCTTGATCCGGTTCATGGGGGACAGTGGCTGAGGTGTTTCCTCATGTTTTTTATCTTCACAGTACCACTTTCTCGGTGGGCTGAAAACAAGGTTAAAGAGTCCCACCTGCCCTTACGATTGGGACATGTACCAGCATCCATTAGACCTACATAACCCCCTTGGACATCAGTCCAGAATTGAGAACTGACACCGATGGGCTTTCTATATTGGGGCACAAACACAAAACTTCTGATTCAGATGTGGAATACTTCCACAGAGCCAGTAGCAACTCTGGATGTTGGAAGACAACCCTACTTAGAGACTTTATTCTAGTCTTCATGGGACAGGACAATCTGGAATGGGGCTTAAACCTTTCAACTTTGGACTCAGAAATATTAATATCCCAACTACTAATATCCCATTTCAGTCTAGAAGATCCAGAAGTTATAAATATCATCCTTACTTTAGACAATGCTACATGAATTAGCAGAGGCACGGGTGGAATGGGCCATCTCTCTAGACTCCTGCCAGTTTCATCTAATGCTAAACATTTTTAAATAGCATGTAGAACCATCATTCCGATGCAATGCAAATGGCAAAATATGGAGCTGGTCCACCTCAGGACTCAGCTATAGGAGCTTCGACGACCTCAATGCCAAGAAATTATTATATGCTTACAGCAGCCAGCCACCTGACATACTCCTGCCAGTCAGGGAGTACATGAATAAGGCTGGGATTTCCTGGCCCTATTTTGGCGGGACGTGCTGTAGAGAGATTTGGCAGCCGAGCCAACTGTCCATTGACTTTAGGCAGGACCGCACAATCCCAGTGGTGCATGGGGCCAGAAAATCCCACCCAAGGTTTCAAAACTCAAGTGGAATTTTCCCAACTTAGTCCCTGGCTAAATGGTGGGACCAGTAGCAGGGCAGGATCCCAAATGGTGAAGGAGCAAGTGGTGAAGGAGCTAGGCTTTTCCAAGGTTCTTTAACTGAGCCATGGAATTGTCATCCTGCCTCTGGGTTGACCGACCAATCAGGGAAGGTGAGCGGGATGACATGTCAATTTTGTCAATGGAAGGGTTTCCATAAAGGGACCATGACGTGGGTCAGAAAGGCTTACCTGGACTTGGCAATCACAGGAATGGAAATGAGATTTGGGAAGCTGATCCCCAGATCTCTCACTCTTGCTTGGAAGGCTTGGTGTGGATCTGAGAGACTGCAGTGAATTGAGGAAAGGAAGAAGGGGACAATCATCCCAAGCAAGCAAGTATGGATGCAAATGGCCAAGGAAGTCAGCAGCATAAATGTGTGTTTCCTCCAACCTGGAGTCAATGCACCAAGAGGATCCAGGACATCCTTCGGCTTGACAATGAGTGGCACAATACTTTCACCTGTCAATCCCCACATTTTGAATTTCACAGCATTCTCCTGCACAGTACTCCTCAGAACAACACATCTTGCAGCTCATCCAGGCACTCCATATTCCTATCTGAATAGCCAGCACTCATATTCACCCTTATCCTACTGTCCTCTTGCACCCATGCCTCCACAAATGTTGCCCTTCCCTGCTACCTACATCAGCCATTATGAACACTCATACCTTTGTTGCTTTCTCTGCTTGCAGGAGAGAGCACAAAGCCTCAGGGAGAGGCAGAGATCTGTGGGAGGCACAGGGAATAGCCCTCCATTGACAGGCATCTTTTCAGCCACTGGCAATACATGTACACCTGCTCCACTGGGAAGGAGTTCTTGTTCCAGGAGGCTGCAGATGTCAGCAACGACCTGCCATGAAAGTCTGGGTCTCCTTAGACACTGGTGCTCACACATGCCAAGAGAACTGATCCACTGCCCATAGATTATGTGTTGGAGTCTCACCTCCTTTGCGCTGGATCACTGTGTCCATCCACTCTGTTCAGTTGTGGTGGGGGGGCATGTGACTGAGGGGAAGACAGCTGGTGCTGCTGTTGCTCCTGCTGCTGATGGTGCTGTTGGCAGTGCTGTTGCTACTCCTCTTGTCCTTCATCAGTGGAGCTGCATAAGGTGTGTTGAAGGCTGACAGGAGGGAAGTGCCACTACTGAGTGAAGTGCAAGACAGAATAAGTACCTCCCAAGATGTTGGCAGTCACTCGTCAAGCAGTAATAGCACAGTCTCAGAGGGGAAGTGCTATGAACAACAGCCTACCACCTGACCATCACTAGGAATGTGTAACTGATCGAAACCTTTTCAGCCTGTCAGTTTCATTGAAGAAGCCCTTACCATTGTGCATTTGCCATGGTGACCCTGCGAGTTGCTGACACATCAGGGAACAGGTGCCCTGGCTGGGAAATCCAGAATGCTGAAAAAAGCAGCTTACTGCCTATTTGAATATTCAAATGACTTACCCAACAGCTGCGTGGTGTTTGCTGTTTGCCTTCAATCGTGCCCTGTTGAAACTGGAAGAGGGCAGGATGATGTCAGGGTCCCAACCCAATGTCACTTTTAGGGCATTTATCTCCCCTACATGCACTCAAACCCACCTCCCCTTGTCTGGGAATATTCCACCCATACACTGAAATTAAGAGAAAACATTATGAAGACAAACAGTAGGCACCCACACACCTGACATATATGGTAATTATAAATAGGTTTCGCTGAAATGTGTAAAATTTGTGAACACATTACATCAGGTGGAAAGAATGCAAAATTTGTGAGTTGCCAGGAAGATTTGATGCAGTGGCCTCACTTCAAAGACAGCAGGTTTCCTGTGCAAAAACATGCAAATTACTTTCACAGTTGCCAAAAAGCAAGCATTAATCTGCATAATCTGTTACTAATGGTTGCAGGCGAAATCAACATTCAGATTTGATGAACTGCATGTTATCCTCTATGTTTCTGCCAGTATTCTTTCCCCTAACTCACTAACTAAGTCCCCTGGGTACATGAATCTGGCTGTTGTTTGGGAGGGATAGAGTGAGTGTGATAATGTGTGGTGTGAAATACGAATGGGGCCGGTGGCACTTGGGGTGATATACTTAGTAGTAGGAAAGACATCACAATGTTGCCCCTGGAATCTTATAGCATAAAATGAGACTACTTAGCCTATCTTTAAAAGAGCTGTCCACATTTGTGCTGTGACCTAGCTTTTTCCCCTCATAACCTTGTAAATTAAGCCTCTTCAAGTATGTGTTAAGTTGCCTTTTGAAAGTTTTCACACTACCCTTTCAGGTAATGCATTCCAGATCTCAACAGCCCTCAGTGTAAAAAGTTTTCTCCTCATTTTTTGTCCATTGTTTTTAGCCAATTATTTTTAATCTGTGGTCTTTGGTTACTTGCATGAAGAAACCATTTCTCCCTGCTTGCTTTAGCCAAACCCCTCACAATTTTGAATACTTCAATTAGGTCTCCCCTTAACCTTCTCTGCTGTAAGCTCTCCAATCTGTTGTCATCTCTTGCGATCTGCTGCCACCATATATGTTGAATTTCTTGATGTAGACCGCAACAGATCTATCTCTATGCTATCCATGCTAAGCAAGATATTGAGAATGATGTGGGTTCTGGCTGAACACAACTGGATAAACTTTATTACTAGCAACAATTATATACAGCCCTACACAGGCCTTGATCTAGCCTGGGTCCGAACAGTTACATAGGCTGATTACTTGACCAAATTCCTGACTCATAAGGTATACATAAAGTCTTACTGATACACAGTCACGGACAGTTGTGAACATCTGCAGTAGAAATCACAGGCAACAGACAACATCTAACATGGAGGCTGTACTTCTTATCCTCTCGCCTTATACATGGCAATATCATAGTGATGTCACTATGCAGTTTCTTAAAGGTACATGTCATTGCCTGCATTGGCATGCATACAAAATCACAGCACAATGTCTCAACATAACTGAAGTCCCTCATCCCAGGTATCATCCTGGTAAACATCCTCTGTACCCTTTCCAAGGCCTTGAAATCTTTCCAAAAGTGCAGTGCTTGGGATTATACACAATACTCCAGCTGAGGCCAAATCAGTGATTTGTAAAAAAAGAACATGATTTACAAAGGCTTAGCATGACTTGTTTTTTTGCATCTGAAGCTCATAATTTACAAATGCTTTTCTAACCCCCTTATCAACTTGCCCTGCTAGCTTCAAAGTTTTGTAAATGTGTGCCACCAGGTCCCTCTGCTGTTGCACCCCCTTCAAATATTACCATTTAGATCATATTGTCTCTCCATAAAAAAGCATCAATTCGCACTTATCTGCATTAAACTTAATCTGCCATGTGTCTTCCCATTTCAGTAGTCATATTCTCCTGAAGCTTATTACTATCCGGCGGGCATTAATTACTGCTTTGCTAAGTTTTATATCATCATCATTCTTGAAATTGTACTCACTATATCCAAGTCCAGGTCACTTATTTATAACAAGAAAAGCAATGGCCCTAATACAGACTCCTGGTGACCCCACACCATACTTATCTCCAGTCAGAAAAAAACATCTGTTCACCACCACTCTCTACCTCCCATCCCTTAGCAAATGATGTATCCGAGTTACCACTATCCTTTTAATTCCGTGGAGAGAATTTTGCCCCCGTTGGGGGAGGGGGGGTGTTGTGCAGGGGCAAGCGTGGACCCAATCGGCACCCCCAATCGGGTCCACGCAGAACTGCTGAGTGTGCGGGGTGGGTGGGTGGGCGGTTCCCTGAGCCAGGGCCTGCACTCTTCCATGCATATGTGCGAAAGAGCGCAGAAATCTCCCTGAGGCACAGAGGGGGAGATTAGTTTAAGTTTAAAATTTTAAATAAAGGAAAGAAAACATTTTAAGACATGTCCCCTCATGAGCTGGGACATGTCAATGATTTTTTATAAAAATTTTTATTCAATTTATAAACACTTCACGAAACCTCATCCAGCCCGTGGATGAGGTTCCATGATAAATGCAAAGGCTGCTTGGGCTCTTCGCCTGCCCACCAACATTAAGGTTGGACGGGCAGCTCAGTTTATTAGGTTCATTAGGTTTTAAATGGCCTTAATAGGCTGCGTGCCTGCCGAACTGAAAATCTAATTGACGCGCGGTGACATCAGGACGCACACCCAATGTCACCCAGTGGGATTTTATGCTCGGTGAGCGGGCCTCGCCCCCGCTTGCCGAGCCAAAAATTCTGGCCCATATGTTTCTATTTTTCGAATAGATCTGTCATGTATTTTGTCAAATGCATTTTGAAAGACTACGTGTATATTAACTACCCTATTTTCATCAACCCACTTAACTAAAAAATTCAATCAGATTAATCAGACAAATCCATGATGGCTGTTTCTTATTAACCCATGCTTCTCCAATTGTGAATGAATTTTATCCTTGTCAGTGGCCTCTTACAGATTTCCCAACATTGACATTAGACTGGCTGGCCTGTAGTTACCAAGCTTATCCATTTTATCTGTTTTGGATAGGGGTGCTGCATTTGCAATCCTCCGGTCTCTGGCAACACACAGACTTTCTATACCACTTATGAGAAGCCATCAGTGGAAGCAGCATCAGAGGAATGTGTTTCAATACATGGTTTGAGAGACCATAGTGAATAAGAGAAGAATGAGCAGGGGAAAGTGTTGCACAGGAATTCAGTGATGGGGCAGTCCTCCAGACTAATGTGAACTTTTAACTGAGGGCAGTGTTCTCATCCAGCTGGAATTCTCTCTGTGTCCTCTTTCCATAAGATTGCCAGTACTTCCTTCTCATGTAAATAGTTTAGCCTTGGAAGGTTGCACTTTTCTTGATGATGGACACTAATAGAAAATACCAGTTGCCGTGATGCCATGCTTGCATCAAGCAGCTATATTAGATGGGACAATTATTTTCGCCAAGTGTATGAAAGGATGTGAATGAGAAAATACCTCCGGGGAAAGTTAATAGTGGAACATATACCCTATATTTAATGGGCCTACATAGCAAGCATGGAAAGTAGTTTATGTCAGTGTGAAGGGTCATGGATATGCTTGCTAGGCTGATTTAATGGAGCAGTGTATGTTTTATCACCTTAACTAAATTGGTAAGACCATTGAATGTGGCAACTGCCATCTTCTGGCATTTCTACTGCACAACTTGCCTGAGGTCTTGCAATGCTCCAATCCAAGGGTGCACTTCCTGCTTTACACTGGCTGCATCAAATTTTTCATCCCGCGGGCAGGCGCCTACCCAACCTGATCGGGGTTAAAATAGTGCACGATGAGGTTGGGCGAGCATCCCAACATCATCACGCACATGCGCAATATTTCGCTCGGTGGACGTGTGCGTGTGCCGGAGCGGCACCCGCCATTAATTAAGCAGCCACTTAAGGCACTTAAGGGTCCAGTTGAGTGGGATTTTTCCTTGTCCGTCCAATTTCCAGCTCGTTGCATGGGCAAAATGGGCAGGGGGCCGGCTGACATTTTCATAAACCTCATCAAAGGGCAGGATAAAAAGGATGAGCAACATTGCCAGAGTGAGTCATGAGCAGTTTTGGAGATTGTTTGCTGCTGGTTGCTTATTGCTTCTTGGCAGCCTCATCTCTGTTCAGGCCTTCATTCTTAGCATTTCCAGGTTTTATTTCAGGTCTCATTGCTGTCTACCAGGCCCCCAGAAGATTCAGATCATGTGGACACTCCCAGGTATCAGGCAGCCTTCCCTTACCCTAGTAATGGGGATTGTGATCTCTGCTGGAGACACCTCCTCTGAGGAGGAAGAGAGAGGCAGGAGAGAGAGGAGGCCAGGTGTCTCAATGCAGCTTCCAGGGGACCAACCTGTGGAAGGAGAGGCGCTGGCACAAGGGGTGCAGGGCCAGCAGTTAGCCCAAGGAGGAAGGGGCCACAGAAGATGTTACCATCCTGCTACCAGGGTTTACAGGCAGCGATGCAACTACCTCAATATGTCCGGGTGCAATGAAGAAGGAGGCTCCACTCTCAAGGGAGAGTGTGAACTCTCTTTGCCAGATGATTAGTCCTGAGATCAGTTCTGAATGTGTAGGTGGAGACTCCATGCCAATGGCTCTGAAGGTCACAGTGGCCCTCACCTTCTATGCCGCTGGCTCTTTTCAGGGGTCAGTGGGGGATCTGTGTGGAGTCTCCCAATCAGCTGTCCACAGTTGCGACATGTGACAAACTGGTAACAGAAACTCTGTTCAGGCGGTACTGACCTTTATTCTTTACTGTATAGATGAGGCCAGCCAGTCTGAGCGAGCCAGAGGCTTTGCAGTGATTGCTGGGCTCCCCCGCGTCCAGGGTGCAATCAACTGCACAATATGGCCATCAAGGTGCCAGTGGGTCAGCCGGGTGCCTTGGTCAAGAGGATGGGATTCTACTCATTGAACGTGCAGATAGTGTGTGACCACAGGATGCAGATTCTGCAGGTCTATGCAAGGTACCTTGGCTGCTTCCATGATGCTTACATCCTGAGACACTCCCAGGTGCCGAAGCTCTTCAGTGCTCCAGCACGACTAGATGGATGGCTGCTGGGTGACAAGTGCTATTCATTTAAGACATGAAACCCCTCTATCACCCAAGAACAGAGGCAGAGCAGTGTTATAATATGAGCCATGCCTCCACAAGGGCAGTGATAGAGAGGACCATAGGTCTTCTCAAGATGCGCTTCTGATGCCTGGACTGTTCAGGGTGCGCACTACAATACCCCCAGAACTAGTGTCACTGATCGTGGTTGCATGCTGCGCTCTCCACAATCTGGCACTGGTAAGGGGACACCCACTGGAGGAAGAGGATCTTGATGCAGCTTCACAAGCCACAGATGATGAGTCCAGTAACAAGTCAGAAGAGGAGCACGGTGACGAGAGCGCCGAGGATGTGGAGACAGATCTCAGTAAACTCGAGGAAGGGAGGGAAACCAGGGACGCCTTGATCTAAAGCTCCTTAGCTAACCTACCAAAGATCAGCTTCAAATGCATGCCAAAGCTGTCTCCTCCATCCTGGATATCTGAAAGGATCCTTTCATTTGAACACAAAGATCACTCAGAGCCTTTGCAATAAAGTTCAGAACCACTTATGTCCAGCATTACATACTGGCATATCCTGCACCAATAAAATAAAAAGGTGAAACATACTCAGGCCATGATAACAAAAGCCAAATCTCATTTTGACAATGCCAGACTATTTACATAAACTTCTCTGGTCTTCACTCCCAGACCAGTATTGATAAAGTAAACATAAATGAACATAAAATCACCCATGACTTGTCCCTCTTCTGCTTATGGTGCCTTTAACTTACGTTTCCGAGTGCTACATGTAGGATCTCCCCGCTCACTGGCAGCAGCTTTGGAGACAGCCTGCTGGTCCTGCTGTCTTGTTGGCCTTGATGACCTTGGCAGTTGTCCTCTGGTCAGTGGAGCCTGTGCTGGCCCCGCCTGGGAAGGAACGGCCTGTGCCACGGCAGGCTTTGCCCAAGTCCTTGAAGCCTCATAACATGTGATGGTCACTGGCAGAGGGGCAGAGAAGCTGCTGCCATCATCCTCAGCACCCTGAGAGGAGCCCGCAGAGCCGACAAGCAGCTCGTGCCCAGTGTGAGGTTGTTATAGGCCTCCCTGCTCACTGTTGATGGGTGGGCATGTTGCTGGGATACCCGGTGCCTCATCCATCTCCCACAATTACACTGATCACCTGAGGTCGATGCCCGTGTGAGGATGTGTAAGTCCAAGCGCAACCTCAGGAGACCCTGGTTCTGTCCCTGGAGCTGCCTCTGCATGAGAATCACCATTCTCTCAATGGAGGAGGCAGTGCGCTCAGCCATGAGGGAAACGCAGTATTAATTCTCCGGATGGACTTCTCCATAATGGAGACCATGGCCTGCAGACCCTCAAGGATCTCCACCAGATCATCCTGCACATGTCGCTGGACATCCACCATCTGCCTACTAATGGATGACTCCAGAGGCTTATCAGCCTTTGAATCAGTATCGTCCTGGTCCCCAGCAGTCCACCGACAGCCAACACCCTGGGCACTCTCTGCCTCTGCCTGCAGCTTAAGCGTGTGCAAAGTGCCTTCACCAATTTACACCGAGATACTACCCGCTGGTCTAATGCCCACCAAAGTGCTGGTGTCTGTGCTGGCGCCTGCTTCAGAGAGCAGGTATGATGCAGGTGCAACAGAAGCTCGGTGGTCCTCTAGCGTCAGAGGTGGCCCTTCAGGATCCACAGAGCAAATGCCTGCAGGCAAACCTAAAAGGGGGAACAAGGACATGTCATTAGTTAAAGTCATCACACTGGCACTGTGCATGCCAGGTACCCTGGTGAGACCGTGGAGATCTGCATCATGGCGCCATTATCTTCCAATGACCAATGGGGACTCCAGGTTCGAGGCTTACATCAATGAAGAGACAACACTAGAATGGTTACACAGTTCCAAAAGTCTCACCTGTGCACGGCACTCTTACCTTCATCTGGCACCCATACCTCTCCATGCCCGATTGCACGGGGAGCGTGCTGGCTCTCAAGTTCCAGGGCATCTTGCTTGAATCTGCTGAGCAGCAGGAGGTTGGACGGCCCTCCGCTTGTATGTGCCCTCTCTGCCTTATTATGTCTTGTCTTTGCCTGAAACAACAGAGGAGCATTGATTAGCCCACTCTCTACCTGCTGCACCATTGTAGCCTGGCCAGTCCCAGTTGAGGAACACCTCATAGGGCACATCCGAGTTGTGGCTCTTGAGCCGTAAGGCATTCAGTCCAAGCAGCCAAGGCTCACCCACTTGGTCAACTCTGGTGTCATTGACAGTTGGTTCTCAGACTCTAGTACCCCTGGCCAGGGGATGGCCAGACCTTAATACTTCTGCACACTGACCCATGCCAACATGGTACTCACCCTTCCTGAGCGCACTGCACCCATGTACACCTCAATACGTCATGGCTGCACACCATTGCTGCCATCTCCTCCCATGCCCTCTTGGTGAGGTGTGGTGGCCTCCTCCTCCCATCCCTGGGGACAAGGGTGTCCTTCCTGGCAACTACCTCCTCCAGGAGGACAGTGAGGCACTCATCGGAAAAGCAGGGGTCCGAGTACTCACCCAACCTGCCCTCCAGCCTGCTGTGTCCAGCTGCACTCGACTCCATTGGGAACGCTGAACACATGTCCCTCTGTGGCAGCCTTCCAGGGCTGCCGGGGCCGTTTTCAAACTAGTTGCCAGGTCACCATTGCACCCGGCGGCTGACAGGACCCTGCCCCCACTCGCGTTTCATGCTGAGTGGGCCTTAATTTGCCCACTTAATTTGTGTGAAATCACAGTCAGGTCCCAATCATGGGCAGCGGACTTTTTTCTGTCTGCTCCTGGACCCTCCCATCGCGCCCATCCGACGACCTCAAAATCGTGTCTAAAATTTTTATGGCTGCAGTAGAGAAATGGGCTGCTTTGTGCTCTGTTGGACGCTTGTGCTTATATTTCCAAACAGCAGGTCGCTGTCTTGCACACCGCAATGATTACCTTTCAAATTCTGCTGCATCATAAGTGTTTTGTACACTTGGAGGCCCATGAGATATTACTGTGAAGTCCAGTTCAGGCAAAAACCCATGAGCACAGAAAATTAATTGAAGCTTTAAGCATCACAAAGGTCCCTTTGTATTGTTCCACTGAAGTAGAATAAATTCTGGATAGATTTTGAAAAGTTAAATGCACGCTTCAAATCATTGGTGAATACAGTGCCCGGTATGGCACTGAGCTTTACTGACCAACCAGTTCTTAGCGCTCTGTACTACTTCAGCTGATCTCAGCTGGAGTGGCCTCAGAGGTGACAAAATCAACAAACCCACCATTGCTTATGACGATCTTCCTTGCCTCCTCTCTACCTCCTCACTGTTGAAATAAGGACATACTGTGCAGTCACTCACATGAACTGAAGTCTGATCAGCTACTGTCTTGTGTTATGATGAACAGACGTTGGTGAGGAATCAAGGGAAGATATATGGACAACACCATTTCTATGGTTACTGCAAACACTGCTTTCCTGTTAAAGTGAAAAATACCTTCTTTGGGTATAAGATTTTTTTCTCAGGAAACCAAGGCAGAATATTCATAAGTAAATATCATTCACCTGAATGAGTCTGTGCATACCATATTAAGATGAAAGAACTTTTCAAAATTAGCAGCTAACTTTACATTCAAATATTGTGCTGCAGAAGGATGTGTGAGTTGTATGTGGTTACAGGTACTTACCTTAATAGTATCTGTGAGTTTGGGAAGAAAACAAAGACATGACTTACAGTCTCCTTATTTTCCTTCTGGATAATATGTCAATTTTAAGTGAGGATCAGATTGGGTTTACCTGTGCCATCGTCTATACTGCATATTTAGGTTCCATAATGAAGAATGACTATTTAGAGGCTGACTGAAGCCAATGGAATTTTATACCAAAAAACACACGAGCAGCAATATGATGGAAACATCATTGCCTCCAAATTCCCCTTCAATTCACACATCTTAATCTTTGATTGGTCAATATCCTGGAATGCTCTACTTAATAACATCAGCACCAGGCTGCAACAGTTCAAGTGAGGGCCCACCACAACCTTCTCAGCTGAATAAATGTCAACTTTCTAAGCATCACCCACATTACAAGAGCAAACTAAAAAAGCAATTAGTGCCTTTAGAAAATGAAAGTAGAAAATTTGGCGAAAACAGTTGCAAGCAAAAAATATTACTCTTTGCAACATGTATTAGTTGCAGGTCATAATTAGATAATGGTGGTTACGAGACAGAGTCACTAAGTACGTGGATTTTTCACTGTTCTTCATCATATTTGTTGTAGCAGTAGCTTTCTATTTGCACCAGGAGTACAAACAGGAGGCACAGAATAAATACAATTCCAAATGAAACTCTGGGATGCTGGACTTGTTCAAGAAAAGCAGAAAATAATTAGAGCATGCAGCAGGTTAGTCAGCATTCAAAAGAGAAAAATAGGATAAGGGTTTAATTGAGACTCTTGATCAGAACTGGCATGACAAGGTGGAGAAGCTTTTTCAGGACTAGCCAAAGCAACACAGGAGTAATCAACAGATAGAGGTTAATGTATAGACATATAAACTACAAAACATTGTCCAATGATCTGTTACTCAATTCCAGTTTGGCTGTTATTTCAACCAGTACTGAGACAAACTCAATCTGATTGATAAATCCTTCTGCATTTGTTGTGAGCTGCTGTTGCTAAATGAGAGGTAGCAGTCTGCTTTGCAACTCCACAAGGCAGGGTAACTGGTTCTGGTTTTGCCAGATGTTTGGGGGGGAATGGGGGAGCTTGGGCGGGGGGAGGGGGGTTCATGTGATATGACTTCCATTTATCCACTTTGGCTTGAACAAAGGATGTATATTCTTTACTCTGGATCTTTGAGATTGGTAATGTTTCAAGCATTAAGGACTTCAAAAGAGGCTTCAGGGTCCTTTGTCCTTGCAGATTTGTTGTCTCTGTTGGCCAGGACTGGCCTCATAAATGTAAATGGCCTTTGTACAATTTCCTTGGATTTTATCTCTGGGGTCATTAGTGTATTTTTAGAGATAATGAGGTGTGAGCTTCTTTGAATGCCAGGAAGTTCCTTTTGTTTGAGTCATGGCTTCAGCCATTTTGAAGCCATTGTCCATTTTTTAAAGATTTCTTAAATGAGCCATTCAGATATGTATACTATAAAAATATAGAGTGAAGTCTTATACCTCTGACAGTTTATATACCCCTATAAAGTCAGATACAGAGTATTATGAACAAAAACAGAATTACATGGAAGAACTCAGCAGGTCTAGCAGCATCGGCGGAGAAAAAAAGAGTTGACGTTTCGAGTCCTCATGACCCTTCAACAGAACTGAGTGAATATTAGGAGAGGGGTGAAGTATAAGCTGGTTTAAGGTTGGGGGGGGGGAGAAGTTGGGGGGGGGGTGTGGTTGTAGGGACAAGCAAGCAGTGATAGGAGCAGATAATCAAAAGATGTCACAGACAGAAGAACAAAGAGGTGTTGAAGGTGGTGATATTATCTAAACGAATGTGCTAATTAAGAATGGATGGGAGGACACTCAAGTTACAGCTCTAGTGGGGGCGGGGTGGAAAGGCTAACAGGGCATGCAAGATTTAAAAATAATGGAAATAGGTGGGAAAAGAAAAATCTATATAAATTATTGGAAAAAAACAAAAGGAAGGGGGAAAAATGGAAAGGGGTTGGGGATGGAGGAGGGAGTTCAAGATTTAAAGTTGTTGAATTCAATATTCAGTCCAGAAGGTTGCAAAGTGCCTAGTCGGAAGATGAGGTGCTGTACCTCCAGTTTGCGTTGGGTTTCACTGGAACAATGCAGTAAGCCAAGGACAGACATGTGGGCAAGAGAGCAGGGTGGAGTGTTAAAATGGCAAGCGACAGGGAGGTTTGGGTCTTTCTTACGGACAGACTGCAGGTGTTCTGCAAAGCGGTCACCCAGTTTACGTTTGGTCTCTCCAATGTAGAGGAGACCGCATTGGGAGCAACGAATGCGGTAGACTAAGTTAGGGGAAATGCAAGTGAAATGCTGCTTCACTTGAAAGGAGTGTTGGAGGAACAGCACCTCATCTTCCGACTAGGCACTTTACAGCCTTCCGGACTCAATATTGAATTCAACAACTTTAGATCTTGAACTCTCTCCTCCATCCCCACCCCCTTTCCGTTTTTTCCCCCTTCCTTTTGTTTTTTCCAATAATTTATATAGATTTTTATTTTCCCATCTATTTCTATTATTTTTAAATCTATATCTTTGATGCCCTGTTAGCCTTTCCACCCCACCCCCACTAGAGCTGTACCTTGAGTGTGCTGCCATCCATTCTTAATTAGCACATTCGTTTAGATAATATCACCACCTTCAACACCTCTTTGTTCCTTTGTCTGTGACATTTTTGATTTTCTGCTCCTATCACTGCTTGCTTGTCCCTACAACCCCCCCACCCCACTTCTCACCCCACCCTACTCACCCCCCCCACCTTAAACCAGCTTATATTTCACCCCTCTCCTAATATTCACTCAGTTCTGTTGAAGGGTCATGAGGACTCGAAACGTCAACTCTTTTCTTCTCCGCCGATGCTGCCAGACCTGCTGAGTTTTTCCATGTAATTCTGTTTTTGTTTTGGATTTTCAGCATCCGCAGTTTTTTGTTTTTAACAGTGTATTATGAATTGCAACAGGGCCAAAGACCCTATTTAAGTAAGTACCTGTAACCACACACATAGTCCATATAAGCTTGGAGTGTAAAAATAATCTCCAGTTTTGAAAAATCTTTCATTTTGATATGAAATGTAGATAATCATTTAGGTGACTGATATTTATAAGAATTGGCTTTGGTTTCCTGAGAAAAAGGTAACATTCTAAACCCAAAGATGATGATGTTTGTTTTAACAAAAAAGTGGTGCTTGTGATAACCTTGGAAATGGTGTTGTCCATAGTTCTTTCCCTGACTCCCCACTACCCCGTGCTCATTAGAGCACAAGGTACAGGCAGATCAGGCTATAGTTTATGTGAGTGACTGCACAGTAGGGGCCGGATTTTGTCAGGGCAACAGTGGTAACAGCGATGGGCTATGAAGTCAGGGGCAACCCCACCTCAGCTGTTTTGGGGAGCCCCAGGTAGATTCTATGCTAATCTAGCAACTACTGAGCTGCGGTCAGGCCTTCAGTCCCTTTAAGGAAAGACAGCCTTCAGTCCCAGCTGTGCCACTGCTGCACTGCACCCAGCCGAGAGACTCAGTGAGGAATGCCGGCCTCTCAGCAAGGGAAGTAATGGTTCAATGAAGAGTGTAGGAGGGTGTGCCAGGATCAGCACCAGGCATACCTAAAAATGAGGTGTCAGCCCGGTGAAGCATCAACACAGGACTACATGCATGCTAAGCTGCATAAGCGGCATGCAATAGACAGAGCTAAGCGATCCCACAACCAACAGATCAGACCTAAGCTCTGCAGTGCTGCCACATCCAGTCGTGAATGGTGGCTGACAATTAATCAACTCACTGGAGGAGGAGGCTCCACAAACATCATCCTCAATGAGGGGAGGTGGGGGGGGGGGGGTGGTGGTCCCAACACATCCATGCAAAAGACAAGGCTGAAGCATTTGAAACAATCCTTAGCCAGAAGGGCCAAGTGGATGATCCATATCGGCCTACTCCGGAGATCCCCAGCATCACAGATGCCAGTTCTCAACCAATTCAATTCACTCCACATGATATCAAGAAACAGCTGAAGACACTAGATAGTGCAAATGCTATGGGCCCTGACAATATTCCGGCAATAGTACTGAAGACATGTGCCCCAAAACTTAATGTGCCCCTAGTCAACTTGTTTCAGTACAGCTACAACACTGGCATCTACCCAGCAATGTGGAAAATTGCTCAGGTATGTCCTGTGCACAAAAAGCAGGACAAATCCAACCTGACCAAATACCGCCCCATCAGCCTATTTTCGTTCATCAGTAAAGTGATGGAAGAGGTCATCAACAGTGCTATCAGGCAGCAGTTGCTTGGAAATAACTTGCTCACTAACCGGTTTGAGTTCAACTAGGGCCACTCAGCTCCTGACCTCATGACAGCCTTGGTTCAAACTTGGACAAAAGAGCTGAACTCCCGAGGTGAGGTCAAAGTGACTGCCTTTAAGGCAGCATTTGACCGAATGCAGCATCAAGGAGCCCTAGAAAAACTGGAGTCAGTGGGAATCGGGAGAAAACTCCACTGATTAGAGCCATATCTAGCACAAAGGAGAAAGCTTGTGGTTGTTGGAAGTCAATCATCTCAATTCCAGGGCATCATTGCAGGAGTTCCTTAGGGTAATGTCCTAAGCCCAACGATCTTCAGCTGCTTAATCAATGATCTTCCATCCATCATAAGATCAGAAGTGGGGATGTTCGCTGATGATTACATAATGTTCAACAGCATTCGCGACTCCTCAGATACTGAAGCAGTCCATGTCCAAATGCGGCAAGACACTCAATACCAGGCTTGGTCTGACAAGTGGCAAGTAACATTTGCGTCACCCAATTGCTAGGCAATGGCTATCTCCAACCGCAGAGAACTTAACCATTGCCCCTTGATGTTCAATGGCATTACCACTGCTGAATCCCCCACTATCAACATCCTGGGGGTTACCATTGACCAGAAACTGAACTGGACTACCATATTAATACCATGACTACAAAAGCAGGCCAGAGGCTAGGAATCCTGTGGTGAGTAACTCACCTTCTGACTCCCCAAAGCCTGTCCACCATCTACAAGGCACAGGTCAGGATTGTGATGGAGCAGTCTCCACTTGCCTGGATGAGTGCAGCTCTAACTGCACTCAAGAAGCTTGTCACAATCCAGGACAAAGCATCCCATTTGATTGGCACCCCATCCACAAACATTCACTTTATCCACCACCAACACACATTGGCAGCAATGTGCACCATTTACAAGATGCACTCCAGGAACTCATGAAGACCTCATAGACAGCGCGTTCCAAACCCACAACCGCTACCATCTAGAAGTACAAGAGGAGAAGACACATGGTAACACCACCAACTGGAAGTTCCCCTTCAAGCCAAGCTACACACCATCCTTACTTGGAAATATATCCCAGTTCCTTCACTGTCACTGGGTCAAAATCCTGGAACTCCCTACCCAACAGCACTATAGGTGTACCTACACCACATGGACTGCAGCGGTTCAAGAAGGAAGCTCATCACCACCTTCTCAAGAGTAATTAATGGATGGGCAATAATTGCTGGCCCAGCCAGCGATGCCCACATCCCATGAATGAATAAAGAAAAACAAGTAGGATTGGGGTTCACCAGGGCCAGTCAGGC
Source organism: Carcharodon carcharias (assembly GCF_017639515.1). Lineage (NCBI taxonomy): Eukaryota > Metazoa > Chordata > Chondrichthyes > Lamniformes > Lamnidae > Carcharodon > Carcharodon carcharias. Next base: position 126,444,469 of record NC_054469.1, on the reverse strand, counting down.
AGACCCCAGCAACATGAGGGCATGATTGGTCTGGTCAGTGGGGCTGGAAGGGACTCGGTGGTGGGGGGGGGGTGGTGGTGGTGGGATTGCAGCCATGTGGTGGCCATCACTGCAGGGAGGCTGCAAAGGTAAAATGCTAGCTGTGGCAGTAAAGCAGTAAAGACACCTAAGTGGTCAAATAAGTGGCACAATCGGTCTCTAGGCAGGAAAGCCTTCCTGCACATGACCCGCAACTGGCAAAGTGCCATAGCGGCAGGAAGGAAACAAGAACTCAAAGATGACCCCCACAACACTGCCCTCCCTCCTGAGTTTTCTGTTTCCAGCCCATATCAAAACCATCCCCCCCCCCACCTCCCAGCCATCTCCTCCAGGCCCCTTAGTCTCAATTCAACAGTGAGGATGTAGGGAGAAGCCAAGGCAATCATATAGAATGGTGAGCTCTGAAGAAGAGTCATACAGACTCGAAACATTAACTGTTTCTCTCCCCACAGATGCTGCCAGACCTCTTGAGGTTTTGCAGCATTTTCTGTCTTTATTTTAGAATGGTGGGTTTGAAGCTTGGATGGAACAAGATAGGGAAACCCAGCAGACTTGATAAAGTGGAGAAAGACAACAACGATTGTAATAGAGAAATTACAATGGATATTTCCAGCATAAGCTTTCCTCAATACATCTCATAGTGGAGTTATAAGGTGGAGCAGCATTTGCTTGTTGCATTTAGGGAACCTGTTAAAGTTTAGTTTCAAATTAATATTTTCCTTAACCACAGCAATAGTGATACATGATGACATGAAAAGAGTAAAAAAGAAAACAATGTTAAAATAGCTAACGATCAAAATAATCAATAGGCAGACCATTATTAACATTTCGAATATAAACTATACAACCAGGATTTTCTGGTTGTCGGGCGGGCTCGGTAGGGATGAATGGGAGCGGCCGTGAAACAGTCTGCCGCCCGCGATTGGGCCTCAACCGCGATTTCACGCTGGCTGGCCATTTAACAGCCAGCCAGCCTGAAACGCACACTGCAGCGCTCAGCACTGCTGATGTGGGAGCAGGAAGAGTGTGAGCATAGATGTTCATGCGGATGTGCACAGTACAAGTTCCCTGAGGCACAGGGCTGCCTCAGGGAGCTGAACATTTTTAAAATAAAAATAAAGAAATTAGGAATGTTAAAAACATGTCCCCTCATGTGAATCTGTTGCATGAGCAGGGACATTTAGAGATGAGTTTGAAAAGTTTTGAACTTTTTTTAAACACCGGTTGAAACCCTCATCCGGCCCATGGATGAGGCTTCAACAAAAATGCAAAGGTCGCTTGTCCTTTTCAGCCATCCGCCAGCTGAACATTTGGACGGGCAGTGAAAAATTTCAATCAATTACGTCGTTAGGGGTCTTAATAGGCTGCTTAATTGTTGGTGGGAGCACCACCGACTCCCGCTCGCCAACCAAAATATTGCACGAGTGCGCGATGAGGTCGGGTCGCTGGCCCAACATCATCCCGGATCATTTCACTCATTTGGGTTGGGCACACGCCCGCCTGACAAGCTAAAAATTCTGCACCAGGAGTTTCCAGAGTCTGTGCCCAAGCAGACTGGATTAGTCAGGCACAGCAAATATTGGAAAATCAACCAGACTGTTGTGCTCCCTTGTAAAGAAACCCACCCGATTTTCCAGTCAACCCGGGTTCTGACCCATTATTACCTCCCTTTTACAATCTGAAAGAGGACAATTGACAAAAGTAATTGAACTTAAACCATAAGGGCTGACTTACTTCATCAGGTGTCTGCTGGACAACTAACATATACAGTATACCTGAGATATGTGCTGTGTCTGTGAGGGAAAGAGTGTCTGTGGTTTTCCTGTCAAGGGCTAATGTGCTGGGGCCAACAGTTCAACAGTTATAGTGCAGGTGCAGCCTTCTTGATCTGCTGCAGTCCATGTGGTGTAGGAACACCCACAGTTCAGTTTGGGAGGGAGTTCCAGGGTTTTTGACCCAGCGTCAGTGAAGGAACGGTGATATAGTTCCAAGGCTAAAGTCTTCGGATTGGTGAGTGGGGGCGGAGCCCACTCGCTGATCCATAAAGTGACACATGGTGAAATCGGGCGTGTGTCCGACATCACTGTACATCATTCAGGTCTTGAGTTCAGTGGGCACACAGCGGAGTCGACTGTGCGCCCGCCGAACTGTCAAAGGCCTATTAAGGCCAATTAAACTAATGAACTGAGCTGCCTGTCCAACCTTAAGGTTGGCGGGCAGGCAAAGAGCCCAGGCGGCCTTCACATTTATCATGAAACCTCATCCAGGGGTGGGATGAGGTTTCATGAAGGTTTTTAAAGTTTAATAAAAATGTTTTAATAAAATTCATTGACATGTCCCAGTTCATGTGACACTGTGACATGAGGGGACGTCTTAAAAATTTTTTTTTCTTTATTAAAATTTTCAAAATTCAAACTGATCTCCCTGAGGTAGCTCTGTGCCTCAGGGAGATTTCTGCTCTCCTTCGCGCGAAGGACCTGACTCAGCCTACTCCCCCCGCCCGCACAGGGAGCGCTCAGTGCTTCCAGGTGCGCATCACACTGGGCAGGCCTTAATTAGCCCACCCAAGTAAAATGGCGGCACGCAGCCGATCACAGACGGCGATCGGCTGCGTGCCCGCTCCCGTCCAACCCACCCGACGGGGAGAAAATTCTCCCCCAAGTCAGGATGGTGTGTGACTTGGAGCGGAGTTTTCAGGGCGTTGTGTTCCCATGTGTCTGTCGCCCTTATGCTTCTAGGTGATAGAGGTTGAGGGTTTAGAAGGTACTGCCGAAGCAGCCTTGGTGAGTTGCTGCAGTTCATTTAGTAAATGGCACACACTGCTGCCATTCTGCGCCAGCCATGGATGAATGATTAAGGTGGTGGATGGGCCATTCATCAAGTGGGTTACTTTGTCCTGGAAAGTGTTGAGCTTCTTGAATGTTTTTGGAGCTGCCTGTAGGCCTGGTTGCCTGTCTCAGAATCTGCTCACTGCTGCTGGAGAACAGCAATCAGGCTCTGCAGCCAGAAAATTACTTCGGGTGGGGTGGTGGAATCCATTAAAAAGTTGAGTGATCTTTTTCCATTAATCATTTTCAGGCTGTCCCCGGTAAATCTTCTGCCAGATCACTAAGTCTATGGAAGTTTCAGGTATAAAACTGAAACTTTTCTATACGAGGGTTCACTGAGCAAAATGAAAGGAAACTCTAGTAATGGGGGCTGAAAGCTTTACAATAAGTCTCACTTCCCCCAACCATTTTCTTTTCATTCCACCTGGAACCTGAGCATTCTCATTTTGAGCTGCTATTTGTAACTGGCTGCCAAATGAGGCTGAACAAGTCACAAAGTATTTTTGTGCACTGGAATGGAATGACACAGGCAGAAAATGGTAAGCGATCTCTTACTGAATCTCTGTGGGTCAAAGTGTTTTTACTGTGATTTCTGCAGGTTTGCTGCTACCTTATTGAAACAGTTGGGTGCCTGCAGTTTCCCTTCCTCCCCCATTCCCAGAAGGGCCTGCAACCAGAACAGGTATAGTTGAAAGGCTGAAGGCAGAGAAATGTCTAGGCATCTGCATTCTCTCAGGAACACAGCTGTTTGCAGAGGAAATGCTGTTTCTTCCCATCAGTCCAATAACTTGGAAAGTATTGGGCCTGGCTTGGCACAACTAGCTGCGTCGGATGCAGCTCCTAGCTTCAAGCTTTTGAGGCAAACCATTCAGATGGTCCGTTCCTGACAAACAGACAGCAGGTTCCCTAGAGGACAGAGAGGCCTTTACTGACCTCACAAAAATGCTTCTCAAGAGGGATTTATGTTCTATTCTATGAGCCATATCAAAAACTTTACCAAATGACAAATAATTGGCCTCTTAAGTATTGCAATCAGCATGTTTAATATGTATCATATGACTAAATTAGTATATACAGTATATATATATGAATACTACTCATATAGTTACATATATATTTCTCCAGAACATAATTTCAGATCATTTCATCTTCACACCAGTTAATATAACTGATCTGCCTGCCTTGCACCACCCCCGGTTTGAAGCAAAGCATTGGCAAGGCAGGGAAACTACTACCGACTGATTAAAGTTGCAATCAGCAACTTCCCTGCTGCATTTAATTGGTCCCTCCCGATTTCCCCCACCACCAAGTCTTTTCCAAGCTCTCTGGTTAACGCTTCCTGTGTTGAGATTCTACATTCTCTGACTATGATATTTAAATGTGTAGCATCGCTACCTGCATAGCCCACACTGCGTTCCCTGAGGTTTTGGACATCTTCTGCATGTTGATTTGGCACTATCCTAATGTCACACAGTTGACCTGGCTGATGTGACACCGGGGTCCAAGATTTGGACAGTGCTGGCCCTGGCAATGCCTACAACGTCCACTCTTGAAAATAAAAAGGTGAAGCAGCAAGGTGGACCCTGCAGGAGCATTATTGAAAGGGCCAAGCACCTGATTGCAGTAAATTTGTGGAACTTTTTTCCATTGTAAAGTGTCTCTGGAGGGTTTTTGGAAGTGTTGTGGTGCTTTCCTGGTTTTGGTAGGGAATGTTGCTGCATCCTCACAGAAATGGCAGAGAGGTAGGTAACTTGTTCAGACAAAGGCTGCAACAGGTATGGGGGAAGCAGAGACAATGTCTCTGAGTCTGCAACACAACAGGGAGATAGAGCAGAAGCTGTGGAGAGAACAAACTCTATGCAGCTCCTTCTGCTAAGTTGGAGCTGGACTCATCCTTGCTGCTTGACTGACAGGTGGCTGTCAGCATCTCTGTGCACATGCCCATCAGCTTTGTACTTTATGCAGCTCCATTGAGGACCGCATCTGAGTCCTCTGCAACAGTATTTGTCTGTGAACATGCCCTTCAGTGAGCTGGCACACCAACTTCTTCCTTTATCCCTGGCCTGGTTGCACCCCATCATTCTCACCAAGCACTGATTCTGACTCCATACTAGCCTCTAAGGTACACGTAGGGCCAATGTCTAAGCTGATGGCTGAGTGTCAGTTCAAAGGACAGGGCCTCTTTACTACTGCTGTGCTGCTGCTCTCTGTTCCTCCTGGTGTTGCTGTGGCTGGGCATGTAGCAGTTTTCAAGTGTCTGAAAGCAAGAATTCAGAGGGGAAGGTTAGATGTTGAGGGGAGGGATTTGGGGTTGAAAGCAGGAGGTCTGTTGTTGCTCCATCATGATTGGCTATCATTCCACATAGCAGGATAAGGGTGAGCTGGGGGTTGAGAAGGAACATAAGGGAGTAAAATTATGTTATCTGCAATATTTTGAATGATGTTGGATGGTACCGATTTCATTGCAGTTGTCACTATGATGCAGAGAACTATCTCCCCTCTATAACTTAGGATAAGCAGGTGTCTTTGTCCCCTGTTGGCTCTGCTCTGCTCCCTTCTATTACGTAACATATCATCTTGCAAGAGAGAGGGCAGAATGTTAATGGCTGTATAAGACTGTGTTCGACAGATGTGCCTGCCACAGCTGAATAGCTGGAGGATTAGAGTTGGATGCAAGGCGTTGGCAGCCTGTGAGGGCTACGTTGGGTATCTGAATGTTATAAGTGTGTCCTGTGTGCCAGGGAATACTGATGAATGAGTGATGGGATGAGGTGCATTGAACTGTGTGACAGATTGGAGTTGTGGTCCGTTCGAGATGTCTTGTGAATATGCATTCACTGACCTTGACCATTTGAATGAGGCCATCAGGCCTTTTGTGGCACTACTGACAGGTTCGCAGATACAGTTCAGAAGCAGGAGATATTGCTAACGCTTGTGGTAAGTGAGTCCATTCCCGGAAATGGGGCTCAGCTACTCTGAGGTGACCTTGAGTAGTGATGAAAAGCATCTCTACCACCAACAAATGCAGTCTCTTGTTGCAGAGGGATGCAGAGATGATGTCCGAGGGACAGAGAGGGCACAAATGTTCTCCATTCACTATAGAGTCAAAGGCTCAGCTTCCTGAGCATGTCGGAGCAGCAGTGCCGCTGGAGGTTGTGCCTATTGAGGCAAGTGGTTGCTGATTTGTGTACCCTGATGGAGGAGGACCACAGGCCTTGCTAGTCGCGTGGGCTCACTCCACAAGTAACTACAAAAGTGCCTTGAACATCTTTGCCTCTGAGTCATTCAAAAGAGTGGCATCAGACTGAGTGGTATTTCGCAAGGGCTGCCCAACACTGCAACAGACAGGTGATGGATGCCCTATATCGGGGCATTTAGTTCCAGACAGATGGGGCCGCTCACACCCGGAGGACTATGGCTTTAACTTTATAGGGGAGGTGGTGGCACAGCACTGCCACTGGATTAGTATTCCAGAGTCACAGGCTAATGCTCTGGGAACTTTGGTTCGAATCCCACCGAGGCAGATGGTGAAATTTAAATTCAATAAAAAATCTGTGACTAAAAATCTGATGATGACCATGAAACCATTGTTGTATAAGCCCATCGGTTCACTAATGCCCTTGAGGGAAGGAAATCTGCCATCCTTACCTGGTCTGGCCTACACGTGACTCCAGACCCACAGCAATGTGGTTGACTCTTAAATGCCCTCTGAAAAAGGACAGTTAGGATGGGCAACAAATGTTGGCCTAGCTTTTGATGCCCACATCCCATGAATGAATAAAAAAATCTTAAAAATGGCAGCATTCTCTAAAGTACAGGGCAAGATAGACTGCTGCCATATGGCCCTTAAAGTCCTGGTCAAGCAGCCAGGGGCTTTTATGACTAGGAAGGGATTCTACTCCCTCGATGTCCAGTGGTGTGCGACCGCCACAGTATTTTTTGCAAGTTTGTGCACAATTTACTGGCAGTTGCCATGGCACCTTCACTCTGAGGAAATAGCAGGTACCACAGCTGTTCATGCCACCAGATAGACTATGTGGATGACTGTTAGGGGTAAAAGGTTACCCATTGAACAAACCGCTGCTGATACTTGTGCGCAACCCCACAATCGAAACTCAGAGTCACTACAACTGCTGTCATCTCAGCACAAGGGCCTCCATTAAGCAGATCTTTGGACACATGAAGATGCACTTCTGATGCCTTGATGGGTCAGGTGGTGCCCTCCAGTACTCTCCCTTGAATTTCTCCCATGGTGGTAGTTTGTTGCATTCTTCACAACATGGCCCTCCAGAGAGATATGGAACTCGAAGAGGGAGATTTGAGCAGTGGCACACGTCCTTGGAGAAGGAGGGGGAAACTGTGGTGGAGGCAATGATCCTGAGCTGCAAGGCCTCCCAGGGGGCTGGCTAAGGTGTCAAACCATTGACTGGGATGGCAGGGAATCTTGGGCTGCACAGATCCCCGCACATTTTTCCTGAAGGCGACACACACTGGATTACATATGACTCAGTACCACACCTCTCTCACAAGAAGTGGCCATGTACAAAATGTCTGCCACACAGATACATCTGCTGTTTCCCCACAATACCTGAAATATACATCACCACAGGCCACACAATGACCCCAGCATCCAGCTTTGTGTTACACAGCCACTGCATCATGATGGTGCCTTAATTCCCACATGAAGTCTCAAGGCATCAGGTCAATCATGGGCAAGGAAACCTCCTGCTGATTACCACGTACCGCCCTCCCCCAGCTGACGAATCAGTGCTCCTCCATATTGAACACCAGTCGGAGGAAGCACTGAAGGTGACAAGGGCACAGAATGTACTCTGGGTGGGCGACATCAATGTCCAACACCAAGAGTGGCTTGGTAGCACCACTACTGACCAAGCTGGCCATGTCCTAAATGACATAGCTGCTAGACTGGATCTGCGGCAGGTGGTGAGGGAACCAACAAGAGAGAAAAACATAATTGACCTCATCCTCACCAAACTGCCTGCCACAGATGCATCTGTCTATGACAGTATTGTAAGAGTGGCACCGCACAGTCGTTGTGGAGACGAAATCCCACCTTCACATTGAGGATACCCTCCATTGTGTTGTGTGGCACTGCCACTGTGCTAAATGGGATAGATTTCAAACAGATATAGCAACTCAAAATTAGGCATCCATGAGGTGCTGTGGGCCATCAGCAGCAGCAGAATTATGCTTGAACACAATCTGTTACCTCATGGCCCAGCATATCCCCCACTCTACCATTACCATCAAGCCAGGGGATTAACCCTGGTTCAATGAAGAGTGCAGGAGGGCATGCCAGGAGCAGCAGTAGGCATGCCTAAAAATGAGGTGTCAACCTTGTGAAGCTGTAACACAGGACTACCTGTGTGCCAAACAGCATAAGCAGCAAGTGATAGACGGAGCTAAGCAATCCCACAACCAACGGATCAGATCTAAACTCTGCATTTCTGCCACATCCAGTTGTGAATTGTGGTGGACAATTAAACAACTCACTGGAGGAGGAGGCTCCATAAAGATCCCCATCGTCGATTATGGGGGAGCCCAGCACATCAGTGCAAAAGATAAGGCTGAAGCATTTGTAACAATCTTCAGCCAGAAGTGTCAAGTGGATGATCCATCTTGGCCTCCTCTGGAGGCCCCCAGTATCACAGATGATTCAAAATACCGGCGGACCTCCAGCCGTGACATTGAGCAGGCCAGGGATGGAAATGATCCAGGCATCGGGGTGAATAAAAATTTAGCCCTTTGGGTCTGTAGTTCTTCACACTTGCCAGTGGAGGTGAAGGTGATGAAATGGCACTTGCTGTTGTGGTTTCCGTTTATTCCTTTTAGTCTTCCCTGTAGTATCAGTATTCCTACCTCACCCTTGCACGAGTTGTTCTTTCAGCTGTTGCCATGTTACCAGATTGTAAAGCAAAGCTCTCAGCACTCAACTAGTGGACCAACATGTATTAGGGTTGGGAAGGCAGAGAGTTCTCCTGCACTTTTATGGCAGTAGATTTAAAATAGATTTTAAAAGGAATTGAGAGGCCTTTAAAACTTATATTTTGCTGGTTTCAAGTCATCTTGCACAGTGCTGATACTTTTAATAGCTACAAGGTGAATGGAACAGGCAAAGAAAAATGGCTATCATCAGCCTTGTTGATTGAAGCTCACCCTATCCCGTTACCTATTTAATTTTGGACTTGACAAAAAGCAGTAACCCTATTGAATCTCTGATTTTAACTTAGAGATGATGTCTGGAAGGCAGGGCAGAAGCAAGTGACACACCTCCTCGACATCAGCAATGAAGCCTGGCAACTTTAACTCCCAAGGTAGATCCACATAGCCCTCTTAGTTTCTTGCCCAAAATTTAGCAGGAAATGGCAGGTAATTGAGAGAAGAGAGCGGAATGATGAATAGCAGGAAAATCAGCTAAGTCAAGAATACAAGTGCTTCATATGAACATATGGACGTACGAATTAGGAGCAGGAGTTGGCCATTTGTCTCCTCGAGCCTGCTCCACCACTCGATAAGATCATGGCTGATCTGTTTGTGTTCCAAATTCCACATTTCCTTCTACCTTGATAACTTTTGATTCCCTTGCCTAACAAAAACCTATCTACCTCCACCTTAAATATATTCAATGATCCCTCCTCTACCGCCTTCAGAGTTAAAGTTCCAAAGTCGCACAACCCTCTTAGAGAAAAAAATTCTCCTCATCTCTGTCCTAAAAGAGCAACCCCTAATTTTAAAACAGTGCCCCCTAGTTTTGGATTCAGCCACAAGAGGAAACATCCCTTCCACACCCACCTTGTCAATACCATTCAAGATCTTATATACTTCAATCAAGTCTCCCCTCACTCTTCTAAGTACCAATGAAAACAAACCCAGTCCGTCTTACCTTTTTTCATAAGACACTCGTTCCAGGTTTCAATCTGGTAAACCTCCTCTGGACCGCCTCCAATGCATTTACAGCCTTCCTTAAATTGGAGACCAAAACTGCACAAAGTATTTGATGTGTGGTCTCACCAATGCCTTGTATAACTGAAGCATAACATCCTTACTTTTATAAAAACAAAAAAACTGCGGATGCTGGAAATCCAAAACAAAAACAGAATTACCTGGAAAAACTCAGCAGGTCTGGCAGCATCGGCGGAGAAGAAAAGAGTTGACGTTTCGAGTCCTCATGACCCTTCGACAGAACTTGCGTTCGAGTCCAAGAAAGAGTTGAAATATAAGCTGGTTTAAGGTGTGTGTCTGGGGGGCGGAGAGAAAGAGAGACAAAGAGGTGGGGGGGGGGGGAGTGGGGGGGGTGTGGTTGTAGGGACAAACAAGCAGTGATAGAAGCAGATCATCAAAAGATGTCAACGACAATAGTACAATAGAACACATAGGTGTTAAAATTAAAGTTGGTGATATTATCTAAACGAATGTGCTAATTAAGAATGGATGGTAGGGCACTCAAGGTATAGCTCTAGTGGGTTTTTTTTTTATATATAATGGAAATAGGTGGGAAAAGGAAAATCTTTATAATTTATTGGGAAAAAAAAAAGGGGTGGGGGGGGAAAACAGAAAGGGGGTGGGGATGGGGGAGGGAGCTTATGACCTAAAGTTGTTGAATTCAATATTCAGTCCAGAAGGCTGTAAAGTCCCTAGTCGGAAGATGAGGTGTTGTTCCTCCAGTTTGCGTTGGGCTTCACTGGAACAATGCAGCAAGCCAAGGACAGACATGTGGGCAAGCGAGCAGGGTGGAGTGTTGAAATGGCAAGCGACAGGGAGGTTTGGGTCATTCTTGCGGACAGACCGCAGGTGTTCTGCAAAGCGGTTGCCCAGTTTACGTTTGGTCTCTCCAATGTGGTCTCCTCTACATTGGAGAGACCAAACGTAAACTGGGCGACCGCTTTGCAGAACACCTGCGGTCTGTCCGCAAGAATGACCCAAACCTCCCTGTCGCTTGCCATTTTAACACTCCACCCTGCTCTCTTGCCCACATGTCTGTCCTTGGCTTGCTGCATTGTTCCAGTGAAGCCCAACGCAAACTGGAGGAACAACACCTCATCTTCCGACTAGGGACTTTACAGCCTTCCGGACTGAATATTGAATTCAACAACTTTAGGTCGTGACCTCCCTCCTCCATCCCCACCACCTTTCTGTTTCCCCCTTCCATTTTTTCCCAATAAATTATATAGATTTTCCTTTTCCCACCAATTTCCATTATAAAAAAAACCCACTAGAGCTATACCTTGAGTGCCCTACCATCCATTCTTAATTAGCACATTCGTTTAGATAATATCACCAACTTTAACTTTAACACCTATGTGTTCTATTGTACTATTGTCATTGACATCTTTTGATGATCTGCTTCTATCACTGCTTGTTTGTCCCTACAACCACACCCCCCCCACCCCCCCCCCCCCCCCCCCCCCCCCACCTCTTTGTCTCTCTATCTCTCCGCCCCCCCACACACACACCTTAAACCAGCTTATATTTCAACTCTTTCTTGGACTCGAACGCAAGTTCTGTCGAAGGGTCATGAGGACTCGAAACATCAACTCTTTTCTTCTCCGCCGATGCTGCCAGACTTGCTGAGTTTTTCCAGGTAATCCTTACTTTTATGTTCAATTCCTCTCATAAAAAAAGCATTCCATTAGCCTCCTTAATTACTTGCTGTACATGCATACAAGCTTTTTGTGACTCATGCACTAAAACACCTAGATCCCTCGGCACCTCAGAATTCTGCAGTCGTTCTCTGTTTATGTAATACTCTGCCTTTTTATTCTTCTTGCCAAAGTGAACAACTTCACAATTTCCCACATTTTACTCCATCTGCCAGATTGCTGCCCACTCACTCAACCTATCTATATCTGTCTGCACCCTTTTATGTCCTCTTCACAACCTCCTTTCCTACCTATCTTTGTGTCATCTGCAAATTTAGCTACCATGCCTTCGCTTCCCTCATCTAAGTCATTGATATAAATTGTAAAAAGTTGAGGCCTCAGCATTGACCCCTACGGGACTCCACTCGTCACATACTGCCAATCAGGAAAGACCCATTTATGCGTATTCTCAGTTTTCTACCAGCCAGCCAATCTACTATCCATGCTAATCTGTTAACCCCCATGCCATGAGCTTTTATTTTTCACAATAACCTTTAATGTGTAAGCTTATCAAATGCCTTCTGGAAATCCAAGTACAATACGACTAAAGGGTCCCCTTTATCTACAGCACATTATACTCCTTCAAAGAACCCCAATAAATTAATTAAACATGATTTCACTTTCACAAAGCCATGCCTTCTCTTCCCAAACACCTTGAGTTTTTCTAAGTGCCCAGCTATAACCTCCTTAATGATTGATTCTAACACCTTTCCCACGACAGACGTCAAACTAACTGGCCTATAGTTTCCAGTTTTTTGCCTTCCCCCTTCTTGATTAGAGGGATTATATTTCACACTTTCTAGTCCGATGGAACTTTATCAGAGTCTACCAAATCTTGGATAATTAACACCAACGCATCCACTATCTCATTTGCCACTTCTTTTGAGATCCCAGGATAAAGTCCATCAGGCCACAAAGACTTGTCAGCCCGCAGCTCCATCAGTTTGCTCAGTACCACTTCCCTAGTGACTGTAAATTCACCAAGTTCCCCTCTCCCTTGCACCTCTTGATTTACAGCTATTACTAGAATGTTTTTTGTATCCTATGTAGTGAAGACAGAAGTAAAATATTTGTTCATTTCATTTGCATTCCCTTATTATCTATTATTAATTCCCCATTCTCACTCTCCAGAGGACCAACACTCACTTTGCTTACTTGTTTCCTTTTTAATACCTGTAGAAACTCTTGTTATCCATTTTTACATGGCTAGCTAGCTTCTTCCCATACTCTAATTTATTTCTCCTGATTTCTCCTTTTGGTCATTCTCTGCCGTTCTTTATATTCTGACCAATCATCTGACCTGCCATTCATCTTTGCACAGTTATATACATTTTCCTTAAATTTGATGTTTTCCATAACTTCTTTAGTTAACCAGGGATCGTGGGTCACCTCCTTAGAATTTTTCTCTATAGTAGGAATATATATTATTCTGAGTATTCTGAAATATCCCTTTAAATGTCTGCCACTGCTTCTGCATTGATCAATCCTCTAGCCTAGTATCCCAGTTCACTTCAGCTAGCTCAGCCGACATCGTTGCCCTTATAGAACAAAAACAAAAATACCTGGAAAAACTCAACAGGTATCCCTCTGCGGAGAGGGATACAATTGACATTTCGAGTCTGTATGGCCCTTCATCAGAACTAAGACATATAGAAATGAGATGAAATATAAGCTGGTAGAAGGGGGTGGGACAGTGGAGGCCAAGAAGAGACTGCCAGAGATGTCACAGACAAAAGGACAAAGGGGTGTTGATGGTGGTGATATTATCTAAAGGATGTGCTAATGGGGACATTAAGGGAAGCAAACTAGTGGCAGATAGCCCTAGTGTGGGTGGGCTGGGGGGATGGGATCGAAATGGGCTAAAAGGTGGAGATGAAACAATAGATCAAAATAAATTTAAAAATAGGAGGGAAAAGAAAAAATATAGTTGTAAAAAATGTATAAATTATTGGAAAAGGGGGGATCAGAAGGGGGGTGGGGATGGAGGAGAGAGTTCATGATCTGAAATTGTTGAACTCAATATTAAGTCCAGAAGACTGTAAAGTGCCTCGTCGGAAGATGAGGTGCTGTTCCTCCAGTTTGCGTTGAGCTTCACTGGAACATTGCAGCAGGCCAAGGACAGACATAAGGGCATGAAAGCAGAGTGGTGTGTTGAAATGGCAAGTGACAGGGAGGTCTGAGTCATGCTTGCGGACAGATCGAAGGTGTTCCACAAAGCGGTCACCCAGTCTGCGTTTGGTCTCTCCAATATAGAGGAGATCGCATTGGGAGTAACGAATGCAGTAGGCTAAATTGAGGGAAGTGTAAGTGAAATGCTGCTTCACTTGAAAGGAGTGTTTGGGCCCTTGGACGGTGAGGAGGGGGGAAGTAAAGGGACAGGTGTTGCACCTTCTGTGGTTGCATGGGAAGGTGCCATGGGAGGGGGTTGAGGTGTAGGAGATGATGGAGGTCCTTATGCAAGTTTAAAATACTAGTCTTAGACCCACTCTTCTCTCTTTCAAATTGGATGTAAAATTCAATCGTAATGTGGTCACTGCTACCTAGGAGTGCCTTTACTCCAAGGTCATTGATTAATCTTGTCACATTACACAAATGATCTCATGATTGGAAAAGGGCGAGCTAGTGCAAAGGAAGCCTCAGCCTTCCTTGCGAGGCCTGGAGGAGTACTCCTTCACCTCCAGGCCCCACAATTTAGGTAGAAAAATGTTTCAAAATGCTTACCTTCTTTGGCCTCTTGTTGCCCAGAGCTTTCTTTCCTCTATACTTCCCCACTGGTTAAAATAGAAGTCAGGTTCCAAAGGCATCATCACAACTCAAACTACATATTTAACAAAAGACCATGAACATAAGATTGACATCTTACCTGTCTGCTTAGAAGAGCAGGTTAAAATTCAAGACCACAGGAAGAGAGTGAGACAACTGTGGGGACATCCACCAACAGATTTTAACTGCCTGCACACCTAGTTTCTGCAGAGTTAATGTCACTCCTTTAAAGACTTGAGGGACATTAAAATAATTTTCTGGCAGGGAGAATAAAACTGGGCTCTAGATAAGCTTGGAGAACATGTGTCTCATTATTCCACCCCTCTTAACACCATTTGGTTGAACCTGTGACCTGACTGGAAAAAGGCCTATTGTCAGACACAGGAAAGTCATCTATTCAAAGCATTTCTCACCTTGTAACATTTAGATTCTGTTCATAGAATAAATTGGTTCCAGAAATCAACAAAAATGTTGAAACACAACTTTTGTCAATGAACAGCAGAGTTTTGTATTTGGATTGGTGTGCAGTTTGTTCAAATGATTCACTAGCACCACTGAGTGTATGATGTACACCATCTTGCAGCATGAAGGCTACAGAATTCTGACTAAAATGGGAGACGAGATAGATTTGCTTTTCCACTGTCCCCTGCGGAATCAGCATTCTGTTTCTTACGCTGCATATAGGGGGAGGCAATGGTGTAGTGGTATTGTTGCTGGACTAGTAATCCAGAAACCAAGTGTAATGCTCTGGGGACAAGGGTTTGAATCCTGCCACAGCAGATGGTGGAATTTGAATTCAATAAAAATCTGGGGGTGAATTTTCTCCCTGTCAGGGGGGGTTGGATGGGAGTGGGCAGGTGCATAGCTGATTGTCAGCTGCATGCCGCTATTTTCCGTGATACTGTGCGGGCAGGGGGAGTAGGCTGAGTCTGGGAGTCGCAGCACGGAGCTGCCTCAGGGAGATTAGTTTGAGATTTGAAAATTTTAATAAAGAAAAAGAAATTAAGATATGTTCCCACTCATGTGACAGTGTCACATGAGCTGGGTGTCAATGAATTGTATTAAAAAATTTTATTAAACTTTAAAAACCTTCATGAAACCTCATCCTACCCGTGGATGAGGTTTCATAATAAATGTGAAGGCCGCTTGGGCTCTTAGCCTGCCCGCCAAAGTTAAGGCTGAATGGGCAGCTCAGTTAGTTGGTTTAATTGGTGTTTAAATGGCCTTAATTGGCTTTTGACAGTTCGGCGGGCGTGCAGCCGACTCCGGTGCGTGCCTACCAAACTCAAGTGCTGAATAACGTGCGGTGATGTCGGGACGTACACTCGACATCACCATGTATCATTTTAGGTGTTGGCGAGCAGGCCCTAACCCCGCTTGCCAAGCAGAAAATTCTGGCCCTGGAATTTGAAGTCTAAAGATGACCATGAAACCATTGACAATTGTTGTAAAAACGCATCTGATTCACTAATGCCCTCTAGGGAAGGAAATCTGCCATCCTTACCTGGTCTGGCCTACATGTAATTCCAGACCCACAGCAATGTGGTTAACTTTTAGGGGAGAATTTTCTCCCCGTCGGGGGTCTGAGCAGGAGCGGATGCGCAACCGATTGGCTGCGCGTCACCATTTTGCATGGGTGGGGCAATTAAAGCCAGTCCAGCCTGACATGCACCCAGAAGCGCTGAGCGCTCCCTATGCAGGCGGAGGGGAGGAGGCTGAGCTGGGGCCTGCGATCTTTCGCACGTGCTCAGGGAGATTAATTTGATTATGAAAAGCTTAAATAAAGAAAAAAAAAATTAATTCAGACATGTCCCCTCATGTGACAGTCTGACATGAGCTGGGACATGTCAATGAATTATAATAAAAATTTTTTATTCAATTTCTAAATACTTCAGGAAACCTCATCCTGCCCTTGGATGAGGTTTCATGATCAATGCAAAGGCCGCCTGGACACTTTGTCTGCCTGCCAGTCCAGACAGCCAGCTTAATTAGATTATTAGCAGCCTTAATAGGCCTTTAACAATTCGGCGGGCGCGCAGCCGACTCCAGTGCACGCCCACCGAACTGAAGACCTGAATGACATGCGGTGACGTCGAGACACATGCCCAACATCACCGTGCATCATTTTACGCATCGGCGAGCTGCGCCCGCCCCCACACGCCGACCAGAAGATTCAGGCGTTAAATGCCCTCTGAACAAGGGCAATTAGCGTTGGGCAATAAATGCTGGTCTAGCCAGTGACATATCATATCCCATGAATGAATAAAAAAAAAGAAATACACTCAGACTACAAGAACTGCCTTCAGTTAACAGAGGTAACTTGAAGTTTTCAAGTAAAAACATTATGAAGATATTAGAATGTACAAAAACAGTTCAATTGGGAAATGTAAGCAATGAGGTTTTTGTTTACTAATTTTACTAAAAAAACTTAGTTTGGGTATTAGAAGTTTTTTGTAAAAAGCTGTTTGAGTAATTCGATTAATCAAAAAACCATGACAATCAATTGTTTACATAGGAAATTATATCAGTCAAGGGCAGTTTTAATGATAAATGTTGACATAAACGTGTAACTAAAACTCATAATAATAGGAAACGAGGTTTGCAAACAGGAAGTGCACTATTTTAACCAGTTAATTGAAAGCCCAGCAGGGCCCATAGCTGAGACATGATTGAAATGAGGAAGATAAGGGACTGCCAAGCCTGGCATATTGCTACCAACTGGCAGAAACCGGAGAGGTGGGCAGTTAAAATGCCCCGAGTTACTTATGAGATGGAAAGCTGTCGGATCCTGCTAATTGAGATTTTTAGCCACCCTCTCGACATACATCTAAGTTGTTCACACATTCCCAAAGCCACCAAGATCCTTCTTTAAATATGCAGATCATCCCGACTGGTCTTTTAACGCTTTATTGGTACCCCATCCACTACCTTAGACATTCACTCCCTCCACCACCAATGCACAGGGGCAACATTGTGCACCATCTATAAAATGCACTGCAGCAACTCACCAAGGCTCCTTTGACAGCACCTTCCAGACCCTTCCAGATCTCTACTACCTAGAAGGACAAGGGAAACAGGTGTATGGAAACATCACCTTCTGCAAGTTCCCTCTAAGCCACACACCACCTGGACTTGGAACTATATTGCCATTCTTACATTATTGTTGAGTCAAAATCCTGGAGCTGCCCTCCAAACAGCATTGGGGTGCATGTACAGCACATGGACTGCAGCAGCTCACCACGATCTTCTCAAGGGCAATTAGGGATGGGTAATGGTTGCTGACCCAGCCAGTGATGCCCAGATCCCGTGAAAGAACTTTTAAAAATTCTGGGATGACTTACCAAAATGTGTGTAATATAAAACATTCATGGGCAGAAATTTTCACTCGATGGGCAGGCATGCGACCGACCCACTCAAGCGTGAAACGACGTGCGTTGACATCGGCCAAGTGTGCCAACATCAGCGCGCAGTCGTGTGATAGTTCAGTCAGCAGGCACGCAGCGGAGTCAGCAGTGTGCCTGCCGGCAATTAAAAGGCATGTTAAGGCCATTAAACAATCAATTAAATTATTTTTTTCACTGCCTGTCCAATCTAACTGTTGGCGGGCAGGCAAAAAGGCCAAGCAACCTTTGCATTTTTTTGAAAACCTCACCCGTGGGCAGCATGAGGTTTCCAAAAGCAAATAAAAATAAAATAAAAGTTTTAAAATTTAAATAATTTCATTACATTTTTTATTCATCTCTCGTCATCTCTCTGAGGCACAGAGCTGCCTCAGGGAGATTATGCAGTGCTCACTTGTGCACATGTACAAAGTTCATGCTCAGCCCGCTTGCCCTCTCCCCGCCCACACACGCAGCGCTACCACTTGCGTGTCACGCTGGGTGAGCCTTAATTGACCCACCAACATGAAATCACGGTGCTGTACTGATCGCAGTCAGCTTCCCGACTGCCCCCGCCGAGCACCCCCGCCAAGGGCAAAATTCTGTCCCATGTGAGCTTTGAACTTACGGCCTACATTCTAAACCATGTTAGAAATATTCCATCTGGCCATGGCTGGATCTCTTCAGTTTCACTGGTCAAAGCCTTCCCAGGTTATCAGCTACACTGAAGAAGCTCTTCCCGCCTTACACTCACCCTGACAAGTTAATGACAGATCAGGAAACTGGTTTGCTAGTTTTAAAATCTGAAATTGGAGTTAAAAAAGTTCTAAAATGGCTTTTTAATATCTCAGTTACTTAACCAACAGATCCAAGGGGGTTAGCTGCTTGCTTTCAATCCTGTCTCAACGAAACTTGGAAAAGAGCAGAATGATATTGGGATTCCAACCCAACATCAATATATATTGATTTACCTCCCATCCTGTACCAAAACCTGCTGTCCCTTGATTATAAAGATTTAGTCAATTGTTGCTACACTAGGGCTGCATTGAGTCAAGGAATTTGTATGGACAGCAGAGGAATTCACTTCAATGTGTTGGCATCTGCCTCTATTGAGGTTTACAATGGCTGTACCTCCTGCCATCTTCTGGGTTTTTCTATCCATTTACAACCCCCCACCATCCCTTCTGGTGCTACAGTGTTACCTTGTTTAGTTTCCAACTCAACTATGGTTGTGATCCAGTCATCTACAAGAGACAGTGATATGAGGTGAGGAAACAACCAACAATGATAAACAATTACAACACCTCCTGTCTCAAATTACTCATAAATGGTGTCTCAGAAAATTATTTTCCGAAAGAAATCCGCCTGATTTGTATTTGAATTAATCATCATTAGCTGTTTCCTGGGACAAGGGATAGTAACAGGAAAAGCGGCTTTTTTATTTCTTCACTTCCATGAACAATGCCATAGGAGGTGAACTAGAAAAATTATAAATATGGTATCAATTAATCAGCAGATAATGAGTAGAGCACTCACATAATGTAAACCATTATTTAATGAAACTAGTTGACAACTGGATCTTAAATTACGGTGATGAAAACGAGAACAAGACACTAAATTGTATTTTTTTTTCAGGTTGGATTTTCTCTATGCCTGGCATTCTGGGGTATACGAAGTATAATGAAAATCTAACATCTACCAATGGACACCAGTATGAGAATGAACCACCTCTGCAGCAACACTGTAACATGGTCAGCTTCAG
Organism: Carcharodon carcharias; assembly: GCF_017639515.1. NCBI lineage: Eukaryota > Metazoa > Chordata > Chondrichthyes > Lamniformes > Lamnidae > Carcharodon > Carcharodon carcharias. The sequence goes on along the minus strand of NC_054469.1, from coordinate 126,425,037 downwards.
CATGCATAGCTCACAAAGTGCTTGGGGACAGTAATAAATGTGTCATGGCTCTATATAAATTAGCAAAAAAGAAATAATTTTACAATGTAACATTTTAGGGGAAACAAGAAATATGTTTTTGACTGCAAATAACTTAATAGGAAATAAAATAATTTAACATTTTAGAATCAGAAGTCAACAAGAATAGTAATTTGTGATATTTTGCATTAGATAATGGAAAGAATTTATGTTGTGATATTTATTGACTATAAATTTTCTTGATATTTAATTCCAACTATACTAAAATTTACAAAACTTAAGCACAGGCTATACGAACTCAGGCCGTTATTTTATATAACAAAAGTCAATGACTGAGAACAGCAGTATAGTACCACTATGGATTCTCTGCATTTGTTCTCTGCCCTCTGCATAGTGCTTCTTAATAGGGTTGATTTGTGTAGCACATATATCATAAAATTCTGTTCAAAACCTCCAATTTTGTTTTAAAAAATCATATGAAGAGTTTTGTTATGCACACCAAACAATCATTTCAAAAAATCAATTTGGTAGCTTGCATGAAATTAACAAATGCTGAAGGTAACCTGAAATTTTGTTAGTATATTACGACTTTAAAAAATGAACCATAACTGTTGAAACCTAATTTAATTAATGCAAATAAACATTTCATGAATCTCTGCAACAATGTGATTACATTTGTACCTCAGTCTTAGAGATCTATTTTGGTGTTTTGTGTCATTTTTGTGTCCTGTCTCATAAGATTCTGTGGTCCTTGTCTTTTCTATAAATAAATAATTCATGCTAGAACTAACATTTCACTGTGATCTGGAAACTTGACCAACTACTTATTTCTACAGAAAGTGCTAATGAAATGAATAGCTGGTAATGTTTCCAGATCACAGTGAAATGTTAGTTCTAGCATGGTTTTTGGTCATCAATTGGAAGGTAATCATAGTTCCATATTTATGTCTTGCTTTCACCTTCTTCAGATAAAAACTGAGGAAAAATATTTATTAATCATCCCTACACCCTCAAGTACAAGGTGGTTCCTTTGCCTCTGAGTGATGATACCCCTTCTTTAAGCATCCTTTTACTTCTTATCTGCTGATAAAAGGCCTTGCTATTTCCTTTTATGGTAACTCTTGACATGTTTTCTTGGTCCCTCAGTCTTCCCAGTCTCCTTTACAGCTTCCATTTATACTTTTTATATTTCTTGTAGTTTGTTTCTGTATTATCTGTCCTATATTTATCAGATGTTTCCTTTTGAACTCCATTTTCATTCTGACCTTTCAATATGTGTCAATGGGATCTTGGTGCTCCCATTTACTCAGAAAATATTGAACCAAGTCAGAATATATTTAACATTATGCACCTAATATTTAAATATCCCACTACTTGATCAGCCTTTTTTCTCACCAGTTAATCTGGGTGAGATTATCTTTCATACCACTGACATGATCTAAACTCTAGTTCAACACTTCTTTCTTGAACTGCTCTTTTTCTTTATCTACTTTCAATGTAAATTTTTGGTCACTGTTAGCTTAGTGCTTTCCCACATTCATGTCACTTGCTTGTCCTACCGTTTTATTCAGAACCAGATTTGCCTCCCCACAGCAGTCATGTTCAAACCCCTTGACTATGGCAGATTTTAAACCCACTATCAAGTGGTGTAAAATTTTACCCTGATCTTTTGCTGGAACTAATTCATGCCATTTAGACTCAAAATCATATAGTCAACTTCCATCTTACCTTGTTGGACATGCAACATTCTGAGTAAGGAAACTCTGAATGTATTCTAAGAACGCCTTTCCATTTTCTTCACTATCTTTGCCTTATCCCAGTCTACCTCTGGATATTGTTAAAACTTTCCTTCATTAGAAATGTTACTTCTGCAAACTCTCTAAATTGGCTTCATGATTGCCACTTCTTGATTTATCCCATTCCTTTTCACACTTTTGACATGCTTGTCAAGAATACAATTTGAATTTAGGATTTCCGAGCCATGGACACAAGTTGTAGACTGGGATTTGAAACAGGAGGCAAAACTTTCCTCACAGGCTTCCGGACCCAGACGTGAGGATCAGATGGTGTTCAAAAGCCCAAACTGTGGAAGAAACAGTCATCCAGCAGTAATGTTCCCTGAATTAGCCAGTCAGTAGTCAGAGGGCAAACTCGCTGTCCAATTGAAAATAGCAGGTGGGGTGTCATAAGAGCATAAGAAATAGGAGCAGGAATAGGCCATTCGGCCCCTCGAACCTGCTCCACCATTTGATAAGATCATGGCTGATCTTCTTGTGTTTTGATTTCCATGGGCAGAATTTTATATTCGGCATGTGGGCGTGTGCCCAACAAGCCAGAACGTAATATGACATTTGATGACGTCGGGTATGTGCCCCAAAGTCACCGTGCTGTCTTGCTATATTTTGTTCAGCGGGCATGCACCAGAGTCAGCTGCGCACCCACTGATAATGGAAAGGCCTATTAACGCCATGAACTAACTAATTAACATCAGATTTACATTGCCTGCCCAACTTAATGGTGGGCAGGCGAAAAGGCCAAGCAGGTCTTTACCTTTTTTTAAGGAAACCTCATCCATGAGCGGGATGATGTTTCCTAAAACAAATAAGCATTAAATAAAAACTTTCTTTGAAAGATAAAAACACAGTCACATGAGAGGTCATGTTTCATTAAATATTTAATGCATTTATTTATCTTATTAAAAAGCACTTCAATCTCCCTTAGGCAGCTCCGCACAAAAGAGCGCTGGACCCGACTCTTCCTCCTCCCCCTGTTCGCATAGTTGCCCTCAGCGCTAACGCTCATGATCCTCGCTGGGCTGGCCTTAATTGGCCAACCTGTGTGAAATCGCGGTGCGGAGCCGATTGCGGGTGGCTATCTGCTCCGCAACCACCCCCGCCTGCTCCCTCCGAGCCCGCCCGACCAATGTAAAATCCTGGCCCACATTGCCACCTAACCCCGATAACCTTTGATTCCCTTGCCTAACAAGAAGCTACCTACCGCTGCCTTAAAAATATTCAATGACCCCACTTCCACCCCTTTCTGAAGCAGAATTCCTAAGTCTCACAGCCCTCTGAGAGAAAAAAATTTCATCATCCCTGTCCTAACAGGGCGATCCCTAATTTTAAAACAGTGCCACCTAGTTCTGGATTCACTCACAGGAGGAAACATCCTTTCAACGTCCTCTTTGTCAAGGCTGTTCAGGATCTTGTATACTTCAATCACCATTGCCCTGTATAACTGAAGCATAACATCCTTACTTTTATTTTCAATCCTTCTCGTAATAAAGGATAGCATTCCATTAGCCTTCTTAACTACTTGCTATACCTGTACACTAACTTTTTGTGACTCATGTACTAGAACACCTCGATCCCTCTGCACCTCAGAATTATGCAGCCGTTCTCCATTTAAGTAACACTCTGGATTTTTGTTCTTCCTGCCAAAGTAAACAACTTCACATTTTCCCACATTAAACTCCATTTTCCAGATCTTCGCCCATTCACTCAACTTATCTATATCCATCTGCAACCTCCTCATGTCCTCTTCATAGAAGGCCCTCTAGCTCACTGTCTTTTCAGGTGAGGAAGGGAGAGGACGTCTCAGGATGGAGGCACCATCTTGACAACTTTTTAAAATGTTAAATAAAAATTCCCCTCAGCAGCCAGGCCATCATTTTGGAGGGGGTAACCATCCACATGGAGGCCTGATGCTGCAGCTGAAGAAGGCTGGCAGTGAGGGCTTCAAAGTTTGCCTGGAGCTCTAGCTCCTTAATTTGCAGCCACTTCCACATGACTGATCCATTTCCCTGTCAGTGGGTCTTAATTGGCCTTTAAGTGGCTCAATTGGCTATCTGCTGCTTATAGGCCATCTCCAATCACGCCTGCGGGAAAATGGTCTGGAGATGTGTTGGCGCTGGCAAACCGGCACGCTGTCCGGCGGCATGAGTTTCCGAACCTGCGCATGTCTGTGCTCGCTCCCATCGGGATTTAAAATCCAACCCAGGGTCTCTCAATGGGAACTGCCATATTGTTTACTACAATAAAAGTATTAAAACATGAAACCTTGTTGTGCGATTCTTTGTGTTGGTCACTGGAAAGTTGATATCTCTTGTTAAGAGTTGTCTGTTTCTGTGGGAATTATAAAAACCTTCTGCTATTCTCTAAAGGAAAAGTATCCTCAGTGTCAAACAATATTAGGATTAGAACTGGAATGTTTCAATTGGGGTCCAATTCTATCATGTTGTACTGAATATGGAGCAGCCCATGAGACAGTTGAGACTGGAAGTTGAATTAGTGTCATTTACTACAGCTCCAAGTCATGTAGCCTTGTTAATGACTAGTTTTTCCAATATTAAATCGAAATTTCAGTTGGAATCTCCCATTGAGATGGGGATACCCTGTAGCAAAATAATTACTGCCCATCTTAAAAAATGTTACAAATCGTTATCATATTTTCACACTTTTCCCTCAGAGAATAGCAGAAGGTTTTTAAAATCCCCATAGAAACAGACAACTTTTAACAAGAGATGTCAATTTTCCTGTGCCCAACACAAAGAATCACACAACAAAAGGTTTCATGTTTTAAGCATTTTATTGTAGCAAACAAGCTAAAATCAACATTTACTAAACATTGTTTAGTAGGCAGCTAATGCACTAAACTGCAGAATAGGTATTCCATGGGCAGAATTTTCCGTTTGATGTGTGGGAGGTCGGCCACACATAACCGCACGTAAAATGACACACGGTGACGTCGGGCAAGCGTCCTGACATCACTGCACGCCATTGCGGTATTTCACTGGGCAGGCATGCGATGAAGTCTGATGCGTGCCCGCCATTAATTAAAAGGCCTCTTAAGGTCCTTTAGTCTTCAATCGACGCCGATTTTTTGGCGCCCGTGCGATCTTCAGGTCGGTGCATGGGTGCAACAAGCAGGCGGGTAGGAGACATTGGCATTAACCTCAGCCATGGGCGGGATAAGAGGGCTCAGTGGGGTCATGAATCTGCTCTGTGAAGTATTTATTGTTGAAAGTTTTTCAAACTTGCCCGTGTGACCTGCAGTACTTCAGAACACATCCCAACTGCTTTTTCTGGACTCTTAATCTTCAGGTCGGTACTCTGCAGTGAGGAATCTTTTCTGGGCCTGCGGGTTTCAGGAAGCCTTCACTTAGCCTGGGTATGGGAGCTGAACTGGAGGCAGCTCCTCTGAGGAGGACGGGAGGGTTAGAAGGGGGAGGAGGCACATTCAGCCTCCAGGGGACTCACTTTTGGGAGGACAGGCGCAGGCACAAGGGGTGCAGGGCCAAGAGGTAGGCCAAGGTGGAAGGGGCCACAGAAGATGCCGCTATCCTGGTGCAAGGGTTTACAGGTGGTGAAGCAGTTACCACAATATGTCTGAGGTGCAGTGCCAAAGGAGGTTCTGTCTCTCAAGGGAGACAGTCAACTACATCTGTCAGATGATAGGCCCTGAGATCTCCGCTAACTGTGTGAGCGGATATCCCATGCCAGTGGCTCTAAAGCTCACAACTGCCTTCAACTTCTATGCCTCTGGCTCCTTCCAGGGCTCAGTGGGTGATCTTTGCGGTGTCTCCCAATCAGCTGTTCAGACTTGTGCCAAGCAGATCACAGGCGCTCTGTTCAGGCAAGCATTGACCTTCATCCACTACCACTGGGATGAGGCCAGCCAGACAGAGTGAGCCAGAGGCTTCATAGCCATTGCTGGCTTTCCCCGCATCCAGGGTGCTATAGACTGTACACATGTGGCCATCAAGGCGCCAGCAGGTGAGCCCGGTGCCTTCGTCAACAGCAAGTGCTTCCACTCCATGAACGTGCAGATAGTGTGTGATCACAGGATGCAGATTCTGCAAGTCTGTGCAAGGTACCCAGGCAGCTCCCACGACATCTACATCCTCAGACACTCCCAGGTGCCGAGGCTCTTTAGTGCTCTGGCCTGGCTGGATGGATAGCTGCTGGGTGAAAAGGGCTATCCCCTCAGATGGTGGCTTATGATGCCTCTCCGCCATCCAGGAACAAAAGCTGAGCAGTGGTACAATAGGAGCCATGACTCCACAAGGGCTGTGGTGGAGACAGCCATTGCTGTTCTCAAGATCCGCTTCCGTTGCCTGGACCGCTCAGGGGGCACACTCCAGTACCCCGCAGATCATGTGTCGCTGATAGTGGTTGCACGCTGTGCTCTCCACAATCTGGCACTGAAAAGGGAGGACGCAGTGGACGACGAAGATGTCAACGCAGTGGCTACAGCTGCACACAATGATTCCGAGGATAAGCATGCACAGGGAAATGCGGAGGGGGTAGACACTGACCCCGGACTACTCCAGGGAGGCAGGGACACCTGGGATGCTTTAATCCAATGAACCTTCAGCTAGCACAACACAGAAGGACCACCAGGACAAGCCTGCACTGCCGCCTCGATACTCGACACTAAAGTGCAGAATCTGCCAGTTCAGCAGCACTAACTAAGGGCCTTGTAAATAAAGCTGAATGTCAAACAAATCACTCGTTACACATGAACAAGAAATGAGGCACCCTCAGCCATGGTCACACATCTGCATTTAATGTGTGAAGCAAAAGAACTTATCACAAAGAGAAAACAATAATGTTAACAATGAAAAAGAAATCATAAGGACCTCATCTCGGGCCAACACAAAGCACCAGTGAAAAACCCCTGGTGTGCCGAAGGCACCTAATGCTTTCATTTAAGGGTGCTACATCTTGGCACTGCCCCATCGCTCAGAGTGGCATATGAGACAGCCAGCTGACTCTGCTGTCCTGTTGGCCTCGATGACCTTGGCCATCATCCTCTGGCCCGTGGATCCTGTACTGGCCCCACCTGGGAGGGAGCTGCCAGTTCCACAGTTGGCATCTCCCCAGTCGTCGCAGCCTCACCGGATGTTACGGTCACTGGGAGAGGGGCGGAGGAGCTGCTGCCCTCATCTCGTGCGCCCTGAGAGGTGCCTGCAGAGATGACAAGCAGTAGCTGCGCCAATGTAAGGTCACTTTGGACCTCCCTGCTCGCCGTGGCTGGATGGGCAATGAGTTGGGAAGTTTGATGCCCACACCACCTCCCATACTGGCAGTGACCAACTGAGGTCATTGCCGATGTGAGGGCTTGCTCGTCAGAGCACATCCCCAGGAAGCCCCAGTGTGTCTCCTGGAGTTGGCTATCGATGAGAGTCGCCACTCTCTCTATGGAGGACGCTTGGCACTCAGACATGTGGCTCATTGCTTCAGTGAGCACCCACGTAAACCCCTCCACCACAAAGACCGTGCCAAGCATAGCTTCATGTATCACCGCCAGATGCTCCCACATACCCGGCTGCATTTCCTGCGCCTGCTGGGTCACAGAGGCATATCATCAGGCACCAACTGAGCATATGCCTGGTCCCCTGCTGTCCTCCAACTGCTGGTGCCATGGGCAATCTCTGTCCCTGCCAGCTGTTCCAGCAAGTGTGAAGTGCCTTCACCACTGTGTCCCGGGATACTAACTCCCACTGAGGTGTTAGTAGCTGCGCTGGTGCCTGCCTGGCAGAGATGGTGTGATGCCGGTGAGACTTCAGGGCCCTCAGGTGTGATAGGGGGCCTATGCTATTCCTCCTCCTGGCCCTGCTCCGCTGATGCTAAAAGGAAGAACAAGGACATTGGATCAGTTAACGTGGAGACAATGACAAAGTGCATCCCTGTCCCCCGAATCATTTTGCGCTCATCCTTCCATATGCAATGGTCAAGCCATGTTACAAAATTAAATCATTTAACATTCAGCAGTGCCATGGCTGTTGGGGGAACAATGGTGACCTCACTGTTGGGCATAAATACCTGGCCGTGACACTCCACCCTCACCGACACCAGTGCACCTGGGCGCATGCCGCCTCTCCAAATCCAGGGCCTCCTGCTCAAGCTTGCTGAGAATGGCTAACTGCGCCTGGCCATCGCCAGTCCTCACACGCTCTGCCGCGTTATGAGCATTCTTCTCCTGAAAATGAGAGAAGTGCATTGAGTTACGCAAATTGTACCTGGACTCTCTTCGTGGACGGCCCACCCCAAGCAGAGTGGGACATATCAGGACTCCAGTGTCTCTTCACCCCGCTACTGCCGAACATTCACACAAAGGTGCTAGGTCTGTTCCCCACCCACCCTCCACCCTCCCCTGGCTACATGCTGCCTACATCACGTTAGGCACCACACGATATATCCTTCCATAGCAAGGAGGCACAAGCACATAGATAAAAACAAAAAAACTGCGGATGCTGGAAATCCAAAACAAAAACAAAAACAGAATTACCTGGAAAAACGCAGCAGGTCTGGCAGCATCGGCGGAGAAGAAAAGAGTTGACGTTTCGAGTCCTCATGACCCTTCGACAGAACTTGAGTTCGAGTCCAAGGATTTGAACCTTGGACCTTGGACTCAAACTCAATTTCTGTCGAAGGGTCATGAGGACTCGAAACGTCAACTCTTTTCTTCTCCGCCGATGCTGCCAGACCTGCTGAGTTTTTCCAGGTAATTCTGTTTTTGTTTTTGTTGAGGCGCAAGCACATGGAGCGTAGAGAGCAGCAGATGGTTCATTGCCACGCCACCTTGAAGCTCCCCTCCCAGCAGGTAATCACCCTGACTTGGACATGTCCTGCAGTTCTAACACAGCGTCAAGGTGCAGCTCCTCAGTCATGTGGGATTCAGTGTAACACATGCTGCGGGGGAAAACTCATCTCCTCATGACCCACTCAGGCTGACCTCAGCATGGGCAATATCTGCTTGCCCACTCAGCAAAGAAAAAATGCTGTCAATGATTCAATGCAGTTATGACACTCGGACTTGGTGCCGGGGGGGATGGCGGGAAGCAGGGGGGTAAGCCGACCTGCTGGGTTAAATGCCCAATGCCAACATGGTACTCACCCTGCCAGAGCGCAACAAGTCATTGAAGCGCTTGCCGCACTGGATCCAGGTGGGCCGCACCACATGGCGGGAGCTCACCACCTCCTCCCAGGCACCTTGAGGAGGGCAGCAAAGCAGTCATCAGAAAAACAAGGGATACACTGTCCTACCCTCCAGCCTGGCCTGCTCACCTGAACCCCTCTGCTGCAGCCTAGCACTGACCATTCTGAGCAGCCTACAGGAGGCTGGCAGGCCTTTCTTTAAACAGACTGCTGGGTTGCCATTGAGCCCGGCGAACGGTGCACGCCCGACACCACCTTCCCACTCCCACTATCCTCGGGAGTCAGCAGATACACTGGGCGGGTCTTAATTGGCTCGCCCGCATAAAATGGCGGAGCAGACCCAACCACGAGCAGCGATTGGGTCTGGGCCTGCTCCCGTTCCACCCCCCCTGCCAGACGGAGAATTCTGCCCCATAGTAACTTCATAACACAACCAAAAATCCCATGCCATTTTTATACATTAAGCCGCACTCTCAGCATAAATGTAATCTTGTGCATTAAGTCTCCAAGCTTTGCCCAGCTTTAACACAATCTCTTCTCTCTGTCCCAGCAGGTTGAATCCTCCACTGTTCTTTTAAACGAAGTCCCCTTCACCCAATTTGATGAGACTATTCGAATAAGCTTCCAGGAGCAAGACACCCACTGGTGATTCTTTGATCTTTAACACTCCACAAGCTTTGTTTCTTCCTCAACAGAACTGTGCATGGAGGTTAAGCAAAAGCAGTTTCTTTCTTCTGCCTGGCATAGCAGCACCTGTTGTGAGTCTTCTCTCCAAAATACCTCTGGCTGATTCTGAGAGTCTGTAACAGTTGCCTTCTCTCTTGTATCCAGATATTAGAACTTTTTTAATAAGTTTTGACGTGGACATTTGTTCCCATGGCAACCAGGTCACGTAGACTTGTCTCTGGGCAGATTTTAAAGGAGGTCACATCCCCCACTATTCCATTTTACCTGAGTTAAAGGAAGCAGTTTCAAATGTATCTGCCTTATCAAGTCCAGCATTTGTAACAAGAAAATTGTAGTTTGATCAATAATGAATGCTCCTTCCATGACTGAAACCATCTTTATACCATCCAATACTTCAGGAGAATTCTCTGGGCTCCTGTAGCCCATACAGCGAAGGCAGGGAGTCACCCATATCCACCAGGTACAAGCGTCCTTCTGGATGTCAATCAGGAATTCAGAGCTGGAGCTCTGGTCAGGATTGTGTGGAGTGAGTTTTGATCTCCGTACCTTCTAACTCTGGCATAAGAATGATATCACTAAGCCAATGGCTCACTTCTAATGCAACAGCTTTTAGCAGCTTTTTATAAATCCCTAGGCATTGAAGTATTGAAATATACTTTGAAGTAATGACCCTGACTTCTGGATTGAAAACAGCCCTTTTGAAGCTGAAAATACAGTTTTGAGTATAAATGGCACAAATTTGCACCAGTCAAAATTCCGAGTGAAAACTCCTACCCCTGGAGACTCAGTTTGAAGTCATCCATACTCAAGGGATTTGCACACGGCTCCTACAAGCAAGCTAATAAACATCAGCTGTCATATTATATTCAAAGAAAAACATTGCATAATGTCAGACTAATAATTGAACACTGTCTGGCAACATATGAATTCATCTGGGGTAGAGAGAGGAATGGAGATGTTGGCCTGGATTTTTGCTGAGGCGGAATGATTCTGGAGACCTTGAAAAATGGCAGGAGGGACCCGGATGCAGAGTCCTACCCCAATTTCTGGGAAATTCCACTTTTGCAAGCTGTAGGAGGGGGTCAGGGCATAAATCACAAAGGCATGACACACAAGTCTACTGGGCCATTTGAAATAAGTGTGAATTCAAACAGATCCCATTTTTGCTGTTCCAAGGGTCTTAACCTGCAGTGTGGGAACCACAATTTTATGGAGGAGACATAAAAGTTGTGAAGGGCAAATTTAAGGTTTGTTTCAATGTTTCAATCTGAAGTGATTTAAACCCCCAGCCCTTTAAAATTGAATTTTTAAAAAAATCTACAGCTTTCACTAAGTATAGAATAAATCAGGGACCCACTCTTGGAGTACATTCATTGATAGGCCATCTGAAGTAACTTAGAAAAAAGCCATTAACCATCTTTTTTTTTGCAATTTCAACATGCTTCATTGTTTACATTTCCCAAGGTTTGTTATTATGGCTAAGGTCATGATGAATGCTTGTCTGAGTTTCAAAAGGCCCAGAACCACTTTACTCATCAGTGGGCTGTATTGACATTTTGATGGCAGTTTTAAGAGGTTATTAAGGGATTCACTGCCATTGACATGATTAGTGCAATAGGTGTTTGTTTTTACAACAGATTGACCACTTAAGAGGATTTAAATTTTTTGAATGAGTTCATGAATAAGAGTTTTTTCTGTATCAAGTGTGTTTGTGTGAGGCCTATATTAGATTGTTATAAGTTTGTTTTTCATCTACACATGGCTCATGAGGTCTGTCCATAGCGGATACTGGTTTGGTGGTTATGGAGGATATATGAGGGACATAGAGGAGGCTTGGGGGCTATAGGGGGAATGGCAGTGGCAGGGAGGTATGGGGATATGGAGGGACATGGGAAATACAAAAGGCATGGAGGGACATGGGGATATGAGTGGGCATGGAGGTGGCTTAGGGGCATGGAGGGGACAAGGGGATGGGTGGGGCATCAGAGGGTCTGAGGGGTGAGGGCCAGAGGGTCTAGCAGCCTTTAATACAACTGGTCTGAAGTCCTAGAAGACAGATGTGGGTCTTCTAACCAGCTCACCTCAGCACTTATCGCCTCCAAATTGCCTCTGGAGTCAGCAGGCCCAACTCTATACCACTGGAATGAAAATATGGTGGGCATGGGCCCATTTAAAGGGGATGAGTATGCCGTGTCAGGAAGCTTACAGACTCAACCTTCCCACCTCTTCCGTGAAAATCCCACATGAGGATTCGGAGGGAACTGGTTTAATTGTCAAATTCAGGTAACCGTCCATGAACCCACCTATTTCCATTTTAACCACAAAGGCTTTCAGGCCCTCTATGTGACCCACTCTGGAGAGGCAGGCCCATCATTATCATATTTAAATGAGGCTCCGTCCTCATATATTGACAATGATTTGAGTTTAGCACCTCTTGCATGGCTTCCCAGGGCTCAGAAAACCAGGCAGCTAAAAGGACGTCGGAGTAGCTGAATCCATGGCCTGTGCCCATCAAGCAAGTACTTTTCTGTAATTGGGCAGCACACCCCACCCACCCAGTGATCTCTTCTGGTCCCCCTTCCTCATAATCACTGATTTGACACCACCTAAAAGCCCTGTTATATCTGCTGTTCTCTGGGACCCCAACCATTCCAGGCTGTGGCCTTTTCTCAATCCGCAGCCTGTAAGCCAATAAATGGAGTAAAATGAAGATCATAAGGTTCTGTCATTAAATTCATCAAGACATTTCCATTCCCGGCATTTCTAAGTTTCTCCCACAAATATGCTCACCACTTGCTGCCTGCATCCCTGTAAATACAAAGATTCCTAGGTACATAATCCTGACCTCTTGCGTACTGTGCCTTAATGTAGATGATGTTTTCTATATGACTAAAAGTCACTGTTGTTGCAGAATTCTATTTTGATGCAAACTGCATCATTTTATAAAATTTAGGTCTGAAACCTGCTTCAGGTACCTTATTATTTTAAAATAAAGCAATAGATATATTACACTACGGGTGTATTCTATTGGCCAGCAATTAGTGTGAAAGATACAGAGGAGCAAATTTACAGGGAAATTACCGAGTAGAGCCAGAACCATCGACTAGTTAAAATGGGAGCTTTAATTATCCTAATGTAGACTAGGATGATAATAATAATGTAAAAGGCAGAGAGGGAGAAGAGTTTCTCAAATGTGCTCAGGAGAATTTTCTTTACCTTTGCATTTCTGACCCAATGAGAAAGGAGGCATCTCTGGATTTGGTTCTGGGGAACGAGTTGGGGCAAGTGGATCAATGTCAGGAGAAGAACATTTAAGAACAGTCATCAGAATTCATAAGGTTTAGATTAGCTATAGGGAAGGACAAGGAGCAATCAAGAGTAAAAATACTTATTTCATGAGGAGCAGTTTCACTGGCTTGCCCTGGGTAAATTGGAATGAAGATTGGCAGGCAAAACAGTAATGGGACAGTGCACTGGTTTTAAAGAGTATGTGTTCATACTTCAAATTGTGTAAGCCACACTGCAAAAATTAATACTCACTCTAATGCAGTAGGACTGTGATGCAGAGTAGCAGCAGCAGGCAACGTTTTCAGTTGAATTCTCAGACCAGGCTCTCCCAGGAATTCAGCTTTCTGGCTAACACTCTCTAATTAACAAATGGAGGAATCTGGCCCGAGGGCGGAATTTTCCATCCCTGTTGGCATCAGCGTCATGGCAGGCGTGAGTGGACAATATGGCGGGAAGGTCAAAAATCAATTCAACAATATTGTGAAACCAGTTTGCGATCGTCCTCTCCACCTGTCAAGGTGGGCTGCCTTTACTGCCGCCACACATCAGGGACATCATTTTAATACATATACTTCTAATTATAAACCTGCTCACTGGAAACATCTCTCCACGTCAAATTTACCACCCATGTCGGTGGGAAAACATGCCAGCCTAGAACATATCTTGACAAGTGGGACATGCAGAAGTTGGGACTTACCATTCGGGCCTTGCACACATTGTGGACATCCGAGGAGCAGAAGATGCTGGAGCCCTTCGGCTATGGGACCCTGGAAGAACACATGCATCATTTACTGGATGGATTCTGATGGACATGGCTCCGCCATGAAGAGGGTCACGGAAGATGGAAAGTCTCCGTTGATATCTGGGATCTGCTTCAGGACATCAGTGTCTTGGCCATGGTCTGCTACGGATGATCATCGAGGGGGTGGAGAGGGAGGTGTAGGCTTGAATGGGAGAGGAAGGTGTACTGGAGGTGGGGATAACAAAGGTGTCGGTGGCAGGTGGGGGGGCTGTTAGTGTGAGGTTAGGGGGGTGGTGAGGTTAGGAGGGGGGGGGAAACAAAGGTGTTGGGGGGTCAGGTTGGGAAGGGGGAGAGGGAATATGCAGGGAGGAGGGAGTAACCAGAGGGAATGCAGCAACTGAGGAGGTAGGTGTAAGGGGGAAAGAAAGTTAAGTGAAGGAGTGCAGGAGGAAGGACTTCTGGGGGAGGAGAGAGTTCAGAGGAGGGAAGGAGTACAAGCAGAGGAAGGAGTTTGGAGGGGTGAAGGAATTCAGAGGGAGGAAGGAGATTGGAGGGGGGAATGACTTCGTGGAGAACAAAGAGTTTGGAGGGGGGGCGGGGTAAGCGTCCAGGAGGGAGAAGGAGTTCAGTGGGGGGAAGGACTCAGGGGAGGAAGGAGTTTGGAGGGTGAGAGGACTCCAGGGGCTGGAGGGAGTTGGGGGGAGGGAGGAATAGTGGTGGAAGAATGAGTAAAGGTGGAGGAAGGAGTAAAGGTGGAGGAAGGAGTAAATGGGGTGATGTTCAGGTGAAAGTGCAAGGGAGGGGTCTGTGGAGTTGATAAATGTCTCCTGGGGAGTGAAATGAGATTGGGCATGGTAGGAGGGAATTGTGAGAATGAGACAGGGCAAAGTACGCTGGTAGGGTGGGATGATGAGGGTGCAACAGTAGCGGTAGAAGCAACGGTGAGCGTAGTTAGTGGGTACTCGGAGGCAGACATGGACCCTGGCAGTGGGAAGGAAGGGGAAGGGGATGTCAAAGTGGATTCTCAGGAAGATAAGGAACTTGCAGGTTCACCAGGACATCCTAGAAAGAAAAGGTTGGTAGGTGATGGTGAGCAGGTGGAAGGTGATGCCGTGGGGGCCAGCTGGGGGAGAGGACTTGGATGACTGGGAGAGGGGAAAGAATAGGGGAGCTGAAGACATATCCCACAACAACCATCTTGCGAAATCAAAAGTGAGCAGAGCCTCATGTTGGGCGGTCACAGGTGCTGCATGGGAGTGCGATCAGTGGGTGGGTGGAGATGCAGGTCAGTTCAGATGGAAAAAAGAAAGAGATCCCTGGCTTGGAAAATCCTTGGGATGTTGAGATGAGTGTGATGGAGGAAAGCTCCACGTGTGTGGGAGAATGCTAGCATGAGGCTCCGAAAGACACTGCCACACACACGCCTCCCCCTCAAAATTCACTCATGGACTGGCAGCTGAGCGGTGGAGGGGGTGCAGGAGGATTACTCACAAAGCCTTTAAATGAAGCTGAAAGACACCATTACACATTACTTAGTGAAAGTGAATATATTTTCAGATTATTAAGTGACAAATGTGTTCACCCATGCAACCACTTGTGATCAGAAATCCTCAACTTTTCTAGGCTTACTACTTCTTCTAGATGCTGCCCTGACATCTGCAGCAGGGGTGGAGACAGCCTGTGTAATTGTTGGCCCTGTTGCCTCTGATGACTTCTGTGTGGGTCCCCTGGAGAGCCAAGGCCTTGGGTACTTGGATACATATACTTCTAATTATAAACCTGCTCACTGGAAACATCTCTCCACGTCAAATTTACCACCCATGTCGGTGGGAAAACATGCCAGCCTAGAACATATCTTGACAAGTGGGACATGCAGAAGTTGGGACTTACCATTAGGGCCTTGCACACATTGTGGACATCCGAGGAGCAGAAGATGCTGGAGCCCTTCGGCTATGGGACCCTGGAAGAACACATGCATCATTTACTGTTCCCCTGTGGTAACAAAGGATGAGGCTGAGAAGGGTCACAGGCAAAGGGGACTTGAAAGAGATGACAGCCTCTGGGATTCCTGAGTGGATGACCCAGAGGTGTCCAGCTGCCTTCCTCCTCCCTTTGGGTGCCCGAGGACCCGGCCTGACTCCTTGAGGGGTAGGAGCACCTGAAGGAATGCTGGGGTGCCCCCTTTCCCTCTCATGTTGCCACTGCAGGAACTCACATGTGGCTACCATGGTGGAGTGCAGGTCTATACACATCCTGCTTTCTGCTGGACCAGGGTCTCCATGGTGTTCACCACCTCCCCATGGAGACCTCCGTACACGCACATATTCTGATGGAGCCTGATGGAGATGTGAGGGTGTGTGTGAGAGTTAGTGGTGTTGTCCCTTGAAGTGTGAGATCCCTGTGGATGTGTGATGTGAGTGATGAGAAGAGTGACTTACACTGGCAGAACGGATGAGATCATTCATCTTCTTCCTTCACTGGATGGCTGTTCTTTTTTGTGGGGTATTGGCACTGACCACCGCTGCCACATCCTCACATGTTGGATTGGTGACCTTGTTTGCTGGCCTTTGCCCAGAGCATGGGTAAGAGGACATTGCGCTGGGCCTCCACTGTGTCCAGTAGGTGCTTCAGGGAGGTGTCGCTAAATCTGGGGGCAGCATGTTTCCTCCCTTTGGCAGCCATCAGTTCCCAGGAGCTTCCTATCCCTTGAAGAGTGCTAGCTCTGTGCAGGGGCGGCATTTAAAAATGGCACATGGTTTAGTCAAGGACTGAGGTGACGGCGAGGCAAATGAGATGATGTCCTGCCAGCGACCTGGCGTGTTTCCTGGGAATGCATAATTAATGAGGCGGAAATGGGATGATATGACGTGAAAACCCACCATAGCGGCCAGCAGGTAAAACGCACTTTATCCCAACTGCCAACCCAATTAGTGCAAATCTGGGACGACTCCACCCCTAAATTTTAATTGCATTGCTGAAGTGCTGTAAAAGAAACATACTTGGACCTTACACAGCCACAGGATATTCCAAAGCACTTTATGGTTAATTAAGTATTTTTACTTGTAGTTATTTTTGTAAGGTAGGAAACACAGCAGCTAATTTTTAAACTGCAATGTCTCACAAGCAGCGATGTTGGTTGAGGGTTAAATGTTGGCAATAATCCCTCCCTTGGTCTCAATCAAATAACGTGCAGAATCTTTTATATTCACCTAAAGAGACAGCCAGGATCTCAGCGTAACATCCTGCTTGAGTCACAGTAGCTCTGACAGCACAGCACCCCCTTGATAATGTCCTGTAGTGTTAACCCTCTGCAGTGAGGGTTGAATCCATTACCTTCTGACTTAGAGGCCAGAGTACTGCTACCATTCAGCCATGGCTGACACTTTAAGATAACGAGCCCAAATACTGTGAACATTCTCAGACCCTGAGGAACTGGAGCCAAAGCTCACAAAGGGGCTTAAAAATTACGGGAAGTTAGGAATTGCAGTTAAATGCTAATTCTCACTGGATGATACAAAAGTGGAACAGTGAAGCATGAATGGTCCCTGGGCCTTGAGAGTTTACTTTGTCCCATTTCCACAGTTTGATATTTAGAGCCCTGAAAAATTTCTTGTGCACTTTAACTTTTTGTTGTGTTGATTTAATGACAGAAATGAATTTCTGCCAGGCGCACATCCTCAGGGGGAGGTCAGCTCTGCACACAGTTTTCTAGATCTGCAAAAAATTGTATGTTAAATCTTTCACTAGCACATCGTGCTCTTCGGAAAGTGGTAAATTGAAATATAATTGCAATATTTTAATCAAAATTTTGGTAATTTCTTTGTCAATGTGTCTTTTTGTCTTTGCTTTTGTAAAAAAAAAAAGCTATATAAATACAAGGAAGTTATTATCGTAAGAGATAAAGCTCCTGGTCTAACACAAGTTCTCCCCAACAGCAAACAATGGATCAATTGGAATCAGTTGTTCAAGGAAACATGGCTTCCCAAAAACACCCTCATGAGGCTCTATGATCCCCTCTGCCCTAGAGGAGCTCTTATGTCACTTCAGTGTTTTTACCCAATTATATCTGTGTAATCATAATTGAAAATCAGCATGATTCATATACAGCATGATGAGCATCAACAGTGGACCTCTGATCTCTGAAACAAGATACTTGGAACAATAATATAGCCATAGTTGAATAAAATTTAAAGCGAGTAGCTAGTGCAAAGCAGCCAATGTCAAGAATGGAGCAATCTTCAGGAATTTGGGCTTTAGCTTTGATTTGTGTCAGACTCTTGGCTGGCTTCTCATGCTGTTCAACTGTGACCCATCAGCTAATCATATTTGTATGTCACTTGAGAATGACCCTTTGGCTGATATGTTGCCTGTTTATGTGCGAGTTGACTATCGCCCTTCAGCTGACACTATGAGCTGAATTATCAGGCTTCTGCCCTGGTGCAAACGGAGCAGTAGGGCCTTGCAATCACACGAAAAGGCTTTACACGCATTTCTGTTGATCATGCTGATGTGTTATTTTCCAGGTGTCCTTACATTAGTTGGTCTGTGCAGCTGCCTAAAGGCAACAAGTGCCTCCTAATGTTACACTAAAAAGGGTGCCTTGATGCGATTAGGACTCCATTGTGATTTATGGTGATCAAACCCGAAATGGCACAGAGAGATAGGCCAGACCAGCAACCATTAGCGCTTAAGATAGAATTGAAATTTAGGTACAGAATTTAAAGAGGCAGGAACAAGCACCCTGATCTGCACTGCCAGAATTCTTTTTGCATCTTAAGAGTGTGGTCAGTAGGGAGACGAAGGATCAAAACTATTTTGACTATTCAATTGTGTAAGAGGGGGAGAAAGAGCAAGTAAAGCAGCAGCACTAATATAAAAACAAAAAAACTGCGGATGCTGGAAATCCAAAACAAAAACAAAAACAGAATTACCTGAAAAAACTCAGCAGGTCTGGCAGCATCGGCGGAGAAGAAAAGAGTTGACGTTTCAAGTCCTGATGACCCTTCGACAGAACTTGAGTTCGAGTCCAAGGCTCAAACTCGAACTCAAGTTCTGTCGAAGGGTCATCAGGACTTGAAACGTCAACTCTTTTCTTCTCCGCCGATGCTGCCAGACCTGCTGAGTTTTTTCAGGTAATTCTGTTTTTGTTTTTGTAAAGCAGCAGCACTACCAGCTGGATCAGCAGGCAGAACATGCTGCAGCAACAGCATATGCTTCCTGAGGAGGGCTATCTGCAGGCAACTCTATCACCCGCATAAAGTCTATTGACACAGAATCAGTTACCAAAACATCACAAGGGGGCATTGTGTAAGGAGGTTCAGGTTCTCTCCGCAGACAGGAGGAGACCTCTGCACCTTCTGCAGGAGATGCTGGGGCCTGGCTCCTCTCTCGGTAGCAGTTAATGTGGTAATCATGCTCAATTCTTTTGATCCAAGGTATTTCCTGGCTGCAGTGGGCTACATGGCACATATTAGGCAGGTAGCTGCACAAGCTAACATTAAGCTAACAACAGATGCTCTGTTCAATAAGACAACCAGTACACCAAGGTCCTTATGGATGCTGTAAGTCAATGTGACAGAGCAGTGGAGTTTGCAGCAATTGGAAGGATCCCACAAGTCCAGGCTTTGTAGTCATATTCCTATTAAGGCACTGCCATGTGACCCAGCAACTTTTATGAATGGGAGGAGATTCCATTCCCTCAATGTGCAGCTCATGTTGTGACCATCATCTATGAATTATGCAGGTGTCACACCCCCAGGATATTGAGAGGAGAGAGTGTTTGCAGTAACAGAGACAGACATGCCACTGTGGGCTTGGCCAGCCTCAAAACCTCCACTCCTTCTGCCTGTTCCTTGCTCTGGTATTTTGATCATGATCTCTTCCCTCTTAGTAAGACAGTAACTGAAGGCAGAGATTCCTAGCAGTCTACCTCCACACTGCCCTGTCTCCCTCTCCGTAACCAGTTCATTCCCTTTAACTATTTTATGGGCCATTTTCTCCTGAAGAAAGTGTTGTAGGAAGTTGGTATTTATTTTAGACTGCTGTTCAGAGTCGAGTTATGCATGAAATGGGGTGGAATCGGGGTGGCAGTGATGGTAGGATGGCAAAAACTTGTAATGGGAAAGTGACTCATACAAGAAGATCTGCATCACATTCTTACTGTTCTGGTCAAGTCAATAAACTTCTTCCTACTCTGAACCCATGTCCTTCGAATGAAGCTGTGGGCATTGATAACCTAGCAAGCTCTTTCTAGGATTGCTGCTGTGTTAGTTTTGAGATGCTGGTGCCATCCCTGGGGAAGAGGACCTGCAATGGTGCAGGGTAATAATATGGGAAATAATAACCAGAGTGTGACAGGAAGGGACGGAGCATACAAACATATAAATGCACCAGCAATTAGGGTCAGAGTAGGGAAAAATGGTAAAAAAAATAAAATTAGAGGCTCTTTATCTGAATGCATGCAGCATTTGTAACAAGATGGGTGAATTGATGTCACAAATTGACATAAATGGTTATTATATGATAGCCAGAACAGAGATGGGATTGCAAGGTGAGTGAGGCCGGGAACTGAATATTCAAAGGCTTTTGATATTTCGGAGGAGTAGGAAGAAAGGATAAAGAGGTGGGCTAGTTCCGGTGATAAAGGACAAGATCAGCACAGTTGTGATAAATGACCTGGCTCAGTAGATCAAGATGTAGAATCAGTTTGGGTTGGAAATATGAAATAGCAAAGGAAAGCAGAAACTAGTGAGAGTAGTTTATAGGCCCCCTAAAAGTAGCTACACTGTAGGACAGAGTATAAATCAAGGAATAATGGAGGCTTGTAAGGAAGGTACTACAATAATCATGGGCAATTTAAATCTTCAAATAGATTGGACAAATTAAATTGGCAAAGGTCGCCTTGAGGATGAGTTCATAGAATATAGTGTTATGGGCAGGAGGCGCTTAATTTGGAACGGCCCTGATCTCTCACTCATTACCTGTCCAGTTAATCCCACAGCAAACTTGAGATAGGGTAAAAGCAGAGGGTTAGTTTATTTTACACACACACTCAAGCAGGGGAAGATGAGTTTGCAGTGTCTTCCACTTTTGCAATCATACAAGTAAAGAGAGATGAGGGAAAGAAAGGGGTTCAGGGCCAAGACCACAGACAAAAATAAGAATTATGGTTTCATCTGAGTCTAGAGTCCAGAATCAAAAAGTCCAATGGTGCATTCCTTTAGAGGTTAATAAGCTGAAATTGTTACAGGGTGATTTGCTTTTCCAGAATTAGTCTTCTAGGCACAGATACAGAAGTTCAGATGTTCCAGTGTAGATGAGGGCCAGGTAATTTAAAATCTGGAGAGAGCCCTGATTCCGTTGCTGCTCTGTTAGGCGGTAAATGGCAGGCAGAGGTAGGCTGCTAGCCTGGATTCCTGGGCCAGGATTTTTCAGTCAGCTTGCGGGGGCAGGCCCAACATGCTGGTGCATAAGATGACGCATGATGACATTACGCATGCATCCTGACGTCATTGCGATGTGTCTTTTGGCGGGCACACCGCCGATTCTGGTGCACGCCCGCCAACAATTGAAAGGCCATTAACTAGGTAATTAATTTCAAGTTTATGCTGCCCTTGTGGTTGGCGGGCAGGCTAAGAGGCCAAACAGCTTTTATATTTTTAGGAAATCTCATCCATGAGTGGGATGAAGTTTCCTAAAGCTTTTACGAATGAAATAAAAAGTTTTTCTGAAAAATGAAAACATGTCCCAAATCATATGATGCAGTCACGAGAGATGGGACATGTTTCAATAAATTTTTGTTACATTTATTTATGTTTTTCAAAAGCGCTTCAATCTTCCCGGGGCAGCTCCGTGCCTTAAGAGGCCCGCCCGTGTAAAATGACAGTGCAGAGCCGATCACGGGTGAGCTCCACGACCGCCCCGCCCATTCCTGCTCAGGCCACCCAACGCAGCAAAAATTCAGGGCCTGGTTCTCCTCTGAGGTTGAACAGCAACTGAAGACAAAACTCAAAAGCTGTATAATCAAAGCAATGCAAACAGCTCAAGACTCGGGCTGGGTGATTCTGGGTCTAGCTATTCAGCTAACAAGGCCCTTTGTTAAAACGAATTGGGCGGAATTTTTACCTCTTCAGGCTGGTGCGGCGCGTGGGCCTGGGAGTGGCTGTGAAACTGACCGCTGCCCGCGTTCGGGCCCCAACCGCGATTTCACACTGGCTGACCAATTAACGGCCAGCCAGTGTAAAAGGCACGCTCAGAGCCTCAACTCTGCTAGGGTGGGGGCTGGAGAAGCACAAATGCTTAAATGTATACATGCACATGGGTGCACTCAGTGAAAGCTCCCTGAAGGCACAAAGCTGCCTCCAGGGAGCTGAAGATTTTTAACATTACAAATAAAGAATTGAAAAATAAGGAAAACATGTCCCCTCATGTGATCTGTCACATGAGCAGGGGCATGTTAAAAATGAGTTTTAAACGTTTTATTTTCTTTTAATCACTGGTCAAAACCTCATTCCACTGAAGGATGAGGTTTCACAAAAAATGCAAAGGTCACCTGGCCTATTCGCCTGTCCACCAACCATAAGGTTGGGCGAGCAGGGAAAAATTCAATGTAATTAATTAATGGGCTCTTGATTGTCGACGGTCATGCTGCCGGCTCCAGCACACACCTACCAACTGAAATATCATGCAAGTGCGCGATGACATCAGGACGCTTGCCTGACGTCCTCACATGCTATTTCATGCTTGTGCGTGTCGGATTTGCACCCGCATGCCAAGCTGAAAATCCTGGCCATTGTGTTTTGAGCAGGTAACTGTGGAATCATTAGCACAACATTGGAGATGTGGAGTCACTAATAGCTCTGCCTTTGTCCATAGCTAGCTGGCTCAGACATCTCACCCACTATCCTTTGTATTGGCTTGGCTGGAATGTTTAGACAATGCAAGGAGTGTTACATTCCAAGGACTTGATGTGTTAGCCTTGGTCCATTTTTAAACTGCTCAGAAACTTTCAGGACTACCATTATGTGGTCCGCAGCAGCCATCTTATCTGTCATTAGGAAAATGCTGGGCTCCATTATTTTGGAAGTAATAGCAAGACATGCAGAAAATCATAAAACAATCAAGCAGAGTCAACATGGTTTTATGAAAGAGAAATTATGTTTGACTAATCTATTCGGTTCTTTGAGGATATAACAACCAATATAGATCAAATGGGAACCAGTAGATGCAGTATATTTGGATTTCCAAAAGGCATTTGATATGGTGTCACAAAGAAAAGTTACTATACTAGATAACAGCTCATGATGATGGCAATAACACAGTAGCATGGATGAAAGTTTGGCTGACTAACAGGAATCAGAAAGGATAATTGGGTCATTTTCAGGTTGGTAAACTGTTACTAGTGGGGTACCACAGGGATTTGTGCTGGGGCCACAACAATTTACAATCTATATGAATGACTTGGATGAAAGGACCGAGTGTACTGTAGCCAAATTTGCTGATGATACAAAGGTGGGTAGGAAAGCAAGCTGTGAGGAGAACACAAAGAGTCAGTAAAGGAATATAGATAGGTTAACTGCGGGGGAATAAACCTGGCAGATGGAGTATAATGGGGGTAAATGTGAGTTTGTCCACTTTGGCAGGAAAAATAGAAAAGTAGATTATTATTTAAATGGAGAGAGACTGCAGAAAGTTGTGGTACAGAGGGAATTGGATGAATCTTGCATCCTTGCATGAATCACAAAATCACAATTCTTGCATGAATCACAAAAAGTTAACATGCATGTACAGCAAATAATTGGGAAGGCAAATGAAATGTTAGCTTCAATGCAGTGGGGATGAAATATAAAAGTAGGGAGGCCTAGCTACAGCTGTACAGGGCATTGATGAGATCACACACCGAGTGCTACGGGCAGTTTTGGTCCCTTTACTTAAGGAAGAGCATAGTTTCATAACAAGCAGTTTAGAGAAGGTTCATTAGGCTGATTTCTGGGATGAGGGGTTTGTCTTATGAGGAATGGCTGAGCAGGTTAGCCCTATGCTCATTGACATTCAGAAGAATGAGAGGTGATATTATGACACATATAATTCGGCAGGGGCAGGGGACACGGAATGTTAGCAGAATAGGGACACATCATAATACAGTAAAACAATCAAGTCAGAGGGAGTACCGCTGTAATAAGCTTCAAGGGAGTAAGGCAAGGCTGGATGGCCTCTACTTTAACGCCAGGAGTATTACAGGTAAAACAGATGAGTTAAGGGTGAGGATTGACATTATGATATAGTAGCTTATGATAGAGTAGCTGTCACTGAGACATGGTTGAGGGAAGGGCAGGATTGGCAGTTCAACATTCCGGGATATAGAATCTTCAGGCGTGGCAAGGGAAGGGGTAAAAGAGGAGGAGGTGTTGCATTATTAGTTAAGGAATCCGTTACTGCAGTAATGAGAGATGACATCTTGGAGGGGGCATCGAATGAAGCTTTGTGGGTAGAATTTAGGAATAAAAAGAGGCAACCACATTATTAGGTGTTTATTATAGACCCCCAGATAGTCAGCGGGAAATTGAGGAGCAAATATGTGCACAATTTGTGGAGGTGTGTAAAAACAAGAACAGTAGGGTAATTATATTAGGTGATTTCAACTTTCCCAACATTAATTGGGATAGACATAGAGCAGAATTTTGCCCTTGGATGGCGTGCGGGCCCCACTGGCTTGGCAGCAGGCAGGCAGCTGACCCCCGCCAGTGAAACGGGGCCCACCGCCATTTTAAGTGGGCGGGCCTTAATTGGCGCTTCCTGTTCAGGGGGTGGGGGAGGGATCCCTCACCTGTCAAAGTGTGCTCTTTCACGCATGCACGTGAAAGAGCACACTTCTCCCTGAGGCAAAGTCCTGTCTCAGGGAGAATACTGACAGTGTCAATAACATTAAACATAGAAACATTAAAAAATTATTAACATGTCTCCCTCATGTGACAATGTCACACGAGATGGGACATGTTAATAAAGAACATATACACTTTATTAATTTTTTACAATTCGGACATGAAACTTCATCCCGCCAGTGGATGAAGTTTCATCAATAATCTGGAGCCCGCCGGGGCTCCTGGCCTGCCCGCCAGCATTATGGTTGGACGGGCAGGCCTTTAATTACTTTAACTAGCCTGTCAATTGCCTCAATTGGCCATTGACAGGTCGGCGGGTGGACAGCTGATATCGCTGTTCGCTCGCCTTCCTAAAACTTTAAGTGGACCGGGATGACGTCGGGGATTCCAGCCGACGTCATCTCGCGTTATTTTCCCCTCGGCAAACAGGCCCCGCCCCCAAATTGCCGAGGGGAAAATCCTGGCCATAGTGTTAAGGGCTTGGATGGAGTGGATTTCTTGAAATGTGTACAGGAGAACTTTTTAGGTCAATATGTAGAGGGTCTAACATGGGACAGTGCATTGCTGGACCTAATTCTGGGGAATGAAGCTGGACAGGTGGCTGAGGTGGTGGTGGACAAGGATTTTAGTGATAATGACCACAACATGGTATAGTTTAAGTTTGTTATGGACAAAGAAATCGACAAGTTGCAAAAAAATGTTTTGGATTCAGGGAAAGTAGATTTTAGTAAAATAAGGCAAGATCTGGCCAAGGTAGACAGGGAACAGTTACTTGTGGGGAAATCTACAGAGGATCAGTGGGGGATGTTCAAAAAGGAAATGGGGAGGGTACAGGTGCAACATGTTCTCTCTAGGGTGATAGGAAGAAGTAACAAGCCCGGAGAACCATGGATGACCAGAGATATTCAGGTTACGACGAGAAGGAAAAGAGAGGCTTTTAGCAGGTAAAAGTGAAGCAAATCAGCAGAGGCATTAGTGGAGTACAGTCAGTACAGGGTGGAGCTTAAGAAAGCAATTAGGAGAGCATGGAGGGGATATGTAAAAGCTCTGGCTGGTAAAAGTAGTGAAAATCCCAAGATATTCTATAAGTATACCAATGGGAAGAGGATAACCAGGGAAAGAATAGGGCTCATAAGGGAGCAAGGTGGCAATCTATGGGTGGAGCCAGAGCACATCGCTAGAGTGTTGAATGAATACTTCACATCTGTCTTCACCAAAGAGAATGAGGATGAAGGTATCAAACCTGGGGAGAGAGACTGCGAGTGTCTTAAGCAAATTGATATAGGGAGGGACAAGTTATTGGAGGTGTTGGCAGGTTTAAAAGTGGACAAATCTCCAGGTCCACACGATTAGTGTCATAGACTGCTGAGTGAGGCAAGGGAGGAGATCACAGGGGCTCTGACCTGAATTTTTAATTCCTCTCTGGCCACGGGGGAGGTGCCAGAGGATTGGAGAACAGCTAATGTGGTTCCACTATTTAAGAAGGGTTGTAGAGATAAGCCAGGGAACCTCAGGCCAGTGAGTCTCACGTCAGTGGTAGGGAAACTATTGGAGAAATTTCTGAAGGAGAGTATCTGTATCTACTTGGAGAGGCAAGGTTTGCTCAGGGATAGTCAGCATGGCTTTGTCAGAGGGAGGTCATGCCTAAGAAATTTGATTGAATTTTTTGAGGAGGTGACCAGGTCTGTAGATGAGGGTAGTGCAGTGCATGTAGTTTATATGGATTTCAGCAAAGCCTTTGACAAGGTCCCACGTGGGAGACTTATAAAGAAGGCAAAGGCACATGGGATCCAGGGTAATTTGATAGGTGGATTCAAATTTGGCTTAGTTGTAGGAGGCAGAGGTTGATGACAGAAGGATGTTTAAGTGACTGGAAGCCAGTGTCCAGTGGCGTACCACAGGGATCTGTGCTGAGTACTCTATTATTTGTCATTTATATAAACAACATAGATGACTATGTAGGGGTTAGGATTAGTAAGTTTGCGGATGACACAAAGATTGGCCAGGTGGTTAAGCATGAGGTTGAGTGTCTTGGGCTACAGGAAGATATGGACGGGATGGTCAAATGGGCAGATAAGTGGCAGATGGAATTTAGCCCTGAAAAGTGCGAGGTGATACACTTTGGAAGGAGTCATTTGACAAGGAAGTATTCAATGAATGGCATGGCTCTAGGAAGTTCTGAGGAACAAAGGGACCTCGGCATGTGTGTCCATAGATCTCTGAAGGTGGAGGGACATGTGAGTGGGGTTGTGAAAAAGGCATATGGGACACTTGCCTTTATCAGTTGAGGCATAGATTACAAGAGTAGGGAGGTCATGTTGGAATTGTATAGGAACTTGGTGAGGCCACAGCTGGAGTACTGTGTGCAGTTCTGGTCACCACATTATAGGAAGGATGTGATTGCATTGGATGGGGTGCTGAGGAGATTCACCAGGATGTTGCCTGGGATGAAACTTTTAAGTTATGAAGAGAGGTTGGATAGACTTGGGTTGTTTTCGTTGGAGCAGAGATGACCTGGGGGGGGGTGACCTGTTTGAGGTGTACAAGATTATGGGGGACATGGGCAGGGTGGATAGCGAGCAGCTGTTCCCCTTAGTTGAAGGGTCAGTCACTAGGGGGCATAAGTTCAAGATGAGGGGCAAGAAGTTTAAGGGGGATGTGGGGAAAAACCTTTTTACCCAGAGGGTGGTGTTGGTCTGGAATGCGCTGCCTGGGAGGGTGGTGGAGGCGGGTTGCCTCACATCCTTTAAAAAGTACCTGGATGAACACTTGGCATGTCATAACATTCAAGGCTATGGGCCAAGTGCTGGTAAATGGGATTAGGTAGGTAGGTCAGGTGTTTCTCACGTGTCGGTGCAGACTCGATGGGCAGAAGGGCCTCTTCTGCACTGTGATTCTGTGATTCTGATTCTGTGATAAGATGCTGAGAGGACTTGACAGGGTAGATGCTGATAGAACATGGAGGAATTGAGAAGGAATCTAGGACTTGGTTCAAAATATGGGTTCTCACATCAAAGATGGCGATGAGGAGTGTCACGACTCACTGGGGATAGTGTGCTGTAATATTAAGCCCCACTGTCCCCCAAACTGTGACTACAAAGTTTGACCAAGCCACCAGATTGCCCCAATTCTACCTAACTGTTTAATTTTGGTTAACAGAATACGAGCACCAGGTTTGTAAACTTAATAAGTAAATAACCATTTATTGAACAAACTGTCATGTGCCAGTGGCAAAAGAAAGAAATATGAACAGCTAATTTCTAACTCTGTAACCTAAACTCTACCCCTTCTTAAATCCCTATACATGCACATACAAGACACATAAGACACACAATGACATGGATTTTAAGGATGGGATAAAACAATTCAATAGCACCAATTCCAGAGTACAGGATTCGATGGATTGATTTTGATCGACGTCTTCCAAATTCCTTTCAGTTTTTGTTGATGAAACGAGGTGGTCTTCCAGCACTTTCAGTATTTACTTCGCTGGTTGAGCACTTGCCTTTCAATATCTCTAACAGTGATTTCCCCCTTTGCCTCTTGAGAGGAGTTTTCAGAGAGAGAGAGCGCGTCATTGAGGCATGAAAAGTAAAAAACAGAAGATATTGTGGAATTGCTGGAATCCTGCACACATTGGAAACGAGGTTTTAGGTCTTGTTCCTTTCAGGCTAGGAGCTAATCTGCTGCACTGCTCTCACACAAACCCTGGTCAGGAGCCAATTAAAACATTGTTGACAGGCAGCTCCTTTGATCCAGGACTCCTTTCTGGCACCATCCTGTCTTTCATGGCACATTCTGTTCCAGGACTGCAACATTGTATATATCTCTCATCCTGTTCCAGTAGACATATCTTTCACCCTGCAGCCACTATAATTTTAATCCACAGTCCAACAGAAATAAAAAGATGTATTCCTTACAGGAGCACTTTCTGCTTTCAGAAGGTTGTTAATCTTTGGAATTCTCTACCCCAGAGAGCAGTGGAGGCTGGGTCATCGAACATATTCAAGGCTGAGTTAGATAGATTTTTGATCCACAGGAGAGTCAAAGGTTATTAGGGATGGGGGAGGAGGTGGGGTAGGTAGGCAGGAAAGTGATGTTAAGGCCACATTCAGATCACCCATGATCTTTTTAGCAGACCAGACTCAAGGGGCCAAATGACCTACTCCTGCTCCAATTTTTTTATGACCTTTAGGAACCTTGGACATCTGCCCTTTGGTATTTTGCACATGATGTAAGCTAATGCAGAATCAGTAGAATCTACTCTTCCCAGAGTCACTAAATAAATAACAATTGCTCAGAATCAATGACTAAAATATTCCAATTATGGAAGTGGACCTTTTTGTGATGCCTTTTTTGGACTGTCTCACCAGCAGTAACTCATGGTGTAAACAGGCTGGGATGGCCTTTAACCATCACCACTTTTGCTAGTGTAATGCTGTTTTTTTGCTGATTTCTATACAGGTTGAATTCTGGGACTGCCTTTCAACCTGATGAAAGAGACAATTCATAAATGGGCGGAGCTGCTGCATCAAGAGGGAGGCAGATAAAGGTATGCTGTCCAATGCCATATCCACAGTGCATATTCAGGAGCAATGTGTGCTGTCACTGAGCAATGTCACCTGCTGCAGCTACACACCAGGGTATGGACAGCAGTGCCTGTGGATGTCAAGCTCAAAGTAGTCCTGAACACTTACTCCACTGGCTATCTTCAGACTGCAGCAGGAGACAGCAGTGGCATCTTCCATTTGTTGGTCCATTGCTGTATCAGGTCAGTCATCAAGACCCTCTACGCCAGAATGAACATTACTTTCCTCATGAATATACAGCAAAGCAGGATAAGAGGGCACTAGACTTCAAGGGTGTGGCAAGCTTCCTGACATGTTCTCACTTCAAGAGCTTTTTCTGTAGCTGTGCTCCCTGCAGCAGTGGCTGCCTGCCCATCTGAGGCAGGTAGGCGATCAAGATACTTTAAAAGGAAGTTAGCCCTTAACTGTGTGCAGCGTTACATTTTAAGGAAGGTACACAGGCCCGGTGCCATGTCAGGAGGTGGCCTCAAAGCAGAATGTCAGAGAAACATCAGAGGCTGTTATCCACGGCATTATCATGAAGCCACAAGGGTTAAATGAGCACAGCTGTGGCCAAAAACATTCCTGTGCGGGGTCCGCCTATACGTTGATTGCCCTAACAGCTCCAGGCTTTCATTTTAATTTTCATTTTTGAGGCCCCGTGTGCTTTCCATCCAAATCAACAGTGCCCAACTTTCCCAGTGGGCTACTGGCTGGGCAGTCCTACAGGCCCCTTGCATTGGGCCTCATGATCCTATCCTGCCCACAGATAGCCACGTAGAGCAGCCCATTAGTTGGCTGCCTCGCATAAGATCTGCTCACCTGGTACACCTCCAACATGGGCAGGGTTGGGACCCACAGATGGACAGCATGCCTGAAAATTTTTAAAGTGGAGGAGCTTTTTAAAGTGGTCAAGCAGCCATTTCTCTCCATGCATCTGTTTCCTTCCTTCTGAAGCTAAAGTGCACTTTCCCTTGAACAGGTGCCTTTCAATGGTGTCAGAAATGCTTGATTTTAACTGAA
Source organism: Carcharodon carcharias (assembly GCF_017639515.1). Classification (NCBI taxonomy): domain Eukaryota; kingdom Metazoa; phylum Chordata; class Chondrichthyes; order Lamniformes; family Lamnidae; genus Carcharodon; species Carcharodon carcharias. Next base: position 126,394,889 of record NC_054469.1, on the reverse strand, counting down.
TCCACCTGGCTGAAACTTGGCCTGGGAGCTGTTAAAATAGCGAGCGTCCTACCCTCTCAGATCCCAATTTCCACCATGCTCACATAATTTGCTTTCTGTCTGGCAGGTGAACAGGACACACACAGGAAAGAAGCAGGTTTTTGTTGTAAATATGCAGATCAGCTCCAATGATGATGGCAGAACTTGAATAGAGGCCTGAACAGGAGGGTCTGGGAGATTGGGGCTCAGTGTCAGCTACAACCATCAGGCCAATATCCTGGAGGCTTGGATCCTGGGATAGAAGAGGACTGGAGGGCAGGCTGTAACTTAATTTTTCAGATTTCCTTGTGGGCCAGGAACACAGGTATGCTCCTCCAGGCCAGAAGGGAGGCTTGGGGGAGGTCTTTACCAATGAGGTAGGTGCTACCCAGGCTATGGTGACAGATGAGAGGGTTCAACATTGATAAGGAGGAAGTGTTGAATAGACTGCTGGTACTTAAAGTTGACAAGATACTGGGACTGGATGAGATGCATCCAAGGATATTGAAGGAAGTGAGAGTAGGAATTGCAGGGCACTGGCCATAATCTTTCAGTCTTCCCTAGGCTCAGGGGAGATGCCAGAGGACTGGAGAATTGCAAACATTACACCCTTGTTCAAAAAAGGTTGTAAGGATAAGCCCAGCAATTATAGACCAGTCATTTTAACTTCAGTGGTGGGCAAGATTCTAGAATGAATTATTCAGGATAGAATTAGCAGTCACATGGAAAAGTATGGATTGATAAGGCAGAGCCAGTATGGATTTCTAAAGGGGAAATTGTGTTTAACTAACTTGCTGGAGTATTTTGAAGAGGTAACAGAAAAGATTGATAAGGGTAATGCTATTGATGTGGTGTACATGGACTTTCAAAAGGTATTTGATATGTGCCACACAACCGACTTGTGAGAAAAGTTGTTGCTCATGGAATGAAAGGGACAGTAGCAATGTGGATACAAAATTGGCTGAAAAATAGGAAGCATTGAGTAATTGTCAATGGATATTTTTCGAGCTGGAGGAAGGTTTGTAGTGGAGTTCCCCGGGGATCGGTATTGGGGCCCTTGCTTTTCCTGATATATACTAATGACCTAGATCTTGGTGTGCAGGGGACAATGTCAAAGTTTGCAGATGATATGAAGCTTCGGAGTGTTCTGAACTGCGAGGAGGATGGTGTGGAACTTCAAGAGGACATAGACATAGTTGGTAGAGTGGGCAGATAGATGGCAGATGAAGTTCAATGTGGAGAAGTGTGAGGTGATGCATTTTGGTAGGAAGAATAAGGACAGAAAATATAAAATAAGGGGTTAAATTTTGAAGGGGTGCAGGAGCAGAAAGACTTGAGTGTATATATGCATAGATCATTGAAGGTGGCAGGACAGGTGGAGAGAGCAGTTAATAAATATAGTATCCTGGCTTTATTAATAGGGTTATAGATCACAAGAGCAGGGAGGTTATGGTGAGTTTATATAAGACACTTGTTAGGCCTCAGCTGGAGTGTTGTGCACAGTTCTGGGTGAGAACACATTGGAGAAAGTACAGAAGAGATTTACAAGAATGGTTTCAGGGATGAGAAACTTCAGCTATGAGGATAAATTGGAGAGGTAGGGACTGTTCTCCTTGGAGAGAAGTCGGCTAAGAGGAAATTTGATAGAGATGTTCAAAATCATGAGGGGGCTGGACATAGTAGATAGGGAGAAGCTGTTCCTGCTCGTAAAAAGGATCAAGAATGAGAGGGCACAGATTTAAAGTGATTTGCAAAATAATGTGATGTGAGAAAAAACTTTTTCACACAACTTCAGGTCGGGTCTGGAATGCACTGCCTGGATATGTGGTGGAGGCATGTTCAATCGAGGCATTCAAGAGGGCATTAGATGATTATTTGAATAGAAACAATGTTCAAGGGTATAGGGAAAAGGCAGGGCAATGGCACTAGCTCATTTGGAGAGCCAGTGTAAACACGATGGGCCGAATGGCATCCTTCTGTGCTGTTAAAATTCTGCAATTCAGTGATTCTAGCTGCCACCATGGCCGACTCCAATTCATGGCCATAATCTTCCCATATTGCAGTCAGAACACTTCTCCCAGCTCCCCCCGTCCTACCACAGACTGTACCCTAAGTCACAAAGGCAGCCTCTTGCCATGAATTCCTACTCCTGCCAGTCTGTCCATTTCCTTAGTTTTGCTCAAGGACTGTATTTTTTTTATTTAAATGGGGATCAGCAGGGCCTCCACAACTCTGACTTTGCCAAGTTCATTGCTTGCTATTGAGCTTCCTGAATTCTCCCTGTGTCCCAGTTAATGTTGGGGCCCTGATTTCGAGCCTCCCCAAACGGGTGCGTGGCCAATGAATATTACAGATAGTGCTGGCTGAGTTTGCAGCATGGGTATAACAGGCTGCCTGGCACACTAATAGACAAGTTCAATGCCTTCCTTAGCCTGTGAACACCCTTTTTTTGGTCTGTTGGAATTTCTGGGCCTTCGTGTTGACTCTGAATTCTCAATTGTCCATGTGGGGCACTCAAATCAAAATGCAAATCCCCCCAGAATCAGTTGAGAAACATTCAGCTAGTTCTGAATACATTACTTCAGATTCAGGAACACATTATACTGTTCATTCCTAGTTGCACCTGTTAACTTGGGCTTTCAACAGTTTCTACTCTCAAGAAAAATAGCAGCTTCCAATGCTGCTTTGTTGTTAGCATCAATCCAGCTTACAGCACACAGCTGTAGCACAGAAATCAGTAGTTCCAGTATGATGCTCAATTAGTCATCTCAGAAACTTGTAAACAGGGGTCTGTGGAGTGAAAAATAATCTTCATGAAAAATATATTCTCCTCCCTGCTGTGTTTAGAATGAACTGTAAAGTACACCTGTCTACTCAGCAATACACCAGCAACTTACACGTCTCCAGGGATCAATAAATTATTTTATATAAAGGTAGGTAATGTCCCTTTGAAGTTGTGTATACATCTGTGTCTGTGTGTGTTGTGTTTGGGCGGAATCTTCCCAGCCCCATTGAGGCAGCTTTAGAGGCAGGGCTGGGAGTAACTTTTGAAAGTTGCACTTCAGGTTGGCACCCTAACACGGACCAGCCTCTGAGCGATCTTGCTGGAGGTGGGATCCCTGCCACAGCAATAGAGATCCAATTCGGCTCGATTATGGACCCATTTTGGATCAAGATGCAGACACTGCTGGGATTCCCTTGATGTTGGAGCAGCTACCCTCCGATTTGGGAGGCCAACAGCAACTGGGACGCAGCCGCCACATGACAGCCTGAAGGGCCAGCAGTGCCTCATCTCACTGGGTTCATCATTGAGCCACATGAATCCAAAGGCCGAAACTGAACCATCAACCTGATAGCCCTAAGAGCACTGGGCCTTCCAGCTGCTTCATCAATGACCATCCCTCTATCATAAGGTCAGAAGTAGGGATGTTCACTGATGATTGCACAATGTTCAACACCATTCACAGCTTCTTAGATACAGAAGCAGTCCAAGTGCACATGCAGCAAGACCCGGACAATATCCAGGCTTAGGCTAATAAGTGGCAAGTAACATTCGCACCACACAAATGCCAAATATTGACCATCTCCAACAAGAATGAACCTAATCATTTCCCCTTGACATTCAATGGCATTACCGTCACTGAACACTCCCCCTCCTCCCCACCGCTATCAACCCATTGACCAGAAATTGAATCGGACTAACCATATAAGTGCTGTGGCTGCAAGAGCAGGTCAGAAGCTGGGAATTCTGTGAAAAATATTTCATCTCCTGAATCCCTAAAGCCTGTCCATTATCTACAAGGCACAACTAGGAGTGTGTCACAAACAAAATATTACATATTGTAAGGACAGCTGTTTATAGGCACATATCTGGTTTCAAACATTAACATTGAGTTTAAAGATGTTTATCAAAAAGGAGGTATGGACAGACAACATAGCACCTTCTGGGCCAGGATTTTTGGTTTGTCAGGTGGTTGGGGTGGATGGGTGGGCCCGGGAGCAGCCGGGAAATGGGTCTCTACCTGCAATTGACTCCCGACTGCGATTTCGCACTTGCTGGCCAATTAACAGTCAGCCGGCGTGAAAGTCGCGCTGAGAAGCTCCGCGCTGCCGGAGTGAGGGCGGAAGGAGGGCGAGCGCTGAAGTCAGCGTGGGCATGGGGGAACGCGCAATGAAAGCTCCCTGAAGGCAGAGAGTTGCCTCAGGAAGCTAAAGACTTCTAAAATCAAAGATGAAGATTATGAAATGCTGGAAAAAAATGTCCCCACATAGGACTCACTCACCTGAACATATGGAAAATAAAAATTCTGTCAAAACATCCACCTGTGGATGAGGCTTCTTTAAAAATCTAAAGGCTGTCTGGCCGATTCCCCTGCCTGCCTACCGTAAGGTTGGATGAACAGCAAAAAATCGCCCTTAATTAATACATTAATGGCCTTAATAGGCCTCTTAACTGCTGGCAAGTGTGCTGCCGGCTCCCGCATGCACCCACCAACCGAAATATCATGCGAGTGTGCGATGACATTGGGATGTTTGCCCAATGTCATCATGTGCTATTTTATGTCCGATTCAGTCGGGTACGTGCCTGTGGGATGTAAAATTCTGCCCCTGGTGTTTACTCAAAACTTGTCAGACTCATATCTCTAGAGCTGTCTACAAAGTGTCATTAAAATGCAAAGACCCCTGCAGGTATGTCCACTGAATTCTAAAAGCTGTGAAAAACCCTTTTACTTCTGAGGGAAATGGAGACAGGAAGAGACTTCAAAGGACCTCAATATAACTCACTTCTTTGCCTGAAAATTAACATAGCAGCCATTTTAAGTTTTGGAACTATATAAAATCTATTTAAGAACAGTCACTTTGTGCTCAGATCCCCAGGAAGAGCTCTGAGAAACAGCTTCAGAGAGGGTTCTTGGCCAAGGGAGGACAAAGAGGGAAGTATTAAGAAATCAACTGCTAACTTGCTGAAGGAGATCAGGCAATCTATAAGTGCCATAACTGCAGAATTAGTCTCTGCCAAAAATATGCTAAACTGCTGAGTCCAGCTGAAAAGGCAAGTCTTTGAATAGTTTGCTGCAGAAGACAGAACCTCAAGTTTCAACCCCTTCACTTCGGAAAGAAGGAAGTCAAACAATGAGCCCACAACAATATCTCACATAGACTGGTTTGGAGTCTCTAATTATTTTTTCCTTCATCTGCATTTTAATCTTTGTTTCTGCATTTTAGTGAATGACATTATCACTTTTATTTAAATAACTTTCAGCAATAGCTCTATAATAAACTAAGTAACCTTTATCACATTTAAGACTAAATCTTGTCTGCTGGACTATTTTTAAATTGTATCACTCATAAAATTAAGAGGGGGCTACATATACACACACAAATTCTTAAGTCATGGACCACTTTAAGGAAATGCCTTTTATGTGATTGTGACAAATGTGATGGAATATTCTCCGCTTAAGTGGATGGCTGCAGCTCCAATAACATTCAAGAAACTTTACATCATCCAGGAAAAAGCAGCGTGCTTGCTTGGCACCCCATCCACCACCTTAACATTCACTCCCTCCATCACTGACGGACAGTTGCAGTATTGTTTACCACATACAAGATGCACTGCATGATCCTGACTTGGAAATATATCACCATTCCTTCACTGTCGCTGGTTCAAAATCCTGGAACTCCCTAACAGTGCTGTGGGTGTGCCGACACCACATGAACTGCAGTGCTTCAAGAAGATAGCTCACCACCACCTTTCAGAGGGCAGTTAGAGATGGAGAGCAAATGCTGGCCTAGTCAGCAGCATCCAAATCCTGTGAAAAAAGAAATTAAAATGCATTTTTAAATATCAGGCAGAGCAAACTTCTGGGGGTTCCTCTATTTTGAGCCCTTGTGCTCCCCTACATGCCTCAGCAGTGCCCAAACCTCCCACTGATCCGTCCATTACTGCTGACCTGAGGATGGGACTTCCCACCTCAGAAACCCACCAGCCATTCTAAACTGGCAAACGCAGAGATGGCCTGTTAATGGGTCACCTCTGGGAATATCCCCCCCTGTAATCTCACCTCTGACCTGTGTGGAAATTGTCGTGACATCAGGAAATTTTCAAAGGGCATAAGATTCTGCTCTGTGAGTCTGTGACCTTGCCCATCGAAAGTAATATCAGAGACTATCAGGCCCACACATACCCACAAATTTTCTCTACTCTTCTGTTCTCTTTATTTTTTAAATGTATTTAAAATTTATTTTTAAATAATAGAACAATTTATGCAGTGTGTTTTGTGTTAAGTGAATGTAAATTTACTCTGCAGCTAAACAAATGTGTAGATTAAATGAAGTTAAAGTTAAGGGAGGTAGGCTTTGCTTGACTTTTACAATTGTAGTGCACCGGAGTATTGTTAAAGTGTTAGTGTTAGTTAAGACCTGATTGGATAGTTAGCCCTTCCTACACATTAAACAATAACCCCTCAAATGCATATTGGTTACCAGAGTTCTGTGCAATTATTTACATATACATGCTCACTGCTGTGTCTTCTGCTAACTTGACAGTCTTGCGATGGTATAACTCCATACTACTGCCTTGTATCATTAAAACAGTGACTAGTATAAAAGTAGGGCTGGTTAGTTCAGTTGGCTAGATGACTAGTATGTGGTTTAAAATGGTACGATGTTTGATCCCTGTTTCGGCTGAGGTAGACTTGGAGGCTTTTCTCTTCACCCTGATCTCTAGCAAAACCATAGCAAAAGCTGTGGTTTGTCGACGCTCAAATAATTGAAGATGCTACATAGTGAAGAAGTGTGTTAAAGTGATATCTACAGTTCAGCTGAATCAGTATAATAACTTGTTATTATATTGTACTATAACATTACATTGTTGCTGATTTGTTTCATATGCAAAGCATTGTGCTTTATTTTAGAAAGTAATGTTGGACAGCAAACTTCTAACTCACTAACGATTCAGGGATTGTTGATTAAAGCGCTTTCATTTTACTCAGTTGTTATTAATGAAGATTTTTGAGCTGTTTTGCTTTATAGACAGCAAAACAGAGATACACGTGAGAGGGATATATTTTGCAATGTTGGTACTCAATATATTACATGGACAAAAAGTTGTGGGTATGTCTGTGTCTGATAGTCTCTGATAGTACTTACGATGGGGAAGGAGCAAAAAATCAAAAAGTTACCACTTATAAGCTTATCAGAACTTATGAACTAGTTTAACCATGCTACTTGAGAAGGACAATCAAATCTAAAAAGTTGTTTTAGAATGATCGATTTTCTGTATTTCAATGGACACAAATACTGTTAATAAAGTGAATGTGGCAGCATAGCACCAACTGTTCAGCATGTCTATAGGGTTCATTCTGTATAGAGTGATAGAGTGAGAAACTGAGAGTGCCTTATAAGGCTGTGAATAATTAATGGGCATGGAAAGGATGTATTAAAGGAAGAAAAGGTGGACCAGAAAAGCATAGTTAGTGAAGATTTTTGAACATGGAGAGGGAGATGGCATATTTGACCAGTTATTGTAGGAAGAAGATTGAGTAGGTACAAAAAGTTAAAGGAAAGGACACTGATGTTGGGGTACAAGAGGTACAAGAGGTACATTAGTAATAGACAACTGGGGTGTGCATTTGCAGGGACATAGGGTTAGAGGATATCATGGTGACAGGGACAAGACTATTAAATTTGATTCGCTGAATAGCTGCTTTGTTCAGTAAGATACTCATGATTCTAAGATTCACTGGGACACAGGAAACCAGTAGAGATTAGAAAGAACTTGGATAAGAAGTTGCAGAGTTTAAAACAAAAACAAAAATTGCTGGAAAAACTCAGCAGGTCTGACAGCAAGGTGCATCAATACAATCAATGAACATTACAATCATTTCAATATGGTCAATGCTATTGGAGTTATCAACATAGGACTAAAACTGAAATAACTAGCAGGGAAGGAGATGCATTCAAGTATATGGGTAATGATGTTTAAGGAACTTGAAGAAGAAAGCTTTAGCTTACCCACATTAAATTGAATGAAGTTTAGGTCTTTCTAGGGAGAGGTATTTAGACATGGTGGTGACAGCCTTGGGGGAATTAATGTTAAAAATTAAACCTGTGTTAGGGAGGCCGATATTGGTTAAATATCTTTGGTGCAATTTGTTTAGTATGTATGAAAAGAAATAAGTCATGCAAATCAGCAGTTCCAGGATCCACACCCCAGTGTGTGACCTAACTGATTCAACTACAGCACCATCTAGTGGCATATTACCATTTAGAAACAAGGAGACAAATAATTCAGCTTGACAAAAGGAAGTCATCACTGTACTCTATATTTTTGCTGCTGGTTCCTTTGAAGTGGAGTCATCCTTTGCATAATTCCTCTTTATCCCCTTTGCTGTCTCTGCTTGTATTCTCCAAGTCACAATTACAATCTTCAAGGCATGACTGCAGGGTAGCGCAGGGCTAGAGCCAAGCAGCTTTACCTTGTTGCTGTTCGGCAGGGTTCAAACTGGTCTTGCATACCCTGAAATGGAATGTCAGTTTGGACCAGTACTCTTACTTCCCAGTTTTTACTGTTTTTTTCCCATTGGATGGGCTGCCCAATCTGTTCCCATCCAAGGCATTCAACTTACTTGGGTTCAGACATCATGGCTGCCTTCTTTGTGCGTCTGCTTGCAGTCCTAGCAGTGCACACAACTAAGTTCTGGCACTGCTAGAGCTGCTGGCCAATTAGATAGGCTGGGAGATCTTGAGGGCAGATGTAGTAATTATGGCTTTATTTTAGTGTGTAATGTACCTTTAAGAATAATACCTGTTAAAGAAGATCACATGATCTGTAGTGACCAATAGGAGTGTAGCATGGACTACCTCAGCAATCAGTGCAGAGATAGAGTTGGAGCTGAAAGCACACGTGTAATTGCTTCTGAATATATTGTAAGTAAACTGAGCCACCCAAGAAGTGTCTGCAGATCACCTCTATGATTAATAGTACAAATCCCCTACAACAAACTGGTGATGAGGATAAAATAGGATTGAACAGAAGAAATCAAGTTGGAAAGAAATTGGTACTGTACCTCACCCAGTGATTGTAAGTAGCAAGCTCCATTAGAATTGAAGAAGTTATCCCCTCTCAAAAAGACACAATTTGGGATAATTGATCCTTTTGAACCTGCCACAGATGATTGGTCTCAATACATAGAATGCCCCCCACGTTCTTCTTTCAAGCAAGATTACGGGGGAAGAGAAGAGGCGAGCAATCCTCTTCAATACTTATGGGAGCAAAACCTACAGCCTGATTCAAAGTTTGATGGCTCCCAGTGCCCCAGATTCGAAGCATTTCGATGAATTTGTGGGCCTCATGAAGGGTCACTTTCAACCCAAGCCTTTAGTCAGGATGCTAATTTTCAGGTTTAATTTGCTAAGTAGAGCCTGGGTGAGACAATTGCATGCTATGTAGCAAATTTGAAGCTGCTAATGGAATATTGTGTGTTTAATACGACTCTGAATGACATGCTCAGAGATTGTTTAGTGTGTGGTGTGAAAGAGGGCACCATTCAGAAAAGATTATTGTCTGAAATGAATCTGGATTTCAAGAAGGCACTAGAGGTAGTGCTGGCTATGCAAAGTGCAGTAGAAGATTCAAGAGCAATACAGGATGTGTAAAATGGTGCCATCCTCCACATCGGGCAGGAAACCTCAGCCAAAAGGGGACCGAAAAAGCGAGACTGTGCTGAGAAGCAGGAAACAGCTCCCGCTAGTCAAAGGATAAAGAAAAATAACAGCAGCAAAATTGAAGAATAATTTTAATCGAGGTGTAAACAATCAGTCTTTTAGTGATTGGCCGTTTAAAAAGATTGAATGCTACCATTTCATAGAAATGGACATATGATGAGGCAATGCAAGGAAAGATTCAACAGGCTTATAAACAAAAGAAGCCCAATGAAACCTACAATGTTGAAGAGCCTTAAACAACAAATTCAGACATTTATTCATTGTTTAAACTGAAATTAGCAAAGACAGAACCAATATCTGTCACAGTGAAAGTAAATGGCAAACCTGTTAAAATGGAAGTGGACACAAGATCTTCCACTACATTAATTGGGGAACATACCTTCAGATACTTGAATAATGGTGAACATCAATTAAGTTTAGAAGAAACAGATGCCAAGCTAAGTACATATACTGGTGAAGACATTCAAGTAAAAGGCATAAGCAGGGTAACTGTCCATTATGAAAGCCAACTGGCAAAGCTACTAGCGTTAGTATTGAGAGGCAGAGGACCAAGCCTTCTAGGGCGAAATTGGCCAAGGGAAATCAACCTTGATTGGCCACTGAGATTCCAAAAGGAAGCTGGAAGCATTCCTGTTTTGAAAAAGGAGTGTGTAAGGATTCAACAATGTGAAGAAATTCAGGTTGTCTTAAGCCAAAACCTGGAGGAACGGCAGGAGGAACTCAAAGATTCCCTGCTTGATGACAGTTTAAGGGAAAAAGAAAATCTGTTGAAAGACTTTCACACATTACAAGATTCCCTCAGGTCAAAATTTGTGCCTCTGGAAAAGTATGAAGAGAAACAGAAATAACTCAGCACTTGCTTTAACAACCTGAAGAATGAGTTGGCAGAAAAGACAGAACAATGTTTAATTTTCCAGGAGGCAGCAAACAAATACAAAAAAGAGATGGAAGAGCTGAAGAATCAGCTAAATGATGCCAAAGAGGCTTTGGAAGCTAAAGTCACAGAGTTTTCCTAGAAGCAGACAGATGATGAAATTTTGAGCGACTCAGCCACTGAGGTCAGACAAGTTGAGCTTGTATCTGAGAGAAGTCTGGCCAATGGAGAAGCCAAAAAGGTTGAGATTAAAGTCTGTGCTAGAGAAAAGAAAAGTGCATGTTCCAAGGGAGGGAGGTAGTCTATTTGAGTCACCGGGTAGATTCACACAGCCGCCAGCCAGTTGAGGAGAAAGTGAGAGCCATAAGAGAGGAACCTGCAGCAAAGAAAGCCTCAGAGCTCAAATCATTCCTAAGAATGATCAACTATTATGGGCAGTTCTTACCCAATTTGTCTATAGTGCTGGCCCCTCCCCTCCCTGCATTCTCTACTCAAAAAGAACCAACATTTGTCTTGGGAGGCGCCCCAGAAATAAGCTTTCATAAAAGTGAAACAATTGTTGCATTCGTCCAATCTATTAGTGCATTATGACCAGACAAAAGAGTTGGTGCTGACATGTGACACATCCTCCTATGAAGTGGGAGCTTCTCCCATCGGATGGACGACTGCATGGAATGGCCAATAGGGTATGTATTAAGAAAGCTCACCACAGTGGAAAAGGGATACTTGCAAATAGAAAAAAGAAAGCCAGTCCATCATCTTTGGTGTCAAGAAATTTCACCAGTAGGCACACGGCCTTCATTTTATAATTGTTTCAGACCACAAACCATTGCTAGCATTGTTTAGTGAGGACAAGGCTTTACCACCCATACCCTCAGCAAGAATACAACAATGGGCTTTAATTCTGGCAGTATACGATTATGCTTTCGTACATAGGCCTGGTAATCAAATCGCAAGTGACAATGCCCTTACTCATTTTCCTTTATAAAAACTAATGAACATGTCCCAGTCCCACAGGAACTTGTTTTACTGTTAAATTTCTTAGATTCCTCACCGGTATGTACTCAACAGATCAGAGACTGGACAAGTCAGCGCCCAGTCCTATCTCAAGCATAAAAACAAGTGCTACATGGTTGGTCACAGGATCTGACTAAGTGAAACTGTACTTCAACAGAAGACAACAACCAGCCAGGACTGCATCCTATTGTGGGGAGCATGAGTGCTAGTTCTTCCAAAGGGAAGGGAGCCACTTTTAATTGAACTACACAGTGCCCATCCAGGAATTTCTGGAACGACAACCACAGCACGCAGCTATCTATGGTGGCCTGGGATGGATGGTGAAATAGGAAGTTTAATAAAGCACTGTGTGCAATGTCAACAACTGCAAAAGTTGCCAGAGACTGCTCCATTCCATCCATGGGAGTGGGCAGGTAGACCCTGGGCACGGTTACTGTTATGACCCAGCAGCTGGTAAGGGCTGAGTTGTTTAAATCCCAGAACAAAACTTGAAATAGCTGTCATAACCTATATTTTCAATTTGGCAATTAGCCTATTTCGATCCCTTCCCCCCACCCCACCCCCACTAGGGCTATCTGTACCTTTATTATCACATTCCTTAGATAATATCACCAGCTTCAACACCTCTTTGTCCTTTTGTCTATGACATCTTTTAGTTATCTCCACCTATCACTGGCCCTCTATCCAGCTCTACTTGTCCCATCCCCCCTTAAACCAGCTTATATTTCACTTCTTTTCTATTTTTCCTTAGTTCTGTTGAAGAGTCATACGGACTCGAAACTTTAATTGTGTTCCTCTCCACAGATACTGTCAGACCTGCTGAGTTTTTCCTGGTATTTTTGTCTTTGTTTTCAATTGGCATTTTTGCCATGCAGCTCTGAATTCAGGAGTAAGACCACTGAGCCTCAAGAGGGTTTTTTATATAAAACTAAATTAAACATTTATTAATTTACAACAAATTAAACACAGACACATGTCTACAAATTACTACCATAATAACTTTTAAACAAATCCTCAAATTAATCACTCCCAGGTAACTCTCCACCAAGGCAACAATAACCCATAGACTTTAAACAGACACCAGGCCAAACACATTTTACCTTACAAATTCAAAATTACGTTCCTTGAAATTTGGTTTCTTTGCAGACACAGTTGGAGGCTTACAGGCTGGTTAGATCTTAAATGCCCCTGACTTATACACAATCTCCTTTCCCTCTTTATACTTAGCTTTCCCTTTGAATGTAAATTTTCTGTGGTATCACGCGGCTTTTCTTCACATCTTCTAACATTAACATTTTCATCACAATAATTTTATTGGTAATATAAAGACATTGCTTGGCACCTCCCAGCTAGATGCAAGATTTTACTCCCACTCTTGAATGCTTTATTCAATAAATGCAAATTTACACTTTACCTTATTTCCTCCTTACGTTTATCTAATTAACATCTCAAAACTCACTATACATCACAGCACCCAGACTAGCTGCCTTTAATCCAATTAAGACACAGTCAAAAACATGGACATAGACCCCACTACAATTCCTTTTTACAAATAATTTCCGATAACATTATGGACAATGATATCTCTTCATGGCAGTTGCACATTGACTACTTTGGATCTTTCCTGGGAACAATGTTTCTACTCATGTCTCAGCTCCCATTGTAGCATAAGCAGAAACTACCCAATATCTGAATTCAGACTGATGTCATGCAAGATCAGCTGCAGATACCAGTGCTCAAATGGGCTTGCAGAGTATCACAGCAGTTGAGCAATCTGTCTTCTAACATATTGCTAGAATTGCTGAGGCACTGCTCTGGTGGAGAGGCAGACACTATTGCGTATTGCACTGCGTAAGACTAATACATGCTCAACTGTAGGCAGCCATTATTGAACTAACTTTATTTACACCTTCCCAACAGAGGGGTCTTAGATCTTGCAATATACTACATTCCCTACATTGAAATGTAAAATACAATATATACATAATTCCCTCGAACACAATATGACTAAACCAACATCAACAATTCCTGAAATTTAACAGGTTAGATTGCTTATTCATTTTTACTGTAATAACAACTCAAGTGTATATGATTGATATTACCAGAGTGATTTACATCTAAAAACAAAGTTTTTCTTTAACACCAGTACATATTTAACAAAAATATCATCATTTAACAAGAAATAACTGTTACGATCTGGTCAAGGGGGAGTCAAACGGCTCCCCTCTTTCCCTTCTCCTTGTTTGACTGCAACAGGTTTTTTTTAAAACAGATATACTTGCCAATTCTGTTTAGGTGCTGTGAACATAAAAGACACAACCAGACAGGTTGTCTTGAGTTTTAAAAAAGAGAAGAAATTTTTTACAGTACTTAACCTGGCCTAAATAAAATAATAAAATGCTCTGCCTTTCACACACACGCACAGTCACACATTCAAAGTCCACACAGACACACAAATAGGTTACATACTGGGGAGGATAAATTCAATAATTTAAAGTCCAGTAAAGTTAAAGAGGCATACAGCTCTTGAATGTTGGTGACTCAGCTGGCTTCAGACTGACCTCGGTGGCACTGCTGCTTTTCAGCACTGAGGTGCTTTCAAGCTGTAGACTGACAATTTATCTCTTCTTCTAGAGACAACAGGCTGGTTGAGGTCTTTTAAAAATCTCTGTCTATCTCATCTGGACAGTCAAAAAAACAGGCAGGGTTCAACTTGAAAGTTGGATAGAAAGAGAGAAAGAGAGAGGGGGAAGGAACCCACACAAGGCCTTTGTCCATCAATGTCCTGTCCTGCAGAGAAAACAGGTGCTTAAATCACACAAAGGGTTGGCTTATCACATGACCTTCTCTCTCCAACTACCTAGTGAACCAAGTATGATCATGGCTATTGTATTCCAGTTAACTTGATTAATCATGACCGGGAATATCTTCCTCAGTCAAGGTCCCATTGTCCAACTCGTCATGTCTACTGGTTTGTCTCCACCCAGTTGAGTATGCAGGTGATTATCACTATGCTTGCTAATGGGATGGGGGATTGGCCCCATTCATCTCTGTTAAAGCCATTATGCCTAGTGCAGCTTTGCAGACAGGTTGTCTCCAATTCAATAGCTTTGGAATGCGGAATGTACCATGACGAAAATGCGTAACCATCTTTGGAGGTAATCCCAGGTCACCGGAAGGTATCTTTAGTCTTTTTTCAAAAATCAGTTAGGGGTTTCTAACAGTAAATTCAAAAATCTCTGCAACAGCCGGAATGAAATGCTACGACGTTAGTATTTCATTACAAGGTTGCGAAAAAATAAATACATTCTTATTTAAACATTCACTCACATGTACATCAGACATGTGGCTACATGCTGTATAGCTCAGAACTGGCTTCACATTATCCACAGCTTTTGGGAAGATTCTGTGCTGAGTTAAACTCTGGGTGGAGAATTTTCCAGTCAGTGAATGGGGAGGGGGGTGGGGGGCAATCACCGATGCGTAAAATGACACGTCCCAATGTCACTGCGCGTCATTTCAATTTTCATTGCGGCAGGGCCCGCTAAACTGTCAAAGGCCTATTTAGGCCTGTTAAAAACTAATTAAAGCAGTTAAATGAGCTGCCCGTCCAACCTTAAGGTTGGCAAGCAGGTGAATAGGCCAGGTGACCTTTGCATTTTTCATGAATCCTCATCTACGGGCGGGAAGAGGTTTCATGAAGTGTTTTAAAATTCAGTAAAAATTATTTAAAAAATTCATTGACATGTACCCTCATGTGACACTGTCACATGAGGGGACATATTTTAAAAGTTTTTTTTTCCCTTTATTTGAGGCACAAAAGGGGGGTTTCTGCACTCTTTCGCATGCATGCGCAAAAGAGCGCAGGCCCCAACTCAGGGAATCCCCCCACCCGGACAGGGAGCACTCAGCACTTCCGGGCAAGTGTCATGCTGGGCGGGCGTTAATTGGCCAGCCCATGTAAAGTGATGGCATTGACCCAATCGGGGGCACCAATCGGGTTTGCACCCGCTCCCGCTCGCCCTCGCACAACCCCCCTATCACAATGCTATCACATTGTTTTTCCCTGCAATGTGGATAATCCTTAGGTGATATGCTTGCAAAAGCAGGCTCCATTGACATAGCCTTGCATTATGGGTTTTGAATTTCTCCACAAATGTTAAGGGGTTGTGATCTGTATATACTAAGGTATCTCTATAGTAACTTTGAACATATATTTCAAAGTGCTTAAGAGCCAGTAACAGCCCCAGAATTTCCTTCTTTATCGTGGAATATCTTTTTTGGTGTCTGTTCAATATTTTTTGAGAAAAATTCAACTGGTCTCTTGATGCCTGATCCATCAGGTCAGGATGGATCAGGGCGGCCCCTTATCCCTATGTCACGAGCATCGATTGCCACTTTAAAGAGTTGGTTAATGTTTGGAACCACCAGGATGGGTTTGTTGGTTAGTATGGGTTTCAGCCTTTCAAAAGCTGTTTCGCACCTCCTGGACCACACTACCTTTACTTTTTTCTGTAACAAGTACATCAGTGGAATGACTATAGCACTGAAGTTTGGTATGAACTTATAGTAGGACCCATGTATCCCCAAAAAACATTGTTTCCCCTTTACAAGCGGATTTGAATCGTACATTGTTGAACGTTGCAGCTGTTTGAAGTTTGCTGTTTCCTTTAAAACCCTGGAGTTGAATTGAAGTTCAGGTAAGTGCACTTTACTGGAGGCAATCTTAGCTTCAGAGAGAGAGAGTGAGTGTGAGAGAGATTCCTTATTATATCCTTCATCAGTTTTTCCAGATGACTTCAATGACATCTCTCTGTGTCTTGCTTGGCAAAACCAGTTCTTAAACCTCCTGATTGTATGTTTCAAGACAGGAGTTTAATTAACATGTCTTGCAGTCATTGTTGTAGAACAAGTAATAACATTTTTGATCTTTCATCTCAGAAATATTTGACACATTTCAAGATAATAGAAACCAACAGGAAATGGGGTTATTTCACCCCCCACAGGGGTTTTGGGTGTCTGTTGAATGTATCTGGCTGGTTAGCAGTTCCCATTGTTTTGATAGGATTATAGGTGATTAAAGTCCAGCACTTTGCATTTTTAATGCCTTCATTTTAAGAGCCCCTTTTTGAAGTGGGCCTTGACATCCCCCAGGTGTGAAATTCCATGCAACATGTCAGGGCAGGTCTGCAGGTAATCCATAAAGGAACTTTCCAGAAAAGCTGTCAATCTACAATATCAGAC
This sequence comes from Carcharodon carcharias, assembly GCF_017639515.1. Classification (NCBI taxonomy): domain Eukaryota; kingdom Metazoa; phylum Chordata; class Chondrichthyes; order Lamniformes; family Lamnidae; genus Carcharodon; species Carcharodon carcharias. Next base: position 126,378,010 of record NC_054469.1, on the reverse strand, counting down.
ATCAGGTGGTAGACATCTTTGTTCAGTGTCTGTTTTTATTTTAAAAACAGGTCCTCTTTAAGCAGTTCAATATGTTTTTGGTTATCTAGTGAAGTTCTAGGTAGATCTCACTCAGTCACAATTTCCCGCCATGGTGATAGCAGGCAGCCCCTACTGGTTTTACAGTCTTTGGAATGTGGCAGGTTCATTTTTTAACCCAAATGGCATAACTTGGCATTGGAATGAGCCATCAGGTGTGAGAAAAACCGAGATCTCTTTAGCTTGGGTGGTTATGGGGCCTTCGAAAACCCTTTTAATGCATCTATTTTTGTTATGGAAGTAGTGTTTCCTCCTTTAGTGATACAGTCTTCCAGTTGAGAAATTGGTTAGGAGTCAGATCTGGTCACTGCATTAACCTTTCTGTAATCAATGTAAAGCCTTGTTGAGACATGGGGTTTGGGCACAAATACAACCGGGGAACTCCAGCTGCTCAATCAAGTTGTGCTCCAGTGTGTATTGAATATCTTCCCCAACCTGGGTCAGTTTCTCAGGATAGGGATTTTGCTTTTTGGGAGCATCTGGAACATCCACATTGTGTGGAACCAGGGTGATGCATTCTAGTTTGTCTCTACAGATCTCTGTAAACACTGTGAGTAACTTTGTCAAGTCTCCTCTCTGCCCTGTGTTTAAGATTGCATTGTGTCCAACTTCTCTAACAGTTCTGTGTTGGCCAACCGGATCATAGGGGGTTTGATTTGAGAATCACCCAGGCCTCCCTCTCCCTCTAACTTGTCCTTATTATCCCCTTCACCCTCTTCTTTCCTCACTGCCTGACAAACCTTTGCTTGTTTGTCCCCTTCCCAGCTGTGATATTACTTCAACATATTGATGTGGCACAGACTTTGTTTTTCCTACAGACTGGGGTGTCAATCAAATAATTCACCTTGCCAATCCTCTTTACTACACTGTATGAGTCACTGAACTTGGCTTTCAGCATTTCACCTTGTATTAGTAGTAGCTCTAACATGTGGTCTCCTGGCTTGAATATTCTGACCATGGCATGTTTATCTGCCTGCTATTTCATAGATCTTTGGGAGGTTTTAAGGTACTCCTAAGCCACAGTATCTCATGAGCCGTTCAGAAGGAAGATTCTTCCCTTGGCTCAAAAAAGTTCTCCTTGATTAGTTTAAGAGGACCTGTCACCTCATTTCCATAAACTAATTCAAAAGGACTAAAACCGGTGTACTCTTTGGGTTAATCCCTGGTTGCAAACAGGAGGAATCCCAGCCTTTTTCCCAGTGATCGGGGTCCTCATAGCTATGCTCTGACCATTGCCTTAAGGGTGTGGTGGTATCACTTCAAACCCCTTATGACTATGGGTGCTAGTCTGACACTATAGCTGTGTATGTCCAGATTACTCATGACCTTTTGAAAAATACTGGACACCAGTAGGCAGCCCATATCAGGTACTGAGCTGAGTCAGCTCCTCAGCCATTACTTTGGCTGAGATAGTTCTTAGGGGAATGGCCACTGGAAATTGGGTAACCCCATTTATGATGATGAGAAGATACTCTAGCTCCCTTTTGTTTGTGGCAGGGGCCCCATGCATTCTATCAACTCTTCACTAACACTTTGGCATTCAACACTGTGGAGAGGTCATCGCTTTTCCCAGCAGAAGGGATTAAGCGGCCCTGATATCTCTAATTATGACTATGGGCTTACTTGCCTCATTCAAGGGGTATGGGGGTCAGTTCTCCTTTAGATGCAAGATCCTGGTAACTCCCAGGGATTTTGTTAAAGTCTACCACACTCAGAGCAGTATGTTTACAGGGATAAACTTCTGCTGTTAGAGCCATAGCCTTGTCTGATGTGCTTTCCATCAGGGCCCCTTTGCCTGCGCCAGTCTGGTGTACCCTGACAAAGCTAACTGTCACCCTTGTAACTTCCAGCAGACAGCCCAGGGGTAACCTGCCTTGTTGCATTGGAAACTCAGGCTTTTGGCATCACTCCTGTTCTCAGCAACTTAATTTTTGCCTGAGGAGGGCCCCCTGTGCTTCCAGCTTTTCCTTATTGCCCATGGCTGTTCATTCCCCTATCACCCTCCCACCTTCCACCCTTTTCAGATTTTTGGGCATTACTAGGGAAGGATTTTCCCTGGGACAAGAACTTGCGGACAAGCTCACAATTGTCAGCCAGAGTTGCACTAAGACCATTGGAGAAGTTAACACCTTCACCCCCACCCCACACCCCAGACTAGGTTATTAGCAAGGATCAGACCCCATCCACCACTGCTCCAGAGTTATGGAGAGGGCAAATGAGTTTTTGAGCTCCTCAATGATAATCACCTCTGTCAGGTTCTCATAGGTGAGATCTATCTTAAGTGCCCATGCCTGTCAGTTGAAAGCAAGTTACTTAACCAGTTCAAGCTCAATGTATGTTTGCTCAGGCCATTTTTGGTGAGTTTGGAATTTTTGATGGTTACATCCGCTACCAGCGACTACACACTCAGGATAGTATTTTTGATCATCTCATTGTTTAACAAACTTGGACAATAGAGAAAAAAACTGCCTGGGTTTCTCTGATTTCAGTAGAAAGGTACAAACCTCTGCTGGACACTTAGCTGTTTTGTAAACTTTTCAAATGGAACAAAAATTGCTTCCACATTCCACTTACCCAACTTTGGTATCAGTTGTGAGTATTTAAGAGCACACCATTCAGTCCTAAACTGGGGACAGTTACCTCACTGGTGCTGTCCTTACTGGATGCAGGGAGCCTTTCCCTGCTCCGACTGAGTTGCCTTCATTCCCTTTCTTGCTTTACTCCCTGGAAAGCTCATTCTTTCTCCCTTTCCTGGAATTTTCTCTCCTCCTTATGTTTCTGTAGTAATTATGGTTTTATTTAGTATATAATGTACCTTTAAGAATAATACTTGTTAAGGAAGGTCACACGATCTGTAGTAACCAATAGAGATTAGCACAGGCTACCTCAGGTGCCAGTGTAGAGATAGCATTGGAATTGAAAGTACACGTGTAGCTGCTGCTGAGTATATTGTAAATAAACTTAATGTTTCCACCTAAGAAGTGTCTGCAAATCAACTTTATAGTATAACTCGGCCACCCTACAACAAACTGGTGATGAGGATAAAATAGGATTGAACAGAAGAAATCAAGTTAGAAAGAAATTGTCACTGTACCTCACCCAGTGATTGTAAGTAGCAAGCTCCATTAGAATTGAAGAAGTTATCTCCTCTCAAAATGTCATGATTTGGGAGAACTGATACTTTTGAAACTGCCACAGATGATTGGTCTCAATACATAGAACGCCTCATATGCTTTTTCAAGCGACAAGATTACAGAGGAAGAGAAAAGGCAAGCGATTATCTTGAGTACTTGTGGAAGCAAAACCTACAGCTTGATTTGAAGTTTGACAGCACCCAGTGCCCCAGATTCGAAGAGATTTCAATGAATTTGTGGACATCATGAAGACTCATTTTCAACCAAAGGCCTCAGTCACAATGCAGAGGTTCAGGCTCAATTTGTGAAATAGGGCCCCAGGTGAGACAATTGAATGTTACGTAACAAATGTGAGGTGGTTAATAGAACATTGTGAGCTCAGTATGACTCTGAATGACATGCTCAGAGATTGTTTAGTGTGTGCTGTGAAAGACGATACTATTCAGAAAAGATTATTGTCCGAGTGAATCTGGGTTTCAAGAAGGCATTAGAGATAGCATTGGCCATGGAATGTGCAGTAAGAGATTCAAAAGCAATACAGAGTGCACCAAATGGCGCCGTCCCCCACATCAGGCAGGAAACCTCAGTCGAAAGAGGCGCGATAAAGTGAGACTCTGCCAAGAAGTGGGAAACAACCCACGCTAGCTGAAGAATAAAGAAAAATAACTTAGCAGCTGTTGTAGGGTGGCCAGGTTGTACTATTAATGACAGAGTTGATCTGCAGACACTTTCTGGGTGGAAACATTAAGTTTATTTACAATATGCTCAGCAGCAACTATACATGTGCTTTCAACTCCAATTCCATCTCTGCACTGCCTCATGAGGTAGCCCGTGCTACTCTCCTATTGGTTACTACAGATCATGAGATCTTCCTTAACAAGTATTATTCTTAAAGGTACATTGCACACTAAATAAAACCATAATTACTACAGCAGGAAAATCAAAGAATAGTTTTAATAGAGGTGGAAACAATCAGCCTTTTAGTGATTGGCAGTTTAAAAAAATTGAATGCTACTATTGTCATAGAAATGGACATATAATGAGGCAACGCATGGAAAGATTCAAGCAGACTTGTAAGCAAAATAAGAAGCCCAATGAAATCTACAATGTTGAAGAGCCTGAAGCAATAAATTCAGACATTTACTCATTGTTTAAACTGAAAGTTGGCAAGTTGGAACCAATATTTTTCACAGTGAAAGAAAATGGCAAACCTGTTATAATGGAAATGGACATAGGAGCTTCCACTACAGTAATTGGGGAACATACCTTTGGATATTTGAATAATGGTGAACATCAATTAAGTTTAGAAGAAACAGCCATCAAGTTAAAAACATATACGGGAGAAGGCATTCAAGTAAAAGACGTAAACAGAGCAACTGTCCATTATGGAAGCCAATCGGCAAAGCTACCCTTGATGGTGGTAGCAGATGAAGGGCCAAGCCTCCTGGGGTGAAATTGGTTAATGGAGATAAAGTTAGAATGGGCTGAAATTTTCCAGTTGAGAGCAAGTGAGCTACCAGAGCTACTTAGAAAGTATGCCACCATCATTAATCACGAACTGGGGAAAATCCAGGGCCTGCAAGCCAAGATTCATGTGGATCTGGAACTAACCCCTCACTTCATGAAGGCGTGACTGGTGCCGTATGCCCTGTGAGACAAAGTCGACATTGAACTGAACAGACTAGAGAAACTGAGCGCTATGCAACCTGCTCAGTTCTCAGAATGGGCAGCACCCATAATTCCTGTCGTTAAACGGGACCAAAGTGTCCAAATTTGTGGAGACTACAAACTGACGGTTAATAAAGTAGTTGAGCTAGACAAACACCCCATTCCAAAAATTCCAAGCTGGCAGGCGGGACAGCGTACATGAAGCTTGACATAAGTCATGCTTATCAACAACTAGAATTGGATAATGTTTGTTAATGAAGATCACATGATCTGTAGTAGCCAATAGGAGAGTAGCACGGGCTATCTCAGGGGTCAGTGTAGAGATAGAGCTGGTGTTGAAAGCGCACATGTAGCTGCTGCTGAGTATATTGTAAATTAACTGAGTGTTTCCACCCAAGAAGTGTCTGCTGATTAACTCTATTATTAATAGTACAACTCAGCCACCCTACAACAGTTTCTGCCTCTTTCTTTCTTTTTTTCTTAGAATTCTAGCTTTAGGCTCCCCTTATCCTGCTGTGGCTTTTCTAATTCCAACCTGTCCATTTTAGGTTCTATGCCTGTCTCCTGTTCTTCAAGTTCAATTACAAAATGGTGGGTCACAAGTTTTAGGATTTCAGGTTTCCTACTTTTTGGATGGATATTTATCTTGAAATTCCAAGCTAAACTCTTTAACTCTTTAATGGATTGGACTTTTAAATGGTCCAAGTTACTTCACTCTGTTCTAGGAAGATATTGATTAACTGACTGCAGACCAGAAAGAAACCTGTATGGAAATTTTTTAATGGGTTCCAGCGATCACTTTAGTTTCCCGTTTTCAATTTCTCATTTATCTATGGGATGCAGCCTCAAAATTTCTGTTACAATCAGGTGAAGAGGGTTGGATGGCTCCCCTCTTCCATCTCAATGTTTGATTACAACAGTTTTGATTTAAACAGGTATACTTGCCAATTCCATGGCCTGAATGAAGCGGGAGCGAAAGCAGATGTGGAATCTGCTTTGGGCTGCGGTCGCGTTGCAAACGCGATTTCACTTTGGATGGTCAACTAAGGCCTGCCCAGCATGGAACGTATCTTCTGAATGGTGGGGAAGGGCCGAGTGGGGACGGGCACCTGTTGGGTGCTGGGTTCAATGGTGACCCGGAGGTCAGATTAAAACAGGCAAAGCTCCCCGAATGCTTCCAGGGGAGAATCTTTAGAGGTGGTCCGGAGACTGGAACAATGGTCTCACCAGCAGCAGGAAACATCAGGCAAGAGGGCAAGTTGGGTGGGCAATTGCACCCCCCCCCCCCCCCCCACCCCCCGCATTTCTCGGATTAGTGCCTCACTGTCCTTGTGGAGGAGGTCAGTGTCAGAAGGGATACTCTCATGCCCAGGGATAGCAGGAGGAGGCCACCACACCAAACCAAGAAATCCTGGAAGCAGGTCAGCAGCCACGATGCTGTGCAGCGCACATGCGTGCAATGGCACAAAAGGTTCAATAACCTGCTGCGCTTGGCGAGAGCAAGTACCAACTTGGCATGGATCCATGTGTTGAAATTTTAAGGTCTTTTCTCATGGGGCTCAGGGGTGTTAGACTCTGAGTTCTGTCAATGACACTGCAGCTGGCCAAGAGGGTGAGCCCTGGTTGCTTAGACTGAGAGCCTTGCGGGTCGAGGGCCACAACTCAGATGTGCCCTGTGAGGTGCTCCGCAGCTGGGATTGGCCAGGATGCAATGGCGCTGCAGATAGAGAATGCACTAATCAATGCTCCTCTGTCCTTTCAGAAGAGAAGCCATAACACCATCTAGAAGTCAAGGGCAGGGAGAGGACCCCCAAACCTTCTAATCATGACGAGGTTTGAACTGGACACTTCGAGGCTGGAGAGTCGCCACCCACCTTGGTCAGAGGCAGGAGTCTCTGCCAAAGGTAAAAGTGCAGTGCACAGAGGTAAGAGTGTCGGATTGTGCAAACCTTCTTGTGTAGGCTCATCTTTGATGGGAGCCTCAAACCAGGAATCCCCATTGATCATTGAAAGACTATGGCACCATGATGCAGATCTCCATTCTCTCACCAGGGTGCCCGGCATGCACAGTGACTGTGTAATGACTTAAACTAATGACATGTGTTTGTTCTCCCTTAGATTCCCCAACACCCACTCGAATGGAGGACCCCAAAGAGTCCCCCTTGATGCCAGTGGAACACAGGGTTTTAGATGCTCCTGTATCACACCCACTCTCTGAACCAGGCACCAGCGGAGATACCAATATCTCGGTGGGCGTTAGATCATCGGCTAGAATGGCAGCACACAGTGCTGAGGGCACTTCACACTCACTTGGGGTGCAGGCAGAGAGTGCTCAGGGCACCAGCAGTTGAAGGACTGGTGGAGACCAGGACCATGTTGAAATCCAGAAGGCAGATGATGAGCCTCTGGATTTGTCCATTAGGCGGCAGATGCTGGATGTCCAGTGAGATGTGTGGGAGGATCTGGAGGAGATCTGTGAGGATATGCATGCCAAGGTCTCTATTGTGGAGAGGTCCATGCAGAGCATGAGAAGTGCATGACCCTCATCATGCCTCCTCCGCTGTGAGCTCTAGGGACAGAATCAGGGGTCCCTGGGGTTGCACTTGGACCTGCAAGACTTCACACGGGCAATGACCTCAGGTGGTCATGCCAATGTGGGAGATGGATGAGGCACCCAGTATCTCAGCCAGGTGCTTGACCATCAATAGACTGCAGGGGGGTCCAGAGAAACCTCATGTTGGCGCATGAGCAGCCTGTTGTCTCTGCAGGCTCCTCTCAGGGCACTCTGGGCGATGACTGCATCTCCTCTGCTCCTCTGCCAGTGACCATGGCATCTGATGAGGCTGTGATGACTGGGGAGATGCCAGCCATGGCACTGATTGCTCCCTCCCGGGCAGGGCCAGCATAGGCTCCATTGACCAGAGGACGATCACCAAGGGCATCAAGGCCAACAGGACACTAGGGTCAGCAGGCTGCCTCCAATGCCGCTGCCAGCGAAGGGTGGTGGGGTGCGGGACGGTAAACAAGATGCAGCACTCCCAAGCATAAGTTTAAGGCACCATGAGCACAAGAGGTACTGTTCACGGCTGATCTGTTCTGCCATGTTTTTGTAATATATTTACTGGTGTGGCCAGAAATTGTTATGCTCATTTGATGTGAGTGTCAAAATGATATAAATTTTGCTTCTGTTTTAATGGCCTGAGCATGCTTCACTTGTTTTGTAGGTGCAGGGCACGCCAATATCTAACGCTGGATATGAGTAGCTATAAACATTATTGCACACGCACTGAGGGGGCTTTGGGTTCAAATGAAAGGGTTTTTTCAGACATCTGGGATGGAACTGGCAGCTCTGCTAGGAGGTAGAAGCAGATCTTTGGCAGCCTAGCTGAAGGAACATTGGATCAAGGTGTCCCTGGTGTCCCTGTTTCCCTGAAGGCCTCCATGCCCTCAGCGTTCTCCTCACCGTGCTTCTCTTCTGACCACTACTGGGTTTATCCTCTGGCCTGTGGAGCTGCATCAAGATCCTGTTCCTCCAATGGGTCCCGCCTTGCCAGTGCCAGATTGTGGAGAGTGCAGCATGCAGCCACTATCAGCGACACCCGCTCTGGGGGGGCATTGTAGTGCACTCCCTGAATGGTCCAGGCATCAGAAGCACATCTTCAGAAGACCTATCCTCCTCCCCATCATAGCCCTTGTGGAGGCATGACTTCTTTATGACGCTGCTCTGTCTCTGTTCTTGGGTGGTGGAGAGGCGTCATAAGCCACCTTTTCAACAGATAGCCCTTGTCACCAGCAACCATCCATCCAGTTGGGCTGGAGCACTGAATAGCCTTGGCACCTTTGAGTGTCTGAGGGTGCAAAAGTCATGGGGGCTTGCCAGGATACCTTGCACAGACTTGCAGAATCTGCAACTTGTTGTCACAAACCATCTGGATGTTCATCGAATAGAATCCCTTCCTGTTGACGAAGGCACCCGTCTGACCCGCTGGCACCTTGATGGCCACATGTGTGCAATCAATTGTGCCCTGGATGTGGAAACCCAGCAATCACTGCAAAGCCTCTGGCTCACTCAGCCTGGCTGGCTTGTCCGCATGGTGAAGAATAAATGTCATTACCTGTCTGAACAGAGCATCAGTCACCAGCTTGACACAACTGTGTCCACAAAGATCCCCCACTGACTCCTAGAAAGAGCTAGAAGCCTAGAAGTTGAGGGCTACTGTGACCTTCAGAGCCACTGGCATGGGGTGATACCCGTACTGTTGGAGCTGATTCCAGGCCCAATCATCTGACAAATGGAGGTCACAGTCTCCATGGAGAGGCTGAGCCTCTTTCAGCATTGCACCTCGGGCATGTAGAGGTAGCAGCATCATCGCCTGGCAGCAGGATAGTGGCGTCTTCTGTGGTCCCTTACGCCTTGGACTTCCTGCTGGCCCTGTGCCCCTTGTGCCTGCACCTCTCCTCCCACAGGTCCCTCTCCTGGAACCTGCTTTGGGACACCTGGTCTCCTCTCCCTTCTGCCCCTCTCTTCCTCCTCAGAGGAGGTGCCACTTGCAGAGACCACAAACCCCATTACCAGAAAGCTGCCTGGTGCCTGGAAGGGTTCACACAGTCTGAATTCTCCTGGGGCCTGACAATGGGTCTTGAAGTGAAACCTGGAAATATTAAGCCTTAAGCTCAGAACAGAGACGAAGTTGTCAAGTTCAAATAAGCAACCAGCAGCAAACTATTCCCTGAAATCCTCACTAGTCACACTGGGCAATGCTGCTGACCCTTTTTATCCCGCCCTTGGATGAGGTTTTGTCAAAAATGGGCTGCCCGCCTGCCTGTGCAGCAAGGGCAAAATCACACGGGCAACATAAAATCGTGCAAATTTGCCTTTTTAATGGCCTTAAGTGGCTTTTACTTGTTGGCGGCTCTGAAACCCGTGCGCATCCACCGACCTGAATATTTCTCGTGAGCGGGATGCATTGGGACACTCGCCCAATGTCGTCTCATGTCATTTCACGTCCATTAAGGTCAGGCGTGCGCCTGCCGCGAGGTGTAAAATTTTGCCTCATGAGTGTTTAACGGTTTATGTGCTGTGACCATAAAAGACAGGATCAGACAGATTTTCTTGAGTTTTCTTGAGAGGATAATCTTTATTGTAGTTAACCCTGTCAAAGTAAAATTTAAAAACGCTCCGACTCATAAGTTTTAAAGGAGGGTATTTTGATAAATTTAAACTTGATTTAATTTAGTTGCATGCAGCTTAATTATTGGGTCCAGAATTAACCAGTTAAATCAGGCTTGTCCAATCTACAGCCACTTTGCGACCTGACAGGCCTTCCTATCCAGTCCATGGACCCCATGTTTGAAATATTGTTAAGTAAATTTGAAGATTCTGTGAGTTTCCGTTCCTCCAAACACAGGCTGTTTCTCTCCCGCATTTGCTGTTGATAGGCTTACTAGTGACCCCATCAGCAGCAAATGTGGGAGAGAACCAGTCTGTGATTGGAGGGGCAGCTTCCTTCAGCCTGAGGCCTGAAAATATAGCGCAGCGGCAGCAGTGAGTGACTTGGGGAGGGAGAGAGGTTTTCAGGGAGTGGTGAAGAGTCAGACTGGCTGCCAGGATTGGAGAGAGAGTGACTACCAAGCAGGGAGAGAGTGGCTGCTGGTGGGGTGGGGAGAGACAGGTGGCTGGTGGATGACAGAAAGTGGCTGCTGGTAAGGGTGGGTGAGAGGGTGGTTACTGGTGGGAGAGAGAGAGAATTGCTGTTGGTGAGGGGGAGAGAGTGGCTGCTAGTGGGGGTGACAGAGAATGGCTGCTGGTGGGGTAGAGAGAGTGGCTGCTGGTGGGGTAGAGAGAGTGGCTGCTAGTTGGGGTGACAGTTAGAGAATGGCTGCTGGTGGGGTAGAGAGAGTGGCTGCTGGTGGGGGGAGGGAGAGTGGCTATAGGCGCGGGTGGGGAAAAGAGGATCTGCAGGTGGAGTTAGTGAGTGCATCTTTGTGTGAGAGAGAGTGTGTGTGTCTGTGTGTGTGTGTGTGTGTGTGCGTGCATGTGTGTAAGAGAATAATTGCGTGTGTGTGAGTGAGAAAGTGTGTGCATGTATGTGTGTGTGAGAGAGAAAGCGTGCATGTACGTGTGTGTGTGTGTGAGTGTGTGCATGTATGTGTGTGTGTGAGAGAGTGTGTGCATGTATGTGTGTATATGAGAGAGAGAGTGCATGTATGTGTGTGTGTGAGAGAGGGAGTGCATGTATGTGTGTGTGAGAAAGGGTGTGCATGTATGTGTGTGTGTGAGAAAGGGAGTGCATGTATTTGTGTGTGTGAGAGAAGGGGAGTGCATGTATGTATGTGTGTGTGAGAAAGGGAGTGCATGTATGTGTGTGTGTGAGAGAGAGAGTGCATGTATGTGTGTATGAGAGAGAAAGCGTGCATGTATGTGTGTGTGAGAGAGTGAGTGCATGTATGTGCGTGTGTGAGAGAGTGAGTGCATATATGTGTGTGTGTGAGAAAGCGAGTGCATGTATGTGTGTGTGTGAGAGAGAGAATGCATGTATGTGTTTGTGTGTGAGAGTGAGTGAATGTGTGTGTGAGAGAGTGATTGCGTGTGTACGTGTGTGTGAGTGAGTGCATGTACGTGTGTGTGAGAGAGTGAGTTCATGTATATATGTGTGAGAGAGTGAGTGCACGTATGTGTATGTATGAGAGAGGGAGTGCACGTATGTGCATATGTAAGAGAGTCAGCGCATGTGTGTGAATGAGAGAATGAGTGTGCATTTGAGAGTGAGTGCATGTGTGTGAGAGTGTATGTATGTGTGTGTGTGTGCATGTATGTGTGTGTGAGAGAGGGAATGCATGTATGTGTTTGTGTGTGAGAGTGAGTGCATGTATGTGTGAGGGAGTGATTGTGTGTGTATGTGTGAGTGTGAGAGTGAGTGCATATATGTGTGTGTGAGAGAGTGAGTGCATGTATGTGTGTATATGAGAGAGGGAGTGCATGTATGTGCATATGTAAGAGAGAGAGTGAGTGCATGTGTGTAAGTCAGAGAATGAGTGTGCATTTGAGAGTGAGTCCATGTGTGTGAGAGTGTATGTATGTGTGTGAGTGTGTGCATGTATGTGTGTGTGAGAGAGTGAGTGCATGTATGTGCGTGTGTGAGAGAGTGAGTGCATATATGTGTGTGTGTGAGAAAGTGAGTGCATGTATGTGTGTGTGTGAGAGAGAGAATGCATGTATGTGTTTGTGTGTGAGAGTGAGTGAATGTGTGTGTGAGAGAGTGATTGCGTGTGTACGTGTGTGTGAGTGAGTGCATGTACGTGTGTGTGAGAGAGTGAGTTCATGTATATATGTGTGAGAGAGTGAGTGCACGTATGTGTGTGTATGAGAGAGGGAGTGCACGTATGTGCATATGTAAGAGAGTCAGCGCATGTGTGTGAATGAGAGAATGAGTGTGCATTTGAGAGTGAGTGCATGTGTGTGAGAGTGTATGTATGTGTGTGTGTGTGTGCATGTATGTGTGTGTGAGAGTGTGTGCGTGTATGTGTGTGTGAATGAGTGCACGTATGTGTCTGTGAGAAAGTGAGTGCATGTATGTGAGAGTGTGTGTGTGAGAGAATGAGTGCATGTACGTGTGTGTATATGTGAGAGAGAGTGGGTGCGTGTGTGGATGATTGAGTGAGTGCTTGAGTATGTGAGTGAGTAAGCGCTTGAATGTGTGAGTGTGAGTGAGTTTGTGCGTGAGTGAGAGTGAGTGTGTGAGTGAGAAAGTGAGTGCATGCATGTGTGTGTGGGAAAGTGAATGCATGTGTGTGTATGTGAGAGAGTGAGTGCGTGTTTGGGTGAGTGCTTGAGTGTGTGAGTGAGTGTGTGCATGCGTGAGTGAGAGTGACTGTGTGCGTATGTGAGTGAGAGAGTGAATGCGTGCTTATGTGTGTGAGAAAGTGTGTGCGTGTGTGTGTGTGTGTGTGTATCAGTGAAAGAGTGAGTGCATGTATGTGTGAGAGAAAGAGTGAGTGCATGTTTGGTTAAGTGAGTGCTTGAGTGTGTGAGTGAGTAAGCGCTTGAATGCATGAGTGAGAGAGTGAGTTCATGCGTGAGAGAGTGAGAGAGTATGTGTGTGTGTGAGACCATATGTGTGTGTGTGTGAGATCGTGTGTGTGAGAGTGTGTGTGAGTGAAAGAATGTGTTGTGTGTAAGAGTGCATATTGTGAATGTGCTTGCGTGAGAATGAGTGTGCACGCTTGAGTGCATGTATGTGTGTGAGAGTGTGCATATGCGTTATCGCAATGCAGTCGGTAAAGCTGAGTTATCTAAAATTCCCAGAGGGAAACTTTAAACAACTGTCATAACCTATAATTTTAATTGTTATGTTTGAGATGCGACTCTAAATTCAGGAAACAGACCATCAGATCTCGAAGCTTTACATTAAACTAAATTAAACATTTTAGTAACTTACACAGGTTAAAAAATATATACAAATGGCTACAAATTACTACGATCATAACTTTTAACAAATTCCCAAACTGATCTCCATTAAGGCAACAGCAACCCATAGACTTAACCAGACACCAAACAAAGCATTTTCACCTTACAAATTCAAAATGAGGTTCCTTTCACTTAGGCTCCTGTGGAGACAGTTGGAAGCTCACAGCTGCCTTTTGATCTCACATTGCCTCTGCTGCACACCCGAAAAGGGCTAAAGTTATACCTACCTCCCGCATTGAATGTAAATTCTCATGGTATCACCACCTTCTGAACTAAACCTCTCTAACAATAAACTTTCGAAGTATCAATTTTATTAGTAATATAAACATATTGCTTGTTAGCAGCTAGATCGATATCAGTTTTCACCCCACTTCTTGAATGCTCTATTCACAAAATGCAAATGCACACTTATCTCTCTTACATCTCAAAACTAATGTACATCAAATCACCCAGACTAGCTGACTTTAATCCAATTAAGACATACCCATAGACTAAACCTCTATTTTAATAGAAAAATATTTCCAATAATATTATATACATTAATAGCTTCATGACAGCGTGTGAATGAGAGTGTGTGAATGAGAATTTGTGTGTCTGGCTCACTCCAACTGTTAGGGTTCACACTCACCCTCGCCCCCATATATCAACACACTTGTACCAGCTCAAACAGTGGGTGAGTGGGAGTGAGTAAGCATCCTGAGCCGGACAAACACAATTTGACACTCACACTAAAATGGCCATCTTTATTAATTACTCTTTTTTTAAAAAATGAACAATTTATTGCTCAGACATTGTTTTATTTTTGCTCAGCAAGCTACTTCTTTTCCTCATTCCTCAACATTTTATTGAACTTGTGCCAAACCTTATCTTTCCAAAAGTTGCCAATTCACCCCTTGAGTGAGAAAAAATTGAAATATGCCCACACCCCCAACCCATGCAAAAGGGTTGCACAAGCCTGCTTTAAACTGTTTGAGTTCGACAGAGATATAACCAGCAGGCAAAGACTCAGACACTCAATTAGCAAATAATAATAAAACATTTACTGATCATGAACAAAAGAAAGCAGCAATACACTTAGCAATTAACTAAAGACTTATCAGTTAACTAACAAAAAGAAAACATAAGTATGCTTTTCAAACAAACCCTACAGACTTGAGGCTTGTGCTGACAGGGAAAATCCTCTGTCCCCGAGGATATTAATTATCTCAACTAACTCTGAAGAACACTGCGCCTTCCTAGGATCCACACTGACAGAAATTCTCACCTCTATCACTGAATATCTAAACTGGTTTCCCTTCATTTGTTGTACACAACAAGATGGGGTGGAAGTTTATGGCACCGTTGTGGCAGGGGCCAAGCTGTAAAATGTGGCAAGCCGCTCACAAGTCCATCGACTTCAGCAGAACTGCAAAATCCCACCTGCGTAAAATTGGTTGCATGGTTACCATAACCCTTTTTTATACCTAAAATGACGTGTCACCCCCACCTTAGCCAATGTTGCTGGAAATGGCTAATTGGTCATTTCATTGGTTCTAGCTAATTGCGTAAATTGTCTTCAACTTAAGACAATGCCTTACAAGCATTCCAGTCATCAGACCAGAACTGAGCAAGTCAAGGTGGGATGCCACGAGTTCAGGCTTTTTCTTTCCCAGACCCTGTAACCGTATTTTTAATCCTTTCATGGGGGTGTTAATGGAAAAATATAGAAATAAATATAATCCGACACTTATTTTATTATTAATTGCTTATCCTTCGATTACAGAGTAATTGAGGTATTTCCTTCTAATACGATCATATGTGGCTAGTCAGTGACTACTTCCCAGTACTATATTAAGTTAGCTAGTTGAAAAAGATTAGCAGCATTAACATGGCTTCTTTTCTGTTCACATGTTAGTACAAAATGGCCAAGTTAAGCAAGCACACTAAATCCTACTAAAATAAAATCTAAAATCTAAAACAGTTTACATTAAGAAGATCAAAGCCATTGTCTTTGGCCACCGCCATGAACAATGTTTCCTCACCATTGATTCCATCCTCTTCCCATGCCTTTGTTTCATCTCATTTAAATCTGATTTGCACTTCCATCCCCATCATTACTTTGCCTGCCTCCATCCCGCATTAACCTACCTGCCACTAAGGCTTCATCCATGAAAACACCCTACCATCCATGATTGAAATTGAAATATCAGTCCATTCAGAAATGTAGAGCATTTTAACCCAGTGTGTTATAAACATGCTGATAAATATATCTGATTCGGCTGTTGAGGCTACTCTCGCACCTGTTAATTCCCGCATGTATAAAGAGTGTTTGATGCAATGAATAATTTGTTTAACGTTAATGCATTTGTTTGTATTCTTTTATATTTTTAACTGTTGTAAGCAAAATACTGGAATTCAATGGAAGGGCTACTGTTATTACTCTTTATATTCATGGACCATAAAAACTGAAGAACAAAGTCTGAGTTAAGACTGTAATAAGCAAATTGTGCCAGAGGCTCTGAAAATTAAATGCACAAGAATCTAATGTAGGATCCAACTATTTAAGTTTAATGTTCACATTTTACATCTATTAATTTCCATCTCGCATTGAATAATAGATGCCTCATACAGTTGGATTGTAGGCATTTTATCTGGTGCTGATTGCCTTATAAGCATTATGCACTTCTCCACAGTATAGATTGCTTATAGTCATGAAAATGATTGAAAAGAAAATGAATGATGAGCCTTAGCTAGTTGCTGTTGAATTTATCACATTTTTATCACCTTGGGGACTTTGTTTTTATGAACCCATTAGCCCAATATTTAATGGATTACAGGATCATTTCAACAGCCTTTGAAAAATTCTTTTGATACATGATAATGTATAATAGTAGATGGATTGGAATGTGTTACAAGGATGTAACAAACTAAAGAGAGTGTGGATGTCATAAATTGTAAGAACAAAGCTTGCAAAACACATGAACCCCTTGAGACCATGTTTTTTTCAAAGTTATATGACCCTGACATTGCTCTCCCAGCATTTGCGAAGACTAATTTCCCAGTTGCTACTGAGAGGAATAGAGCAGGAAATAAAATATGAAATTTGTGACCAGATTATGTCCAGGGCATGGCAACGCGATTTTAATTTCAAAGTGGGGGATGTCCAAATAGTGTTAATCTGCCAATGAAACCAAACGTGGAGTAACAGAGGCCATGTTAAATTAATTTTTGGATAGGTTCTTTGTGTGGGGTGGGGGTGGCAGGGGGGTGGGGTGGCGGGTGCCTGGAAGATGAGGACTGCTCTCGAGGCCGAGCTTGAAATTTTGACTCTTCTGGCACAAGTGTGCCTTTCCCTCCTTTGACCCATATCAATTGTGCACCCTCCACAACCCTCTGCCCAAACCCCACCCACCAAGCCCCCCCCAAAAAAACAGCATCTACATTAAGCTGGAAACTGATCCCTTGGATCTCAATGGTTTCCACTTCAACCCCTGCTCCCTTTTTTAAAATTCATTCATGGGATGTGGCCAGCATTTATTGCCCATTCCTAATTGCCCTTGAGAACTGAATGGCTTGCTAGGCCATTTCAGAGGGCATTTAAGAGTCACCCACATTGCTGTAGGTCTGGAGTCGCATGTAGGCCAGACCAGGTAAGGATGGCAGGTTTCCTTCCCTGAAGGGCATTAATGAACCAGATGGGTTTTTACAACAATTGACAATGGTTTCATGGTCATCATCAGACTTTTAATTCCAGATTTTTCATTGAATTCAAATTTCACCATCTGCTATGGAGGGATTCAAACCCAGGTCCCTAGAGAATTACTCTGGGTATCTGGAGTACTAGCTCAGTGACAATACCACTACACCACCGCCTCCTATCTCAACTCTTGCTCCCACCGAATTCCTGCTCTGGTTCCAATTCCTGCCCCTGTCCCAACTCCCGCTCCCACCCATTTCGTGCTCTGGTTCCAATTCCTGCTACCACTCCAGTTTCTGCTCCCATCTCAATTCCTGCTCCTGTCTCAATTCCTACTCCCATCTCAACTCCTGCTCCTGTCCTATTCCTGCTCCGACTCCAATTCTCACTCTTAGCTCAATTCCTGCTCCATCCCAGATCTGACTCCTTACCCACTTTCTGCTCCCACCTCAATCCTGATCGCCATCACCAGCCTTGACAACAATCCTGCTGGGTTCAAGTGGAAGATACATCTCAAATATTAAAATGAGGCCTAGGAGTTATATGATCCAGTCATCATGCTGACAAAAGTCTGTGGCAGAGTCTCACCTGTCCCACCCTGCCTTGCCAAATCCATCCCAGATAAACACAGGGCTGAAATGTTCTATATAATGTAAAAACAGTGGCTCGTAAAATTTTTATGTTAGAAAAGGGCTATAACAATTTAAAATTACAAAGCTTTGTTCAAAACTTAATCTGTATTATATTTTGGTCCAGAGGTTCTTCATTGTTTCCAATGCTTGAGCAGCACTGGAACGGCATTGGAAACTTTTCTAATGATAGAAAGCATGAAGAAGGCCCTTCTGATGCTAGTACACCATCAAAAGACTCTTCTGAAATTTTCTTTAATTGTTAAGATGATTGGATTTCTACTGCGGGTTCCCACTAGCTTCAATCACAGTGATGCTGTGTGGCTGACTTTCTTGGATTTATTTGTTATTACATTCAGGGTAACCTACAACTGCTGGGATGTCATGCGGCAGCTATGAGAATCAGTAGTTACAAAGGAAGTGAGGAGCCCCTGAAACAAAACAGGTTGAAGATCTGGAGTGAAGGTATTTTTAAAAAATGTTTTGCATTCTGTGTAGAGACACCTGAACTTATTTATGACTACGTTATAGAGGGTCAGAGCACAGGCAAAATTTTGGAACCCCTCCCATCCAACATTATGGGTACTGAGGAAAAAGTACAGAGTTCCCTGAGGGCACCAGCTCTCATGCCTTGCCTAGCTGACTGCCAGGATCAGGGCAATTGGTTAGCTTCTCATGTTGCACAGAATGATCATGGAACAAAGTTGGCTTTGCCCCATTCCAGATGCCTTATAGCATGGAGCTACTTCCAGCTGCATCTCTACTGGCTGCTTCTGGGCAGCTTGGTCTCATCTCTCAGATTCCACTGGCATGATGTTCTGAGGGGAATGGTATATGCTGCTGTCCTGAAAGAATAAAAAAATACTTTAATGGAATGTAGGTGTCACTAGTAAGATCAGCATTTGTTGCCCATTTCTAATTGCCCTTGAACTAAATGGCTTGCTAGGTCATTTGAGAGAGCAATTAAGAGTCCACCATATTGCTTGTATCTGGAGTCACATGTAGGCCAGACCAGATAAGATTGGCAGCTTCCCTTCCCTAAAGGATATGAGTGAACAAGGTGGGTTTTTAAAATAATTGATGACAGTTTTGACTATCTTTCCATTCCAGATTTATTGAACTTGAATTCCACCAGCTGCCATGACGGGATTGGAACCCATAGCTCCAGCACATATGCCTGGGCCTCTAGATTACTAGTCTGGTGACTTTGCCATTACACCATCATCTGCCCCTGTAACTGTTATGCAACTGTGACTTCTATGTGCCTTGGCTCTTATCATCTTGTTCACCATCATTTTCCTCCTCATCTGCTGCCCACTGCTGTGTTGGATCTGCAGGAAGGAAGGGTAGGAGGCAAGAATGTGTGAGCATCATTCCTCAGGATTGAAAGAGAAAGGATGGCAGGTTCAATGGAGGTGTTCTTCACAGGGATGCCCCCGCGGCAGTGGAGCGAGTCAGTAACCTGGCACAGACAAGCTACCGCTGATCTCAGCAGCATCTCCCTAGAGTCACGTGCTGCTCTTGATTCAATTTAATTCTGCCACCTTTGATGAGAATGAGACTTGTACCAGGCAGGCACAGGCCTCATTTAAATTCAAAAGGCATAATTCAGGCCCTAACTATATTTCAGTTGTTGAAATCAGAGCTCAGTTCAGACCTTGCCAAGAGTATCAGGCAAGACGGCCCAGAAGCTGCTGGAGAAGTTAGTAATTTTCTTTCTAAATGCTGTCTTTGTGTGTTGTGGAGGAGAATGAGTGCTTCTGGGACTCACAGGAAAACTTAGTGCCTCAGATTTTCCCTCTTCCTGATCCCGACCACAATTCACAATTGCTTAGCAAATTAAAATGGCCCAAACCTCATCTCGGTAAGTCGGGATGAGCCTGACCATCAACATCATAGCAATTCTGAAAATTTACATTCAATTTATTAAAGAGCCCGGAAGTAAAAAAATGACATGAGTGATATTGCAGCTATTAGCTTGTCACAAAAACCCAATTGGATCACTAATGCCCTATCAGGAAGGAAACCTGCTGTTGTTACTCAGGTTGGCCTAAATGTAACTAAGCAATGTCTGCCCATTGAACTGAACCAGCACATTAAATAATTAAGGAAAGGCATTCAATGCTGGTCTTGCCAGTGATGCCCACATTCTGAGATGAATTTTTAAAAATGGTTCTTTATGCCATTTCTCTGTCTGTCCATTGACCTCCAGCCAAGGTGTTAATGGGAGATTGAGAGAATCAGACATAAATTCTCCCACTATATGTTTAATATTACTAGCGCATCTTTCATAGACTTTGTGTATTTTGGGCATAAGAAGTGAGGACGGGACATGTCGGATCATTTTCTAGCAAGGTAACATTACAAATTTGATAACAATTCAACATCAAATTAGCAATGTTATTCAGAGGGCCTATTTCTAATGTAACACTGGGTTCTGAGTGGTGGGGGGCAATAGCAGGCGCAAGATTTGCAAGAAGTTTTGGTGCAATTATCATTTTATTTCTGGGTTTCAGGTCCCCAGTGCATGTCAATGGGTGTGATGAGCCCTCACATGGCATGATCTCAACTTGGCTATCAGAATGGCAGATCCAAAGATGAAACTTGGAAGATTTGGACAGTTTGGAAAGAGATGATAAAACTACAAGATGTACTCAGGACATTCAGCAACTGCACCCTGGTTTAATAGCACCTCACAGGATGCACTGTTGCAAACAATATGGAGTTGGAAGGAGATAATTTTCCACAACAATGGGAAGAAGAAACCTGCTGCAGTCACAAAGGAGGTGAGGTTAAGGCGGTCAGCACCAGATACGTTGTGCCCCATACCTGAATCCAGTACAGGAAGAGTTTTAATGATCCAACTAGGTCAGGTAAGATGATAAAAACAAAAAACTGTGGATGCTGGAAATCCAAAACAAAAACAGAATTACCTGGAAAAACTCAGCAGGTCTGGCAGCATCGGCGGAGAAGAAAAGAGTTGACGTTTCGAGTCCTCATGACCCTTCAACAGAACTAGGTGAATCCAAAGAGAGGGGTGAACTATAAGCTAGTTTAAGGTTGGGGGGGTGGGGGGCAGTGTTGGGTGGGGGGAGAGAAGTGGAGGGGGTGTGTGGTTGTAGGGAAAAGCAAGCAGTGATAGGAACAGATCATCAAAAGATGTCACTGACAAAAGAACAAAAGAACACAGAGGTGTTGAAGTCGGTGATATTATCTAAACGAATGTGCTAATTAAGAATGGATGGTAGGGCACTCAAGGTATAGCTCTAGTGGGGGTGGGGGGGGCATAAAAGATTTAAAAATAATGGAAATAGGTGGGAAAAGAAAAATCTATATAAATTATTGGAAAAAACAAAAGGAAGGGGGAAGAAACAGAAAGGGGGTGGGGATGGAGGAGGGAGTTCAAGACCTAAAGTTGTTGAATTCAATATTCAGTCCAGAAGGCTGTAAAGCGCCAAGTCGGAAGATGAGGTGCTGTTCCTCCAGTTTGCGTTGGGCTTCACTGGAACAATGCAGCAAGCCAAGGACAGACATGTGGGCAAGAGAGCAGGGTGGAGTGTTAAAATGACAAGTGACAGGGAGGTTTAGGTCATTCTTGCGGACAGACCACAGGTGTTCTGCAAAGTGGTTGCCCAATTTACATTTGGTCTCTCCAATGTAGAGGAGACCGCATTGGGAGCAATGAATACAGTAGACGAAGTTGGGGGAAATGCAAGTGAAATGCTGCTTCACTTGAAAGGAGTGTTTGGGCCCTTGGACGGTGAGGAGAGAGGAAGTGAAGGCGCAGGTGTTACATCTTTTGCGTGGGCATGGGGAGGTGCCATAGGTGGGGGTTGAAGAGTAGGGGGTGATGGAGGAGTGGACCAGGGTGTCCTGAAGGGAACGATCCCTACGGAATGCCGACACGGGGGGAGAAGGGAAGATGTGTTTGGTGGTGGCATCATGCTAGAGTTGGCGGAAATGGCGGAGGATGATCCTTTGAATGCGGAGGCTGGTGAGGTGATAAGTGAGGACAAGGGGGACCTATCATGTGTCTGGGCGGGAGGAGAAGGCATGAGGGTAGATGCGCGGGAGATGGGCCGGACACGGTTGAGGGCCCTGTCAACGACCGGGGGTGGGAAACCTCGGTTAAGGAAGAAGAAGGGCATGTCAGAGGAACTGTTTTTGAAGGTACCATCATCAGAACAGATGTGACGGAGGAGAAGGAACTGAGAGAATTTGATGGAGTCCTTACAGGAAGCGGGGTGTGAGGAGCTGTAGTCGAGGTATCTGTGGGAGTCGGTAGGCTTGTAATGGATATTGGTGGACAGTCTATTACCAGATATTGAGACAGAGAGGTCAAGGAAGGGAAGGGAAGTGTCAGATGGACCACGTGAAAATGATGGAGGGGTGGAGATTGGAAGCAAAATTAATAAATTTTTCCAGATCCTGACGAGAGCATGAAGCAGCACCGAAGTAATCATCAATGTACCGGAGAAAGAGTTGTGGAAGGGGGCCGGAGTAGGACTGGAACAAGGAATGTTCCACATACCCCATAAAGAGACAGGCATAGCTGGGGCCCATGCGGGTACCCATAGCCACACCTTTTATTTGGAGGAAGTGAGAGGAGTTGAAGGAGAAATTGTTCAGTGTGAGAACAAGTTCAGCCAGACGGAGGAGAGTAGTGGCAGATGGGGATTGTTCAGGCCTCTGTTCGAGGAAGAAGCTAAGGGCCCTCAGAGCATCCTGGTGGGGGATGGAGGTGTAGAGGGATTGGATGTCCATGGTGAAGAGGAAGCGGTTGGGGCCAGGGAACTGGAAATTGTTGATGTGACGTAATGTGTCAGAGGAATCACGGATCTAGGTGGGAAGGGACTGGACAAGGGGAGAGAAAAGGGAGTCAAGATAACGAGAAATTAGTTCCGTGGGGCAGGAGCAAGCTGACACGATCGGTCTACCGGGACAGTGCTGTTTGTGGATTTAGGTAGGACGTAGAAGCGGGCCGTCCGAGGTTGGACGGCTATCAGGTTGGAAGCTGTGGGAGGAAGATCCCCAGATGAGGTGAGGTCAGTGAAAGTCCTGGAAAAAATGGCTTGATGTTCAGTGGTGGGGTCATGGTCCAGGGAGAGGTAGGAGGAAGTGTCTGTGAGTTGACACTCAGCTTCCACGAGGTAGAGGTCAGTGCGCCAGACAACAACAGCACCACCCTTGTCATTGGGTTTGTTGACAATGTCAGGGTTGGACCTAAGAGAATGGAATGCAGTAAGTTCAGAGAGAGAGAGATTAGAAAGGGTGAGAGGAGCAGAGAAATTGAGACGACTAATGTCGCGCCGACAGTTCTCAATGAAAAGATCAAGAGAAGGTAAGAATCCAAAGGGAGGGGTCCAGGTGGAGAGAGAATATTGGTGATGGGTAAAAGGATCCGTTGAACGGGGAGAGGACTCCTGCCCAAAGAAGTGAGCCCGGAGTCAAAGACGGCAGAAGAAGAGTTCAGCATCGTGCCGAGCCCGAAATTCATTGCGATGAGGGCATAAGGGTATGAAACTAAGTCCATTGCTAAGCACTGAACGTTCAGCGTCGTAGAGGGGAATGTCAGGGGGTATAGTGAATACACAGCTGGGGCTGGGATTGGAAGATGGGGTGGGGACGGAGGGACAGGCAGGGGTGGAGGGTCCTAGATGGGTGTTGGTGTCAATGAGTTGTTGGCGTTTGCGTTCCTTAGCACTTGAGAGAAAGAGAATAAGTTTCTTGTTGAGGCTTTGGATGAGACGAAGAATAAAATGAAACTGGGGGCACGCGCAGCTTTGAAAAAGGGTATGGCGGTGCTGCTGGAGGGAGAGTTCGAGTGTGTTCATATGGCGGCGCATGGCACTGAGTGTGGATCTCAGAATGTGATGGGAACCACAGTCCGAGAAACGTTTTATGTCCCAGAGATACCTGTAATCCTGGGTGGGTTCGAAACATGCGGAGTGGAATTTCAGTTGTAATCCACGTGGGGTAAGTCGGAGACGGAGACAGTCACTGAGAAAGGAGATATGGCTGTGAAAGCGGGTTTTAGTAAACACCTTGTCAAACACCAGGAGAGAAATGGAAAGCAATGAAGGTGAACAAGGCATAAGAGAGATATGGAAATCTTGTCGCAGAGACAAACAGAACTTCTTCATGGTAGGCACTTCTTGAAGAGCAGTGGCAGTCAATTAAACACAGAGATAAAAACAAAAAACTGCGGATGCTAGAAATCCAAAACAAAAACAGAATTACCTGGAAAAACTCAGCAGGTCTGGCAGCATCAGCGGAGAAGAAAAGAGTTGACGTTTCGAGTCCTCATGACCCTTCAACAGAATTAGGTGAATCCAAGGAGAGGGGTGAAATATAAACTGGTTTACGGTTGGGGGAGGGAGCAGTGTTGGGTGGGGGGAGAGAAGTGGAGGGGGGGTGTGATTGTAGGGACAAGCAAGCAGTGATAGGAGTAGATCATCAAAAGATGTCACAGACAAAAGAACAAAAGAACACAGAGGTGTTGAAGTTGGTGATATTATCTAAACGAATGTGCTAATTAAGAATGGATGGTAGGGCACTCAAGGTATAGCTCTAGTGGGGGTGGGGGGCATAAAAGATTTAAAAATAATGGAAATAGGTGGGAAAAGAAAAATCTATATAAATTATTGGAAAAAACAAAAGGAAGGGGGAAGAAACAGAAAGGGGGTGGGGATGGAGGAGGGAGTTCAAGACCTAAAGTTGTTGAATTCAATATTCAGTCCAGAAGGCTGTAAAGTGCCAAGTCGGAGGATGAGGTGCTATTCCTCCAGTTTGCGTTGGGCTTCACTGGAACAATGCAGCAAGCCAAGGACAGACATGTGGGCAAGAGAGCAGGGTGGAGTGTTAAAATGGCAAGCGACAGGGAGGTTTTAGGCATTCTTGTGGACAGACCGCAGGTTTTCTGCAAAGCGGTCGCCCAGTTTACGTTTGGTCTCTCCAATGTAGAAGAGACCGCATTGGGAGCAACGAATACAGTAGACTAAGTTGAGGGAAATGCAAGTGAAATGCTGCTTCACTTGAAAGGAATGTTTGGGCCCTTGGACGGTGAGGAGAGAGGAAGTGAAAGGGCAGGTGTTACATCTTGAGTGCCCTACCATCCTTTCTTAATTATCACATTCGTTTAGATAATATCACCAACTTCAACACCTCTGTGTTCTTTTGCTCTTTTGTCTGTGACATCTTTTGATTATCTGCTCCTATCACTGCTTGCTTGTCCCTACAACCACACCGCCTCTCCACTTCTCTCCCCCCATCCCCCACCGCCCCCCCACCTTAAACCAGCTTATATTTCACCCCTCTCCTTGGATTCACCTAGTTCTGTTGAAGGGTCATGAGGGCTCGAAACGTCAACTCTTTTCTTCTCCGCCCATGCTGCCAGACCTGCTGAGTTTTTCCAGGTAATTCTGTTTTTGTTCAGGTAAGATGTGTACTGTTGCAAGTTCACCAATATCCTGTACTGCATCGACTCTGCTTTGGTGAATTCCATGACATCACCCTCACACTCAGTTGAGTTTGAAGAATATTCATCATTCACTTTCTATGCAATTCCTCATCTCCACATATATCCACCCCCCACTGCCACCCACCCCACCCCTTGTGCAATGTATCAGCCTTATAGTCACCCTCACCAAATGTACTGCATTCATTGTGTAATGAATGCCTTACAGCTACTCATAGATCTGTAGTTTCCCATTGCAGGAGAAGCTAGCACAGTAGACAAGAGAGAGGGAGATGAGTGATGGCACTGGTGAAGTTGAATGCACTCCTAGGGGTTGCTCTGTGCTTCCAACTGCTTCCACCATGGCAGGAGGAAGGAGAGTAAAGAGCTGAATTCGTAAAGTCCATCAATTTGAATAATTATCATTGTTTTCCTTTCATTTTCAACAAGAACAGCTGTAGGTTGATGAAAAATAGCAATATTTGCTCTCAAAACACTGCTGTTCTTCAGAAACAATGGCCAGAATTTTAGGGCCCCCCTAGGAGCAGGATGGCAGAAAGTGGTGGCCAAAAAGTTAGGTGCCATCCAAGCCATGCCATTCCCGATGCCTACATAACCATACTGCAATTTGAGCAGTGGGGAAGCATGCGGAGTGAGGGGTGGGAGGGGCCTTGCCTGTGGACCAATTAAGGCCCTTAAATGGCCAATTATGGTCATCCTCCCACTGCTGCTGGGATTTTACTTATAGTGGACATGACTGTAGCCAAGTGTTCAGACCACCCAGTGAAACCTGACAAATTGGTGGCTGGGCAAGGGGGGGCGGGGGGGGGGGTGCCTCCTTTTTGGGGCCCTGTGCCAATTGTGTATTTCCCTTCCCACGCTAGCTCCTTCATCACCCTCGCCCAACTCATTTGGACCTGCCAGCCTCGTCCCAGTGAAGCCCTGGACTTACCATCAGGTCAGGCCCCATCACAGCTCACTTCCCACGGGGATTTGCTGCAGTCCCAGCAGTGGCAACTGCTCCTGGTGGCCCTGATGGAACCAGAGAACTGCTGGCCATTTGATTGGCTGGCAGCCCTTAGAGGTGGGTTTCCCAATGGGGGCAGAAGTTTCACCTCAAGCCAATTAAAGGTCTGACAGTGTTTAAATGGCTACGGGGCTGGCCAATCCAGTGGCGGGCTTAGCCCAAATTTTAAGCCAGGGTTGGGGACCTGCTTCCGCTCATAAAATTCAGCCTAATGTTGTTTTCTCTGGCTGTCATTCAATGAGGAGTCTCGAGATGTTCTGTTTTAAGTTGTGGAACAAGGAATGGTAGTCATATCTGGGAAAGAATGGGCTATAGCTGTCAGTCTGGGCAGGAGCAACCAACTCATGCAGGGATCAAAGTGCCTGCTGTAATTAATTATGACTCAGGGCAAAGATATATAATGTTACAGTCATATAAAGAGGCTTCCATTGAGGAACAGAAGGCTATGACCACACTTATTCTTCCCACTGAGGTAGAAGTTAAAAGAAGCATAGGATTACTCAGGAGGCACCTCCTACACTCTCATCAAGCCCCAGGAAATAATATTAAAGCACATATATGCTAAATAGCAATAAAGAAATAAACTGTTTGTGTCTTCATTACCATGTAGTCTGCAGCTTTATTGCCAGTTACTGTGGCAGATGTCATCAGTGATGGCTTAGAAGGATCAAGTTGTGTTTTAATTATAAGCTGCAATAACTTTCACTGTAAAGGATAGGGCTGTCCATGTGGTAGATCTTATTTGCACATCAGCTGTGAGCAGATGGGATTAATTCCATGATAATTGTCCTCATGAAGTATAGATGACAGGTATCCTTAGATTTCTCAACTTAGGTGTGTATTTTTTTGTCTTTGATGGAGTCTAATGTATGCCTGTACAGTTAAGGTACAGCTGCATGTGTCTTTATTCCCTCTTCCTGAACTTGCCTTCTGCCCAATGGAAATTACATGCTGAGCACAGTGGTTACTATGAAGGAAACAGCTGCTGTGAAAAACAGCTGTGACAAAAGTCACAGCAAAAAGAGTCTTGCAGGGCAAGAATGATGCAGCAAATAACAAACAACAGCAGAAAATGATGGTCTAAAAATAATACAGGAGCTACAGCATGAAAAGTCCACAAATAAAATCATCCCTCATTCACACTATAGTGACTTATCACTCATAGGTTTAAGAATATCAAGTTCTGAAGGTCAGCAGCTATGGTTAAAGGTGGACAAGCAGCACTAGGAGAGTGAGGAGGGGAAAGCATAGAAGCAATTTATATATAGGAAATTATAATTAGGAGCTTTAATGAGGTCAATGAATACTACAAATTACCAATGAAGCAAAAAGCTTTTGACCCCAAATTCAACATCTACCAAACTGATGCCACATAAATGCCAATCAATGGTCAATTCCAACAAAAGAAAAAGACCACAGGAGGAATTTAGTGCAACACACTGAAGCAGATTTCATGGCGGGAAAGGCCTTAGAATCAGGTAGGAGTGGGCAGGAAGGATTCCGAATGGTGGGAAATGACGGATGAATAAACAGCTGGCAGGAAGGCAGCAAGGTGACGAACCCAACTCAATGTGGAGAGAAGCCAAATGAGATTGTTTAGAAGGTTGTTGAGGATAACCTGTATCTGGTGAACTGGATTAAATGTACCTTTGGCAATTAAGTGAGTGGCAAGCAGGGATCATAGGCTGTCAGATCCCCAACAAATGAAAGCTGGCAGGGAGCTACAAGGTCAGCCATTTTGCAGCTACCATTCTCAGAAGGCTGGAAGGAGTTTGTAATGCAACATTCTGAGGGGTACAGTTCAGAGGGAGGGAGTAATGGAACAGTCCGAGGGGTACAGTTCAGAGGGCGATGGCCTGATGGAACAGTCTGAGGGGCAAGAGCTCATAATGTGAGACAGCAGCCAGTGACATTTTAATAATTTAAACTCAATACAACACAACCCCTTTGACATTGGGGTTTAGGTTGTGTGGAGTGTATGAAAGCACAAAAATAATCAAGGAGTAACAGAATTTGGAATTATAGAACTCGGAATTGGTGCCATCATTGCAAATGTTCCAGCTACTAACATTCTGTGGTTAGCATGGACCATAACCTTAACTTGTTCAGCCATATAAAACAATGGGGCTACAAGAAATGGAGAGAGATTGGGTGCCCTGTGATGTATGATTTATTTTCCATCTCTTCATGACTTGCAAAAGCTCAAATCAGGTGGATAATGGAATGTGCACCACTTGTTTGGATGAGAGCAGTCTATGGTTAAAAGTGAGAAAGAAAGCTGTAGACTGCTGGAAGATATCAATGAATGGGTCAGATGGGCAGACAAGTGACAAATGGAATTCAGTCTGGAGAAGTGTAAGGTAATGATTTTTAGGGGATAAAAAAGGCAAAGGAATATCCAATATGGAGTAGAATTCTGAAAAATACTGCAGTGCAAGTCCACAAATCTCTGCAGGTAACAGGGCAAGCCTCATTATGCATTCTTGGTTGACACCCTAAACATCCACTAGACTATTGAAACAGCTGCACCCCAAGGAAAATATTGCTCGACTGACAGCTTTTGCTCTGCATTCTATTCTATCAATTGCACAATGTTTACTTGCACAAGATAAATAGGTTTCAGTGCTTGCAGTTTCTACTATTGATACTTTAAAGGGTCTGAATGATTGACACTTTTATTGGACAGTAGCAAAAAGTTATTTTTAATAAAATAGAAAGTTATGAATGAATGACTTTTTTTAAACACGTTTTCACGCATCCTGTTGTTGCAATAGGTTGATTGTATATAGTATTGTACAGAGTGTATAGTGGTTGAATGGGAATGGAAGTGCTACAGGTTGGCATGGAATGCATAAGGGGCCATGAGGGTGGTTGGTATAACTTGGTATGGAAGGCATGAAAGCCCATGGGGGTTGGGGGCATAGCTTGGCATGGGAGAATGGGTGAGACTTTTTGAAATTATCTATCAAAAGGTTCTCTGAACCAGGCTATGGTTCATAACCCCTCTGAGGGGCTGTGAAACAAGAGTCCTTTAAAAGGTGGCCTGACTCCATGAAAATTGCAGGGGTGGGAGTTGGAGGTATTAGGGCATGCTTATCCCCCACTATGGAGCCTACCAGGTTGGGAGTGCAGGGTGCCATCTTTCGACCCGCACCAACCCACACCCTTAGCTGCAGTGGTGAGAATTGGGACTACTGGGAATAGAGTCGAGAATTCAGGAATGTGGTCCCACTCCCCATGGAATCTTCCCAACTCCATGAAAATCCAGCACATCATCCCTGGATCCCAACACCTCCATAAAGCACCATGGTTTTCAAATAGGGGGCAGGAGAAAGATAACTGGGAACCCATTAACCTCCAGTTAATGGTGCATTAGGCTCCCTCCATTAAGTTCTGTTCAGAGTGCAGTAGCATGCCCGGAAGAAAGATGAGCCACTGTTCCTGAAGTTTGTGTTAAGCTTCAGTGGAATAGTGCAGGAGACTGAAAATGGAAAGGTCAAAATGGAAGGGGGAATTAATGTGGAGAACCCCAGGGAATCCAGGGTCACACTTTTGGACAGATCAGAGATGTTCAGTGGGGCAATCATCCAACCTACATTTTCCGTCCGTAACAAAAAAGGTGGGTTTGGCAGCGCACCATAAACAATTTGGAAAAAGTGTGATCTTTGTCACATTGTTGAATGTGGGCCGGGGTGGGGAGAGGCTGGAAGGGGGAGCATGGCAGCTGGGTGATGGGGTGTGAGATAAGGGGGAAGGAGGAGTAGAAGTTTTATAAATGTGAATTTTTCATTCTCTTAACCTTTTTGTTATATGTAGCAGCACGACCATAGAGGAGCTGTGGTGTGAAAGGTAGGGTGCAACACCAGATGTAAACAGCTTAATTTTGAACCACTATCACTAAATTGCATGCAGAGCTGTATGGTAATAGAACTTGCAGTCCTTTGAAATATGAACCTGATCTGATGCAAGGCAGGTTGGTTTGCAACCCTCGCCTCATTTTCTTCTGATCTCAGCAACATTAGAGCTGTGCCGTGAATGACAATTTTTAACTTCAGTATTTGGGAATTTAGAAATCATGTTAGACTGACACAAATACTTAACATTGAAAATTTGCTTACCGCAGGATAAGTTTTCAACTTATGCTGATACTTGGTATGAATATCATTGTATCATTTGTCCACCTTTCAAGATAAAGAAAAGATTTCAGTGAGTTTTAAAATTAGATTTAGTTATATTGTTGTTTATATGAATATTATTCTTGACTGGAGTGCTTGTACATTCACATTTGTATTGCAATTTTTTTCAGTTCAAAGATACTGTGAATAAAAACGACGTTTTTGACAGAATATTATGCTTGGTGGGATGGCGAGCGCCTGACCCGAATGAGTGTAAAATGATGTGCAATGACATCAGGTGAGCGTCCCGACATCATCGTGCATGTGTGCCATATTTCGTTCGGCAGGTGCACATGGAAGCCGGCAGCGTGCCCACTGACAATTAAAAGGCCTGTTAAGGCCACTATAATCCCAATTAAATGTTATTTTTTGCTGCCCATCCAACCTTACGGCCTTTGCATTTTTTTAGGGAGCCTCATCCATGGGCGAGATGAAGTTTCCAATGGCAATTAAAAAAAAAATTAAATTTCATTAAGACCATGTGCACGCTCATGTGACTCTGTCAATGAGGGGATGTGTTTTTTTTAAACATGTTATAATTCTTTATTTTTCACTTTTACACCTTCAGCTCTCTGAGGCAGCTCTGTGCCTCAGGGAGCTTTTCCTGCATCCCCCTGCATGCATGAGTGAACTTGCATGCTCGGCCTCCTCCCCCCTCCACATAGGCAGCACTGAGCGCTGCCATGCGCATTTCACACTGGGCGGGCCTTAATTGGCACACCAGTGTGAAATCATGGTCCTGACCTGATTGCGAGCAGCGGGTGACTTCCCGACCTCCCCAGCTCGCCCCCGCCAAGACCTCCCGGCGAGGGCAAAATTCTGCCCTTTGTGTGTGCTGTTGACATTTTCAATATCAGACTTTTTTGGATTCACTTACCCTTAGCAACAGAGGATTTATTTATGCAAGAAAGATAAATATAGTGGAAGAATCAGTTGGTGCCTGACCTTAAAGCTGAATACATGAACAGTCAGAAATAACGGTAATTTAGGTTGGAATTATTTCAGAATAATAAAAACCCAGCAATCTCAGGCTGACTAGATGAATGATTGTCAATAAAAAAATGTTTCCCAGAAACTCATGGTCCATTTTTGATTGCATCTTCAGAGAAATATCAATACAGTAATCATATTGAGGTGCACAGCTAGGTTTTGTTAATGTAGAAATTATACTGCAAGATGTGTAATGGTTATTTTTGGAAAGTACAGTCAAAATGCTTCATGGAAGATAATTTAATACAATTTTCACAGAATCATACACAGGAGGAGCCATTCGGCCCACTGTGACATGTTTGCTCTTTTAAAGAACTATCCAATTAGTCCCACTTCTCTGCTCTTTTTCCATATCCCAGCAAATTTTTTCCACACTGAATTAAAATGCATTCTGTCCTTCAATTATTTTAAACTTTCAACTGATGACTCTGCTGATAATGTTAGCCCACCCTACAAATCTCCAAGAGCTAGAAAAAGCAACTGAAAAAGTAAAGGAAGTATTGGCCTCAGCTCTTCACAGGTTGGGACACTTTATTTTGAAGGAATATTGGGCCTAGACTGTACACTCGCAGTTGACCACATAATATGAAGGCCCAATGGCCCAAAAGGAGCTCATAACTTTTAAAGTTCCAAAGCATGTTTGTAGTTGGTATTCATAAGGGAAAACCTAGTGAGCTGAAGGAATGCAGATATAACACCTTTTAAGATGACCCTTTCGGTTTAATGAGAAATCAGACTAAACAGACTTGATTGTAGCTTTGTGGGAATTTTTAGGATGGATTGTGGCTTTATGTGAGATTGTGATGTTCAGAGCAAATGAACTTATAGGGCAGAACTTTTCGTCCTGTAGGTGGGTGCGCGCCCGGCCCGAACGGGGGTAAAATAGTGCGTGATGATGTCAGGTGATGGTCCTGATGTCAATGCGCACTCGCGCGATATTTTGGTTGGCGGGCGCACACAGTTGCCAGACCGGCGCCTGCCATTAATTAAACAGCCACTTAAGGCCCTTAACAGTCCAACTGAATGAGATTTTTCCTTGCCTGTGCGATTTCCTGCTCGTTGCACCAGCAAATTGGACAGGCAGCCAGTCCAAATTTTCAAAAACCTCAACCAAGGCTGGGATAAAGAGGGCCAGCAGCATTGCCAGTGTGAGTGGTGAGGAGTTTTGCAGGTAGTTTGCTGCTGGTTGCTTATTGGTACTTGGCAGCTTCATCGCTATTTGGGGCTTCATTCTTAGCATTTCCAGGCTTTATTTCAGGACTTGTTGCTGTCTGCCAGGCCCCCAGAGGATTCAGACCATGTGGACCCCTCCAGATATCAGACAGCCTTCCCTTACTCTGGTAATGGGGTTTGTGGTCTCCACTGGAGGCACCTCATTTGAGGAGGAAGAGAGGGGCAGAAGGGAAAGGAGGCCAGGTGTCCCATTGCAGCTTCCAGGGGAGGGACCTGTGGGAGGAGAGGTGCAGGCACAAAGGGCGCAGGGCCAGCAAGTAGTCCAAGGCATAAGGGGCCTCAGAAGACGCAGCTATCCTGCTGCCAGGGTTTACAGGCAGCGATGCAGTCACCTCAATATGTCTGAGGTGCAATGCTGAAGGAGGCTCCGCCTCTCAAGGGAGAACGTGATCTCCCTTTGCCATATGACTGGGCCTGAGATCAGCTCCAACTGTGTGAGTGGAAACCCCAAGCTAGTGGCTCTGAAGGTCACAGCAGCCCTCAACTTCTATGCCTCTGGCTTTTTCCAGGGACCAGTGGGGGATCTTTGTGGAGTCTCCCAATCAGCTGTCCACAGTTGCGTCAAGCTGGTGATAAAAGTTCTCTTCTGACGGGTACTGACCTTTTAATCTTTACCATATGGATGAGGTCAGCCAGGCCAAGCAAGCCAGAGGCTTTGCAGCGATTGCTGGGTCCCCCGTGTCCAGGGTGCCATCGACTGCACACATGTGGCCATCGAGGCACCAGTGGGTCAGAAGGGTGCCTTCATCAACAGGAAGGGAATCCGATCAATGAATGTGCAGTTAGTGTGTGACCACAGAATGCAGATTCTGCAAGCCTGTGCAAGGTACCCTAGCAGCTCCCATGACACATACATCCTGAGACACTCCCAAGTGCTGAGGCAGTTCAGTGTTCCAGTACGACTGGATGGATGACTGCTTGGTGACAAGGGCTATCCCCTCAAAAGATGGCTCATGACGCCTCTCCGCCATACAAGAAACACAGAGAAGCATTACAATATGAGTCATGCTTCCACAAGGGTGGTGGTAGAGAGGACCATAGGTCTTCTGAGGATGAACTTCTGATGCCTGGATCATTTATGGGGTGCACTACAATACCCCCCAGAGTGGGTATCACTGATCACGGTCGTACGCTGAGTTACCCACAATCTGGCAGTGGCAAAGGGGGACCCACTGGAGGAAGAGGATCTTGAGGCAGCTGCACAGTCCACAGATGATGAGCCCAGTAGTGAGTCCGAAGATGAACACAGTGAGGACAACGCTAGGGGTGTGGAGCCAGACCTCGGTAATCTCCAGGAAGGTAGGTACATGAGGAATGCCTTGATACAACGCTCCTTCAGCTAGGCTACCAAAGATCAGCTTTGAACGCATGCCACGGCTGCTGACTCCATCCTAGATGTCTGAAAGGACCCTTTAATTTGAACACAAAGAACTCTCAGTGCCTGTGCAATGAAGTTCAGAGGGACATACATCCAGCATTATATACTGGTGTTCCCTGCACCAATGAAATAAAAAGATGAAGCATACTCAGGTCATGAAGACAAAAACATAATTTACTAGAAAGGAGGTTCTGCTGAAAGAATTTGAACAGTTAGGAGCTAAATTAAAAAGCATAACCTCCAAAGTAATAACCTCGGGATTGTTAGCTGAGCTACAGGCAAACTGGCATAGGGTAAATAGAGTCAAGGAGTTAAGTACGTGGCTCAGAGATTAGTGTGGGAGGAATGGGTTTCAGTTCATGGGGCACTGGCACCAGTACTGGGGTAGAAGGGAGCTGTTCTGGTGGGATGGGCTTCACTTGAACCATGTGTGACCTGTGTCCTGGCAAACCAAATAACTAGGGCTGTAGAGAGGGCTTTAAACTGATTAGAGGGGGGACTGCTTTGGAAAGCGGATATGTAGGCTTACAAAGCATAAAGATATGGCAGCCTTGCAGGGCAGTTATTTAGGTAATGATACCCAGAGTGTGACAGGAATGGACAGAGTGACAGACATAAAAAAAAGCAGCATGTAGGTTGAATAAATACTTTGCTTCAGTCTAAAAAATACTAGGGAAACTAATGGGGCTGAAGGCCAATAAGTGTCTGGACCTGATGGGTTGCATCCTAGGATATTAAAGGAAGTAACTACAGAGATAGTGGATGCACTGGTAGTAATCTTCCAAGAATCCTTAGTTTCTGGAAAAGTCCCAGAGGATTGGAGACGGCCAGTGTAACACCCTTATTCAAAAAGGAAGGGAGACAAAAAAACAGGTAGCTATAGGCCAGTTAGCTTAACATCTGTCATTGGGAAAATGATGGATTCTATTATAAAGGATATAAAGCAGAGCATTTAGAAATGCATAATCCAATCAAGCAGAGTCAGCATGGCTTCATGAAGGGGAAATAATGCCTAACAAATTTATTAGAATTCTTTGAGGAGGTAACAAACAGGATAGATAAAGGGGAACCAGTAGATGTAATATATTTGTATTTCCAAAAGGCGTTTGATAAGATACCAGACATAAGGCTACTTATTAAGATAAGAGCCCATGGTGTTAGGTGTAGTATATTAGCATGTATAGAGGATTGGCTAACTAATAGAAGACAGAGAGTTAGGGTAAGAGACATCTTCAAGATGACAACCTGTAACTAGTGGAGTGCCACAGGGATCAGTGCTGGGGCCACAATTATTTACAATATATATTAATAACTTAGATGAGGGAAGTGAATGTACTATCAACAAATGTGTGGAAGACACAAACATAGGTGGGAAGGCAAGTGGTAAGGATAACACAAGGAGACTACAGAGGGATATAGAAGGTTAAGTGAGTGGGAAAATCATGGCAGATGGAATATAATGAGGGAAATTGTGAGATTGTGCACTTTGGCAGGAAGAATAGAGGAGCTGAATATTATTTAATCGGACAAAGACTGCAGAAGGCTGCAGCACAGAGGGATTTGGGGGTCCTTGTGCATAAATCCCAAAAAGCTAACATACAAGTTCAGCAGGTAATAGAGAAGGCAAATGGAAAGTTGGCCTTTATTTCAAAAGGAATGGAGTATAAAAATAGGGAAGTCTTGCTAAAACTATACAAGGCATTAGTTAGACCACACCTAGGATACTGCAAACAACTTTGGTCCCCTTATCTAAGGAAAGATATATTGGCATTGGAGGCAGTCCAGAGAAGGTTCACTAAGTTGATCCTGGGTACGGAGGGGTTTTCTTATGAGGAGAGGTTGAGTATGTTGGGCCTGTACTCATTGGAATTCAGAAGAATGAGAGGTGACTTTATTGAAACATATAAGATTCTTAGCGGGCTTGACAGGGTAGATGCTGAGAGGTTGTTTCCCCTTGCAGGAGAGCCTAGGATTAGAGGGCATAACTTCAGAGTAAGGGGTCACCCATTTAAAACAGAGATGAGGAGGAATTTCTTCTCTCGGAGGATAGTCAATCTGTGGAATTCTTTACCGCAGAGGGCTGAGGAGGTGGGGTCGTTAAGTATATTCAAGGCTGAGATAGACAGATTTTTATTCAGTAAAGGAATCAAGAGTTATGGGGAAAAGGCAGGAAAGTGGATATGAGCATTGCCAGATCAGCCATGATCTCATTGAATGGCGGAGCAGACTCGATGGGCTAAATGGCCTACTTCTGCTCCTACGTCTTATGGTCTTATCGGTCATTCTGACAATTCAATAGCCTTAACAGAAATGTTTCTGGCATTCGACATCGGACCAGTATACATAAGGTTAACAAAAGTGAATGCAAAATCACTCATGACTTGTCCCTCTTGTGCTTATGGTGCCTTTATCTTATGTTTGCGAGTGCTATGTCTAGGCGCTCCCTCCTTGCTGAAACCAGCATTGGATACAGCTTAAAAATAAAAACTAAAACAAAAAAACTGCGGATGCTGGAAATCCAAAACAAAAACAGAATTACCTGGAAAAACTCAGCAGGTCTGGCAGCATCGGCGGAGAAGAAAAGAGTTGACGTTTCGAGTCCTCATGACCCTTCGACAGAACTTGAGTTCGAGTCCAAGAAAGAGTTGAAATATAAGCTGATTTAAGGTGTGTGTTTGGGGGGGGGGGGGGGCGGCGGAGAGAGAGAAAGAGAGAGAAGTGGAAGGGGGGTGTAGTGATACAGCTTGCTCACTCTGCTGTCTTGTTTGTCTTAATGACCTTGGTGGTCGTCCTCTGGCCAGTGGAGCCTGTGCTGGCTCGACCTGGGAGGAAGTGGCCAGTCCACGGCTGGCATCTCCCCAGTTCTCACAGCTTCTTCAGATGCCATGGTCACTGGCAGAGGAGCTGCTGCCATCATCCGAAGCACGCTGAGAGAAGCCCAATGATGACAAGCAGCTCGTGTGCTAACGTCAGGTCTCTCTGAATCTCTCTGCTCGCCATTGATGGACAGGACCTAGTTGGAATACTGGGTGCCTCATCCATCTCCCACACTGGCACTGACCACCTGGTGTCAGCGCCTGTGTGAGGGCTTGCATGTCTGAACGTAACCCCGACCCCTTACTCTGAATAATATTCAGCTCCAGTATCCTGTCCCTAGAGCTGCCTCTCCATGAGAGTCACCACTCTTTCAATAGAGGAGGCAGTGTGCTCGGCTATGATGGTCAACGCAGTGCTCATGCTCTGGACTCCTCGATCACGGAGACCATGGCATGCATATCTTCATGGATCTCCACCAGATCCTCCCGTACAACTCACTAGACATCCAATATCTGCCTCCCAATGGACGACTCCAGAGGCTCATCATCAGCTTTCCACTGAGCATCATCCTGGTCGCCAGCAGTACCCTGATTGCCACTGCCCTGGGCACTCTCTGCCACCGTCTATACCTCAAGTGATTGTGAAATGCCCTCACCAATGTGCACTGATATACTAGTCATGCCCAGCACCTTGCTGGTATCTGTGCTGGTGCCTGCTTCAGAGAGCGGGTGTAATGCTGGTGAAAATGATACCCAGTGGTCCTCCAGTGTCAGGGATGGCCCTTCAAGGTCCAGAGATCAAACCTGTGCTGGAAAGTCCTAAAGGGAGAAGAGGGACATGTCATTAGTTAGAGTCATCACACCATCACTGTGCATGCCAGGCACCCTGGTGAGACAACGGAGATCTGCATCATCGGTGCCCTCACCTTCCAATGATCAATGGGGACTCCAGGTTCGAGGATCACATTAATGAAGAGACTACACTAGAATGGTTGCACAAACCGAAATTCTCACCTTTGTGCACTAAACTATTACCTTCGTCTGGCAACCACACCTCACCATGCCTGGTTGCACGTGGGGTGTGCTGGCTCTCATGCTTTAGGGCATCTTGCTCATGCCTGAAAGGACTAGGAGGCTAGCAGGGCCTCCGCCAGTCCATAATCTTTCTATATTGTTGTGGGCCGTCTTCTCCTGAAACAACAGAGGAGCATTAATTAGTCCACTCTCTGCCTGAGTGTCATTGCAGCCTGGCCAACCCCAGCTGAGGAGCACCTGGCCGGTCACTTCTGAGTTGTGGCCCTCGAGCCAGAAGGCACAGTCCAAGCAGCCAGGACTCACCCCCTTTGCCAGCTCCGGCATGATTGACAGTTGGCACTCAGACTCTAGCACCACTGAGGCCCACTGGGGCCAGACCTTAACACTTCTCCCCACTGACCCATGCCAACATGTTACTCACCCTTCCTGAGTGCAGCAGGTCATTGAAGCGTTTCCAGCATTGCACCCAGGAGCACCATACCACATCATAGCTGCTAAC
Source organism: Carcharodon carcharias (assembly GCF_017639515.1). Lineage (NCBI taxonomy): Eukaryota > Metazoa > Chordata > Chondrichthyes > Lamniformes > Lamnidae > Carcharodon > Carcharodon carcharias. The sequence goes on along the minus strand of NC_054469.1, from coordinate 126,339,749 downwards.
CAGTGCTGCCACCTTCTCCCATGCCCTCTTGGTGAGCTAGAGTGTCCTCCTCCTCCCATCCTAAGGGACAAGGGTGTCTCTCCTGGCAGCTAGCTCCTCCAGGAGGATGGCGAGGTACTCATCAGAGAAGCGGAGTGCCAAATGCCCACCCAGCCTGCTGTGTCCAGCTGCACTCTAAGTCCATCAGGGAATGCCCTCCATGGCAGAATTCCAGGGGCTGCCTGGTATGCTTTTGAACCGGCCGACGGGTTGCCATTGGACCGACAGGCCCCCTCCCCCCGCATGGCCGTTCCATAGGCCAGTGCAGAGCAGTGTTTCACACTGGGCGGGCCTTAATTAGCCCACCAACGTAAAATCGAGGCTGAGGCTCGATCGCGGGCTGGTCTGTTTTGCAGCCATTCCTGGGCCCACCCGCTGTGCCCACCCAACGAAGGGAAAATCCTGTCCATAATTGCTTTCATTGATTTTCATAAAACCTCCAACTCAGTGTCTCATGTTGCTCATGAGAAATCTGCAAAGTTACAATTATGAGGTTTGTAAGATTGCTATGTTTTGGGCTGTTTCTTTACATTTAAGGTAAAAGGGAGGGAGTCATGTGACCTGTTCTGATTCAGCCTGGACCAGCTAAAGGTCAAAGGGAATCACAAATTGTGGATAAAATTTTATTGCCCCATCATGGCAGGGGTGGGGCCATAAAATGCGTTGAGCCATTCAAAAGTCCGTTGACTTCAGCGGGACCATAAAATCCTGCTGGTGTAAAATTCCACCCTGTGTTCCTGTGGTGATGGTGATAATGGTAGTAATCCCTGAGTTCACACTGGGCAGACTCTGAGGCCTGAATTTTCACTCCTTGGTGTGAGCGCAGACTCAGGACAATTTCAAGCTCCATAAACCCCACCCTGAAATTTCCAATTATTGGTCCAGGATGGGGTGCGTGGTGGGGAGGGGGTGCAGGTAAAAATGGAAGTCTGGTTGGCCAACCCCGGGAAGAGTTTGAAGGCTGCTGGGTGTGGAGACGGGCTGGATGCAAGGCCTGCCTCAGTGCCCCGGCACCTTATTGACGTTATCAAAACTTAATAAAACTAAAATAGCCCTCCAGCTCTCATCCCTCACAACCCCTCACACTCCCAATGCCCTTCCTATGCCCCATCCATGCTAACACCCACCTCATGTTACCCACCCCCATGGCCCTCGTACCTTCCATGCTGGCCTTTGTCCCCCACCCTCCCCCATGGCCCCTCATCCCCTCCATGCCAATGTATGTCCCTCCACCAACTCCCATGGCTCTTTACATCCCCTATGCTAACTTAGTGCCAACTCATACCAACCAATGACCACCACCCATCACTCTTTGCCCTTACATCTACCAGACCAATTCATCCAGTGTCCACCATGGGAGACTGCAGGGCCCATGCTGAGATTAAATAATGCCCTCAAGTGTCTATTGATGAATTCACTATTTCAAAAAAAACATTCTCATTGAATAAAACCCATTCATTGTACTTAATTTCCATTAATTCCTTATGAAAATAAGCATTTGTATTCATTGCCCCACTTCAAAGAGTTTATAACCATTTTGAGCTGTCAATCAATCTGTACTGACAGTCAACCCACTGTGATAATGATAGGCTGTGAAATCAGTTATGTAGCACTAATCCAGTAATGATAACCCTCAAGCTTATGTCAACAGACAGAGTGAAATCATAAGCACTGATTTTTTTTAAATACTGCAGACATTTGTTTCTAATATTTAAAGGGCAGGTCAAGTCAGGGAGCACAAGGGCACCTCAAAGTGGAGGTTGTCCTGAAAGCAAAAACTGATAAGGCCTCTTGGAGTAGAGAGGAAATCTCTCTAGACGGATTGTTTGGGCCACGGGTACAGTTTGTTATCCCTCAACCCTGTCATTGGGGAACGGAGCCTCTGGCTCTGATGACTGTTAGTCTGTTGTTGGGAGGTTGCCTCTATGGAGCTGTTGTGGACTCAGCATGAGGCAGGGGCCCCCTCTCACCACTCGGAAAACAAGGGTGAAACCATACAATCGCCCCTAATTTGGGCTTTAATCATCTTAATTGGCTGCCCACTTCCGTGATGAGGGAATCTGATCCTGTTCCATGCCCACTCTTTGGAAACTTCCCCAATAGTGGAAATGCATCAGTAAGCCATCCCAATGTGACCTCCTATTAACTTGGAAAATCCAGTTCAATGGTTGAGGCATTGAGATTAGGTGGTCCCCTCAGTGTCTGGGCTGAAATGGTTGCATGCAGGCTGTCCCTAAGAAAACAATTAAATGCTCATTGAAGAAAAGATGCAGAAATATAATCATTGGTATGCAAGGAGACTGGAGATTATGCAAGTAGTTTGAGGAGTCTAAAGAGTGAATGGATAAATCTGCAACAGTTCTGTGACTGAAAGAAAATTTCGTCCTTTGTCTTCCATCAAATGGTAACTCTTAAGGCTCATGGGATTGGGGATAATATATTATCATGGATTGAGGGTTTGTTAAAGGAAGAGAATTGCGATGGCTGAGTGTAAGTGGTGGAGTGCTGCAAGAGTCATTGGACAGAATCTTCTGGTTGGCATGTGGGGGCGAGCCCCACACACCAGTGCGCGGTGACATCGGGCATTCATCCCGAACTCACCGCGCATCATTCTAATCATCAGTTCAGTGGGCATGCACCGGAGTCGGCTGTGCGCCCGCTGAACTGTCAAAGGCCTATTAAGGCCATTACTCACCTAATTGAAGTAGCTGTCAGGGCTGCCCATCCAAGCTTAAGCTTGGCGGGCAAGTGAAGAGCCCAGGCGGACTTTGCATTTTTCATGGAACCTCACCCACATGTGGGATGAGGTTTCGTGAAGGGTTTATAACTTCAATAAAAATTTTTATTAAAATCCGTTGCCATATCTCAGCTCATGTGACGCTATCACACGAGGGGACATGTCTGGATAATTTAAAAAATTTTTTTTTCAAGTTTTCACGATCAGAATAATTTCCGAGGCAGCTCTGTGCATCCGGGAGATTTCTGTGCTCTTTCATGCGTATGCATGAAACAGCGCAGGCCCCGACTCTCCCTCCTCCCCCAGCCCTCACAGGCAGCACTGAGCGCTTCTGGGTGCATGTCACGCTGGACTAATTGGTCTGCCCATGTAAAATGGTGGCGCGCAACTGATCGTGGGTGGCTATCCGCCCACGCCCGCTCCCGCCCAGCCTGCCCGAAATGGAGAAAATTCTGCTCATTGCTTTGATCTCAGCTATGATAACGCTTGAACTGTTACAAGATTTCAGACTTGAATAGAATAAATAATGATGCTGGTAAAGGTACTTGATTATAAAATTCTTGAACTAATTTTATCGAAAAATGTTTCAAAATCACAAGGATATGAAAGCACACAGATTGCTGATGAGTAGGTGAATAACACCATGAAGGACCAAGCAATGAAAAACAAAACTTACAAACAGATTTCTTTCAATTCAATTGTGCCCTCGTTTTACAAATGCCCCACAGAAAACTGAATCCTCCCAATCCAGTTTTTTTTTTGCCCTTTAAACTACACGAACAACTGGCCCCTTTCAGCCAGCTCCCTTTCCTATTTTAAACAGAGACCAAAAGTTTATCGATTTAGTTCTCTGGCCAATAACCACAAAGCTGAATATTTCACACAGTCCCCAGCCTTGCACTTCAATTTCTTTACTTTAACTCACAGAAAGCCTACTGATTTCTTTCGCCAGGCCGTCTCTCTTTAATTCAACAAAGAAATGAAAGGGTTATATATTTCCTGAGCAATATTCACAACACCCTAGACCCTGTTCACACCTGGGGTACTGATAAGCCACAGGGGAAAAACATAACTTCAGACATATTGGCCTATATTTGGCTGTACAGCAAGGAACAAAGGAAAGCTATACCTTCCTTATACCCGTCTGTATATGTGTTCAGAACCTGTGGCAATCAGGGATTGGCTACTCTTTGAAAGGTCAACTCTGTGAGTGGATAAAGGTGATGTCACCCCTCATAAACAGAGTCTGTATGAACCATTTCAAAATACCCTTTTTAACTGTTACAAGATGCCCAAACATTCCAGATTGATAACATTGATAAGGATCGTGCAGGTGTATCTTCACACTGTTTCAAGGCTTCTCATTCCCTTGACCACAATGATTACCCCATGAAGTCAGAAGAAGTTTCAAGATTTCCTTAATGAGATTCTTCCTGTGTCTTGATAATCATAGGTGTAAGTATCACTGACATTCTTCCTGACTCCTGACAGGCTTCTTGGTTATTTTGTTGCCTATATACTGCTTTTAGGAATGCACTTCTGTTTAAGTGCTTGCCTGCATGAGTTAACTGACCAATACTATTTTTCACTCACTTATCCCTTGTGTTCTCACAAAGATCAAGCTAACAGATTCAACAGTGGTCAATTTGACTTAACCACATTGTGTCTTATGTACATTCTTACAGTGTGACAGGCATCACTCTAGTCATAATGTGCAGCTGAAAATTAATCAGTTAAATCACCAATTCAGGCTTTTCTGTCCATATTACACGATTTACAATGTGCATCAATTACTTAGATGAGGGTACCAAGTGTAATGTATCTAAGTTTGTTAAAAACACAAAACTAGGTAGAAAGTAAGCTTTGATGAGAATGCAAAGAGAGTACAAAGGGGTTTAAACTGGTTAAGTGATAGACAAGAAGATGGTTAGTGGAGTATAAGGCGGGGAAGTTTGAAATTTGGTAGGAAGAATAGAAAAGCAGATTTTTTTCCAAAAAAAGTGAAAGACTAGTAAATGTTAGTATTCAGAGGAATTTTGTCTTTGTACAAAACCATAGAAAGCTAACATGTAGGTACGGCAGGCAATTGGGAAGGCAGGTATTAGAAATACAGGATTGTTGTATTAATGCATATAAAAGAATCCAGGGCGCTATTCAAAGAAGAGCAGGGGAATTTTCCCGGTGACCTGGCCAACTTTTATCTCTCACCAACATCACTACAATAGATTATCAGTTCATTTTCACATTATTGTTAGTGAGAGCGAGCTCCACTCAGCTGTGTGCGAATTGACAGTCACAACGACTACACTTCTAAAGTACATCAAATTCAAAGACAATATGAAGGAATCACTTACATGTTTTAATAATGGCTTCAAGTCCTGGGAGAAGCTTGCCCAGGATTGCTGTACCTGGTGCAACCAAATAAAAAGCAGTGTGGCCTCCTTTGAAAGCAAGCGCACACCAGAGACAGAGAGAAAATACAAGGAGAAGAAATCCTGAGCCAGCAACCTGTCCAAAACTCAGTCATCTGTGGTATCCTTTCTGACTTGCAGCAGGACCTTCCAGGTGCAGATCAGTCTTGGCGTCACCTACATACCCATTGGAACCCTACTAAACACCCCAGATGATGAGCTCAGCCATCTGCGCCTTGAAGAATGAACAAGTAGATATAATTCAACAACAGCTTTGAAGAAGGGTCTTGTGGACTTGAAACATTAACTCTGTTTCTCTCTCCACAGATGCTGTCAGACCTGCTGGGTTTTTCCAGCATTTTCTGTTTTTGTTTCAGATTTCCAGCATCCGCAGTATTTTGCTTCTATATTAAGAAGATGTAATTTGTGTAAAGTTCTTTGGGGCATCCTAAGATCATGAAGGCTCTATATATATATGCCAGTCTTATTCCTTTTTTAATCCTAAACAAGGGCATTGGTATAGGATAAGGCAAAGCAAGGGACTGGTACTCACACCATTTTATCTATCTCTCAGATGTCAGCTATGTTTACATTTTCCAACAGTCAACCAAACAGAGATGAGTTAACAAGTCGTTCAACGGATCCTTTTACCCACCTCCAATATTCTCCCTCCACCTGGACCCCTCCCTCTGGATTCTTACCTTCTCTTGATCTTTTCATTGAGAACTGTCTGTGTGACATTAGTCATCTCAATTTCTCTGCTCCTCTCATCTACTCTAACCTGTCTCTCTCTGAACTTGCTGCACTCCGTTCTCTCAGGTCCAACCCTGACATTGTCATCAAACCCACTGACAAGGGTGGTGCTGTTGTTGTCTGGCATACTGACCTCTACCTCGCAGAGGCTGAGCGTTAACTCACAGACACTTCCTCCTACTTCCCCCTGGACCATGATCCCAACACTGAACATCAAGCCATTGTTTCCAGGACTGTTACTGACTTCATCTCCTATGGAGATCTTCCTTCCACAGCTTCTAACCTGATAGTCTCCCAACCTCGGACGGCCCGCTTCCACCTCCTACCCAAAATCCACAAACAAGACTGTCCCGGCAGACCAATCATGTCAGCCTGTTCCTGCCCCACGGAACTCATTTCTTGCTATCTTGACTCCATTCTCTCTCCCCTTGTCCAGTCCCTTCCCACCTACATCTGTGATTCCTCTGACACTCTGCATCATATCAACAATTTCCAGTTCCCTGGCCCCAACCGCCTCCTCTTCACCATGGACGTCCAACCCCTCTACACCTCTATCCCCCACCGTGATGGTCTGATGGCTCTCCACTTCTTCCTCGAACAGAGGCCCGAACAATCCCCATCCACCACTACTCTCCTCCGTCTGGCTCAACTTGTTCTCACACTGAACAATTTCTCCTTAAACTCCTCTCACTTCCTCCAAAAAAAGTGTGGCTATGGGTACCTGCATGGTCCCTAGCTATGCCTGTCTCTTTATGGGGTATGTGGAACATTCCTTGTTCCAGTCCTACTCCGGCCCTCTCCCACAACTCTTTCTCCGGTACATCGATGACTGCTTCAGTGCTGCTTCATTCTCTCATCTGGATCTGGAAAAATTTATTAATTTTGCTTCCAATTTCCATCCCTCCATCGTTTTCACGTGGTCCATCTCTGACACTTCCTTTCCCTTCCTTGACCTCTCTGTCTCAATTTCTGGTGATAGATTGTCCACCAATATCAATTACAAGCCTACCGACTCCCACAGCTACCTCGACTACAGCTCCTCAGAACCCACTTCCTGTAAGGACTCCATCCCCTTCTCTCAGTTCCTTTACCTCCGTTGCATCTGTTCTGATGATGCAACTTTCAAAAACAGCTCCTCTGACATGTCCTCCTTCTTCCTTAACCAAGGTTTTCCATGCACGGTGGTTGACAGGGCCCTCAACCGTGTCCGGCCCATCTCCCGCGCATCCACCCTCACACCTTCCTCTCCCTCCCAGAAACTTGATAGGGTCCCCCTTGTCCTCACTTATCACCCCACCAGCCTCCGCATTCAAAGGATCATCCTCCGCCATTTCCGCCAACTCCAGCATGATGTCTCCACCAAACACATCATCCCTTCACCCTCCCGGTGGCATTCCGCAGGGATCATTCCCTCCGGGACACCCTGGTCCACTCCTCCATCACTCCCTACACCTCAATCACCTCCCACCGCACCTTCCCATGCAACCGCAGAAGGTGCAACACCTGCCCCTTTACTTCCCCTCTCCTCACCGTCCAAGGGCCCAAACACTCCTTTGAAGTGAAGCAACATTTCACTTGGACTTCCCTCAATTTAGACCACTGCATTCGTTGCTCCCAATGCGGTTTCCTCTACATTGGAGAGACCAAACGCACACTGGGTGACAGCTTTGCAGAACACCTTCGGAAGCATTACCCAGACCTCCTTGTCGCTTACCATTTCAATACTCCACCCTGCTCTCATGCCCACATGTCCATCCTTAGCCTGCTGCATTGTTCCAGTGAAGCTCACTGCAAACTGGAAGAACAGCACCTTATCTTCTGACTAGGCACTTTACAGCCTTCCGGACTGAATATTGAGTTCAACAATTTTAGATCATGAACTCCCTCCTCCATCCCCACCCCCCTTTCGATTCCCCTCCTTTTTTTCCCAATAATTTATAGAGATTTTTCTTTGCCCACCAATTTCCATTATTTTTAAATATATTTCCATCCATTGTTTTATCTCTATCTTTCAGCCTTTTTTGATTCCTTCACCCCACCCCACCCCCACTAGGGCTATCTGTACCTTGCTTGTCCTGCTTTCTACCCTTAATTAGCACATTCTTTGGATAATATCACCACCTTCAACGCCTCTTTGTCCTTTTGTCTGTGACATCTTTTGGTTATCTTCACCTATTACTGGCCCTCTATCCAGCTCTACTTGTTCCCCCCCCCGCTAAACCAGCTTATATTTCACCTCTCTTCTATTTTTACTTAGTTCTGATGAAGAGTCATTCGGATTCGAAACGTTAACCATGTTGCTCTCGGCAGATGCTGCCAGACCTGCTGAGTTTTTCCATTATGTTTGTTTTTGTTTGAGATAACAAGTGCCTTTCTATTTGCTTCAAAATTCTGCTTAATTACGTGTAAAATGAAATGAGAATGAGGAAATGTATCTGTTTCTCTCTCTTGATTTGATATGCTTCCTGAAGTGTTTAGAACTTGAAACAAAAGGTATAAAAGTGTGTGATCAATGCGCTCAATTATTTTTCTCACTCTTAAGATACATTAGGAAAAATAATTGATAAACTGATCAAACTTGGGAAGCTAAACACCTCTGGACCAAATAGATTACTTCTGCACAAATTAAAAGAAGTTATGGCCAACATGACCTATATTACCCACAAAAAAATGATTAGAAAAGGTAAAAATGTTGGACACAGAGGGCAGGATGGATGCGGGGTCAAGGATGGGTGTGTTCTACTCTGAAAATAGTGCACTCAGATGGCGGATTAGTCTTCCATCATCTTTGTGAAGTGTGGAATTTTTAAAAGGAGGGTGTAATGGAGTGGACAGAGGAGCTGGAAATCTGCACCCCTCCAATTATCTGCCTGTTAAGTTCATTGAAGAGCTTGTTAACAGGCTGGAGAGGGACAGAATTAAATTTTCCATGTTAATAGAGGAAGAGTGCATGGTCCGAGGCAGAGTACAGTTTTCAGATGTACAGCAGGGAGCCATTATTGATAGTGGCTGCTGCTGAGAAATCTTGTATCCAAAAGGAATAACCAAACTGAGCTGTTGATGGAGTGGCACAAAGTTGCCATTACTTAAACAGAGCGGCCTTAGTACTTGAAGATTGAGCTTTTGGACACATGTTTACAGTGAGGCTGCTGGCCCTCTGCTCTCCAGCCTGCTCTATTCCTCCAGGCAATGGCAAGCCCAGTATTTGGCTGCTGTTTGCCTTTTAAACTTGCCCTGCTGTACTAGTTCCCGCCTTCTCCCAAAGCCTGAAACCACGTATTGGGCACTGAATTTGATAAATAAAAGCCAAAATCCTGCGAATGCTGGAAATCTGAAATAAAAACAGAAAATGCTGGAAAAGTTCAGCAGGTCTGGCAGCATCTGTGGAGAGAGAAACAGAATTAACATTTCGAGTCCAATATGACTATTCTTCGGAACTCAAGAGAGGTGTAACAGAAGTCAATTCTTGACCAAGTAGGGCCTTTTTCAATGAAAATACTGTCATATGACTGATGCAGTGGACATGGGGTGGTGGGGCGGAGGTGGGGATGTGGGTGGGTATCCCAGTGTCAGTTTCCCAACCCCAGACTGAAAATTCAAGCCCTAATGTGATTCCTATATGTAAAAAATAAACAAGAACCAGTCCAGGGAACCATAGACCTGTTAACATCAGTTATAGGAAAGACAAAGGTGTCTTTACAAAAATGTAATTGAAAATCATCTTGAAACTAGAAAGGTAATAGAAATTAGACAAAATTAAATGTTAGGGATGACCCCATACTGCAAAGGACCAATTCATGTGAAACATAATGGGCTGAATTTTTGCTCCCGAGTTCAGACTTCAGAGGCTGGAAAATCCTGGACTCTGCAAACCCGACTGGTGAGAAAGTGCCCCGGATCTTTGGATTTTCGTTCTGGGAGAGAGTTGGGTGTTAACAGGAATTTGGCCCGCCACCCCCGGAAACAGTGAGGAGATAGCCACAGGCATTGTCAGATGCCAAGGCGGGCTTGTTTAAAAGGCCTGCACTGGTGCTCTAGGTCTTCATCCTGGTTATAATAAAAACAAGAAAAAATACAGCCCACTATCCCTCACTTCACACACCTCCTCATCCCCTCATCCCCCACACACTCCCCATGCCCCATCCAGGCCAACTCATGCCACCTTAGGCCCCCACTCCCATGGTTCTTCATACCCTCCATGCCAACCTATGCCCCTCTACCCACACCATGGGTCTTTATCATACCTATGCCAAATTAGTGCCAACTCATGAGCCCTCCACCTACCTCCTTTTCCCTTACACTTTCCATGCCAACTCACCCAGTATCCACCATGGGCAGACCTCAGGAGCCATGATGAAATGAAATAAAATAAAGTTCTAAGTGCCCATTGCAGATTTCACTATTTAAAAAAAAACACTCATTCATAAAAACCCATTCAATATATTTAAATTTCTTTGCACAGTTAATACATTATGGAAACAATCATTTGTATTTATAACTCCACATCAAAGACTTGATAACCATTGGAGCTTACAGGCACCCCCACTGTGATAATCATAAGTGTGGAATCAGTCATGCAGCACTAATCCAATAATGAAATCGCTCAAACTTATGTCAATAGACAGCTAGTGAAATTGTAAGCAGCCACAGCAAGCTGTTTTTTTCAAAAATTTAAAGGAGATTTAAATGGCTTGACAGCTTGACAATTCCATTGAGTTTATCTACTTTTTACACATATTCATGCCCAGTCTTAACAATCCTAAAAGCACCTGACCTCTCCCAAAAGGGTACATCACCTCTCCCAAAGGGACACCTTAGCTCTCCCAAAGGGCTATCTGGACCTCTCTAAAAGGGCACCCTACCTGTCCAAATAACTCCTGCAGCTTTAGATCTTCTCTTCAAATGTTGAAAGGCCATGAGTTGTGTTTTGGACATCCCAGTTAAGAAAATTACATCCGTTTGAAGGCAAATGCACTTTTACATGTGCAGCTGCATCCATGAACCATGGATATACAAGCTGCCCCCATCCTCCACCACTTGACTCTCCCACCGTCATCCCCTCTGCTCCCACCCCCAGGTGAAAATAGTCAGTGTCAGGTTCAGAGGTGGGACTTCCCGAATCCAGGCTCTATCGCCATTTTGAACAAGGTGCTGAGCTCTTTTGATTTTGCGAAAATTCAGGCCCACAAATGAAATCCTCTGATACGCTCCCATCACCAAGATGCCCTTTGCACTAAAGATTCATCCACCCATTGCACAGCTGTCCAGTGAATCCTGTCATGTATTAGCATCCATCAGGAAACAAATGAAATGGAGAGTTGGCACTCAGGCATAATAATGGACACAAAGTGGTGCAAATCATTAAATTTTATGTGGTATCATTTAAAATAAAAGAGTCTTAACTGCAAACATCTTAACAAAAATCCATGTGCACACCTTTGGTAAATTACAATTCTTTCAACTTGTGTTCCCTATCACATCGACATAGATAAAGGCATGCAGCTTAGATCCCTGCTTTGACCTTTGAACTGCTTTTGGTCAATGACCTCTGGGTTTTGAAGCCTTGCTAAAGACTATTCCAACTGTACCTGTGCAGAGGCCAGCTCAGCCATTGAGAGATGATACAGCATATGGGGTACTGCTTGGTGGGGGCAGGCGGGATGGCAAACAACAGGTGTGAAGGGGGATCCTTTAAGTGAAGTTCCATCTCCCCTCCAGTACTGGCAGTGGCCACCTCCCCTAGTGGCACTGCCTGTACTGGAGAGCTGCTAGTTTCCGATTGGTCAGCAGCTCTGTGAAGCGGAACCTTCAGTTGTTGAGGGGTCTAGTCAGCCGTTAAATTGCTGTGAGGTGAGCCCACCAACTGGAGATGGGTTGCCCCCAGATTTTCCATATGGGAATGGGGCTTCCAGCCCTACGGATTCATTTTAGATCATCTTGTCTAAGGCAACAAAGAAGTTGGCATAAAGTCTGCATGGATCTAGTCATGGTCTACACGGACTCATTTGGAAGCAGTGATTGAAGTTCCAAAGAGGCGGCCACTGTTCCCATGGCAAACATTTTCACAATGCTCTATGTCACCAATCCACTAGCAATTGAGATGAACTCCTTCACCATCTCTGCTATAGTAGAGAGTGTGCCTAACACATGTCAGTACCTGGCTAACTCTAGCATTCTCCTTTTTAACAGTAGCCCTGGAGCTCAGAATCTTGTCCTGCTGAGCAGAGCTTGGAGCCCGATGCACGCTCTCCACAGCTGTCCCTGTCACCAGTGTTTGCTCATGCTCACTTGTGCAGTATGAATTCATAGGTGAGAATCCAGTTATTTGTTGAAGTGGACCCACTGAAATACGAGCATTTACACTGTAGGTCCTGTGATGTTGCACCCACGGAAGGAGTAAGATCTGAGGAATCATCCTGTTGGATACCCTGTGACTCTTGCTGCATGAGTGACGGCCTTGGAAGATAGAAGAAAGGGATATGAAATGATTGTGAAAAAGTCACAATCTTTGCAGTCACCAAATTCAATGTTCATATAGTTCAGTCATTAAAAAATTGTCAGAGTTTTTACGATCCCTGTAGAGACCAATAACTTTAACCAGGAAATCTGAATTCCCAGTGACTGACTGAAAGAACCACATAACAAGATTTCAAATCATAAGATTTTTACTGTAACAAATGAACTAAAAGCAACAATGTCCAAGTACAATTTAGTAGGCAACTAATGTGCTAAACTACAGAAACAATATCCCCCTTTTAACTTTGAACATGACCAAAAACCCTACAACAGTTAAATTTCACCTCCCACTATCCTCACAATTGCAGTTTTTATAGGAACCAGTCCAGCATCATTCCCAGTGCCCATTGGGTTCGCTTCTCTCCATTTTGCCAAGTCATAATGTTGAGTGAGCATCAAAAGGTGCTTCTCTCAGCTTATAGAAGAATTCCAAACCGAATACCAGTGGTGCGGTCCACTGCGCAATTCTTCCACCCCAGGACAAAGCTGCCAGATTCCTTAGATTTCCACAGGATGCATCTCCCTGACCAGAGACTGTTGTTCTTCCTGACTTTCTGCCTGGTAATTCGCAGAGAACTCGCAGCCTTAGTCTCTCTGCTGACCACACCAGTTGCAGACTTTGTCTCACTCTGTAAGACTTCTCCTCTCTCTCTTTTCTGTCCAAAAACTTGGAGGTGCAAGTGTATCTATAGTTAGCTTAGCTGCTTTTGCTTTTTCGGGTATTGACATTTTACACTTTGCTCCTAGTAAGTCTCACCCTGGGCCTCACCGCCCCCAAAGTAACCAAGCTGCCCAGGCTTCTTGTTGGGCAGAATTCTGAACAGGTCACATGACTCTCTCCTCTACCCTATCTTACCGTGAATTAAAGAGACAGTCTGAAAATACAATTCTTATAAAACCTCGCGTTCACAAAAGATATTTGTGATTCTGTCACCAGCTAACAGTGAGCTCCCTGTTTCTCCATCACCAACTTGAAAGGATGCAGATCTATCATTTATCTCTAGGGTGTCTTCCTAATCATCTGTGAGCTAGACTATTTATGGCTTTTCAGCTCTTGTCCCACCTCTCACCCCATGTTTTGTGCTCTCTACGAAGGGGCTGAAAAGCAGATGTGTGAGTGAGGCCAAATCAGGTGCATTCCGTGGGGGTGACCGCATGGGATATACATCAAATTGCCTAAGGATTGGGGTGAATATCAACAGTGGATGGATAAATGAGGCGGTGTTGAAGTGCACCCTCGGTGCTGCTGCAAGATCAATAGGCACATGGAGAGCATTTAGCAGGACAGAGTGAAAGGTATGGAGTAGGGTGGTGGGTTGCAGGCTGCTTAAAGCACAGGATGTAGTTGAATCAACAAATATACTCACTTCTTCTGACCTGGTTGGGTCATTAAAACTCTTTCCATATTACATTAATAACCTGAGCACAATGCTCCTGCTGTTCACTTTGTCTGCCTTCTTCCTGAGGGCTATTGCTTTGTCCTTCCCATTTCTGAAGAACATTATGCCCTTCCTCTTCATCCTGACTGTACCCAGTGGAAGTTCCAACAAGGCTTCATTGAATTTGAGTGAAGCCCTTGCTCTATGCCCAACATTTATACCGAACACTTACAAGTTACACTGTACATTGTCCCTTACGGGTGAAATTGCATCATCTGTCAAATCAAACTCACTGAGCATCAGATGCAAACCCTGGAGGTCAAAATGAATTTGTTTAGTTGAATTGAGATCACAAGTTGCAATGTGTTCAGTTGACTTCTGGCTTGTAATTCTACCCCATCCCTCTCCGCTTGTAAGCCACCTTCATAACGGGGTCAATAATTTATGGAAGTAAATTCCCAGGCAAGATATTATGCAGCTGAATTGGACAATTTGAAATACAGAGTACTTGAGGTAACCATTCAATAGAATCTTTCTCTCTATAGATTCTTTGACCCTTAACACTGATTGCACAGCCTCCTCCATTGAGAGAGTGGTGACTCTCATAGAGACGCAGCTTTGGGAGCAGGCTCAGGGGTTCCTGGGGTTGCACTTGGACCTGCAAGCCCGCACACATTCTGCACTAGATGTGAAGTTCATGCTACTTTGGGTAAAAGCAGAAAAAGAGAAAGAGAAAGAAAAGCACTTGGCATATGCAAACAGATCCTTATGTTTCTATGAGGCTCTTTTCCCAAAATTGGGCCACTCTTATCCTTGCAGCTGTCAAGCCAACTTTTTTCAGGAAAATGTGGCCTAATCAGTGGCCCTTCCACTGCTGGCTAATCTCAATTAAATAAGGGCCAGTGCCCAATATTGGGTGTACCTGGGATCTATACATTCAAGCACAGTGTTTAATCCCAGTGCTTAGTTTGTATTGGCAGACCAGCACAAGTTTATTTCTTGGTCAATGTATTCTTAATTAAATTCACAGTCAGCCATGTGGATTAACCTCATAGCAAGGCAAAAGATATTTCATAACGACATTTCAAAGATGTTGACACCATTTCTACTAGAGTTACTGGAGCTAATTAAAACTGTGCAAAACTGTACGTTTCTACTTTTGTCATGCAAGAATTGTTCCTCCATTGTCCTGTGATCCATGGCTTTGAATGCAACTTTTAATTGGTTCAAACATGGTTTGTAGGACAGAATTTTAAAAAACCTATTGACGTCATTACATATATAGTAGATAAAGATTATTCCTAAATTAGAAACAAATCTGTTCATAGCTTTTGTTGAACTCTTTAGTGAATAAAATAATTCCTAGCCCTGGTTCTGATAGTGCACAAAATGTTATCACATTAATGCCCATAGAGCAAGAACAATGTAGGAGAGTAACAGCCCTGCTTTGGTGGAGATAGCGAGTGAAGATAAAACAAGCTGGCTATGTTTTTTGCCAGGTGGATCATTCAAGGCTCTGATAACATGATTGAAAAGTCCACATTTAGTACTCTGTACCCTTGGTTAGTGGATAAAGTGCATTTTCTACTAATAATGGTAATGTATCATTTTTATCTTTCTGTTGTCATAAATATTTATACAAATATCAGAGAACATGGCTTCTTTTAAAATTCATTTTTTACGGAATGTGGGCATTGCTGGCTAAGGCAACATTTATTGTCCATCCCTAACTGCCCTTGGAAAGTGGTACTGAGCTGCCTTCTTGAACTGCTGCAGTCCCCGTGGCTTCAATAGATTGCCCTGAGGAATGAATCAGCGAATGGCTGTTACTTATTTTGTTTAGCTGAAATAGGCACAGCATGTGTACATGTCCTTTCTGCCTACAAAGATATAAATTTTTCCCCTTATATTGGTATTCTTGCGAAGTGTCCTGATGAGTGCAAGACATTAAGCTTTGACATGTCTGTTTTTTTGGCAATATTCAAGTTCTGTACTACCAAATAACCATTAATAGCAGGCTATTGAGGCTTCATTTAATAAGGTTGGTCTCAGTGGAGGGATGGATATTGCTGAAATCAACAGTAGCATCAGTTTGGCTGTTTGTTTGATAGATCTCATACAAACGAGGAGCTTCTTTTTATATCTGTGGTACAGTGATTGAGGACATAGAAGCAAACCAACTTACAATACATGGACTGTTCCTCCATCTGTTGCCCACTATTTTGTTCCTTCATGGTCTCACAAATCATTGCATCTTTCAGTGCAGTGAAGATGGTAACAGTGATTAAAGAGTAACATTAGGAACTGAAGCTTTGGCACTATTAAAGACCATATGCATGACATGACTGGTAATTACTAGGATAGGTTAAACAGTTTAAAATAAGCATCAAATTTACATCTGCACATTTGAAAAATGTTTATGTGCACTAAACGGCTAAATATTGCAATAAAATCTGTAATAAAATCAGTAAATGGAAGTACTAAGCTAATTGCCTCATATAATAAGCATCATAAATATATAGCAAGTGTCAAGGAAAATGTGAAATCCCATTAAATATTTGCCATATTTACTACATAGATTTTATTGTTTGACTGTAAAGCAGGATAAATCATTGCTAATTAAATTGGCTGATGTGGTAAACGAGCAGAAATTTTCCTCTAGGAAATTTAATGTTTTTAAGTGTTCATGACCTCAGGGGGAGTCTTCCCAGGCAAGGGGAAGTGGGAATATGTGTGGTAGGTAGTTAAATCCCCTAAAAGTGGCATTGGGTCGGGATTCTGACATAATCCCACCTCCTTCCTTCTTTCACCCAGGTGCACTCTAATGCAAGGATGGAGCCCCTGTCAAGCTGTCAGGAAACTCATTAATTGTTGGATCCTAGTCACCAGTTTGTTGGATCCTGTTCACACACTTATTGTAAGAGGTGGCCGATTTGGTACTGATGATAGAGTTGAGTAGCAGACACTTCATAGGTAGAAATGCTGTGTTTATTTACAAAGGTATTCAGCAGCAAATAAGCGTGTGTGAACACTTCAAACTTCATCTCTATACCACTGTGGCTACTAACTGCAGACTACTAACTACAGAGATAGTCTGTGCTACTCTGTTGTTGGATACTAAGATCATTTGATCTTCCATTATAACATTCTTCTTAAAGGTATATTATACATCAGATTACCACATCCCTCCACCTTTACTCAGAAACACATTTGATACTTACATTTACAATCTTCTCAAAATAGCAAAATATTTACACTGGTAAGTAATTTACAAATTCAGTCTTTCTGGGGGTTTCCTTATGCGTGCAGAACTACAACTTCAGATACCTTATCAGGAATCTCCTTTTCCGGAGTTGCCTGAACATCAGGTGCTTTGGTGGGCTCCTGCAGATCTGTATTCTCTACTCTTGAAGGAACAACAAAGGTGTCTGTACTGGGTTGAGTTCTCTCAACAGGAAATGCTGACCTGGTCGCGAGCACTGATGGAATCATTTCTTGGTGCATTGCTTCTCTTTTCCTCAGATGATCCACATGTCTCTGTATGAATTGGCCTTCCATCTCCAAGTGGTAAGATAGAGGTCCAATTACTATGCTCATTTCACCCAGTAACCACTTTGATCCTTCTCCAAAGTTCTCCACGTGTACCCTT
This sequence comes from Carcharodon carcharias, assembly GCF_017639515.1. Lineage (NCBI taxonomy): Eukaryota > Metazoa > Chordata > Chondrichthyes > Lamniformes > Lamnidae > Carcharodon > Carcharodon carcharias. The sequence continues at coordinate 126,322,265 of NC_054469.1, read as the reverse complement.
TCTCCCATGGTAAATTTCTTATGGGGAATCTGCCAGTTATGTCTAGTTTTCTGATTTCCCTTACTCCTTTCCGCCTTCCCCCTTAAATTCAGCATTATTAAGCTCAATCTCGTCCTGAGATGTGTCTCATCAATAATTCCATAGGTGTGATGCCTGTTGTTGTGTGAGACATGGTCCTATAATGGAAAAGAAAGCGTGCTAGCTTGGTTGCTAAGAAAACTCCAGTTAACTTCTTCATGCCAGCCTTGAATGTTTGAACCGCCCTTTCGGTCAGTCCATTTGAGGAAGGGTGGTATGGTGAAGTTTTTACATGGTGATACCGTTGAGGCTGATAAACAGCTGAAACTCAGCACTTGTAAATGCAGTGCTATTATCATATACAGCTACTTCTGGTAGTCCATTAATGGAAAAACGTTGATGTAGCTTCTCAATTGTAGTGGAAGATGTTGGTGATTTCACCTCATATATGTCCATCCATTTTGAGTTGGCTTCAACAATGAGCAGAAACATTGTTCCCACGAGAGGTCCTACATAGTCGATGTGTAATGGCACCCACGGTCTTCCTGGCCATTTGCAAGGGTGTAATGGAGCTATTGAAGGTAACTTTTGCAGTTGCTGACATTGCACACGATTCTTCATGAAACTCTTTATTTCACCATCCATCCCAGGCCACCACAGGTAGCTGCTTGCTATGGTCTTCATCCGGGATATGCCTGAATGTGCGCTGTGTAGTTTAATTAGCAATGGCTCCCTAGCCTTTGGAGGTACTATCATTTGTGCTCCCCAAATTAAAATACCATCCTGTCTGGTTATTTCATGTCTTCTGTTAAAGTTCATCAGTTACGGGCTCCTCTGACCAACCACGAAGTACTTGTTTTCATACTTGTGATAGGACTGGGTCCCTGCTTGTCCAATCTCTGATCTGTCGAGCGCATACTAATGATGAATCTAAGAAATGTAACAACTAAATAAGTTTTTGTGGAACTGGGGCTTCCACATCCTTTCCTTGTAAAGCCCACTCATCAGTTAAATAATGGAAGGGGTCATCAATAGTGCTATCAAGCGGCATTTGCTTAGCAATAACCTGCACACTGACGTCCAGTTTGGGTTCCGCCAAGGCCACTCAGTTCCTGACCTCATTACAGCCTTGGTTCAAACATGGACAAAAGAGCTGAACTCCAGAGGTGAGGTGAGAGTGGCTGCCTTTGACATCAAGGCAGCATTTAACCGAGCGTGGCATCAAGGAGCCCTAGCAAAACTGAGTCAATGGGGATCAGAAGGAAAACTCTCCACTGGTAGGAGTCATGCCTAGCCAAAGGAAGATGGTTGTGGTTGTTGGAGGTCAGTCATCTCAGCTCTAGGACATCATTGCAGGTGCTCCTCTGGGTAGTGTCCTCGGCCCAACCATCTTCAGCTGCTTTATCAATGACCTTCCTTCCATCATAAGGTCAGAAGTGAGGATGTTTGCTGATGATTGCACAATGTTCAGCACCATTTACGACTCCTCAGATACTGAAGCAGTCCATGTCCAAATGCAGCAAGACTTGGACAATATCCAGGCTTGGGCTGACAAGTGGCAAGTAACATTCGCACCACACATGTGTTAGACAATGACCATCTCCAACAAGAGAGAACCCAACCATCACCCCTTGATGTTCAATGGCATTATCGTCACTGAATCCCCCATTATCAAAATCCTGGGGGATTCAGTGACCAGAACCGGAACTGCACTAGCCATATAAATACTGTGGCTACAAGAGCAGGACAGAGGCTAAGAGTCGTGTGATGAGTAACTCACCTCCTGACTCCCCAAAGCCTGTCCACCATCTACAAGGCACAAGTCAGGGGTGTGATGGAATTCTCCCCACTTTCCTGGATGAATGCAGCTCCCACAACACTCAAGAAACTTGATACCGTCCGGGACAATGCAACCCAATTGATTGGCACATATCCACAAACATTCACTCCCTACACCACCGGTGCACAGTAGCAGCAGTGTGTACCATCTACAAGATGCACTGCAGGAATTCACCAAGGCTCCTTCAACATCTCCTTCCAAATCCACGATCACTACCACCTAGAAGGACAAGTGCAGCAGATACATGTGAACACCATTACCTGGAAGTTCCCCTGCAAGTCAGTCAACATCCTGACTTGGAAATATATCGCCGTTCCTTCACTGTCGCTGGGTTAAAATCCTGGAACTCCCTTCCTAACAGCACTGTGGATGTACATATGCCACATGGACTGCAGCAGCTCAAGAAGGCAGCTCACCACCACCTTCTCAAGGGCAACTAGGGATGGGCAATAAATGCTGGCCCAGCCGGCAAAGCCCATATCCCGTGAATGAATAAAAAAATGACTAAGTGTATTGGCGTTTGCAATTTGACTACCAGGCCTATGTATGAAAGTATACTTGTCTGCCGCCAGGATTAAAGCCTTATTTGTGTTTCTGAGTTTGCTTTCTACGTACCTTCTTCTTCCTAGCGCTGACTTTAATCTCGGCCTTCCTTCTGGTTTCAATGTTGGCCCGACTAATCTCAGACGTAAGCTCGATTTGAGTGAACTCAGTTATTGAGTCTCCCAGAATTTCATTATCTGTCTGCTTCTTAGAAAATTCTGCCACTTTTGCCTCCAAAGCCTCATTGGCTTCATTTGCTGATTCTTCAGCTCTTCTGTCCCTTTTTTGTATTTGTTTGCTGCCTCCTGGAAAATTAATCATTGTTGTGTCTTCTCTGTCAACTCATCCTTTATTTTGGTCAGAGAGGGGCTGAATTCTTTTTGTTTCTCTTCGTACTTTTCCAATGGTATAAACTTTGACCTGAGGGAATCTTGTCGCATGTGAAGGTCTTTCAGCAGGTTTTCTTTTTCCCTTTCAGTGGTTGCTCACCTCGTCTCAAGCTCTGTCTTTAAGCATGGTCTTTCTGCTGTTCTTCCATGTTTTGGCTCAGGACAGCCTGCCGTTCTTCAAGTTGTTGAGTCTTTACACACTCCTTTTCCAAAGCAGAAACACTTCCTGCTTCCTTTTGGAATCTCAATGGTCCCTCAAGGTTGATTTCCCTTAACCAGTTTTGCCCTAGGAGGCTTTGTCCTCTGCCTCTCAATACCAACACTGGCAGCTTTCTTGATGAAGAATCATATGGACTCGAAATGTTAACTGTATTCCTCTCTGCAGATGCTGTCAGACCTGCAGAGTTTTTTCAGCTATTTTTGTTTTTGTTTCAGATTTCCAGCATCCGCAGTATTTTGCTTTTATCTGGCAGCTTTACTGATTGGCTGCCATAATGAACAGTTATTTTACTTATGTCTCTGACTTGGATGCCTTCACCCATGTATGTTTTTAATTGGGCAGTTGTTTCTTCCAAATGTAATTGATGTTCGCCATTACTCAGGTATTTGAACCTATGTTCCCTAATTACTGTAGTGGAAGTTCCTGTGTCCACTTCCATTCGAACAGTTCTACCATTCACTTTCACTGTTACATAGATTCGTTCTGTTCTTCCAACCTTCAAGTTATACAACAAAGAAATATCTGTTGCTTCAGGCTCTTCTACATTGTAAATCGCACTTTTTTTTAATTTTGTTTAAAAGTCAGCTTGACTCTTTCCTTACACTGTCTCATTATGTGACCATTTTTATGATGATAAAAACATTCTACTTTTTTAAAGTGCCAATTGTTAATTCCACTTTCATTGATATTACTCCTTGTTTTTGCTGCTGAGGCTGTTTCCCACCTCTCAGTAGAGTATTGCATTTTTGCACTCTTTTTGCCTGGGGCTTTCCGTCCGATGTGGAGGACGGCGCCATTTTCTGGGTCCTGTATGGCTTTCGAATCTCGAACTGCACTTCCCATTGCCAATGCAATCTCTAGAGCCTTCTTAAAATCCAAACTTGTTTCGGATATCAATCGCTTCTGAATCTTGTCCTCAATCACACCGCACACTAAACAATCTCTAAGCATATCATTTAACGATGTACCAAACACACAATGCTCTGTTAATTGCTTCAAGCTCGCCACATAGCTTGCAACTGTGTCCCCCGGGGATCTAAATCTTGAATTAAACTTGAACCTTTGCATTGTTACTGAGGGCTTTGGTTGGTAATGGCCTTCACCACATCCACTAATTCATCAAAATTTCTCGAGTCTGTGGCACTGGGTGCTGTCAAACTTAGAATCAAACCATAAGTCTTATTCCCACATGTACTTAGGAGGTTTACCCGTCTTTTCTCTTCCCCCATAACCTTATTTGCTTGGAAAAGAATGAGAGGCGCTCAGTATAGTGGGACCAAGTGTCCTTTGCTGGATCAAAATGATCAATTCCTCCAAATTGCGGCTTGCTGTGAGGGAGTTACTTCAACAATTTCAATAGAACTTCTACTTACAATTGCTGTGCCAATTTTGTTTCTCTTGCTTGCTTCTGTTTAACTTGTTTAATCCTCGCCACCAGTTTGTTGGATCTTAGTCACCAGTTTGTTGGATCCTGTTCACACGCTTGCTGTAATGGGGGGCTGATTTGGTACTGATGATAGAGTTGAGTAGCAGACACTTCATAGGTAGAAACGCTGTGTTTAATTACAAAGGTACGCACCAGCAACTAAGCGTGTGCTAACACTTCAAAATCTATCTCTATACTATTTTGGCTACTAACTACTGACTACATACTACTAACTACAGAAGTAGCCCATGCTACTCTGCTATTGCATGCTAAGATCATGTGATCTTCCACTATAATATTCTTCTTAAAGATATATTACTCATCAGATTACCACATTAACAAAACGCAAAGGAGTAATTATGTCTCTCTTTCACCCTGCATTCTGATTTTCCCTGCCACTGTAAGGGTTCCACACTGCTTTGACATCTCATCAGATTAGAGGAGTCATGTCTAGGAGTCCAGCCACAGTGTAAGGTTTTGTGTTGGCAAGAGTGGTTATTTCAGCTTGAGTTCACTCGACTCTTGTGGCAGACATTTGCAGCCTTCTGGAAGCAGACTTCCAGCCAAGAGGAGCAGGTGGTCACATACCATGGTGGTCAAGGTCACCATGCACAGCCTTAAATTTCTTTGCAACCTGTTTTTTCCAGTGATCTGTTGGTAACATCTGCAAGATTTCCCAGTCTGCAGTTCACAAAGGGCTCACCGAGTCACTGATGCCTCGTTTGCAAGGTCCCAAACTATATCCATTTTGGCATGGATGAAATCACTCAAGGCCAAAAATTGTCAGTTTCAGATAGTTGGCAGGATTTTCACATGTCATATCGCAATCAAGGTGCCATCAGTTCAGCAGTATTTTCATGGATCAGAAAAGCTTCCACTCCCTTAATGAGCAGCTGGCCTGCGACTACCACAAAAGCATCATGCAAGGCTGAGCCAGGTATCCAGGGAGCTTCCATGACTCTTTCATGCTTTGGCAGCCTCATATACCATAGGTGTCCTCTCCACCACACAGCCTCAGCAGCTGGCTCTTGTCAGACAAGAGCTACCCACTGAACATCTGACTGCTGACCACAGTGAGGAACCCCTCCACAGGGGCACAGGAAATGCATAACAGGAGCCATGTCAGCACCAAGGCAACAATAGTGCAAGTCATTGGCCTTCTCAAGATGAGATTCCAGTGCTTTGACAGATTTTTAGTCACATTTAAATATGCCCAGCAAAGGTCTCCAAGATTATTGTGGTCTGCTGTGCCCTTCACAACATGGCACAACAATGTAGAGGCCCTGGGAATGAGTTCACATCAGCTTTTGTTTTCATTGAAATTAAAAGCATTATTGAAGCATTGCTATAAGCACCCAGATGAATCCTCTTATTCAGCTAAGACATCCCTTTTTTATTTATTCATTCATGGGATGTGGGAATCTCTGGCTAGGACAGTATTTATTGTCCATCCTTAATTGCCCTTCCCACAGCATTGTTAGGAAGAGAGCTCCAGGATTTTGATGCAGCGACAATGAAAGAACAATGATATAGTTCCAAGTCAGGACTGTGTATGGCTTGGAGGGGAACTTGCAGGTGGTAGTATTGCCATGCATCTGCTGCCCTTGACCTTCTAGGTTGTAGAGGATGTGGGTTTGGAATGTGCTATTGAAGGAGCCTTAGAGATTGCTGCAGTGCATCTTGCACCTTCCTCTTACACTGTCTATCACTCCTGTGTGTTACTATCCCTATGGCTTCAGCAGGGCTAGCAGCAGGCTGCTCATTACCCAGCTCTGACAGATGAAATGCCTGTGGCGGATGTCCTCTAGATTTTGGAGGTTGTGAGGGTTCCAATACTGCTCCATCTGCGCCTATGCAGGGGCTGACTCAGTCATCGGGGCAGGAGGCAGAAAGTGCAGCTCTATCTGACAGGGAAGGATAAGGTCCTGTGCGCACACTCCCTTTGCTATTTCAGTCATGCGTGTTTGGTCAGGCTGGTTGGCCTCCTCCTCCCATCCTCAGGGAAGAGGACTTCTGTTCTGACAGCATTCACCATTACCTCCAGTGATGAGTCTGAGAACCAATGAGAGGGGTGCGGAAGCGGATTGTAATCCTAGCCCCTATGTGGGATTATTCTCGATCAGGCATATCTCTCAGACAATGATTCTCACCTGAGGTTGAAAGACAGGCCTCACAGACACTTAAATGGTCTGAAGAAGTGATCGAACTCTCCCTGAAGGAAAGGAACCACCAGAGAATATTACCAACCTCCGGATAGCCTTTTTAACAAGTTTTAGCTGGATTATAACAACTCGGATATTATAAGGGTGCGGGCACCTCTCTGCAACAATGTACCTCTTCACTGAAGAGTGTATGGAGATGAGTTTTTTGAGTATGGATACAGAAGACTATCAGAGACAATATAATTTTAAAATTATACAGGGCACCATTTTTCGCTTGTCGGGTGGGCGTGCGCCCCAACCGACCGAGCGTAAAATGACGCGCAATGACGTCCCAATGCATGATATTTCAGTTCGTGGGCGTGCGCGGGAGTTAGAGTCCTGCCTGCCATTAATTAAGAGGCAAGTTAAGTCCCTTAAGAACCCAACTGACACTGATCTATCGTTGCCAGTGCGATTTTGCATTCGTTGGACGGGCAAAATGCTCAGGCGGGCAGCCCACAATTTGTGAAACCTCATCCACAGGCAGGATAAAAAATGGTCAGCAGCATTGCCAGTGTGAGCAGAGAGGAGTTTAGGGGATAGTTTGCTGCTGGTTGCTTATTTGAACTTGACAGCTTCATCTCAGCTCTGAGCTTCAGCCGTAGCATTTCCGGGCTTCATTTCAGGATTCATTGGTGTCTCCAAGGCCCCCGGAGGATTTTGACTATGAGGACCCTTCCAGGTATCAGACAGCCTTCTGTAACCCCGGTAATGGGGATTGTGGTCTCTGCTGGTGACACCTCCTCTGAGGAGGAAGAGAGGGACAGAAGGGAGAGGAGGCCAGGTGTCCCAAAGCAGCTTCCAGTGGAGTGACATGTGGGAGGAGAGGTGCTGACACAAGGGGCGCAGGGCCAGTAGGTAGCCCAAGGCTGAAAGGGCTGCAGAAGATGCTACTATTCTGCTGCCAGGGTTTACAGGCGGCGATGCAGCTACCTCAACATGTCCGAGGTGCAATGCCAAAGGAGACTCCACCTTTCAAGGACAACAGTGACCTCCATTTGTCAGATGATTGAGCCTGAGATCAGCTCCGACTGTGTGGGTGGACACCCCATGCCAGTGGCTCTGAAGGTCACAGTGGCCCTCAATTTCTATGCCAATGCCTCTTTCCAGGGCTTAGTGGGGGATCTGTATGGAGTGTCACAATCAGCTGTCCAAAGTTGCATCAAGCTGGTGACAGAAGCTCTGTTCAGATGGATATTGACTTTCCTTCATTATCGTATGGACGAGGCCAGCCAGGCTGAGCGAACCAAAGCTTTTCAGTGATCGCTGGGTTCCCCCGGGTCCAGGGTGCCATCAACTGCACACAAGGTACCAGCGGATCAGCCGGGTTCCTTTGTTAACAGGAAAGGATTCCACTCCATGAACGTGCAGATAGTGTGTGACCACAAGACGCAGATTCTGCAAGTCTGTGCAAGGTACCCTGGCAATTCCCATGACGCTTTCATCCTCAGACACTTCCAGGTGCCGAGGCTGTTCAGTGCTCCAGCCCGACTAGATGGATGGTTGCTGGATGACGAGGGCTAAAAAGGTGACTTATGACGCCTCTCCACCATCCAAGAGCAGAGGTAGAGCAGCGGTAGCCATGCCTCCACAAGGGCAGTGGTAGAGAGGACCATTGTTCTTCTCAAGATGCGCTTCTGATGCCTGGACCATTCAGGGGAGCACTACAAAAATCCCCAGAGTGGGTGTCGCTGATAGTGGTTGCATGCTGCGTTCTCCACAATCTGGCACTGGCAAGGGGGGATCCACTGGGGGAAGAGGATCTTGATGCAGCCCCACAAGCAATAGATGATGAATCCAGTAGTAAGTCAGAATAGGAGCACGGTGAGGAGAAAACTGAGGGTGTGGAGGCAGACCTCAGGAACCTCCAGGGAGGCAGGGACACCAGGGATGCCTTGATCCAACGTTCCATCAGCTACGCTGCCAAATAAGAGCCAGCACCTCATGCCAGGGCTGCCGCCTCCATCCTGGATCTCAGAAATTACCCTTTCTTTTGCCCCAAGATGCACTCAATTCCTCTGCAATAAAGCTTTGAGCCACTCACATCCAGCATTACAGGCAGGCGTACCCTGCACCTACAAAACAAATGAGGCATACTCAGGCCAATAACACAAAAGCAAACGTAATAAAATGTTGGCACTCACAGATTATGAACACCACTGTAAACGGTGTTGATGGTCACACCATTAAAAAAAAAGTGAGAACAAAAGATCACCCGTGACCAGCCGTTCTTGTGCTTATGGTGCTTTAAACCTAGGTTTGTCAGTGCTACATCTAGGTGTCCCCCACCCCCTCGCTGGCACCGGCATTGGAGCCAGCCTGCTGACTGTGGTGTCACGTTGGCCTTGACGACCTTGGCGGTCGTCATCTGGCCAGTGGAGCCTGTGCTGGCCCTGCCTGAGAGAGAGCAGCCAGTGGCATGGCTGGCATCTCCCCTGTCATTGCAGTCTCATCAGATGCCACAGCCACTGGCAAAGGGGCAGAGGAGCTGCTGCCGTCATCCAGAGCATCATGAGAGGAGCCCGCAGAGATGACAAGCAGCTCATGTCCCAATGCAAGGTCCCTGTGGACCTCCCTGCTTGCTATTGATGGATGGGCAGCTAGATGGAATGCTGGGTGCTTCGTCCATCCCACGCATGTCCGCTGACCACCTGAGGTCAGTGCCTGTGTGAGGCTTGCAGGTCCGAGCGCAACCCCAGGAACCCCTGGTTCTGTTTCTGGAGCAGCATCTCCATGAGAGTCGCCACTCTCTCAATGAGGGTCAATGCAGTGCTCATGCTCCACATGGACTCTTGCACAACAGAGACCATGACACGCAGATCCTCATGGATCTCCGCCAGATCCTCCCCACACCCTGCTGGACATCCAGCATCTGCCACCTAATGGACAACTCCAGAAGCTCAGCATCAGCCTTCAAGTGAACATCATCCTGGTCTCCAGCAGTCCTCTGACTGCCAATGCCCTGGGTACTCTCTACTTCCACCTACACCTCAAGTGAATGTGAAGTGCCCTCACCAATGTGCAATGAGATACTAGCTGCTGATCTAATGCCCACTGATGTTCAGGTACCTGCGCTGATGCCTGCTTCCAAGAGTGGGTGTGATGCAAGTACTCCTGGAGCCTGGTGGACCTCCGGTGTCAGGGGTAGCTCCTGGAGGTCCTGAGAATGGCTGCTTGGTGGCAGGTTTAAGGGAGAACAAGGACATGTCATTAGTTAAAGTCATCACACGGTCACTGTGCATGCCAGGCACTCTGGTGAGACAATGAAGATCTGCATCATGGTGCCATCATCTTTCAATCATCAATGGGAAATCCAGCCTGGAGGCTCTCATCAGTGATGAGACAACAGAAGAATGTTTACACCATCCAAAACTCTCAACTCTTACCTTCATCTGACAGCCCAGCCTCTCCACGGCCAGTTGACCGAGGTTCATGGCATCTCTTGAGCTCCAAGGCTCGTACCTGCAGAGGATGAGGAGGTGTGGGTCCACCACCAGCCCGTGACCTCTCAATATTGTTATGGGATGTCTTCCCTGAAAGGACAGAGGAGCATTGATTAGTCCACTCTCTATCTGCAGTGCCATTGCGACCTGAGGAGCACCTTGCAGACCACATCCGAGTTGTGGCCCTCGAGCCGCAATGCACTCTGTCCAAGCCACCAGAGCTCATCCCTTTGGCCAGCTCTGGCGTCATTGACAGTTGGTACTCAGACTTCACCCCAGTCCGCCCGCCCCTTCTCGAACATTCTGCAGCCGGCATTCATGCTTGGCAAGCCATAATTGGCCCTCCAGCATGAAATTGCAGTTGTCCGATTGCGGGCAGCAGTCCATTTCACGGCCACTCCTGCTCGCCCCTGCTGAATCCACACAATGAGGGCAAAATTCTGCCCATAAGGTTTATTAGAGAAGCAAATACGCAATTCACTTTTGGTGGGAATCACAACATTGACAGTTCTAGGAAAGATAAGTAGAATCTTGTTCCTATTAGAGAATACAAGTCTTATTAATAATACAGAGAAATATTTAAGATAGCCATCAATATTTAAAGTAATATTTACCTTAAATCCCTGAGTAGAAAGCTACTGAGTCTAGCAAGATACCCCTATCAAAATGAAAGGGAGAACTGTCATCACTACACTACACAGCTAGGCCTTTACTGAGAGAGATGCTGGAGTGAATCCAACAAATCTAAAAATCCTACTGTGTAGTTCCAATATTTATATCATAAAAGAACTGAACCAGCAGGAAACATGTTGCGCACTCATGCCGGACAACACTTTATTTTTATCAACATTCATCATTTCAAATCTGAGAATATTGACTAGAAGGATGGCCAGACTATATCCCCTCTAATCCAATCATGTGATAATACTTTGAAGAGCGCAAGCACCTCACTGTTATGGACTACTTACTAGTCATCAATGAGAGAATAGTCATACAGAGAACACTTTGGCTTGATATTCTTCAAAGACTTCACCAAGGTCATCTAGGAATAGCAAAATGTCATGTGAGAGTACAACAATCAATCTGATGGCCAGGCATTACTCCCTCTGTAGAAGAAATAATTTCTAACTGTCTTACTTGTGTTGTAAACAGCCAAGAACAAAAGAACCCACTATTACCTTCTACTTTTCCATCAAGGCCATGGGAATGTCTGGGAATGGACTTATTTGAACTCAGAGGGAAAACCTTCCTTAGTGTCCTTGTTTACTACTCTCGGTGGATTGAAGAAAAAAAATGCAGAAGCAATCATCCAATCCTTCAAGAGAATTTATGCAACACATGACATCCAGGACATCGTAATGTCTGACAATGGGCCACAATTTGCTAATGAGCTATTTTACAATTTTGCAAATGCACATGGCTTCATTCATGTAGCCAGTTCATCTCGCTATCCTCAAGAGAATGGAGGAGCAGAGAGAGAGGTATGAACTGTCAAAGATTTATTCAAGAAAAATGATTACCTTAACCTAGCTCTTCTGAGTTATTGAACCTTACCACTACAAAATGTCTTCTTACCATCAGAGTTACAAATGGGTAGGAAATTGAGAACAAAGCTCCATCTCTCAAACAAAAACTTAAACCCAATATCACCATGAATGACCATAAGAGGGTAAAACAGTGTTAGGAAGGACAGAGAAACAACTCGACTTTGAACTTTAATCACAAGCATAGAGCATGTGAGTTACCAGCGCTGAAGCCCAAGGAAAGAGCGTATGGGTCCAAGACCAACAGAAAGCATAGTGGTATTTTCACTGGGCTAGTATTCCAGAGACCCAGGGAAATGTTCTGGGATGGTGAAATTTGAATTCAATAACAGAAAATCTGGAACTGAATGTCTGATGATGACCATGAAACCATTACCAATTATCGTAAAAACCCATCTGGTTCACTAATTTCCTTTTGGGAAGGAAATTTGCCGTCCTTACCTGATCTGGCCTACATGTGACTCCAGACCCACAGCAATGTGGTTGACTCTTAAATGCCCCCTGAACAATGTCAATTAGGGATGGACAATAAATGCTGGCCTAGCCTGAGACACCCACATCCCATGAACAAATTTAAAAAAAGGCACAGTTGTTGAAAAAACTCCATAAGCCAAGATTGAGACAGACAAGGATAACATACAGAGAAACTGTTGCGTCTTAATATTCTTGGAGAGAAAGCCAACTTGGGCTTACTACTCAGAATCTGATGAAGAAGAAGAAGGAATTTTTAAAAATTAATTTGCGGGATGTGGACATCGCTGGTTAGGCCAGCATTTATTGCCCATTCCTAATTCCCCTTGAAAATGTGGTGGTGAACTGCCTTCTTGAACTGCTGCAACCGCTTCTTGTACCTGTGGCACAGGTACACGCACAATGCTGTTAGGGAAGGAGTTCCAGGATTTTGACCCAACTACAGTGATGGAATGGTAATATAGTTTCAAGTCAGGCTGGTGAGTGACTTGAAGGGGAACTTCCAGGTGGTGATGTTCTCATGTGTCTGTTGCCCTTGTCCTTCTGGGTGGTAGTGGTCATGGTTCTGGAAGGTGCTGCTAGGAGGCTTGGTGAGTTCCTGCAGTGCATCTTGTAGGTGATATACACTGCTGCTACTGTGCGTCAGTGGTGGCGGGAGTGAATGTTTGTGGATTGTCTGCCAATCAAGTGGGCTGCTTTGTCCTGGATGGTATTAAGAGTTGTTGGAGCTGCACTTATCCAGGCAAGTGGGGAGTATTCCATCACACTCCTGACTTTGTCTTATAGATGGTGGACAGGCTTTGGGAGTCAGGAGGTGAGTTATTTGTCACAGGATTACTAGTCTCTGGCCTGCTCCTGTAGCCACAATATTTATGTGGCTAATCCAGTTCAGTTTCTGGTCAAAGGCTATAAGCTCATTTACAGTCACCCAGGAGAAGAACACTCACACTGAAAGAGGGAGAGTCTGGAATATCCTTGACCTCAAAAGGAGATTAGAATATGAGCAGGGAGATAGGTCAAGGCACCTCAGAGATTAACCCTGTGAAGACTGAGGACTTGGAGACAGACGTAGGAGAATGTAAATACCAAAGTGACAAAGACTTGAGGGGAGATGTAGAGTAAAGGGTTAACATCAGAAGCATACATGATGCTGATGTAATAATGATGTCAGATCACATGACTGAGAAGTAAGCGAGACCTGGAAGGTAGAGATCCAAATGTGTAAATCCATGCTGTAATTATAGAGTAATGATTTTGAGAAACTATACGTTCGAGCAGCATTCTTTGGGAGAATAGACATTCTTGGAAACCCCAGTCTAGACACTGACCACACAATGAATCAACCCCCAACAGGGCTTTACAGCCTGAAGTACTTTTTAAATGTTTTTTAAGGAAACACCATCACCAATTTGCACTCAGCATACTTCCACAATGAATAATTTGATAATGACTAAATAATATTTTTTTAGTGGTTAATTGAATGATAAATATTGACCAGGACACTGGGAATAACTATCTTTCTCTTCCTTGAAGTTGCATTATGGGATCTTTTATGTCCACCTGAGAGACCAGACAAGGTCTTGCTTTAATGTCTTCTATGAAACAAGCAGCTCCAACTGTGTAGCACTCCCCCGGTACAGCGCTGGAGTATTAGCCTAGATTTTTGTGCTGGTGTTTCTGAAGCAGGGCTTGAAGCTACAACCCTGACTCAGACGTGTGAGTGCCACCAACTGAGACATGGCTGATAACTTGCAAGTGAGATATGTTTGGAACATCTGGATCTCAATACTTATATTTAGCTGACAACAGAAACTACAGTGAAATGGGTTGTTGTGATGTTGAGCATGTTGAAATGCCACCCTTCCACATTTCCTATGGCTTTCCTTTGCTTACTGAGAATGTTATACCTCCCTTACCATATCCTTTTTTTTACTGGCATTCTCTCTTACTTCTCCTTTGCTATTCCTGAAACTATGGAGGTCAATTTGCTGCCTTCACATTGCTGAGTTCTTCCACTGGAAGCACATATCAGAAATCCACATGCACAATTTCTTGACTAGCAAAAACCAACAATGTGAAGTCAGAAAATTATTTCTTTCATGTCTGAATTTTCCCTCCTTTGTCCACATAATGACAAATGTGACTTGCCAATTCAAATAGCTTTTCTAATGTTCCCAAGTTCAAGTGTTCTTGTAAAATATTTAAGCAAATCAATACTTCTGCGCTTCCATTTGCACTGATTATGAACAAATTATTCAAAAATCCATCTCTATCAGCACTGTGGGTGCACCTACACCACAGAGGCGGCAGCGGTTTAAGAAGGTAGCATGCCACCATCTTCTCAAGGGCAATTAGGGCAATAAAAATGCTGGCCTAGCCAGCAGCACCCACATCCCATGAAAGAAAAGAAATCCCTTTGTGTAATGTTCCCCTGGGCAGCTGGCAGCCATGCTTTCATGGAGCATGGGTAAGAGATAGGATAACAACAGAGTAGACCTGATACTCTGAGCAGGGATACATAAGAGTATTGCTGGGATCACAGGAATGCGGTTTAAGCCCTTTTACTCTTATTAATGGGGCAATTAATCAATTTGGTACTTCTGCGAAGTAGCCTAATTTTTATGGAGCATGAGAAAAGCATCTGTACCAGATACCTGAACTTCTGCTATAAACTTCCAGCAGATGAGATTACCTAATTGGACCAAGATGTTATATTATCCCAAAGATGTTTTAAATAATAATTACATTCAATGTTTGTCTTATCTTCTCTGACATTCTTTATCACTTTCTTTCAATTGTCTTTGTAATATAACCATTCCTCCTGCCTAGTAATCTTCTGAATGATTTGAAAACCTTTCACTTATCCCTATTCCTAATACTTCTCTCCCATTTTAAACATATCTGTTGTCTTTTTTTAATTAGGCTAAAATAATTTTGATGGTAACCTTGGAAATATGTTGTTAAATACTTCCCAGTTTTCTACAATAGTTCTGCCAACCATTGTTCTTTTCAAATTGACCTTTATTTTTAAAAACCTGTTTCATTCTTGTGAAGTACACTCTTTTTAAGTCTAATATTTTTGTGTCTCGTATTTTGCTGGCACGATCTTTTTGCATAAGCATGCAGTTATAATGATGAGATGATTCCTGTCTATATGATAACTGCGCTATAGTTCCAAGTCAGGAAGGTGTGTGGCTTGGAGAGAAGCTTGCACATGGCGGTGTTCCCATGCATCTGTTGCCCTTGTCTTAGATAACTAGGTTTTATACCTGGTTAATAAAGACTAAATCCAGAATAGCTGCTGATCATGATAGTGTTCAAAGAACAAAGTGTGGGCAGGATTGTTCAGACCGGGAGAATGGGATGACCGCCCCCACCCCACAAAGGGCAGCTAAGCGCGGTCCGCCACTTACACAGGGGACGAGTGGCAGAGGAAGGGGGGAGGTGGTTGCTGCACAAAGCTTATGGGGCGACATGAAGTTGGACATACCCTGCATAAACCACATTTCTTGGGCCTCTCTGTTTTTTTTCTATATATATTGCATTGTAAGCACTTTATCTTATGATCTAGTCAGCCACATTATTTAAACATGTCAGGTATTTTTTAAGACCATTTAACTGCTCATACTTGATTAAAATGTATCACCATGGTATACTGAATGGTTCTGAAAGGCATCAGATGATGCAACCGTTCATTTGCCTCCAAATTTCTAGCCAGTAATTTCATTAATATCTGTAACAAGGCGTAAAAGGAAGTTTTTGCATCCCTTTTTAGTCACTTTCCAAGCTAGGTAGCCAAACTCACGTTTGAGTAATCGCTCAGTATCAATCTCTTTTTGTTAATTTTTACATATGCAACACCGTTAGTTCACCTCATCCTCCATATAGTAACTGATCCGCTCTCTCCTCAGTATCTTCAACTTTTGCACTGTCAAATAAATCACTGTCCTATTAGCCAACTTCTTATGACAAAACAAAGTTTCTAAATCTCTTGTTCATACAGGGGTAGATTCTTGTCTCGACTGCCTTCACGGTAATCTGACTAGGAGGATCGCACATTTTTTAAAGAATCTACCAGATTTTCAACAGAAACAACTTCCATTTATATAGGAACTTTTAATGTATGAAAACACCTCAAAAAGCTTCAAAAGAGCATAATCAGACAAAAAAAGGACAATGAGCCAATCCAGATAATAGTAAGAGGGTAAATAAAAACTTGGCCAGTTAGATTTAAAGAGAATTTTAAAGAAGGAGGAGAGAGGGAAAGAGATCAATAAGCTTAAAGAAGGTTTAAAATAGTTTACCAGCATACATTTTGGAGGCTCGGCCTCCAAAGATGACATGAAGGAAGTGATGGAAGCAAAACAGCCCAGAGCTGGATGAACACAGAGCATTTGGAGGGTTGAAAGACTGGGGAAGGTTGCAGAGATAGGGGTGGGTGAGGCCCTGGAGATAATTGAATACTGGATTGAGAATTTTAGAATTCAGATTCCTTTGTCTCATTTCTCTTCTCTCACGGAAGGAAAAACAGTTCAGACCAATATTCTTATTTCTCAGTTTTTATTGTTTTTGCGTTCTAATCAATTGTTTCTTTTTTATTTCCCCGGGTATCACTGTGGCCTTGTTAAGGGGAGGCGGTGGCATAGTGGTAATGTCACTGGACTAGTAATCTAGAGGTGGGAGCTAATGCTCTGGGGATATGGGTTCAAATCCATCCCCTATGGCAGCTGGTGGAAATTATAGTCAGTTAATAAATCTGGAATTAAAAGGCTAGCCTGGGTAACAGTGACCATGAAAACATTGTCAATTGTTGTTACAAACACATCTAGTTCACTAATGTCTTTTTAGGGAAGGAAATCTGCCATCCTTTCCTAGATTGGACTACAAAAGACTTCAGCCCACAGAAATGTGGTTCCCTCTTCCCTCTGAAATAGCCTAGTAAGCCATTCAGTTGTACCAAACTGCTACAAAGCCTACAGAAAGGAATGAATCTGGATGGACCACCTGACACCAGAAATGACAATGGTAAACCCAGCCCTGTTGACACTGCAAAGTCCTTCTTACTAACTTCTGGGGACTTGTGCCAAAATTGGAAGAACTGTCTCACAGGCTAGTCAAGCAACAGCTTGACAGAATCATACCTTACAGACAATATGCCAGACATCACTATCACCATCCCTGGGTGTGTCCTGTCCCACTGACAGGACAGACCCACTAGAGGTGAGGGCACAATGGTATACAGTCATGAGGGAATTGCCCTGGGAGTTCTTAACATTGACTCTGGACCCCATGAAGTCTCATGGAGTCAAACATGGGCAAGGAAACCTCTTGCTGATTACCATGTACTGCCCTCCATCAGCTGTATAATCAGTACTCCTCTGTGGAGAACATCACTTTGAGGGTGGCAAGGATGCAGAATGTATTCTGGGTGGGGGACTTTTAGTGTCCATCACCAAGAGTGGCTCAGTAGCAACACTCCTGACAGAGTCCTAAAGACATAGCTGCTAGACTAGGTCTGCAGCAGATGGTGAGGGAACCGACAAGAAGGATAAACCTATTGACTTGTCCTCACCATTCTACCTGTCACAGAAGCATCTGCCCATGACAGCATTGGTAGGACTGAACACTGCATAGTCCTTGTGAAGACAAAGCCTCATCTTCACATTGAGGATATTCGGCACTGTGTTGTGTAACACAACCACTGTGCTAAATGGGATAGATTTCAAAAAGGTCTAACAACACATAACTGAGCATCCATGAGGCGCTGCAGGCCATCAGCAACAGCAGAATTGTATACAATCACAATCTGTAAGCTCATGGCACAGCACATCCCCTACTCTACCATCACCATCAAGTCGGGGGATCAACCCAGGTTCAATAAAGAGTTCAGGAGGGCATCCCAGGAGCATCAGGCATACCTAAAAATGAGGTATCGACCTGGTGAAGCTGTAACACAGAACTACATGCATGCCAAACATCAAACGCAACTTGTGATAGACAGAGCTAAATGATCCCACAACCAACGGATCAGATCTAAGCTCTGCAGTCCTGCCACATCAGTCATGAATGGTGATGGACAATTAAACAACTAACAGGAAGAGGAGGCTCCACAAATATGCCCATCTTCAATGATGGAGGAGCCCAGCACATCAGTGAAAAAGATAAGAGTGAAGCATTCGCAACAATCTTCAGCCAGAAATTTTGAGTGGATGGACCATCTCGGCCTCCTCCAGAGATCCGCAGCATCACAGGCACCCATCTTCAGCCAATTTGCTTCTCTCCACGTGATAGCAAGAAATGGCTAAAGGTACTGGATACTGCAAGGCTATGTGCCCTGACAATATTCGAACAATAGTATTCCAGAACTTGTCACATCCCTAGCCAAGCTGTTCCAGTACAGCTACAACATTGGCATTTACCAGACAATGTGGAAAATTGCTCAGGTATGTAATGTCCACAAAAAAACAGGAAAAATTCAACCCGACCAATTACTACCCTGTCAATCTACTCTTGATCATCAGTAAAGTGATGGAAGGTGTCATCGACAGTGCTACAAGGAGTACATGCTTAGCAATAACCTGCTGACTGACGCTCAGTTTGGCTTCTGCCAGGGCCACTCAGCTCCTGATCATACTACGGCTTTAGTCCAAACATGACAAAAGAGCTGAACTTAACAGATGAGGTGAGAGTGATTGCCCTTGACATCAAGGCAGCACTTGACTGAGTATGGCATCAAGGAGCTTTATCAAAACTGGAGTCAATGGGAATCAGGGAGAAAACTCTCTGCTGGTTGCAGTCATATCTAGCACAAAGGAAGGCGGTTGTGGTTGCTGGAGGTCAATCACCTCAGCTTCAGGACATCACCACAGGAGTCCCTCAGGGTAGTGTCCTTGGCCCAACTATCTTCAGCTGCTTCATCAATGACCTTTCCTCTTTCATCAGGTCAGAAGTGGGGATGTTCACTGATGATTATACAATGTTCAGCACCATTTCTAACCCTTCAGGTACTGAAGCATTTGCGGCAAGACCTGGGCAACATTCAGGCTTGGGCTGATAAGCAGCAAATAACATTTGCACCACACAAGTGGCAGGCAATGACCATCTCCAATAAGAGACAATCCAACCATTTCCTCTTTACTTTCAATGGCACCATCGCTGAATTCCCCACTTCAAAATCCTGGGGGTTACCATTGACCAGAAACTGAAATGGAGCAGCCATATAAGTACTGTGGCTACAAAATCATGTAGAAGGCTGGGAATTCTGTGGATAGTAACTCACCTCCTGACTCTCCAAAACCTGTCCACCATCTACAAGGCACAAGTCAAGAGAGTAATGGAATTCTCTCCACTTGCCTGGATGTGTGCAGCTCCAACAACAGTGAAGAAGCTGGATACCATGCAGGACAAAGCAGTCCGCTTGATTTGCACCACATCCACCACCTCCAACATTCACTCCCTCCACCACCGATGCACAGTGGCAGCAGTGTCTACCATCTAGAAGATGCACTGCAGGAACTCACCAAGGCTTGTTCGGCAGCACCTTCCAGACCTCTACCATCTAGAAGGACAAGGGCAGCAGATGCATGGGAACACCATCAAATGGAATTTCCCCTCAAAGCCACACACCATCCTGACTTGGAAATATATTACTGTTCATTCACTGTTGCTGGGTCAAAACCCGAGAACTCCCTCCCCAACAGTACTGTGGGTATACCAACAGCATATGGGGTGAAGGGGTACAAGAAGGCAGTTCACCACCAGCTTCTCAAGGGCAATTAGGGATGCGCAATAAATGCTGGCCTAGCCCACACCCCATGAAAATTTTAAAAATAAAATCACTCTTTTTCTCCTCAGCAGCACCTTTAGCGTTGTCCAGTATCTTGAACTGGTTTGGAGTCCCAATTTTCTGCCTTATTCCACTGATCTAATTGCTTTTATCATTGTTATCATTCACTGTGTGCCTTCCAAATGGACACTTTGTTCTTGCCCATTCCTTCATGTGCTTCACACAATGACAATATTAGACACATATCATTAATGAACTCACTGAGCTCACTTCGCACATAAACTCTACATCAACTTGCTCAGAATCTTAATTTTCAGGCAATGTCATAACAAAAAGCCTGCTTGACCTCCACATCACTGACTACAGTAAATATGCCACATGCAGAGATAATTGGTCTTGTGTCATGTCCGTCGAGCATATAGAGTAGTCACAATTACAATGGCAGATAACTTCTAGAACTCCTTTTGTTATGGATGAGAATAATAATCCTGTGATGGAGTGCTGGGATTTTAGTAGTGGCACAAATTAATTACTGACATTTACTTTCCACAGAGTTATGCAAATTAGGGAATGAAATCCAGCACATATCAGGTTGAAAGGAATTCCAAATTTACCAAAAAATGTGTATTTTTTTCATGTTTCACTGTCTCTGCAGCACAGGACTGAGGTGATATTTGTCAGAAAGTAATGTAACACTGCTGATGTCTACAAAAATGGAACAGAAATATGCTGGGATGGAATTTCCACCAGGGATCCCCAATCCCTGCAGCAACTTTGATGGAAGATTGACAAAGTGTCAGAGAAACTGAAAGTCTGGAAGTTCCATTGAGATTATGGTGGGATATTGGAAGTAACCTCATGGAAATCACCAGCAACTATGATTAGAAGGTAGCATGCAAGTATAAATCATTAATAATGTATTTTTCACATTTATCGTATAGTAACAAATTTAGAGACAAATTTTCATCTCAAGGTGTAAAGCAGTTCTAAATTAGTTTGCAATGCTTTAAGCTTCAATAGAATCTTAAGTGTTAATTGTGCTTAATTGTATGGTTTAAACTTGTTTGAATAATTATTCACAACTCCAGGTGCAAATTCAGATGGCTCTAAGAATGATATTATTGGTGAAGAAATGTTTTAGAAGTCAAATTTAAGGCTGGGGACAATTAAAGGAGAGTATCGCATGGAAAGGGATAAAAATTCTGAAAGTTTCTGGAGACCATTACAAACCCTTCCACAGCCTTTTCCGCGGCTAAAGGGTCAAAGAATGAAGATGCAGCTGGCCAAAGGGAAGTACAGATATGAGTCTGCAGACCAGTGATGGTGCAAGTTAACACAGGACGTCCTCTTTGATGGCTACTGGAGTTAAAGCAGCCCTACATGAGAAATTTGCAAGGATTACACTCTGCTCCATCAAAGTGCAATCAAATAGATCAACACATGGCCTGGAGCGGTTCAATAAGGCAGCTCCCCTCCAACTTCTCAAGGGTAATTGGATAGGAATGGGTAGGAAATACTGGTGTATCAGCGACGCCCACATCTAGTGAACGAATAAAGAAAAACAGCATCATGCCACCAAGAAGGTGCAACCAAACGTAAAGCTGGCTTTACGTATATGTGATATCTCCCTGAGTCAACATCTGCAGGTTTGCTTACTGCATATAGCACACTTCAGCATTTGCTGATCCAGATCATGAGAAAGCAGATTTCCCAGGTCAAAAATGGATGGTGCAATCTGTGCAGGTGTTGACAAACAGACAATATTTATCTTCATAGAGCAACGCTGGTAAATACCATAAAATATAAGGGATGTTTATCAGTTTTGCTCTATTGAGTGGGAGAAAAAGAGAATAAATAAGTAGTAAATATTCTTTGGATTCACCTTTTAGCAAGGGTTTGTCCAAAACTACAATGCATGGGGCTAGGTTTTATTCTGTTATTTCACCTCAAATTGTTGGATAGCGGTAGGGATCGTGGAAAAGTTGGGTGATGTCTCCAACTGCTGCTGCCCCACCCACACCTCAGTTTTTCACAGTCATGCCACAGCTGCAGCTCACTGTTCTTTCCCTCACCACTTCCCCCATCCCCACCACCCATCCCCAGCCATCCATTGGTCAGTAGATGAGATCAGGTTCCCATTGCATTTACTTCAGTCAGCCCCTTTTACAGCATTTCTCCAGGGTGACCAGGTTAAAGGTGGCAGTAGGTCCACCTGTATTGGTGCATTGATACCACTATCTGCTGATGGAGGAGGTGGTGGCATTCTAAAAGAGGCCTCCCCTTTTTTCAGAGTCCCAGTTCTTAATTTTAGAGATAGCCTCTGCCAAGACCTAGAAACAGATGTGTCCATTTATATCTATGGGCCTCTTCTTCCCCTTCCATTGCACCAGGAGATGTCTTCTCTTGCTGCACCAGTCAGCTCCCTCTTGAAGTTGGCTCTTCCCACTTGGTGCTACATTGCATGGTTAATTAATCCCAATCCAGGAAGAAGGGTTTTAGGTTAGGGTGAATTTAGTCTGATCCCATGACTACTCTGTCCCAAAGTATGACATCCCATTCCAATACCTGCAGAAGTTGTCATAAGATACAGGTCAGAGGTATTTCCTGTGGCTGCTATACAAGAAAGTTTTGTTGCCACCTCAGAGTGTGTCCTATTGTAGGAGGGTCCACAGCCCTGCAAAGGTCAATGAGAAGGTTTCAAGGGGTCCGCCAAATCTTCAGATTGTTTTAAAACTATTTCATGTTGACTTGCTGACACTTTATATTTGATCACCACCGTGGTGATGAAACAATTCCTTAGACCTTTTCGACCTACAATTTAAAGAATTGAAAAACCCCTGTCAAGGATGAAGTTGTCAGGCAGACTTTTAGTACTTGTATGCAGGAGAGACAAAGAGGTCCATTTGTGCAGAGGCAGCCTGCTACCCAGACCAGTGAAGGATCTGATATTTCTGGTTCAGCAGCGCCTTTGCCTTTTCCATTCTGTGTGACAGGCTTTGAATTTTGCCCTTGTAGTCAGCTTATTAAATAAAATTAATTCCTGAATGTGTCAGATCGATGCAAAGGGATTAACCAAATATCTTACCCTGACGCTTGCCAGAATGATTGTTAAGGTGTGCAGTTTTGCAACATTTCTCATTTTAAGTCTGCACACAGCCTATTGCCCATGAAATGATTTGACAGCCCGTGCAATGAAGTTACAGACCGCCTGGTTTCAAATATGATTGTAATGTCAGGGTATTGATTTTGAGAGGTGAATTTATCAGACATTGGAGTATAATCAGTTTAATCTCACTCTGAAGCTACAGAGGAGGCAATGGCATAGTGGTAACAGCACTGGCTGAGTAATCTAGAGGTCTAGGGTCATACTCTGTGGGCATAGGTTCAAATCCCAACATGGCAGCTGGTGGAATTAAAATTCAATTAATAAAGCTAGTCTAATGGTGGTAATGCAGTTTTTGTAAAAGCCCATCTGGATCACTAATACTGTTTTAAGTAGGAAATCTGCTGTCCTTACCTGGTCTGGCCTACATGTTACTCCAGATCTACAGCAGACTCCTAAGTGACCTAATAAGCCACAGAGTTGTATCAAACTGCTAGGAAGCCTAAAAGGGATGACACTGGAAGGACCACCTGGCATTGACTTAGGCACCGGAAATGACAACAGCAAACCCAGCCCTGTCGACCCTGCAAAGTCCTCCTTAGTAACATCTAGGGGCTTGTGCCACAATTGGGAGAACTATCCCTCGGACTAGACCAGCAACAGCCTGACATAGTCATATTCAGGAATCGTACCTTGAAATGCCCCAGACACCCCCATCACCACGCCAGAGATGGTGGCACAGTGGGGAGGGAGTTACTTAACATAAATTCTGGCAATCCTTAACATCAACTCTGGACCCTATGAAGTCTCATGGCATTAGGTCTCATGGAGAAGGAAACCTCCAGCTGGTTACCACCTATCATCCTTCCTCAGCTGAATCATCCTCCATGTTGAACACAACCTGAAGGAAGCATTGAGGGTGGAAACGATGAAGAATGTACTCTGGGTGGGGGGACTTTAATGTCCATCACTAAGAGTGGCTCGGTAGCACCACTACTGACCAAACTGGCCACATCCCTATGTCCCCCTCCCTATGGCTCCTTGTCCTTTTGAGCAGTGTTTGTGTCACTCAGATGTGAAAGTTTTCAGCACAAGATAAAGGCAGGTATCTGATGGTCCAGCCTCACACTCCCCGGACACATTACTGATGCCTGCACATCGGCGGTGCTTGTCATTGCTGCCAGAATGTCATGGGCAGGCATCATAGAGTTCCATCATTCTCTCTGTAGTTCTCAGCACCCTTAAGGTGGGGCTGACACCCATCTCTTCAGCATTTGTGACCAGTGACACTGTACTCCTGAAGGGGTCAGGTGCTGAAGGCTGACAAATGATCAGGTGCATTTAAAGCTTCATGGCTGCGTCTCCATGATATGACCCTGATCACATAGCGCAAGCGAGCTGCCCTCAGCCAGATGGGAGTCAGGCATTCTCAGAGACTGTGTGAAGATCTATGGATTGTCCTCACTGCATGTTGCCATCATCCCCCTGTGATCAAGCGAATATTAGGTCCCTCACTGCATCTCCATGACAAAGCCTTATCACAGAGGGTATGTGCGTTGCCATAAGCCAGACTGGAGTCTGACTTTCACAGGTGCAATTTGAGGATCTATGGTGCCTCATCACTGCATGTCTTCATCATCCTCTACAAATCTAGCAGCTATGAGGGCCTCATGAGCATACCTGCCCCATTAGGGGCATCATCGTTGCCTTCAAATACCTCCTCACTCTCATCCCCGTCGACATCCTCCTCATTGGAGGAGACCTCCAGCTCCTCCTTCTCCTCCTCAGCCAGCTCCTACCCCATTGCAGCACCAGGTTGTAAAGGGCACAGCAGACAACGATGTGTGACACCCTCTGTGGACTGTATTTCAGGGCTCCACCAGGCACCGGAACCTCATTTTCAGCATCCGATGGTTTGCTCTGCCAAGTTGCGAGTTGCAGCATGAGCCTCAATAAAGCATCGCTCTGCTGCAGTCTCAGGCCGCTGCACAGGTGTCATCAGCCACGGCGTCTGCAGGTAGCCCCTGACACAATGAGCCATCCCTGCAGCCTCTGTGGACCCTGGAAGACGACAGAGATCTGGGCCCGACTGAGAATGACAGAGTCATGCTCATTCTCTGGGAACCATATGCAGACCTGCCAGATATACTTGTGTTGGTCACACACCAGCTGCACATTCAGCAAATGGAAGCCCCTGTGGTTGACATAGTTGACCGCTTGTTCCGATGGAGATCTGAGCACCATGTGGGTGCAGTCGATCGCACCCTGCGACAGGTGGCGAGAGAACCAACAAGAGGGAAAAACCTAATTGACCTCATCCTTACTAATCTAACTGTCACAGGTACATCTGTCCAAGACAGTACTGGTAGAAGTGACCACCACACTGTCCTTGTGGAGATGAAGTCTCGACTTCCTGTTGAGGACATCCTCTATCATGTTGTGTGGCACTACCACCATGCTAAGTTGGATAGATTTTGAACAAATCTAGCAGTGCAAAACTGGGCATTTATGAGAGAGGCTGTGAGCCATCAACAGCAGCAGAATTGTACTCAACTGTAATCTCATGGCCTGGCATATCCCCCACTCTACCATTAACATCAAGCCAGATGATCAACCCTGGTTCAATGAAGAATGCAGGAGGGCATGCCAGGAGCAGCACCAGGCATACCTAAAAATGAGGTGTCAACCTGGTGAAGTTGCATGCCAAATAGTTGAAGCTGCATACGGTAGGCAGAGCTAAGTGATCCCACAACCAAAGGATCAGATCTAAGCTCTGCAATCCTGCTACATCCAGTAATGAATGGTGGTGGAAAATTAAACAACTGACTGGAGGAGGAGGCTACACAAATATCCCCATCCTCAATGACAGGGGAGCCCAGCACATCAGTGCAAAAGACAAGGCTGGAGCATTTGCAGTGTTCTTCAGCCAGAAGTGCCAAGTGGATGATCCATTTCCCCCTCCTCCTCAGGTCCCCAGCATCACAGATGCCAGTCTTCAGCCAATTCAATTTACTCCACCTGATATTAAGAAAAGGATGAAGGCATTGGATACTGCAAAGGCTTTGGGCCCTGACAACATTCCGGCGATCATACTCCAGAACTAGCCACGCCCCTAGCCAATCTGTTCCAGTACATCTACAACACCGGTCTCTACCCAACAACGTGAAAAATTGCCCAGGCACGTCCTTTCTACAAAAAGCAGCACAAATTCAACCCAGCCAATTACCGCCCTATCAGCTTATGCCACAAAGATAGGTAGGAAAGTAAGTTGCGAAGAGAACATAAGAAGCTAGAAAGGGATATAGATAGTTAGGTGAGTGGGCAAAGATCTGGCAAATGGAATATAATGTGGGAAAATGTTAAAATGTCCATTTTGGAAGGAAAATAAAAAATAAGCACATTATCTAAATGTTGAGAGATCACAGAACACTGAGATGCTGAGGGATCTAGGTGTTCTAGTTCATGAATTGCAAAAGGTTAGTATGCAGGGGCAACAAGTAAATAGGAAAGCTAATAGAATATTATCTTTTATTGCAAGGGGAATTGAATACAGAAGTAAGGAGGTTATGCTTCTGTTATAGAGGACTGTATAAGACTATATGTGAGACTATATGTGGAGTACTGTGTACAGTATTGGTCTACTTATTTAAGGAAGGATGTAAATGCATTGGAAGCAGGTCAGAGAAGTTTTACTAACTAAAACTTGGAATGGTAGGTTTTCTTATGAGGAAAGGTGGGACGGTCTAGGCTGGTATCCGCTGGAGTTTAGAAGAGTAAGAGACGACTTGATTGAAACATTTAAGATCCTGAGGGGTCTTGACAGGGTGGATGTGGAAAGGATGTATCCTCTTGTAGGAGAATCTAGAACTAGGGGTCACTGTTAAAAAATAAGGGATTGTATATTTAAGACAGAGATGAGGAAATTTCTTTTCTCTAAGAGGATTGTGAGACTTTGGAACTCTCTCCCTCAAAAGGCAGTGGAAGCAGATTCTTTGAATATCTTTAAGGTTGAGGTAGATCCTTGATAAGCAACAGGATGATAGGCTATTAGGGGTGGGCAGGAATGTGGTGCTGGGATTAAAATCAGATCAGCAATGATCTTGTTGAATTGTGGAGTAGACTCGAGGGGCCAAGTGGCCTACTCCTGCTCCTAATTCCTATGTTCTACTCTCGATCTTCAGCGAAGCAATGGAAAGTGTCTTTGGCACTGCTATCAAGCAATAACTGAGCAAATATTCAGAAATAACCTGCTCACTGACACTCAGGACGAATTGTCCCAGATTTGCACTAAGTGCAGTAGCGGGTGGGAAAAAAGACGTTTTATCCACCGGTCGCCATGGCAGCATTTCACACCATATTGTCCCATTCCCGCCTCATTAATTATGCATTCCTGAGAAACATGTCATTTTCATGGTGGGCGGGCTGTCATTCACCTGCCACATCATCACCCCACTGCTTCATCACAACGGGCACCATACTTAAAGTGCAGCCATGTGCACACCTCTCAGTGCTCCCAGACAAGGACTGCTGCAAAAAAGACAAAACCCCGAAAAGCAAGAAGACTGCAGCCCCCAGGTTTAATGCTGCATCCCTCAAGCGCCTTTTGGACGCAGTGATGCCCTCTATCTCCACTCTGGCCACAGGATGGGCAGCAACATCACTAATTCAGCATGGGAGGTGGTAGCAGCTGTGGTCAGCACCAACGTCCTATAAAAGAAGACAGCCACCCAGTCTTCTCATCACTCTAAACGCACACATTCACAAACCCATCACACATGGTCCTCACTCACAGCCAATTTAAGGGACATCACTATTCACTCTCTCATACAAACCTCACTGTCCTTATCCCATCAGTGGGACCACTCACTAGCCACACATACCATCTGGCCTGGCAGGTGTCCTGCTTACATTCTCTCCATCTCCATTCATGCAGAACAAGCTGACACACAACAAGACAGAGAGGTCGCAGAATGGTGGAGGAATGCCTGAAATCAAGGTCCTCACAGACTTTGAAAACAGCCATCCAGCTGTCCAGCGAGGATCTGGACCATTCCTGTGCTGACGGTGAGGTCAGCACTGCTCTACCATGTGAAGATCCAGCAGCTCAACATCCATCAGACAACCATGCTGTGAGTGATGTGTCCTCTTTCACAGGCCACTGCCGTGCACTAATTATCTCCCCTTGCTTTCGCAGGCACATCTGGGAAACAGCTGACAGAGTCCACGACCCAGGGCCTCCAATAAAGCCCTGAAGAAATTTCTGAAAAGGAATCTGAAGGCACCCTCCCTGAAGTCCCATCACAGCCCTCACCCACACCCTCCTCCAGCACAGAGATACACACCTCAGTGGGACCTAGCTTTAGAGTAGATTTGGGAATCACAATCTGGTGAGCACGTCACACTTTCTGATCCACAGCAGGCAGTGTCAGGTAATTCCTACATCCGCCACACTCAAAGGACTGCTGGAGGCTAGAATTCTGTTGAGTCAGAGTTAGGTCTCTGGACTTGGTCATGTCACAGCTGCTGGAACTGCAAAGGAAAGCTCAGGAACATCAGGAAGGGATGTCCGCTGTTCTCCTCAGATTGCAAGGCATGATTGAGGAGTCCATCTGTCTTGAGATTGAGGTGATAGAGCTGGCAGCCAACACACCAAGGTCGACACTGGTAGGACAGAGCCTGCCAAGGAGATGTTGGTCCAGGACATCATTCCTGCACTGCTGTGTGGGCTGAACTCCATCGCTGATGCCATAGTTGGACTCCAACTGTATTACTCAAGGGAGGTGTAGGGCAGCTCGACCTCACTCCAGCTGCTCCTTCTCCTCAAGGAGTCAGTCAGGGGCCTTTGGGCACCCAGAGGGAGGAGGATCATCAGGTGCATACACTGAGCCATCCACCCAGCTGACTCCGGGGGTGTCCATCCCATCCGAATCCCCTCTTCCTGTGACCTCAGCAGCTCCAGCTCCACAGGCCGAGGAGGATTCTACTCCCACACAACAACATCCCCAAAGCAGGCCAGGCTCCTCCAAGTCTCGGCCCTCCAGAGGACTCCTGTCAAGGTCATTGCAGAAAGTGCGTAGCAGTCAGCAGGCTGCCTCCACCTTCATAGTGGATGTCTGGGGAGCACCAAGACATAGGGGCAGGGTTAGGAAGGTTAAGAAGATGTAGTTGCACAGCCTGGGCATGGGTATTAATCACTTGTACATAATGTTCTCTATTGTCAATAAACTCCCAAGGATGCCTCCCTGCCTATGGCTCCTTGTTCTGATGAGCAGTGTTCTGAGAAACCTTTTTGCACAAGATAAAGGCAGGTGACTCAGTCCAGAGCCTCTTTCTTGTGCTTTGTGCAGCCTCCAGACCAAATTGATGGTTTGGCCTCACACTCACTGGACACATCCCTGATACCTGCACCTCCATGGTGTTTGTCATTGCTGCCAGACAATGATACGTGACACCCCCTGTGGACTATATTCCAGACCTCCACCAGACAGGCGCAGGCACTGGAATCTCATTTTCAGCATCCTAATGGTTTGCTCCACCAAGTTGCAAATTGCAGCATGAGACTCATTATACTGTCACTCTGCTGCAGTCTTCAGTCATATTCTCCGCGGATAGCCCTTGTGCCTGAAGAGCCATCCCTGCAGTCTCTGTGGACCCTAGATGACGTCAGGGATCTGTGACTGACTGAGAATGTAGGAGTCGTGGACACCCAAATGGAAGCCCTTGTGGTTGACATAGTTGACCGCTTGTTGCCAGGCAGATGTGAACACCACGTGGGTGCAGTCAATGGCAGCCAGCACCTGTTGGAACCTTGAGATCTGGGCAAACCCCAGTACTCTTGCTTCCTGGCTATTCACAAATATGGCATCCGCAACCTCATGGATACATTTGCGGGTGAAGTCTTGTGATATCCCACAGAGGTCACCTATGGAACCCTGAAAGCAGCTGGGGTGTAAAAATTGACCGCAGCAGTCACTTTCACAGCCACTGGCAGTGGATGCCCTCCATGTCCCTGTGGCGTCAAAGCCTGCAGCAGGTGGAAGATATGACCGACTAGTTCCATAGACATGTGCAGTCTTCGGCGACACTGGTTATCGGTCATCTTCAGGAATGAAAGGCAGTGCCTTTCATCACTGGGTCTAGCTAGGAGCTAGGTGCTGAACAGCAACGGCTCGCTGTGACTCTTCAGGGGTGTGTGCAGGACCTCTGCAGAGCCAGGCATCTCAGTCACCCTCTTCTCCTTCGTCTTTGCTCTCTGTAAATCATGAGGCATACAGCTAGGTCACCAGGTTCCATGCTCCTGATGTACTTAACTGCAGGATGAAAGAGAGAGACATGTGGGTTAGCTTGGGTGTTCTAACAGCTTCTCTTGTTTAAGTCTGAAGGCCCCTTAAAGCATCCCAGAGAGTGCTGGCAACCACTTAGATGGCCAGAATTTAGTGCACTGCGTGACTGCCCGAAATCCCACCCTTCTCCACCCCACTGGACTACATGCTGTGCTCTCAGCTCAGGCACAGGCATTCTGCTAACACGCATTGCATGGCTGCACCATTAGCTTGAACCATAGGGGAGACTGGTCCAAATCGGAATGGTGACATTGCAAGAGGCTGTGAGCACCTCCACCAGTGACTGCTGTACGGCCAGCTTTCTCAAGGAGATCGTACAACCTGCTCAGTCATGCAACTGTTCTGCAGTCCACTAAAATGCTCATTACTTTGCACCCAAGGGGTGAGAAACCCTGGAACACTTTGTGACAATTTCATCCCTCTGCATTACTTGAGTGGGTAAATAATCTAAAAGCCGGGCTCCAGGCATGTCAATGTGGCTGCGTCTGAACTGTCTCAGCTGCGGAGGACTGGTCACTTTATACAAGGTTTCCCTAATGTGTGCGCTACCATCAATTCCAGTGCAGCCCATTTCACCGCCATTGCCCCCCTTCCCAACTCACCTCAACTGCAGTGCAGCGCTTTCCCCCACAATGTGCCTCAACCTTGAAGTCAAATAGGCGACACTGGCAAGCATTGCGCAATGTTAATGGGCACTCACCTCCCAGTCTCTTCGAAGTGCAGCTTTCCAAGTTCACGCTTTATATATGCACATTGGTGTGCAATCACGTCGACGTGCTCGGATGATCCAGCATGGGGGGATGATTCTGGTGTACTGAGCTTATATACTGATGTATTAAAATTAGGTCCCCAAAATGTAACCTACCATTGATGGGCAAAGCGAAAGATTACAAACTGGTTTCACACTGTTGTGAAACCAATTTTTGGCCTTGTCGCTATATTGTCCGCTTGTGCTGCCGAACACGCCCAACGCCAGCAGCATAGAAAATCCCACCCTCAGTTTGGGCTCTGCCAGGGCCCCACAGCTCCTGATCACATTACAGACTTTGTTCGAACATGGAGAAGAGATCTGAACGCCAAAGGTGAGGTGAGAGTGACTGCTCTTGACACCAAGGTAGCATTTGACTGTGGCATCAAGGAGCCCTAGCAAACCTGAAGTCAATGGAAATCGAGGGAAAACCCACCACTGGTTGGAGCCATACCTAATACAAAGGAAGATGGTTGTGATTACTGATAATCATCAAGAAGGCTACTGGAATGCTATCCTTTGTTACGAGAGGAATTGAACATAAAAGTAAGGATGTTATGCTCCAGTTATACAGGGCATTGGTGAGAACACATCTCGAATACTGTATGCAATTTTGGTTTCCCTCTTTAAGGAAGGATGTAAATGCATTGGAGGTGGTTCAAAGGAGGTTTACTAAATTGATACCTGTAATTGAGTGGGTTGTCTTATGAGGAAAGGTTAGACAAACTGTGCTTGTTCCACTTGATTTTAAAAGAATAAGGGGTGACTTGATTGAAGTATACAAGATCCTGAATGGTATTGACAAGGTGGATTTAGAAAGGATGTTTCCTCTGGAGAGTGAGTTCAGAACTAGGAGGCACTGTCTTAAGATTAGGGGTTGCCTTTTTAGAACAGGGATGAGGAGGGTTGTGTGAATTTGGTACTCTCTGCCTCAGAAGGTGGTGAACATGGGGTCATTGAATATTTTTAAGGCAGAGCTAGATAGATTGTTGTTAGGCAAGGGAACCAAAGGTTATCGGGAGTAGATAGGAATGCGAAACTAAAAAAAAAACACAAACAGATCAGCCATGATCTTATTGAAAGGCAAAGCATACGCAAGGGGCCAAGTTACCTACTTCTGCTGCTATTTCATATGCTTGTATGATATTGTTGCATGAGTTCCTCAGGGTAATGTCCTAGGCCCAACCATCTTTAGATGTTTCATCAATGACCTTCTATCCATCATAAGGTCAGAAATGGGGTTGTTCTCTGATGATTGCATAATATTCAGCACCATTCATGACTCCTCAGATACTGAAGCAGTCCATGTCCAAGTGCAGAAAGACCAGGTCAATATTCAGGGTTGAGCTTATAAGTGGCAAGTAACATTCTCGCCACACAAGTGCCAGGCAATAACCATCTCCAACAAGAGAGAATCTAGCTATCTCCCCTTTACATTCAATGACATTAGGATTGCTAAACCCCTCGCTATCGACATCCTGGGGGTTACCACTGACCAGAAACTGAACTGGACTATCCATATAAATACTGTGGCTACAAGAGCAGGCCAGAGGCTAGGAATCCTGTGATGAGCAACTGACCTCCTGACTGCCCAAAGCCTGTCAACCATCCACAAGGCAAAAGTCAGGAGTGTGATGAGATACTCACCACTTACCTGGATGAGGGCAGCTCCAACAACACTTAAGAAGCTTGACACAATCTGGCTAAAAACTATAATTTACTGCTTTAAAGTCACATAGCACCCCCAGCCCCCTCAATTTGCAATCATCCTGCTTAGTTTACAAATATTAAGATTGAATGTTGGGATACTAGGTTTCACTGATCTGGTATTGCAGGAAGTTTTCAGACATCAGAAACTGAATCCCAATATATCATTGTGAGACTACTGCAAAGTGTGGATTCAAATAATTATCTGATTGGGAATCAGTTTGATAGGTGCATGTTGGTTACCAAACATTTTAAAATCATAGATTACAAATAAAAATAATGTGTTCTAGTGTAGTTAAGTTTAAAAAGATGTGTTAACTTATTAAAGACCTTAATTGCTTGCTTGCCAATTTTCAGTAAATAAATCATGAAGAATCCTAACAAATATGCTCACATGACTTCTTGATTCTATCTGAGATTTGTAAGTTAAGCTTGTGAATTTAAGAAATTTGAAATCACAGATGTAAATATGAGTAAATGATTGTGCCGCGGATTAATTAATTTTCCAATGTGTACACCCTGACTATAATGTCAGAATTAATCAAATCTTTGCATAAATTCAATACTATTTGCAAATAAATTGTCTAAAAATAAAATCAGTTTAGATCTAATGTTGCTGGAGATGCTCATTCCTGGAAGGGGAATTTCTAGAATTATTGCTAAATAATGCTAATATTTTTGCAATATTTCCGAGTCACACATTTCTATTTTACTGGGGCTTCTGGGGAGGGGGAGTGTAGTTTCTGTGTATTTGTGCTAAAATAATATATCCGCTCTTTATAAATGGATTTAAGATATTGTTATATGAAATACTGAGAGTCTTCCATCCAGATAGGCTATATGAAGAATGATAAAAGCAAAATACTGCAGATGCTGGAAATCTGAAAGAAAAACAGAAAATGCTGGAAAAACTCAGCAGGTCTGACAGCATCTGTGGAGAGAGAAACAGAGTTAACGTTTCAAGTCCATATGACCCTTCTTCAGAGCTACAGAGAAGTGGAGATGTGATGAAATTTATACTGTTTAAGGGGGGTGGAGCAGGTGAAGCTGGATAGAAGGCCAACGATAGGTGAGAGCAAAGGAGAGATTGATGTTGATTAATGTTAATGAACTCAATGACTTAGCATTGAGTTCAGCAACTTCAGACCATGAACTCTCTCTTCCATCTTTACCCCTTTTTATCCCCTTTTTTCAAAATTCAATTTTTTATCCATTTGCTTTCATTTTTATTCATTTTTATATTTTATCCATTTATTCATTGTTTTATCTCCTTTTTACTCTCCCCCCTTATCTAATTTTAAACCCTTTTTTCCCCACCACTGCCCTCTCCCTCCCACCCCACCCCCACGAAGGCCATCTGTTCCTTCTTCATAACAAAAACAGAATTACCTGGAAAAACTCAGCAGGTCTGGCAGCATCGGCGAAGAAGAAAAGACTTGACGTTTCGAGTCCTCATGAATCCTAGGGATTTACCTAGTTCTGTTGATGGGTCATGAGGACTCGAAACGTCAACTCTTTTCTTCTCCGCCGATGCTGCCAGACCTGCTGAGTTTTTTCAGGTAATTCTGTTTTTGTTTTGGATTTCCAGCATCCGCAGTTTTTTGTTTTTATTTTTGTTACTTCTTCATGTTGTTCTTTCCGGAGTGCTTACTCCTGTTTTGCTATTATCACATTCTGCTTTTTACCCTTGTGCCCCTATCAGCACATTTTTTGCTCTTACCACTACCATTAACACTCCCATTATACTTTTGTTCATGTCAATCTCTCCTTTGCTCCCACCTATCCTTGACCTTCTATCCAGTTTCACTCGCTCCAGCCCCCTCTTAAACAGTATAAATTTCATCGCATTTCTACTTCTCTGTAGCTCTGAAGAAGGGTCATACGGACTTGAAACATCAACTCTGTTTCTCTCTCCACAGATGCTGTCAGACCTGCTGAGCTTTTCCTGCATTTTCCTGCATCTATTTGAAGAATGAAATCACTTCTACTCAGGCTGTACAGAAGTGATAGTTCTGCATTTCACAGAATCACAGCGCATAGAAGGTAGCCGATTGGCCCATTGTGCCTATGTCAGCTCTTTGTTTTACTGTGTAGCTGAGTTTTATATGGAATAAATGATTGTGCTGTATTATAGGGAATCTTTGAAAACTTTATGATGTGAGATGGGAGGACCATCAAAAGCAAAAAGTTTTAGAGCCCCTATCCTAGAGAATAATCAATACAAGCTATTCCAAAACAACCTGTCACAACACCACCTGCTGCTTTTGACTAAACAACAAGATTTGAAATGCAAAAACCTGGTGGCAGCTCTAATGCATTTTAAGTCAGAAGGCCCTTAATTAACCCACAATCGGTTTTTTGACCACTGGTCAAAATTGTATATAAATACTTTGAACCTAAGGTGGCGAATGGAGCAGCTGGTAGATGACCTTTACATTTTGAGATGTACATTCTGTTAAGAAGATTGTCAGTTCAAACAAAACTACTATTATCCAATGGCTAGAGGCTGAAACATTGACTGCAAAACCTGATGACCTCTGAAAATAGGTGCAGAAATTGCAAAGCACAATCAACCTGTGCTCATTGCTTCCAATACAGGCACGAGCTTTGTATTGCATGCTAATATAAATTATTGTGGTGTGCAGCTAGTGCTAAGCGTGCTGTTGAGTCGCTGCAGGGGGTGCAAGATTGTGAGGGGCTAGCATGAGTTAAAGTGAGCCTGCACTACATAAAAGCAACCTGCACTTCTCAAAGATGGAGCAGATCATGGAATGATATTGCCATGGAAAAGATACAAGAATGGCACAACCTGAGAAAGAGCAAGCATCAAGAATTTTCAATGCTGCACTGGAGGCATTAAGAAAGGTGAAGAGGAGGAGTGATGTCACCTATCCATAGGAGCTTTGGGGGCCTTCCAAACAAACTTTGCAAAGACAGTGGGACCAGGCAGCTGAGGAGGTCAATGCTGAGCACATGGATGCAATGCATCCTTGAATGTCATATCCCACCAACTGTTCCTCTAACCTCACACAGAGCTCAAAGCACCACACCCCTATCACAATCTCTATCAATTACAACTCAAACATAACATTCAAAGCTTCACCCTCACAGACTTAGCACTGCTACAAGCTACACCCCAAAATCTCACAGCTCAACACAATGCCAGCTATTCAACCATGGCAGCTACATCACTATCATGGCACAGCCGATGTTAAATCCTGAGCTGTTAAAATCCTAGAGGGAAACTTGAAACAACTGTCTTAACCAATTTTTGCAATCTGTATGTTTTGAGAGGCAGGCTTTGAATTCAATTATAATAAGACTACCAGGTCTCAGGGAGTTTTTATAAAACTAAATTAAACATTTATTAATTAAAAGATTGTAAGCACACATATATGTATAAAAATTACTACAATAATAACTTCCAAAAAAGCCCCCTGATTAATCTGACTCTCAGTTACACCTCCATTAAGGCAACAGTAAAACACATAAGTTTAAACAAACCCCTGACAATACACACTCTGTGGGCAGCCAAATTCAAAATGAGTTTCTTTCAGCTCTGGGTCCTTTCAGACAACGGCTTGAGGCTTACAGGCTGGAGGCTTTAGATTTTTGAATCCCCCTTTTTACCAAAAGCCTTCTCTTCCTTTATATGTATTTTCCTCTTTGAATGTAAATTCTCATTGTATCACTAGGTTTTTTTGAACCTTACCTCTTCTAACACTAAAACCCTTTCATAACACCAATTTTATTAGCAAGCGTTAGAAAAAGTAAACACATTTGTTTGGCTTCTTCAGGCTAAGTGTAGTATTTCACCCATTCTTTTGAATGGTTTATTTAAAAATGCAAATTGCCCCCTTTCCACTTCATTTTGTAACATCCATATGTTTACCTAATTAATATTTGAAACCTTCTCTTCTATACAACAAAGCTTCTAGACCAGCTGGCTATAATCCAAGTAAGACACACACACACATTGACACAGATGCCACTAGAACTCTATTTTTAAATAATTTCCAATAACATTATGGACATTATTATATCTTCTTGACAATCACCCAAACACATTTCACAACACTCATTGACAACTTCCCTCCCTGTTGCAGGGTAAAAAGGGGGTACAACAAAGGCAGCACCACTTAACCAGAAGGGGACAGGCATGAATGTTTGTCCTCATCCCAGTGGAGGAGTGGGCATGATTGAGGCGTGGCCAGTGCTGGAGTTGAAACCATCGAAGAGGCCGGGTGTGCTCATATCTAATCCTCCTTCTCACATCCCATTCCTCATTCAGTGCACAATCTCTTTTGATTTGCAAGCTACAGCTGGTGTAAGCATGCTCCTGCCTCCTCCCCTCACCACAACCGTACGCTATAAGCTTTCACCTCTCAATTACCTAAGAACTGTAATCTGGCCAGGTAGTGGCCAGGAAGATGTAAAAGCAGGAAGACGGTGAGGAAGAAGAAACACTTGCTCTCACACTTGCAGCCGTTAGCTCAGATACTGACACTGTCTGTAATTTAGACAGTAGCTCAGAAATGGCAGCTGAATGTGGTGAGACTGTGGGTATGAGTGGTCTAGCTGCAGCTAGGGCATTGAATAAGGGTAGCACAAGCGCCAACTTGTTGAAGGCGGAGGGCACAAACAAATTCTACTGCAGAGGATTGGGTGAAACATCCTAGAGGAAATGGTTGTTGCCAGAGATGTTGGTGGTGGTGGTGGCGGGGGCAGTGTAACAGTGTGTAGTGTGGGGGAACAGTGTGTGGTGGTGTTCACAATTAATTGGTGCACTGTCAGGCATACCAGAAAGCTTGCACTGAATGTCATAGGGTTTTGTGTATAGCTTGGAGCCCACCCTTTCTGCTCTGGAAGTGGTGGAAAATTCCAATAGCTTGTGATCCATCCATGATGCTGCATCTAATCACCAAGGCTCAACTTCTATTTAGCACTGGCAGAACGCTATAGTGGAAGCTCAGAAGGAAAGCACTCAAACTCAGGCCACCCATTTCACTATTCAAAGTGTCCCTTTCCTCTGTCTTCTCTTTGTCTTTTTGTCTTTGCTTGCAGGGTGTCACAGCAGTCCAACAATTTGTCCTTCAACATATCACTAGGATTGCTGAGGCACTGCCTTGGAGGATTTGCATTACTTCTGTGGCATGTGAATCTGCTGTCCTGTCTCAGGACTCATCTTCTCACCACTGTCGCCCTACCAGTGCACTTGCTGTTGCATGTCAATCAGGCAGCTGAGACTACTGTTACCCATGTCGAGATGGCACAGTCCAAAGCCAAACCTTCTAGGTGTTAGAAGCTGTTAGAAATCATCCTGCAAGGCCAAGTAGAATCTCCCGCACTGGACCTCAGCAGGCTACAATCAACCAAACTATAGCTAGGGGGGTAGAACTGCATAGAAGCACTAGGACAAACAAAGACAAAGGGAAGACAGAGGCTAGGGAATTACAGAAGAATGATTAATTGACATTTGTGTGTAACATGGCATGGTTGAATTATACATTTTGGCAATGTTTATTTTGCTGTGGCTTTTACTTTTGCATTATGGCCAAGAGGATTCAATGATAGTCAGTAATGGAGGGAAGGTAAAGTGTGGGATGGTTGGTGAATGGGAACTGGGGTTGTGTTTACTGGCATTGCAGTTAAATAACTTGATCACAGCCAACCCGACTAGAAAGTGATTGTGTTCCTTCCTCCTCCTCCTCCTCCTCAGCTGCTTGGTGCATACCTGTTGGCAAGGCTATGCCCTCATGATGGTCAGATTGCACAGCATGCAACAAATCACAACAAATCTTGACACGCACTCTGTTGAGTTACTGCAGAAGTCCTCCAGAGTGATCCAGACACCTGAAGCATTGCTGAAGCACACCAAAGGTTTGCTTGATAATGTGTTTGTGTGTGTTATGATTGAGCAGTTGGTCAAACTGAGTTATTTTTAAAAATCCCCGAGGGAAACTTTAAACAACTGTCATAACATATAATTTTAGGTTTTATGTTTGAGATGCAACTCCAACTTCAAGAATCAAACCGCCAGTTCTCAAGAGGTTTTATATTAATCTAATTAAACATTTTATTAATTTATACAGGTTAAATATATACACATGGCTACAAATTACTATGATCATAAATTTTAACAAATTCTCAAATTAATCTCCATTAAGGCAACAGCAACCCATAGATTTAACCAGACACCAGGCAAAGCAATTTCACCTTACAAATTGAAAATTAGGTTATTTTCACTTTGGTTCCTGTGGAGACAGTTGGAGACTTACAGCTGCTGCTGATCTTACATTGCCTCTGCTCTACACACACAAAACTGTTGAAGTTATACCTAGCACAGCCCACTGAATGTAAATTCTCATTGTATCACCAGCCTCTTCTAACAATAAACCCCTTTTATAGTACCAATTTTATTAATTATACAGACATATTGCTTGGTATCTGCTAGATAGGTGTCAGTTTTCACCCCACTTCTTGAATGCTCTATACAAAAAATGCAAATGCACTCTACCTCTCTTACATCTCAAAACTAGTAACCATCGAAGCACCCAGACTAGCTGACTTTAATCCAATTAAGACACACCCACAAACTAAACTTCTATTTTAAAAGTAAAACATTTTCCAATGATATTATATACATTAATAGCTTCATGACAGTGTGGCAGTATGGCTCTCATTATATACAATCTGCTTACATATGTGTGAGTTGCTTGGCGCAATAATGGGCTGACTTTTGCCCTTGACGGGTGGGTGGGCCCAACCGACTTGGCGGTGGATGGGCAGCCGATCGCTGCCACCGAAACGGGCCTGCCGCCATTTTGCGTGGGCGGGCCAATTAAGGCCTGCCCAGCGTGATGCCCACCAGGAAGCGCTTTGCGCTTCCCGTGTGGGCAGGGGTGGATTCCCCAAATGCGATAGTGCCCTCTTTTGCACTTGTGCTCGAAAGAGCACACATCTCCCTGAGGCTAAGTAGTGCCTCAGGGAGATCGCTGAAAGGTTTTCAAAGTTTAAAAATAGAAAAATAAAAAAATCATTAACTTGCCCCCCTCATGTGACAATGTCACATGAGATGGGACAAATTAATAAAGTGCACAAAAATTTTAATAAACTTTTTAAGAACACATAAAACCTCACTCCGCTGGTGCATGAGGTTTCATGTTTTTTCAGAAACCCGCCGGGGCTCCTGGCCTGCCCACCAATCTTAAGGTTGGATGGGTAGGTCCTTTAATTGCTTAAATTATCCTGTCAATGACCTCAATTTTTGCCGACGGAAAAATTCAGCTCCATGAGTTGTATTGTCAAAGGTTGTCCCTTGCTGCCTAGTAGCCACTTGGTTTGTTGTGATGGCTTGAATGCAGGCAGCACAGCGGACTATTAGAAAATTATAATAATTTTCATAATATTATTGTGATTTATTGTAAAAGTAGCTTCATAGTGGGGTTTAGATAGTTTCTGTGTGTGTTAATTGTATTGGCTTAGCTGGTATGGAGGTTTGGAAGTATCAAAAGAAGTTAGGTAGCGAAATGCTAAATACGTAAACATGGTGAAATCTTAGAATGTAAGGGCTGAGGAGAACTTGCTTTTTTAGATAAATTGTGGCAGATTGAATTTCAAAGAGTTAATAGAATATTTTCACTTAGCCAGATAAGCAAGGCTAAGCAGTATGTTTACATTTCCCCAACAATTACTGATAATATTAACACCATGAAAAGTTTTATAGTATGGGAAAGTACATTTTCAAAGACATATGGGATAATGGAATTTACAGATTAAAATAGAGGCCTGAATTTTTCAGTCAGCATGCGGGGTCGGGCCCGACGCGCCAGTGCATAAAATGACAGTGTGTGTCCTGATGTCATCGCACTGTCTTGCGATATTCTGTTCGGTGGGTGTGCCAGAGTCAGCTGCGTGCCCGCTGATAACTGATTGGCCTATTAAGGCCACTAACGAATTAATTAATATAATTGTTTACACTGCCTGTCCAGCCTTAACATTGGCGGGCAGGCACAATGTCCAAGTGGCCTTTATGTTTTTTAGGACCCTCATCCATGAGCAGGATGAGGTTTCCTAAAGCTTTTAGTGATTAAATTTAAAAAAAATTCTGAAAAAAAGAAACATGTCCCATCTCATGTGACACAGTCCCATGAGGGGACATGTTTAATTAAATTTTTAGACCATTTATTTATTTATTTCAAAAGCGCTTCAATCTCCCTGAAGCAGCACGTGTGAAAGAGCGCTGGCCCCACCTTCCCCCCGCTCGCACAAGTAGCACAGAGCACGTGTTACACTGGGCGGGCCTTAATTGGTGGAGCCGATCGCAGACAGCGGTCAGCTCAGCAACCATCCCCGCCCGCTCCTGCTGAGCCTGCCCGTTGACAGAAAGATTTAGGCGAGAGAAAACATATATAAGGGAGAATGAAAGGCTATGCTGGGAGAGTCCCTGTGACATCTAGCAGAGGCTTGTGAAACAGCCTCAGGAAAGCCTCTAGCCATGTCTGTATGAGTCTGCTGCATCCAGCCCTTAAAGGTGGTACCTATGCTGACCTGTTTTTCTAAGTTTAAAATCTATTTTGGACTGTTGCCTTACAAGGAGATGTTTTGGGGGTCAGGATAGGTATGAGTTTTAGTATTTACTATAGTATTAAGTAACTGGAGTCTTATGTATATATTTGACATCTTTTCTTTTGTTAATACATATTTTAATTTAAAACATTAAAACTCTAAAGGTCTTAGTAGACTCATTACTTATGATTTCAGTGCTCAGTCTTCTTGTAATAAATATAAATTGCAAAACTGTTGTGACCACAGAACCAAGTTTCCCTCATGGATATGAGTCTGCCTGGCACACATCACCTGCCACATCATAACAGGACTGCCACACAATGAAAGTCCCATGAATGCTGTCAGCATACAGGGCATTGGCTTTCTTGATTGGCTGAGTATGGTCACACTCCAGTTGGATACTGGGGGAGTGGAATCCCAACAAATTAGGATTACATGCTGATTGATGTTAAAACCCGTCTATTCTGCATTCTTCTGGTGGACACTCCCTCTACAATGCACTAACACCTTCACCAAAATGGCATCTGATGTGGCTAGCACCAGAAGTATGGCCATGCTCTGCAGACAATATTTTAGGGGCAAAATAACACTCATAGTGCTGAAACTGGGCACTATGGAACTGAATTTTGCAACCATTAGCTTTTAGTCATGATCCTTTCAGCCACAAATGTTTTTTTTCTTATTCTGTAGCCTATGTAAACTGATGTTTTAATTTTTTTATACTAAATCTGCTGCATTTCAACCTTTCTCAAAATATTTCTATCCATGTTGATTCTAGTTGAATCCGCCACTCAAAGTCCCATGATAGAAGTGATTATTGTTGAGCTAGCTTGGTTACATTTTGAATCTCTTTATTA
Organism: Carcharodon carcharias; assembly: GCF_017639515.1. Classification (NCBI taxonomy): domain Eukaryota; kingdom Metazoa; phylum Chordata; class Chondrichthyes; order Lamniformes; family Lamnidae; genus Carcharodon; species Carcharodon carcharias. Next base: position 126,280,058 of record NC_054469.1, on the reverse strand, counting down.
ATTTCTTCTTCTTTTTGAGTTCTCTACCCGTCGGCAGGTCCGATCCATAATGCCATGAAGCATGTCTGGAATCCACCCCAACCAAAATGGGGATCAAACCACATACCGTTGGCATCAACCTGATCCACACCAGCTGTCCAGCCAACCTAGCCAACCACAACCCCACCACCCCCCAACACACAGAGACCGAGTTGTTGTGGCAACACAAATTTTTACATACATATTGTAGCCTGGAGTAATGGATAGTGATGGTAAAGGCTGCAATTTCTTTGCATCACATGGCTGACCAGGAATCTCTCCTGCTCTTACCACCTGGGACAAATGTTGGAAGGATGTATAAGTTGACCCTCAACCTGTTTGGCAGCATTAAAAACTCACCTTTCGCACCTAAAAAATCCAGCAGTGTGTTTTGAACCTGGAGCTTTTGACTCAGAGGCAGGGAAGCTACCACACGACCTCCATTGTTAATTTATGTGCCTGTTAATAAATCTGGGTAAACTCTGGTGAAAACTTCAGCAGGTGACAGTATTCAACATCTATCCAATAATATGTTGTATCTTGTCACTGAGTTCTTCCCGTGCACTTCACCCATTGAGTAGTGAATAGGGTTGCCACAAGGATGTCCTGTGCATGCCAAAGGAAATTAAGTAACGCACAACTTTGATTCTAATTGAGGATAATCTTCCGCAGAAAATAATGGGCACTGAACTTAGCTGCCTGCACAGTGTGCAAAAAAAAAATAACGGCTGCTGTGTAGTGTTTGGGCCACTATATTTTGGTAAAGAATAGAAACTGTAACCAATTATGTCTGGGATGAGAACACCATATGAGCATTCTTTAAATAGAGGTGAAAGGAGGAACATGACTTGTCTTTCTGGTTAAACAGCATCATCGGTGATTCACACCACATAACACACAATAGCATCATAAGTGAATGCATGAACTGCAAAGGAATATGATCAAAGGTAATGCTTAGGAGGCATCATTATGATAATAGAGTTGGAAACTAAAAATCAAACTCTTCCAAAACATGTGGAATTTTAGCTTGATGTGAAACACAAAAGATGAATTAATTAATTCCTTGTTGTTTTGCCAGCATATGAGGTAACTGGATCAGCACATGCTTCATTGAATATCATTTCCTGCTGTTTTTTTTTCTCACAGTTCATGTTTTAATTAGAACTACAGCTTCAGCTACAATCATTACAGATTTCACTGAAGCTGTTGCTTTGAGATTTCATCAATTCCTGTGAAAATCTAAATTTATTCTTAACACTGTTTTCTCAAACCATTTTACTTAAAAGTATTAATGCCCTGATGGTATACTTCACAAACCATTTTCTGCATAATTAAACTGCTATAATCACAGCTGATTATCTAGATTCTATATATATATAACTGAATAAAATAATATTTGTCTGCCTTTTAAAGTCAAAATGATTTCTAACAATTTGTTACAGTCAAACATACAGCTTTATTCAAAGAATTCTAATGGTCACCTCTTTGTATTTCATAAGGCATTGTAATTTTTAAAAAGCATTTGATCATCAATATTCTCCCTTTCTCTTTTCAATTTGTTGACTTTGTGCTGGAGTATCGATTCACAGCTGTAAGCCACCATCTGGTATTTTACTATTATGTGAATTGAGACAGTGAATGGTCATTTAGACATGGCGAATCACATTTTAACCTGATCCTGTCCTTGCCCAACATCTACATATGCATACTTCTAGCATAGCTCAATAAATGTCAACCACTTGCCTCTCTGCAGTCTCTTTCACATAATAAAGCATCCCAAGATACCTAACGTGGAGAGTATTGACACCAAGCACAAATAGAAGAGTTAGGACAGATAACCAAACATATGGTCAGACAGAAAGGTTATTGAGAAGTTTAGAGAAGTAACATATTTCGATAGGAGTTCCTGAAGGTACGCCTGAAATGAATGAATGAAGCATCGACCACCAAAAGAGGAACAGCACAATAAAGGAAGAGGTGCAATGGAGACCAGAGTCAGAGGGCCATAGGACTGGGATATAGTACTGGAATATGTTGAGGAGTTGAGGAAGGTCAAAGCTATGAAGGCATTTGCCAAGAAGACCAAAATTTTGGATTAAATGGCTGACGGCCTGGGAGCCAGTGGAAGTCAAGGAGAATAGGTGTGATGCAATGTGGTGGAGTTAGAGCCTTTGTGAGTTAGAACAGGGGAGATGAGAAAAGAGGGGTTGGAGATGTTGAGGATCTTAAGGAAAAGGAAGCCAGGGTAAGGGGCAGGAGCCTGAACCCTTTCTCCCTTCTTAATAGAAAGAAATTGTAGATGCTGTGGAGTTAATTGGTGCAGTTTTCCTGTTTTCAGTTCATTAATTTTGCAGCAAAGGATTTTCAGTGAAGGTCAGTTTCCAGATGTTTCATGTTTTCCAACATATTTTCCTACGTGGGAGCTGAACAAAGGCAGTCAGGAATAAAAACAAAAATTGCTGGAAAAACTCAGCAGGTCTGACAGCATCTGTGGAGAGAAAGACAGAGTTAACATTTCAAGTCCATATGACTCTTCTTCAGAACTATAGACAAATAAAAATGTGGTGAAATATACACTGTTTAAGGAGGGTGGAACAGGTGAAGGCTGGATAGAAGGACAGTGATAGGTGGCGGCAAAGGAGAGATTGCAAAAGATGTCATAAACAAAAGGTTGAAGGGGTGTTGATGGTGGTGATACTGACTAAAGGAGGTGCTAATGGTAACATTAAGAGTAAAAAGCAGAATAAGCAAGTGACAGATGATCCAAGTAAGGTGGGGTAGGGGGTGGGAATGGTGTGGGAAAAAAGATCAAAATAGTTTAAAAGTTGGGGATAAAACAATGAATGGAAATACATTTTTTAAAAATAATAATAAAAATAGGTGGAAAAAAATATATATGTAAAAAATTAAAATTAATATTTGAAAAAAAGAGAATCAAAAAGGGGAGAGGATGGAGGAGAGAGTTCATGATCTGAAGTTGTTCAACTCAATGTTAAGTCTGGAAGGCTGTAAGGTGCCTAATCAGAAGATGAAGTGCTGTTCCTCCAATTTGTGTTGAGCTTCAGTGGAACATTGCAGCAGGCCAAGGACATGTGGGCATGAGAGTGACAGGAAGGTCTGGGTCATGCTTGCAGACAGAGTGAAAGTGTTCTGCAAAGCAGTCACCCAGCCTGCATTTGATCCTTGAACGGCGAGGAGGGGGAGAAGTAAAGGGGCAGGTGTTGCACCTTCTGCGATTGCATGGGAATGTGCCATGGGAGGGGGTTGTGGTGTTGGGGGTAATGGAGGAGTGGACAAGGGTGTCCCGGAGACAACAATCCCTATGGAATGCCGACAGGGGGGTGAAGGGAAGATGTGTTTGGTGGTGGCATCATTGCTGGAGTTGGCAGAAAGAGCGGAGGATGATCCTTTGAATGTGGAGGCTGGTGGGGTGAAAAGTGAGGACAAAGGAAGGCCCTACCATGATTCTGGGAGGGAGAGGAAAATGTGAGGGCCGAGGCAGAGGGAGATGGGTCAGACACGGTTGAAGGTCCCGTTAACCACCGTGGGTGGGAAACCTCGGTTCAGGATGAAGGGAGGCATGTCAGAAGCACTGTTTTGGAAAGTGGCCTCATCGGAACAAATACAATGGAGGCAAAGGAACTGGAGAATGGGATGGAGTCCTTACAGGAAGCGGGGTGTGAGGAGTTGTAGCCGAGGTAGCTGTGGGAGTCAATGGGCTTGTAATGAATATTGGTGGACAGTATATCACCAGAAATGGAGACAGAGAGGTCAAGGAAGCAAGCATGACCCAGACCTCCCTGTCACTTGCCATTTCAACACACCACCCTGCTCTCATGCCCACATCCTTGCCCTGCTGCAATGTTCCAGTGAAGCTCAATGCAAACTGGAGGAACAGCACCTCATCTTCCGATTAGGCACTTTACAGCGTTCAGGACTTAACAGAGTTCAACAACTTCAGATCATGAGCTCTCTCCTCCATCCTCACCCATTTTGGATTCCCTTTTTTCAAATATTTATTTTTAAATTTTTATATATATATTTTTACACCTTTTTTATTATTATTATTAGTTTTTAATTTATTTCCATTCGTTGTTTTATTCCCACCTTTTGATCCATTTCAATCTTTTTTCCCACACCATCCCCTCCCTCTACCCCACCCACACAAGGGCCATCTGTCTCTTGCTCATCCTGCTTTCTACTCTTAATGTCACCTTTAGCCAGTATCACCACCACTATTAACAACCCTTCGACCTTTTGTTTATGACATTTTTTGCCATCTCTCCTTTGCCTCCACCAATCACTGGCCTTCTATCCAGCTTCACCTTTCCTACCCCCTTTAAACAGTATATATTTCACCACATTTTTACTACTCTTTAGTTATGAAGAAGTCATATGGACTCGAAATGTTAACTCTGTCGTTCCCTCTGCAGATGCTTTGAGACCTGCTGAGTTTTTCCAGCAATTTTTGTTTTTGTTTTAGATTTCCAGCATCCGCGGTATTTTGCTTTTATCTTAAGGAAGTCAGGAGTTGGGAGTGGCATAAATAGTGCCAGTGAATCAGAGTGCAGCCTTTCCTACCTGGGAGCTAAATAGAGGCAATCGTAAATTGAAAGCGGCATAAAAAGAATCCAGGGATTGAAGTGTGGCCTTTCCTACCTGGGAGCTGAACAGAGACAGCCAGGAATGGCATAAATAGAGTTCAGGGATCGGAGTGCTGCCTTTCTACCTGGGAACTGAACAGAGGCAGTCGGGAGTTGGAAGCGGCACAAATGGTGAGAGGAGAGCTGGGATTTTCACCGTTTAAAGCAGCAAGAGGAGAGCTGGGATTTTTACAGCTTAAAATAGTGAGAGGAGAGCCACAATTTTACAGTATAAAACAGTGATTCAAACCAACACTGAAAACATGACACGTCACAGAAGAGTAGGCAGGTGATTGGCTGGTGAGTATTTCAATAAAGGTAAAACAACGAAAAGAGTGAGAGCGGAGCGGCTGTATAAAGAGCAGAGCGGAGTGGCTGCATAAAGAGCGGGACTTTATCTGTGAGGGAGTGGAGTGTCTATATAAAGAGCGGAGTGGAGTTTACCTGTGAGGGAGCTGGTTCTCACCCAGACACTCGGAGGCACTGGAATTCGAAAGGAGTGATGCCAGGACAAGGGAGAGAGCTGATTGGTAGGTAGTGGGTTAGTTGTTTTTGTCCACTTTAAAACAATTTTACACAAGGTAAGAGTCTCAGCATTTGTTTTTTTAAGAAAGACTAAATAGTTTTCTACTTGGCTTAAATTTAAGGAAATAGCCTTTTAATTAAAAACAAACAAAAAGTATGGCATGGGAGCTCAGCCCCATGTGTTGTACGGCCTGCAGCATATGGGAATTCTTAGACACTTCTTGCAGTCTGGATGACCACATGTACAGGAAGTGCCACCAGCTTGACCAGCTTGAGCAACAGTTTTCAGAGCTTGAGTGTTAGCTGGAGGCACAGCGGTGCATCCGCGAGGCTGAGCGTTGCGTGGATAGCATATTTTCAGATGTGGTCACTCCGCAGCTTAAGAAACTGCAGTCAGAGAGGGAATGGGTGACCACCAGTCAGAAGAAGGGAGGCAGGCAGATAGTCAGGAAAGCCCCAGAGTGCATCTCACTCAAGGACCATTTTTCTGTGTTGGAAAACAGCGAGGGTGAAGGTTCCTCTGGAGAGTGCAGCCGGGGTAAAGTTCACGACACCATGGGTGGCTCAGCTGCACAAGGGAGAAGGAGTAAGAGTGCAAGAGAAATAATGGTAGGAGACTCAATAGTGAGAGGTGCAGACAGGCGCTTCTGTGGCCATAGATGTGACTCCAGGATGGTATGTTGCCTGGTGCCAGGGTCAAGGATGTCACAGAACGGCTGCAGGGGGAGATTGAACAGCTGTGGTTCACAGTGGCACCAACAACATAGGTATAAAGAGGGATGAGACCCTGCATCAAGAATTTGGGAGCTAGATTGCAGATTAAACAGCAGGATCTCAAAGATTCTATTACTCCCTGTGCCACTTGTTTGTGAGAATAGGAATAGGAGGATAGAGAAAATAAATACATAGTTGAAGAGATGGTGCAGGAGGGAAAGCTTTAGTTTCCTGGATCACTGGTTCTGTTTCTGATGAAGGTGGGGCCCATACAAGTTGGGCGGGTTGCACCTGAGCTAGAATGGAACCAACATCCTTGCAGGGGATTTGCTAATGCTGTTTGGGGGTGGGGGGTGGGGGGTGGTTGAACTAATTTGGAAGGGGGATGGGATACAGAGTGGAGGCACAGTAGGGGGTGATGCATAGCCAAATAAAGAAGAGAAACTAATTCAGCCTGGAAGGCAGAGCAAATATAGACCTGTTAAGGCACAAGGGAATAAGCAAGGCTGGATTGCATCTATTTTAATGCAAAGAGCCTTACAAGTAAGGCAGATGAATTGAGGGCAATGATTAACACATGGGAACATGATATTGTTGCTATCACAGAGACATGGTTGAGGGAAGGACAAAACTGGCAGCTCGATACTCCAGGGTATAGAACCTTCAGGTGTGACAGGGTGGCTGGGTGGGGATGGGGGGTTTTGTAGTAAAAGAGGAAGTGGCATTGCACTATTCCTCAAGGAGTCATTTATTGCAGTAAAAGGGGATATCTTAGAAGGTTCCTCAAATGAGGTCATATGGGTGGAACTTCAAAACAAAAAGGGGCAATCACTTTGCTGGGTGTGTACTATGGGCCTCCAAACAGTCACGGGGAGATAGAGGAGCAGATATGTAGGCAAATCTCAGAGAAGTGTAAAAATAATAGGGTAATAATAGTAGGAATTTCAACTTTTCCATTATTAACTGGGATAGTCTTAATGTGAAAGGCTTAGAGGGGATGGAATTTTTAAAGTGCTTCCAGGACAGCTTTTTGAGCCAGCTTGTAGAAAGTTCTACAAGACAAAGGGCGGTACTGGACTTAATCTAAGGGAATGAAGCCGAGCAAGTAGTAGAAGTGTCAGCAAGGGAGCATTTCGAGAATAGTGACCATTACTCTGTAGGATGTAAGGTAGCTATGGATAAGGACAAAGGTGAACCAGAAATAAAGGTCCTGAATTTGGGGATGCCAACTTAAATATGAAAAGAGAGGATCTGGCCAAAGTGGACTGGGAGCAGCTACTTGTAGGAAAGCCTACATCCAACCAGTGGGAATCATTCAAAAGGGAAATAGCGAGATTTCAGGGCCAACATGTTCTCGTAAAGGTGAAAGGTAGGAGAAACAAGTCGAGGGAACCCTGGATGTCAAGGCATATAGAGGATTGGATAAGGCAAAAAAAGGAGGCTTATGGCAGATACAGAGGGCTGAAAACAGAGGAAGCCCTAGAGAAGAATGTAGGGGTGTACTTAAAAAAAGTAATAAGGAGAACAAAGAATGGGCATGAAAAAACACTGGTGGGCAAGATAAAGGAAAATCCCAAGGCATTTTATAAATATATTAAGGGTAAGAGGATAACCAAGGAAAGAGTAGGGCCCATTAGGCACCAAAGAGGCAATCTGTGCATGGAGCCGGAGGATGTAGGTGAGGTTTTACATGATTACTTTTCATCTGTATTCACTATGGAGAAGGATGATGTAGATGTAGAAATCTGGGAGGGGGGGTCTGTGATATACTTGAACAAACTAGCATTAAAGGGGAGGAGGTATTATCGTTTTTAGTGGGCTTAAAAGTGGATAAATCCCCAGGCCCAGATGAGATGTATCCCAGGCTGCTATCTGAGGCAAGGGAGGAGGTTACAGGGGCTCTGACACTAATTTTCAAATCCTCCCTGGCCACAGGAGATGTGCCAGAGGACTGGAGGACAGTGATTGTGATACCATTATTCAAGAAAGATAGTAGGGATAAACAAGGTAATTACAGGCCAGTGAGTCTAACATCAGTGGTAGGGAAACTATTGGAAAAAATTTTGAGGGACAGGATTAATCTCCACTTGGAGAGGCAGAGCAGGGATTAATCAGAGATAGTTGGCATGGCTTTGTCAGGGGGAGATCATGTCTAACAAAGTTGATTGAATTTTTCGAGGAGGTGACTAGTTGTGTAGATGAGGGTAGTGTAGTTGATGTAGTCTATACGGACTTCAGTAAGGCTTTTGACAAGGTCCTGCATGGTAAAGAAGGTAAGAGCCCATGGGATCCAGGGTAATTTGGCAAATTAGATCCAAAATTGGCTTAGTGACAAGAGACAGAGGGTGATGGTCAAAGATTGCTTTTGCGATTGGAAGCCTGTGATGAGTGGTGCACACAGGGATCAGTGCTGGGACCCTTGCTGTTTGTAGTGTACATTAATGATTTAGATGTGAATATAGGAGGTATGACCAGTAAGTTTGCATATGACATGAAATTGGTGGTGTTGTAAATAGTAAGGAGAAAAGCCTTAGATTACAGGATGTTATAGGTGGGCTGGTAAGATGGGCAGCGCAGTGGCAAATGGAATTTAATACTGAGAAGTGCGAGGTGATGCTTTTTGGGAGAACTAACATGGCAAGCGAATACACAATGAATGGTAGGACCCTAGGAAGTAAAGAGGATCAGAGGGAACTTGGTGTACGTGTCCATAGATCCCTGAAGGCAGCAGCACAGGTAGGTAAGATAGTTAAGAAGGCATATGGGATACTTACCTTTATTAGCTAAGGCATAGAATATAAGAGCAGGGAGGTTATGTTGAAGTTGGATAAAATGCTAGTTAGGCCACAGCTGGAGTACTGCATGCAATTCTGGTTGTCACATTATAGGAAGGATATGATTGTACTGGAGAGGGTGCAAAGGAGATTCACCAGGATATTGCCTGGGCTGGAGCATTTCAGTTATGAAGAGAGACTGGACAGGCTAGGGTTGTTTTCTTAGAGCAGAGAAGGCTGAAGGGCGTACCGGATAGAGGTACACAAAATTATGAGGGACATAGATAGGGTAGATAGGAAGAAACCTTTCCGCTTAATGGAGGTATCAATAACCAGTGGGCATAGATTTAAGATAAGGAGCAGGTGGTTTGGAGGGGATTTGAGGAAACTTTTTTCATCCAGAGGGCGGTTGGAATCTGGAACACTGCCAGAGGAAGCGGTAGAGGCAGGAACCCGCACAATATTTAAGAAGTATTTAGATGAGCACTTGAAACGCCATAGCATACAGGGCTATGGGCCAAGAGCTGGAAAATGGGACGAGAATAGATAGGTGCTTGATGGCCGGCACAGACATGACGGGCCATAGGTCCTGTTTCTGTGCTGTATAGCTCCAAGACTCTATGACTCTATAGCCTGGGGATTGGAGCATGGCCTTTCCTACCTGGGAGCTAGACAGAGGCAGTCAGGAGTTGGGAACAGCGTAGATAGAGCCCGGGGATCGGAGAGCAGCCTTTCCTACCTGGGAGCTGAAAAGAGACAGTCAGGAGTTGGGAGCAGCATCTCAGCTGCTAAGAAATTGAGTAAAAAACAATTGTGACATCACAGGAAACTTAGTGAGTTAATTGGCTGGTAAGTCCTTAGTGGAAGGGACAGCATATTAATAACCGAGCTCGAACACAGGAGTTAAGATAGATCTATAAATGAAAAAAAACTAAAGTAAAATAAAAATAAATATAAAATAAAAGTGTTTAGATAAAATAATTAAAATAAAATAATTAAAATAAATACCTAAAGCACATAACAATGCAATTAAGAATTGTATAACTTTTAGTTCTATTTGTGGGTGGTACTAGGACTTAGTGAGCACAATAAATTAAGTAAGAAAGTAATTAAATTAACTAAATAACATATGTAACAATGTCAGAGTAGGTATTATGTTGTGGCTGTGGAATATGGGAGCTTTTGAATGCCAAAGCGATCCAGGACAAACATGTCTACAGAAAGTGTAAGTAGCTAGAAAAATTCTGGATCAGGATTATTGATTTGGAAGCTGAACTGCAGACACTGATCAAGATAAGGGAGGGGGAGAAATACCTGGACACTTTGTTCTAGAAGACAGTCACACCTATTAGAATAAGGTCAACTGTTTTGGCCAGCAGCGAGGGACAGGAGGATGTGATCATGAGTGAGGCAGGTAAAGGGACAAAGCAGGCAGGAGTAGAGGAGCCTCATACTTTGCAATTGTGGAACAGTTTTGAGGTGTGGACAAAGGCGAGATCTGCAAGGTGGATGAGTAGGCTGGCCATGCACCATAGTACAGGAAGCTGCTCAAGTAGGGGGAGCAAATAGGAATATTGGGTGCTTGTGATAAAGGGACAGCAATAATAATAGGTGATTTTAATCTACATGTAAACTGGAAAAATCAGATTGGTAGTAGTAGCCTGGATGAAGAGTTCATAGAATGTTTTAAAGATAGTTTCTTAGAGCAGCATATTCTGGAACCAACCAGAGAGCAGTTTATATTAGACTTGGTATTGCGTAATGTGACAGGATTAATTAATGTCCTCAGGGTAAAGACACCTCTCAGTATCAGCGACCGCAACATGATTGAAGTTTACACCTAGTTTGAAAGAGAGAAGAGTGGGTCTAAGACCAGTATTTTAAACTTAAATAAGGGCCACTAGGTGGGAATGACAGCTGAGCTAGCTGAAGTGAACTGGGAAACTAGGCTGGAGGATAGATCAATAGAGGCGCAGTGGGAACCATTTAAGGGGATATTTCAGAATATTCAGAATAAGTATTTTCCTACTCAAAAGAAATATTCTAAGGGATGGACCCACCATCCTTAGTTAACTTAAAAAGCTAAGGAAAGCAACAAACTTAAGGACGAAGCATATAACTGCACAAAGATGAGTGGCAGATCCAGTGATTGGTCAGAATGTGAAAAACAGCGGAGAATGACTAAAAGATTAATCAGGAGAAAGAAATTAGACCATGAGAGGAAGCTAGCTAGAAATGTAAAAACAGATAGCAAGAGCTTCTTCAGATATCTAAAAAGGAAAAGAGTAAGTGAAGTGGGTGTTGGTCCTCTACAGAGTGAGAATGGAAAGTTAATAGTATATAAAAAGCAAATGATGGATGAAATGAACAAATATTTTGCTTCTGTCTTCACTGCACAGGATACAAAAACATTCCAGTAATAGCTGTAAATCAAGAGGTGGAAGGAAGAGGGGAACTTGGTGAAATTACAATCCCTAGGGAAGACTTGCTGAGCAAACTGTTGGAGCTGTGGCTGACAAGTCTTCGGGTCCTGATGGACTTCATCCTGGGGTCGTAAAAGTGGTGGTTAATGAGGTAGTAGATGCGGTGGTGTTAAAGTAGCAAATATATCCCCTCTATTCAAGAACGGAGGAAGGCAGAAGACTGGAAACTATAGCTTGGTGTTTGTTATGGGGAAGGTTCTAGAATCAATCATTAAGGATGTTATAGCTGGGCACTTAAAAAAGCCCAAGGAAATTGGGAAGAGTCAGTATAATTTTTTGAAAGGAAAATCCTGTTTAACCAATTCATTGGAGCTCTTTGAAGGAGTAACTTGTGCCGTGGATAAAGGGGAGCCTGAAGATGTACTGTACTTTGATTTCCAGAAGACATTTGATAAGGTGCCACATCAAAGATTACTGCTGAAATAAAACTCGTGGTGTAGGGGGCAACATATTAGCATGGATAGATGATTGGCTGGCTGACAGGAAACAGAGAGTATGCATACATGGGTCATTTTCTGATTGGCAGGAAAAAAAAAGTGGAGTCCAGCAGGGGTATGTGCTGGGGCCTCAACTTTTTACAATTTACATCAATGATTTAGATGAGGGGAGAGAAGCATTGATTGCTAAATTTGCAGATGACACAAAGATAGATAGGAAAATATTCTGTGAAGAGGACATAAGGATGTTGCAGACATTTGATAAGGTGCCACATCAAAGATTATTGCTGAAATAAAAGCTCATGGTGTAGGGGGCAACATATTACCTGTATATATTATATATATATAGCTAAGTTGAGAGAGTGGGCAACAGTCCGGTAGGTGGAGTATAATGTGGGAAAATGTGAAGTTGTTCACTTTGGCAGGAAGAATAAAAAAGCAGGATTTTACTTAAATGGAAAATGGCTGCAGAATTCTGAGGTGCAGAGGGATCTAGGTGTTCTAATGCATGAGTGACAAAAGGTTAGTATGCAGGTAATTACGAAGGCTAATGGAATGCCATTCATTTACAAGAGAGGAATTGAACAAGCAAGGATATTATGCTTCAGTTATACAAGGCATTGGTGAGACCACATTTCGAATATTGTGTGCAATTTTGGCCCTTTTATTGAACAAAGGATGTAAATGCGTCAAAGGTGGTTCAGGGGAGGTTTATTCGATTGATACCTGCAATGAATGGGTTGTCTTATAAGGTTAGGTTGGACAGGCTAGGCTTGTTTCCACTGGAGTTTAGAAGAGTGAGGGGTGACTTGATTGAAGTGTATAAGATTCTGAATGCTGTTGACAAGGTGGACGTTGAAATGATGTTTCCTCTTGTGGGTGAGTCCAGAACTAGGGGGCACTGTTTTAAAATTAGGGGGTGCCCCTTTAGGACAGAGATGAAGGGCAGAATTTTCCCCTGTTTGGGGTGAAGTTGAAGGGCGGACACACACAGGCATGCTTCCTATCGGTGCCCCCAATGGCGTGGTGCCATTTTACGCCAGTTAAGGCCCGCCCAACGTGACATCCGTACAGAAGCGCTATGCGCTTCATGTGCGGGCTGGGGGAACCCCAAAATCAAGAGTGCGCTCTTTCACACATGCGCACAAAAGAACACACTCATCTCCTGAGGCTAGTGCAGCCTTAGGGAGATCAGCTCTAAATGTCAAAAAACTAAAAATAGAAAATAAAAATTCCCTAACATGTCCCCTCATGTGACACCATCACATGGGTTGGGACATGTCCATAATTTTTACAAAATCTTTATTAAAATTTTATAAAACCTACATGAAACCTCATCCCGCCCGTGGATGAAGTTTCATTCTTTTTCTAATTCGCGCTGGGTCTCCTGGCCTGCCCCCCAACCTTAAGGTTGGACGGGCAGGTACACTATGTACTTTAATTGATCTGTCAATGGCTTCAATTGGCCATTGACAGGTTGGTGGGCGCACAGCTGATTTTGCTGCGCCCTCGCCTACCTGAAAATTTAAATGGGGCGGTCACTGCGCACCATTTACGCCTCAGCGAGTGGGCCTTGCCCCCGCTCGCCGCATGTAAAATCCCGTCCAAGGAGAATTTTTTTCTCTCAGAGGGTTGTGCTACTTTGGAACTCACTGCCTCAGAAGGCGGTGGAGGTGGGATTACAGAATATCTTTAAGGCAGAGGTAGATAGATTCTCGTTCGGCAAGGGTTATCAGGGGTAGATGGGAATGTGGAATTAGAAATGCAAACAGATCAGCCATGATTTTATTGAATGGCAGAGCAGTTTGAGGGGCTGAATGGCCTACTCCTGCTCTTATTTTACATGTTCATAGGTGGTAACTCCGAGACTGGCTGATAAAGATTGTCGCATAATTACTGCATGTTTCTGAGCACTGGTGAACAGTTGATTACCTGTGAATAGCATCAACATGTATTATGGAGCAACTAATGAATTATTTAGTAATTATCAGTAAATTATCAGTAAAAGTTGAGTAATGGGCTGAGGAAATATGTAAGAAACTGTTGTACTGTTACTAGAGTGCTGAATTAGCAGAACATGCAGATTGACATGAGACACTACTGAAATAAAGACAAGGAAGGATTAAATGGTGGAAACAGGTAATAATAATAACTAAACAGCAGGGAAGAATTCAAGCCGTCTTCCAACTTTCTATTTGTAGAAGTATCAACAAATGGAGCACACAGCAATCTCAATTGCTTTTAATTGCTATTAAAGCAGCTACAGCTAGCTCAGATGTGAGCTCTAAATCAGAACCAGCATGCTGGATTTTCTTTTGATTGGTGGTGGGTGGGACTTTCACCTGCCCAAGGGGCTCAGCTACTAACTTGTCGGCTTTTCTTCTAGGAGTCCAGGGGCCCTATTTACGTATGCAGGGTAGGTTGGGAGTAGCAATTTGACCTCTCATTAGTTTATTCCATTAGAGAGGAGGAAAACTGCTGATGCATCATCAAAACACGGCACTTAATGTCCATTGTGACAGCAGGAACCACAAGTGGAGGAATGCCTGAAGGAATGGCAGCTATGTTAGGTGAGAGGATGGGGATCAGCAGTGAGAGCTTCTAAATTGTCTGTTTCTATTTGTTGGAGTGATTCTTCATTTTTGAATGTCAGCTTGATTCAAACTAATTCATTATTTCAAACTTGCTTGCTCAGGAGGATATATAAGATCCTATGGTGCTTATTGAAGAAGAACAATGAGTTCCCCTAGAGTCTTAACCAACATTCTTTCTTCAAAGAAAAGCAACAAAAATAAATTCATTTATTTGTTGTACTTGCATTGAGAAAATGGACAGCTACGTTTGTCTAAAGAACAATAATTGTACTTCAAAGGTAAGCAATTGGTGGCAAGTATTCAAAGGAAGTTAAAGGCACTGTATAAAAAACACATTATTTCCTCATGGCCATTTGAACTTTATCCCTGTTTTTGATTGTTTCCTTCTTACCACAAACTCTTCCTTTATTCAGGAGCATGGAACACTTGATCTCCAAGCAATTTTCTGCTCCTTCTCTGTATTCCAGCCAGGCCTGGGGAATATTCATGTGAGGCATCAGCAGTACATACCTGCAGCCTACTCTGCTTTCCAGTTCACCCTTTTGCACCAATTAAGCGATTTGCAAGGATGACAAAAAGTATAAATAGTCGGCTGAGCATCAACACTATAATACTGCAATTAATTCTGTAATATTTGTTGGGACATTGATTTTATTTCATTGTGTACAAAACACTCATGACAAAGATAAGGGAGCTTCAGTAACACAGATGGAGATACATATGATATCAGCATCTAGTGAGAAGGAGACCTGATTTTACCAAGTACATGTTTACCACAGTTTCCTGTAGTAAATGTAGATTATGTATAAAGAACTATTAACACCAAGGAGCGATTTTGAGTCAAAAGCCTCATTAAGGATAAACCACAAGCATGAAATTCAATCAACATTCTTTTCATTAACTGAACCCAAGAGTGAAATTCTTGCCTTAAAATTGTTTCTATCATCTTTATAATACTAACAGGAAATGTATGGCCATAACTAATAAGTTGGAAGTTTGTAAATTGGAAGTTTACTATTTGATAAGAACAGGACACAGAATGTAATAATAACCGCTGCCACCGACTGCCATGCTGGGTTGGTGATGCCACTGCCCATCCTGCGGCCAGAGCAGGGAGAGAGGACATCATGGTGGCCCTCTACAGTGTCCAAATGGCATTCCAGTGAAGCACCATTAAACCCTGGGGGCTGGAGTCTTTTTGCTTTTCATGGACATCTTCTCTGCAGTAATTGTGGGCTGGAAGCAATGAGACATGTGCGCACAGCTGGACTTTAAATATGGCGTAGGTGTGGTGAATGGCGTGTTTTCCGAGAATGCAGAAGTATTGCAGCAGGCTTGGAACAATACTTCATGAAAAGCCGTTATCGTGGCTGGCGAGTAAAACGTTGTTTTAGCTGCCCACTACCACATTTAGTGCAAGCCTGGGATGATTCCGCCCCTAGTGTCCATTTGCAATTTGGGATGCAACAATGGAAATGTAAAGACAAGATAGAGTCCAAATGAAGTGTTTGATGCATTTAAATTTCCACAGACAAAATAACATTGGTATTGTTATAAACAACAAAGTGTTCCCCTTATGCAACTAAGAAGTCTCCCTCTTCCGCTACTAAAAAAGAAATAAGGAGGGAGAAGATTAAATATGATGGTAAACTAGCCAGTAATATAAAAGTGTTTTTTAGATATATAAAGGGTAAGAGAGAGGCAAAAGTGGACATTGGGCCACTGGAAAATGATGCTGAAGAAGTAGTAGTGGGGAACAAAGAAATGGCGGAGGAACTGAATAGGTAATTTGCGTCAGTCTTCACAGTGGAAGACACGAGTGACATCCCCAAAGTTCAAGAGACTCGGGGGGCAGAGGTGAGTATGGTGGTCATTACCAAGGAGAAGGTGCTAGGAAAACTGAAAGGTCTGAAGGTGGATAAATCATCTAGACCAGATGGATTACACCCCAGAGTTCTGAAGGAGATAGCTGAAGAGATAGTGGAGGCATTAGTGGTGATCTTTCAGGAATCACTGGAGTCAGGGAGGGTCCCAGAGGACTGGAAAATCGCTAATGAAATGCCCCTGTTTAAGAAGGGAGTGAGGCAAAAGACGGGAAATTACAGGCTGATTAGCCTGACCTCAGTCATTGGTAAGATTTTAGAGTCCATTATTAGGGATGAGATTTCAGAATACTTGGAAGTGCATGATAAAAATAGGGCAAAATCAGCGTGGTTTCATCAAGGGGAGGTCATGCCTGACAAATCTGTTAGAATTCTTTGAGGAGGTAGTGAGTATGTTAGACAAAGGAGAGCCAATGGATGTTATCTACTTGGACTTCCAGAAGGCTTTTGACAAGGTGCCGCACAGGAGGCTGCTCAGTAAGATAACAGCCCATGGTGTTAGAGGCAAGGTACTAGCATGGATAGAAGATTGGCTGTCTGGCAGGAGACAGAGAGTGGGGATAAGGGGGTCCTTCTCAGGATGGTGGCCGGTGACTAGTGGAGTTCCACAGGGGTCAGTGTTGGGACCACAACTTTTCACTTTATACATTAATGATCTAGATGAAGGAACTGAGGTCATCCTGGCTAAGTTTGCAGATGATACAAAGATAGGTGGAGGACAGGTAGTATTGAGGAGGTGGGGAGGCTGCAGAAGGATTTGGACAGGTTAGGAGAATGGGCAAAGAAGTGGCAGATGGGATACAATGTGGGGAAGTGTGAGGTCATGCACTTTGGTAGGAAGAATAGAGGCATAGACTAATGGGAAGAGAATTCAGAAATCTGGAGTGCAAAGCAACTTGGGAATCCTAGTCCAGGATTCTCTTTAGGTTAACTTGCAGGTTGATTGGGTGGTTAGGAAGGCAAATGCAATGTTGGCATTTATTTCGAGAGGACTAGAATATAAAAGCAGGGATATGCTGCTGAGGCTTTATAAGGCTCTAGTCAGACCTCATTTAGAATATTGTGAGCAATTTTGGGCCCCGCATTTCAGGAAGGATATGCTGGCCCTGGAGAATGTCCAGAGTAGGTTTGCGAGAATGATCTCAGGAATGAAAGGCTTAACATATGAGGAATGTTTGAGGACTCTGGGTCTATATTCGATGGAGTTTAGAAGGATGAAGGGGATCTGTTTGAAACTTACAGAATACTGAAAGGCTTGGATAGAGTGGACGTGGGGAAGATGTTTCCATTAGTAGGAGAGTCTAGGACCCGAGGGCACAGCCTCAGAGTAAAGGGATGACCTTTTAGAACAGAGATGAGGAGAAACTTCTTTAGCCAGAGAGTGGTGAATCTATGGAATTCATTGCCACAGAAAGTCATTGAGTGTACTTAAGACTGAGATAGATAGGTTCTTGACTGGTAAGGGGATCAAAGGTTACGGGGAGAATGCGGGAGAATGGGGTTGAGAAATTTATCAGACATGATTGAATGGCAGAGCAGACTCGATGGGCCGTATGGCCTAATTTCTGCTCCTATGTCTTATGGTCTGCAGTCCTGCTACATCCAGTCATGAATTGTGGTGGACAATTAAACACTTAACTGGAGGAGGAGGCTCCACAAATATCTGTACCCTCAGTGATGGGAGAGCCCAGCACATCAGTACAAAAGATAAGGCTGAAGCATTTGCAACAATTCCCAGATAGAAGTGCTGAGTGGATGATCCATCTCAGCCTCCTCCTGAGGTCACCAGCATCAAGACAGATGCCAGTCTTCAGCCAATTTTATTCACTCCACATGATATCAAGAAACGGTTAAAGGCATTGGATACTGCAAAGGCTATGGGCCCAGACAATATCCCAGCAATAGTACAGAAAACTTGTGCTTCTGAAATAGCTGTGCTCCTAGCCAAGCTGTTCCAGCACAGCCACAGCATTGGCACCTACCTGACAATTTTGAAAATTTCCCAAGTATGTTCTGTCCAGAAAAAGCAGGAAAAATCCAATTTGGTTGATGGCCAAACAATTACCTCCTCTCGAACATCAGCAAAATGATGGAAGGTGTCATTGACAGTGCTATCAAGCAGCACTTACATAGCAATAATGTGCTCATTGATTCTCCGTTTAGGCTCCATCAGGGCCATGCAGCACCTGACCTCATTACAGTCTTGGTCCAAACATGGATAAAAGAGCTGAACTCAAGCAGAGAGATGAAAATGACTGCCGTTGACATCAAAGCAGCATTTGACCGAGTGTGGCATCAAGGAGCGCGAGCAAAACTGTAGTCAATGGGAGCTTGGAGAAAACTTTGCTCTGATTGGAGTCATACTTAGCACAAAGGAAAAGCACAATGGTTGTAGTTGTGGGGGGTCAATGATCTCAGTTCCAGGACATCACTGCAGGAGTTCCTCAGGGTAGTGGCCCAAACATCTTCAGCTGCTTCATCAATGATCCATCATAAGGCCAGAAGTGGGGATGTTCACTGATGATTACACAATGTTCATTCGCAACTCCTCAGATACTGAAGCAGTCCATGCCCATTTGCAGCAAGACCTGGACAACATTCAGGCTTGGGGTGATGAGTGGCAAGTAACATTCATGCCATATAAGTGCTTAGCAACGATAATCTTCGTAAGAGAGAATCTAATCATCTCTCTTGGGCATTCAATGGCATTACCATCACTGAATCCTCCATGATCAACACCCTGGGGGTTACCATTGACCTGAAACTGAACTGGACCAGCCATTTCAATACCGTGGCTGTGAGAGTAGGTCAGAGGCTGGGACTTCTGAGGTGAGTAACTCACCTCTTGACCCCCAAAGCCTGTCCATCATCTACAGGGCACAAGTCAGGAGTACGATGGAATATTCTTCACTTGCCTGGATGAGTGCATCTCCAACAACACTCAAGAAACTCAACTTCTTCCAGGACAAAGCAGCCACTTGGTTGGCACCCTATCCACCAACTTAACCATTCCCTCCCTCCACCACCGACACACAGTATCAGCGGTATGTACAATATGCACTACAGCAACTCACCAAGGCTCCTTCGACAGCACCTTCCAATTCCATGACCTCTATCACCTAGAAGGACAAGGGCAGCAACTGATTGGAAACATCAGTATTTGCAACTTCCCCTCCAGGCTAACACACCATCTTGATTTGAATCTATATTTCTTCAAAATCAAAATCAAAATCAAAATCCTGGAATTCCATAAAACCATAAGACATAAGGGCAGAAGTAGGCCATTCAATGAGATCATGGCTGATCTGATAATCTTCAATTCCACTCTCCTGCCTTTTCCCCATAACCCTTAATTCCCTTACTGATTAAAAATCTATCTCAGCCTTGAATCTACTTAACAACCCAGCCTCTACAGCCCTTTGCGGTAAATAATTCCACAAATTCACAACCCTCTGAGAGAAGAAATTCCTCCTCATCCCTGTCTTGAACGGGCAACCTCTTACTCTGAGATTATGCCCTCTGGTCCTAGACTCTCCCACAAGGGGAAACAACCTCTCAGCATCTACCCTGTCAAGCCCCCTAAGAATCTTATATGTTTTAATAAGGTTGCCTCTCATTTTTATAAACTCCAATGAGCACAGGCCCAACCTACTCGACCTCTCCTCATAAGAAAATCCCTCCATACCCGGGAACAACTTAATGAACTTTCTCTGGACTGTGTCCAATGCCAGTGTATCTTTCCTTAGATAAGGGAACCAAAATTGTTTACAGCATCCTAGGTGTGATCTAACTAGTGCCTTGTTTGGTTTTAGCAAGACTTCCCTATTTTTATACTCCATTCCCTTTGAAACAATGGCCAACATTCCATTTGCCTTCCCTATTACCTGCTGAACTTGTATGTTAGCTTTTTGGGATTCATGCATGAGGACTCCCAAATCCCTCTATGCTGTAGCTTTATGCTGTCTTTCTCCATTTAAATAACATTCAGGTCCTCTATTCTTCCTGCCAAAATGCATAACCTCACACTTTCCACCACCATATTCCACCTGGCAATTTTTTTCCCACTCACTTAATCTGTCTATATCCCTCTGTAGTTTCTTCGTGTCATCCTCATCGCTTGCCTTCCCACCTATGTTTGTGTCATCTGCAAACTTGTCGATAGTACATTCACTTCCCTCATCCAAGTCATTAATATATATTGTAAATAATTATAGCTCCAGCACTGATCCCCGTGTCACTCCACTAGTTACAGGTTACCATCCTGAAAATGCCCCCCTTATCCCAATTCTCTGTCCTCTATCCATGCTAATTATACTACCCCCAACACCATGGGCTCTTATCTTATTAAGTAGCCTTGTGATAAGTAGCCTTATCAAACAACTTTTGGAAATCCAAATATATTACATCTTCTGGTTCCTCTTTATCTATCACGTTTGTTACCTCCTCAAAGAATTTGAATAAATTTGTTAGGCATTATTTCCCCTTCATGAAGCCATGCTGACTCTGCTTGATTAGATTATGCATTTCTAAATGCTCTGCTATTTCATCCTTTATAATAGACTCTTAACATTTTCCCAGTGACGGATGTTAAGCTAACTGGCTTATAGTTACCTGTTTTTGTCTCCCTCCCTCTTTGAATAAAGTCATTACATTGGCAGTTTTCCAATCTTCTGCAACTTTTCCAGAATCTAAGGATTCTTGAAAGATTACTACCAGTGCATCCATTATTTGCGTAGCTGCTCCCTTTAATGTCCTAGGATGGAACCCAACAGGTCCAAGGGACTTATTGGTTTTTAGCCCCATTAGTTTCCCTAGTACTTTTTCTCTAGTGATAGTTATTGTATGTATTCCCACCACTGTTTCCCCCACCCCTTCCTGACTTTTGCCTCTTGATTGTTTAGTATTTTTGGAATGCCAATAATGTCTTCTATAGTGAAAGTTGATGCAAAGTATTTATTCAACTCCTCTGCCATTTTCTGGTTCCCCAAAATTATTTCCTCTGCCTCATTCTCTAAGGGGCCTATGTTCACCTTGGCCTCTCTCTTCCTTTTTATATATTTAAAGAAGCTCTTACAGTCCGTTTCTATATTACTTGCTAGTGTACCCTCAACATTTATTTTCTCCCTCTTTATTAATTTTGGTCATCTTTTGTTGGTTTTTAAAACTTTCCCAATCCTCTACTTTTAAAACTTTCTCAATCCCAACTCCCTTCCCAGAACTTCTGTGGGTGTACCTACACCAGAAGAACTGCAACCGTTCAATATGGTGGCAGACCACCATCTTCTCAAGGGCAATAAAAAATGGACAACAATGCTCGCATGGCCAACAACACCCACATCCCATGAAAGGAAAAAAAACAGCATTGCAGGGTAATCAACAGCCGTATCATTAGTGGCTATATCCATTCTTTTTGGCTGCACCTGTTCCATACACAGTCAACTGGACACTGGCCTGGTATGAGAAAGCTGAATTACTCAACATTTTTGATTGTTTCAGTACAAGCTTCTGAATGTTTATTATGGTAGTTTATTATTATTGACTGATTCCCCATGCCATTGGTCATGGATTGCTTCAGATATAAAGTATGATATTAATGTCTTAATTGCCCTGTCCTTAAATTGTTCGGAAAATACACTGTGAGGAATGACAGACCAATTGCTGTGATTTTAAAAAGCTTGGACATACACATTTTTATCTTGGGGCCAAAGTGAAGACTTTCCTTATAAACAGATGGTGATTTATATATGAATTTAATTCAGAAATCCAGGCAAGTACTTGACAATAAGGAGAAAGGAATATAGAAAGGTCTGAGCAGGGGAAAACTGGTGCAGAATGGAAAGGCTAAGATGTGGAAGTGATACAACAGTCAAACAGGAAGGCTGTGAGACATCTGTAGGGAGACAGAAAGCATGTTGGAGGGAATTGGTTAGGGAATTTCAAAGGCCAGCTGAGTAGTGACTTGATGACTAGCCATTGAAGACAATGTATAGTTGTTTCTGTAGTATATTGATTGTCTTGTTTAGCTTGCCGTACTTTGCAAGCCCGTGCATTATGGGATTGCAGAATCCATGTTGTTTTGTTAGTTCTGTTACTGCAGTAGAGTAAATGAGAGCTGGAATGTTCAATCACCT
The DNA here is from genome assembly GCF_017639515.1 of Carcharodon carcharias. Taxonomy (NCBI): domain Eukaryota; kingdom Metazoa; phylum Chordata; class Chondrichthyes; order Lamniformes; family Lamnidae; genus Carcharodon; species Carcharodon carcharias. Next base: position 126,257,856 of record NC_054469.1, on the reverse strand, counting down.
CCCTGCCTCTGTGGGTATTGATTAGTCTTTTGAAAGTTATCGGCTGTACCAATATTAAAATATAACAAATTGGCAAAGAGGACGATGGACATTTGTAGTAAGATACTCAAAAAGTGAAACAACTAGCAGAAGGAAATTATTAGTAAAAATAAAGCACTCCTACTCTCTTGGAGCACTCCTGAAGTTCAGGCAAAAGGGACCTGCAAGCGGAGATGAAAGGACAAAAAGAAAATAAATTGCTGCTGTGATTTTCTGAACAGGAAAGAAATTTAGAAAAAAAAGCTTATATGAAAAAAGCGAAGCAACCACCTTTGCAGAAAAAAAAGAGACCCACGGTCATGGGTATCCCGAGAAAGCGCGGGAAAAATACAACCACAGGGTTACCGGCTGCAGACACCCTCTGAAATTCTAAATATTCGGAACATGCAGGGACCAAAAAGAAGAACGTGCTGTAGTTTATAAAGGTTAAAAAACTCATAGAAAGGGAAGGTCCACAATCGCTGCAGAGCTCATCAAAAACCCAAAAAGCACGGGAAAAAACCAGAGACATAATCGACAGCTGCTGACAGCCTGAGTTTAAAAAAAGGTTACTGTCTATAAGCGGTAACAACATTTAAAATGGTAACTGCAAAAAAAAAAAGAAATGACAGTGAACAAAAAGTAACTGACGAAGAAATGAAACTAAAAAGTTGGAAAATGACTACACTTACCAGACCTATGGAACATTTCAATGACACTGTTGGAACAGTGGAGCATGTACACTGAACATTTTGAGTTTTTTGTTCTTGCATATGGAATTGGGAGCTAAAACCTTTGCCTTATTAAGGAGCTTGGTATAGCCTGACAAACCTAACACAAAATTCCATGAGGCCATTGTAAAAGTCCTGGAGACACATTTTTCTCCTAAGCCACTTGTCATAGAAGAAAGTTTTAGGCTTCACAAAAGAAACCAAGAGGGGGAAACAATTGCGCAGTATGTTGCAGCACTTAAAAGGCTCACTGAACATTGTGAATTCAAGTACTGAACGATACACTCTGTGACAGGTTGGTCTGTGGCCTTCATACTGAAGCAATCCAGAAACACCTCCTGACAGAGGCTAACCTCATTTTGCAGAAAGCAATAGAGGTAGCTGTCTCCATGGTGCAAAAGAAGCACAGCAGCTGAGTGTATCAACTTGAGTGCATAATGTGCGCACAAGACAGCAAGCAGCCGGGAATGTTACTATTGCAGGAAGCCCAGTCACCATCCATCTGAATGTTGGTGCAGGGACATTGAATGCTGTTAGTGTGGCAAGGAGGAACACATTGAGCGTGCCTGTAAAAAGCAAAAAGTAGCAGTGAATCAGAAAGACAAACCAGCGAAAAAGGAATCTGCTGTCTGGCATAGCAAGAAGAAAAATCTGCATCTCATGAAGCAGGAACGGGAACAGGCCCTTAAGAAGAAGGGCCCCTCAAACATCTTGTCAGTAGCGGATGGTTCACAGGTAACACCACTGCTGGAGGGCCAACCAATACATATGGAACTGGACAAGGGGCAGTGGTTTCTCTGCTCCCAGACACCGTATATTAGGAGAGGCTTAAATATCTTCCATTGGCGCCTGCAAAAATCATTCTGAAAACATGTACAGGGGAATCTGTACCTATAATGGGTAGAAAAGAAGTTACAGTGGAACTAAATGGACAGACTGCTAAGGTATCATTGTTTATGGTGAAAGACAACTACCCAGCTTCAGTTGGATGGTCATGACTTGAAAAGTTGCAGATAAATTGTGCAGAAAAACATAGCATTGCAAAAGAAGAAACTGGTCTGACAGCTGTTATAAATATTGTCATGTTCAAAGAAGGTATACAAGGAACAAAGAAAAGTACAGCACAGGAACAGGCCCTTTGGCCCTCCAAGCCTGCGCCGATCATATTGCCCATCAACTAAAACATTTTGCACTTCCGGGGTCCGTATCCCTCTTTTTCCATCCTATTCGTGTATTTGTCGATCTGCCTCTTAAACACCACTATTGTACCTACTTCCACCACCTTCTCTGGCAGCGAATTCCAGACACTCATTACCCTCTGCGTAAAAAACTTGCCCCACACATCTCCTCTTTAGTTTGTAAATTTGAATATCAAAGCTGACTCTCAACCAAAATTTCTGGAGGCCCGAACCGTGCCTTATGCCATAGGACCAAAAGTCAAAGCTGACCTAGAACGTCTGGTCAAGATTGGAGTTCTTGTACCTGTAATGACTTGACGGACCAGACAGGTTTCAACAAGAAACATAAACCTGCCTATGGCTCCTTGTTCTGATGAGCAGTGTTCTTGTCACTCAGGTGTGAGACCATTCTGCACAAGATAAAGGCAGGTGTCTCAGTCCAGGGCCTCTTCCCTGTGCTTCATGCAGCATTCAGACCAAGGTGAAGGTGGGGTGGCACACTCCTTGGAAACATTACTGATGCCTGCACCTCAGCAGTGCTGGTCATTGCTGCCAGAATATAGTGGGCAGGCGCCACAGATTTCTTTCATTCTCTCTGTGTGCCCTCAGCCCGTTTAAGGTGGGGCTGGTCCCCATCACACCAGCATCTGCGACCAGTGATACTGTGCACCAGCTCCTGAAGGGCTGAGGTGCTGAAGGTGGACACAAGCATCAGATGCATCTAAAGTTTCATGGCTATGTCTCTGAGATGGCCCTGACCATGGAGCGCAAGCAAGCTGCCCTCAGCCAGATAGGAGTCAGACATTCTCAGAGGCTATGTGAAGATCTATGGAGTGCCCTCACTACATGTTGTCATCATTCTCCTGCGATTGAGTGACTATTTTGGCCTCCACTACATCTCCATAACAGGAGCATTCTCACAGAGGGTATTGGCGCTGCGATATGCCAGACTGGAGTCAAACGTTCACAACTGCGATGTGAGGATCTATGGGGACACCTCACTGCATGTTGTCATTATCCTCCACAAATCTGGCAGCTATGAGGGCCTCCCAAGTGTGCCTGCCTCATCTAGGCAGAGCGAGAGCCTCATCCCCATCGTCGTCACCACTGAGGACCCCCTCACCCTCATCCTCGTCAGCGTCATCCTCATCAGAGAAGACATGCAGGTCCTTCATCTCCTCCTCAGCCAGCTCGTCTCCCCGTTGCAGCACCAGGTTGTAAAGGGCATAGCAGACGATGACGACAATGCATGACAGCCTCTGTGGACTGTATCGCAGGGTTCCACCAGACTGGTCCAGGCACCAGAACTGTATCTTCAGCATCCTGATGGTCTGCTCCACCAAGGTGTGAGCTGCAGTAAGAGCCTGATTATAGCATCAATCTGCTGCAGTCTGAGGCCGCCGCATGGATGTCATCAGCCGCAGCCTCTGTGGGTAGCCCTTGTCCCTAAGAAGCCATCCCAGCAGCCTCTGAGGACCCTGGAAGACTGCAGGGATCTGCAAGCAACTCAGGATGTAGGTATCGTGTACATACCCTAGAAGCCATGTGCATACCTGCAGGATGCATTTCTAGTGGTTGCAGCCACTGGCAGTTGATGCCCTCCATGTCCCCTTGGCACCACCAAGCTCTCCAGTAAGTTGCAGATGTGAGCCACCAGGTCCCTAGACATACACAGTCGTTGGTGACACTGGTTCTCAGTCATCTGCAGGAATGGCAGGCGGTGTCTATACACCGTGGGTGTTGCTAGGCACTGACCAGCCATGGCTCGCTGTCACCCCTGAGCCCCTGCTGCCCCTTCTTCATGAGGTTGCTGCTCCTATCTTTGTGCAGCCAGGAGCCTCAGTCACTCTTTCCTCCATCTTCTACGGTGTCCATAGACCATTAGGCACACAGCTAGGTCACCAGGATCCATGATCCTGACGTGGTCCTCCTGCAGCATGAAAGAGGGAGAGATGTGGTTATCATGGCCGTATTTAGTACCTTTCCTAGCCCTGTGTGACCGCCCCTTAACGCTTCCCAGTGAGTGCTGGTCACCCCTCGGATGGCCGGAGATGAGTGCGCTGCGTGGCTGCCCTGTCAATCTGAGACATGGAGGACATCCTGATCCAAACCAGGATGCTGAGATTGCAAGGGGCTGTGAGTGACTGCACCAGTAGCTGCTACATGGCCAGCATTAGCGAGAAGATTTACAACGTGTGCAGTCCAACTGCTCCACAGTCCAATAAAGTGGTGACAGACTTGACGTCTGTGCCAGGGGGTTGGGGGACAATGGTACTAAGGTATGGAGCGCTTGGTGGCCCTTTGGTGTCTCCGCGTTGCTTGCAGAAGCCTCAACCCAATCATTTCACTGCGGCTGCACCTAATCTGTCTTAGTTGATGAGGATGGTAAGTTTATACAGGTGTCCCTAATGCATGGCCACTTCCTTCACTTACCCTGCCCCCCCACCTATCCATGGGATGGAGTGCCAGGGCAGCACTTGATCACACCCCCACCCAGCAGTCGCCTGCGAGGCTGGCCAGCACTTGCCCCCAGACACACCTACCCCTCTGCAGTCGCCTGCAAGGTCAGGCATCAGTTTCCCCAGACCCCCGGTGCCCCTGGGACCTGTAAACAATGGGCGAGCTGTGGTGAACACTGCTCCTCACTCACTTCAGTCCCCCCAAAGTGAAAGCCGCCAAGTACATGTCACCTGTGTGCTGTTGTGCAATACATCGGCGTGCTTTCCTGTCGACATGGACGAACAATATGGTGGGGTTCCAAGAGCCTGGCAGGAAGGCGGGCTGAGCGCAAGATCGCGACCTGCCTTCACGCCATTGTGAAGTGGGTCCTGCCATATTTTCCACGCACGCCACCTATCACGCCTGCCACCAGTGGGCATGGAAAATTCTGCCCTAGGTCTTTCACCTGTCACTATGATCACTGGAAGCTGGGCTGTCTGTTAGCTATAAGACACTGGTACTGTGGTGATGCTCCTTCCCTGTTTAGGTTCCCCAAGTGAGTCTTCAATTTAGCAGTTGTCCATTGCAGATTCTGTGCCTGGGTACCTTCATTTAGGTATTTAAATATGTGCTGTCCCACCACTGTGGTTGAGGCTCCTATATCTACCTCCATTAATAATGGCTCCCCATTCACTTGGATTGTGACAGTAACAGATTTGTTTTTACAGTGGTAACATTATACAGATATTATACATTAATAGATGTCGGTATCAGCAGCTTCAGGTTCTGGGGTATTTTTCAATTCAGTCTTGTTGGTTTGCTGCTTTATGGGCTGTTTTGACTTTGCCCTGCATTGCCTTACTATGTGACCTTTCTTATGGCAGTAATGGTATTCTGCCTCCTTGAATCTGCAGGTGTCCAGTCCATGGTCACCCCCACATCTATAACCAGTTAACCTTGGAGTTGCTGCTGAAGTGTTCCTATTCGGCCTTTTCATGTTTCTAACAGGGGACATTGCCTCTCGCTTCGCTGCTGTGTCTCTGGTTTTTGCACCAGGCCCAGCGGTAGGTTCCCACCCTAACTGTAGAACAGCGCCATGTTGTATATGTTGTACAGCCTGTGAGTCTCTTGCAGCACTTTCCATGGCTAGTGCTATTTCTGGGGCACGCTTCAAATTGTTGTTGATCTCTGCAAGTAAACGGCACTGAATGGGTCGGCATAAACTCCACAAACGATCTGGTCCCACAACATATCGTTGAGTGTGTGTTCAAAGTGGCAGTGTTATGCCAACTGCTTCAACTTCACCATATAGGTTGCATTGGACTCTCCTGGGGCCCTTACTCTGGAATTAAACTTAATCCTTAGCATTATTACTGATGGCTTCAGCTGGAAATGCGTTTTCACAAAGTCCACTAATTCATTAAAGGATTTAGAATTGGGAGTGTTCGGGGCCATCAGACTGCAGGTGAGATTGTATGTCTTCCTATCACATATACCTCCATGATAATTTTGTTTGCCATGGAACAAAAACCAAGGGACTCTATATACTGGCTCTAGGATCCCATACCTGCATCATAAGGATTGATTCTGCCGAGGAATGGCATGGCTGGTGAGTAGTCTATTCTTTTTTTTTAAGATTCTATCTACTCAGGTTAACAAGGCAAGGTGCAGCGTCAGAGCTATTTGTCGCCAAATGTCATAACTTGATGGGCCAGACATGTTTCAACAAGAAACAGATAAACTTTTATTACAGGGAGCTTTTCAGATGCTTCTTGCTCAATCAGGACCCTTGTCAGGAAGCCCCGCCGGCCCCCATTGCCCCCAGATTACCTGTGTTTAGGGCTCATTGGTCGGAGCCTCCAAGAACATCAGGTGACCCCTGATAGACAGCTGGAGAGGTTATACCTTCAGTTACTACAGTACCTGCCTCCCTTAGCAAATGGGCAACACCCATCAAGGAAGACGGCTCCATACGCACCTGTGGAGATTTCAAAGTTACTTTTAACTCTGTGTTGTGTGCTGAACAATATCCACTTCCCCGTATTGAGAATCTTTTTTGCTGGCCTCGCTGGTGGACAGAAACTCAACAAACTAGATCTATTCCAGGCCTACTCACAAATGCATGTTGATGAGAAGTCACAAGAATACCTGCCCATAACAACACACAAGAGACTGTACCGATATTGCTGTTTGCCTTTTGGAATAACATCAGCTCCAGCCTTGTTTCAGAAGGCCATGGACCAGATTCTGAGTGCCTTGCCTGGGGTTCAGTGCTACCTTGATGATATCTTGGTAATGGGCAGGACTGATGAGGATCATCTCAAGAACTTGTATGTCACCCTACAAAGGTTAGAGGAGTATGGCCTATGGGTTCACAAAGACAAATGCGAGTTTTTTTCAGCACTGTGTGGAATATTTGGGGCATGTCATTGACGCTGCTGGGTTTCACAGAGCACCCTCTGAGGTCAAGGCTATTGTTGATGCTCAAGCTCCTCAGAAAACCAACCAGCTTCGCTCATTCATTGCTGCTGAATTATTACAGGAGATTTATTCCACAGCTGGCAACCCTCCTGAAACCTCTGCATGAAATTCTGTGACAACACAAAGCCTGGAAATGGATAGAAGCCTGTGACACTGCAACAAGGCTAAAGCAACGCTGACAGATTCCAAGGTATTGACACATTATGACCCCTCCCTACCTCTACAACTTGCATGTGATACATCGCCTGATGGAGTTGGGGCCGTTATTTCACACATAACGCCCTCGGGTGTGGAGAGGCCCATAGCGTTCTTTTCATGGACTTTAAGCAAAGCAGAGAGCCAATACACTCAAATCTAATGCGAAGAACTAGGAATCATTTTTGGAATCTGGAAGTTTCACCAGTACCTGTTTGGATGGAAATCACACTGCTGACTGATCATCGACCACTCACCTCGATATTCGATCCATACACAGACATCCCTTCTTTAACTGCAAGCAGGATGCAGCATTGGGCATTTGTGATGAAAGAATAATAATTTTCATAATATTTTTCATGGGAGTAAGTATAGTTGGGCGTGTGTGTGATGTAATTACATTTAGTGTCAATTAAACTGCAAGTTGAAATCATGAAAAGAAACTAGGTGCTTGAAATGCTAATGAATAAACATGGATGCTGGCTTATCATGTAAGGTGTGAAGGGAATTTGCATTTTTAGATAAATGAAGGGATATTTGGATTTCAAAGGGATCTTAATCTGTTTTCAACTAGCCAGATAAGCAAGGCTAAGGAATGTGCTTATTTTTCCCAAAGGTTACTGGCAATAGTGGCAATATGAAAGTATTTATGTTGTGAGGAAGATGCGGTTTCAAAGACATATAGGACAATATAATTTACATATTAAAAAGAGAGAAACATATGTAAAGGAGAATGAAAGGCTATGTGTCAAAGGTCATGTAAGATCTTAACAGGAGTGTGTGCAATAGCCTTAATGAAACCTCCAACATTTGTGCATAAATCTGCTATATAACGAAACTGAAGTTGGGGAAAAGTCATTTGGAGTTCCACTGTCCAGGGTATTGTTAACTTGCTGAGTTTGTTTTATATCTAAAATCTATTTCGGACTGTTGCTTTAAAGAGAATGTAACTGGGAATCAGGTTAAATAGGAATTTTAGGAGTTATTATAGTAAGAAGTAACTGTAGTCTTACATATGTGCTTTAAATCATCTATATTTCATTAATAAATATTTTAATTTAATTTTTCAAATCTCGAAAGGTCTTGGTGGACTTATTACTTCTGAATTCAGTGTACACACCTCATAATAAATACAAATTACAAAACCATTGTGATAACACAACCAAGTTTCCCTTGTGGATTTAGTCTGCCTGGCACACATCATCTGCCAGGTCACAACAAATTGAGGGCTGTTTGCAGGATATTTGAAAATCCTTGATTGGTTTGGAGTTGGTGAATCTTAAGTTATGAGTATGAGAAGCACATTGAATTCAGAGATTGGTGTAAGGGATTTTAATGGTGGTGAGACTCAAAAATGGCTGTATTTATGGCTAATTATTTTGGAAGTGGAACATATAACTCTGATTGGTTTACAAAAAGTATCTAAGGGTAAGTTAACAAAATTGGTGCATAATTTGCAGTTGAGGTTACCTGTCGGGGCAAAGAAAGCAGACATAGTTGAAGTGATAGCAACCATAAGAAGTTGGAAGTCATACCTGACACTAGTGAGTCATAGTTGGAGGTAGTCAGACTTCAGTTAGAAATGAAGAAGTTTGAACTTGCACAAACAATGGAAATGAAAACAATTTGAACTAGAGGCAACAGAAAAAAGAGAAAAGAGAGTGTTTCAAAGATGAATGGAAACTTGACCTCCAGAGGTAGAAGTTAGCAATGGAGGAGAGGGAGAAGGAAAGAGAAAGAGAATACTGGCGTTAAAAAGCTGGACTTTAAAAACACAGACCTCAGGTGCTATGGAAGGTTCTGATGATGGAAACATTTTCAAATTAAAATCCAGTGGGGAGATGTTTAAATTTGAGTAAGCGCTTCTGAAGTTTGAAGAAAGGGGTGTAGAGGCGTTCTTCATTTCATTTGAAAAGATAGCTAAACAGATGAAATGGCCACAAGAAAATTGAATATTGCCTTTACCGTCTAGCTTAGTAGGTAGAGCTCATGAGGTTTATGCTTCACTGTCAGAAGTAGTGTCAGTGGATTATGATGTAGTAGAAAAAGGCTATTTTGAGTCCATTTGAGTGGTTCCTGTGACATACAGGCAGAAATTTAGGAATATAAGGAAACAGCCTGGGCAAAATTATATTGAGATTAACAGAGTAAAACAAAGTAAATTTGACAGGTGGATATGGGCATTAAAGGTAGTGACTACATATGCAGCTCTTAGAGAAGCTATTATTCCACCAACATTGAAGAAATCAGTGTTGGACCTACTGCATTTTGGACACTGTGGAATAGTTCACATGAAAGAGATTGCAAGGAGCTACTTTTGGTGGCCTGGCCTGGACCAAAGCATTGAAGCCAAGGCAAGATTGTGTTCTCCATTTCAGAGTATGAGAAACATGCTTCAATTGGCACCCCTCCATCCATGGGTTTAGCTGAAAACACTTGGCAGTGCATCCATGTCGATTTCACTGGTTCATTTGAAGGAAAAATGTTCATGGTGGTTGTAGGTGTTTATTCTAAATGGCTAGAAGTTTCAGTGATGTCCTGTACTACAGCTGACAGTATAATTCAAATGTTAAGAGATATGTACAGTTGTTACATGTTATCAGAACAACTTGTGACTGACAATGGACCTCAGCTTGTCAGACAGGAATGTGAGAATTTTTTTGAGAAGTAATGGAACTTATCATATCATCTGAGCACCATATCAGCCATCCACCAATGGATTAGCTGAGAGATCTTTTCGGCACAAGGACATTCAAAAACATCTGGATGCATTTCTGTCGACATACCAAAACACGCCACATGCTACACGAAAGCATCTCCAGCATTCCTACTAATGGGACGGCTACTGCACACTTGCTTTGATCTGCTGAAACCAACAATAACACAACAGGTTGTGCAAGATCAACAGCACGACTAAGTGGAGAGAAGAGCACAAAGATCAAAGCTAAGAATTTTCTGTTCTGGACTAGACATTCTAGCTTGTAATTATGCTACCGGAGCCAAATGGATTCCTGCTATGTAAATTGCTCAGATAGGACTTTTTTCGTACACAGTCCAAGCTGCGAAAGATCTCACCTGACAGAGATATGTTGACCAACTGTTGACAAGTCAAGTACCATCTAAGGATACACCTCTTCTTTTTCTATCAACATTCTGGGGGTTATCATTAACCAGAAACTGAACAGGAATAGCCACATAAATATTGTGGCTACAAAAACAGGTCAGGATCTAGGAATCGTGTGATGAGTAACTCACCGCCTGACCACCCCACACCCCCTCCCACCCAAAGCCTATCCACCATTTACAAGGCACAAGTCAGAAGTGTGATGGAATACTCCCTGCTTGCCTGGATGAGTACAGCTCCCACAACAGTCAAAAAGCTTGACACCATCCAGGACAAAGCAGCCCATTTGATTGACACCACATCCACAAATATTCACTCCCTCCATCACCGATGCACAGTAGCAGCAGTGTGTACCATCTACAAGATGCACTGCAGTTTTTCACCAAGGCTCCATAGGCAGTACCTTGCAAACCCATGACCACTGCCATCTAGAAGGACAAGGGCAGCAGATAGCCGGGAACACCTCCAAGTCATTCACCATCCTGACTTGGAAATCACAGTTCCTTCACAGAGATAAAAACAAAAAACTGCGGATGTTGGAAATCCAAACCAAAAACAGAATTACCTGGAAAAACTCAGCAGGTCTGGCAGCATCAGCGGAGAAGAAAAGAGTTGACATTTCGAGTCCTCATGACCCTTCAACAGAACTGAGTGAATATTAGGAGAGGGGTGAAATATAAGCTGGTTTAAGGTGGGGGGGGGGGGGGTGGGGCGGAGGGGGCGTGGGGGGAGAGAAGTGGGAGGGGGTGGTGTGGTTGTAGGGACAAGCAAGCAGTGATAGGAGTAGATAATCAAAAGATGTCACAGACAAAAGAACAAAAAAACACAGAGGTGTTGAAGGTGGTGATATTATCTAAACAAAATGGCTTGCTGCATTGTTCCAGTGAAGCCCAACACAAACTGGAGGAACAGTACCTCATCTTCTGACTAGGCACTTTACAGCCTTCCGGACTGAATATTGAATTCAACAACTTTACATCTTGAACTCACTCCTCCATCCCCACCCCCTTTCCGTTTCTTTCCCCTTCCTTTTGTTTTTTCCAATAATTTATATAGATTTTTCTTTACCCACCTATTTCCATTATTTTTAAATCTTTTATGCCCTGCTAGCCTTTCCACCCCACCCCCACTAGAGCTGTACCTTGAGTGCCCTACCATCCATTTTTAATTAGCACATTCATTTAGATAATATCACCACCTTCAACACCTCTGTGTTCTTCTATTCTTTTGTCTGTGACATCTTTTGATTATCTTCTCCCATCACTGCTTGCTTGTCTCTACAACCACACCACCACCCCTCACCCACTTCTCTCCCCCACCCCCCCCCCACACCTTAAACCAGCTTATATTTCACCCCTCTCCTAATATTCACTCAGTTCTGTTGAAGGGTCATGAGGACTCGAAACGTCAACTCTTTCCTTCTCCGCCGATGCTGCCAGACCTTCTGGGTTTTTCCAGGTAATTCTGTTTTTGTTTACCGTTCCTTCACTGTTGCTGGGTCAAAATCCTGCAACTCCCTTCCTAACAACACTATGGGTGTACCTACACCACATGGACTGCGGCAATCCAGGAAGGTAGCTCACCATCACCTTCTCAAGGGCAACTACGGAAGGGCAATAAGTGCTGGCCCAGCCAGCGAAGCCCACATCCCATGAATGAATAAAAAAAGAGCTATCTTCAAGTCAAGGAATGCCGACTCCAGTCTCACCTCCTCTGTCTACCTCAACTGAAGTTGAAGTTGTCTCACCTTAACCTGCATTAGGCACAACTTCAAATTCCGCTATAGGTCCTAAATTGCCAACAGTCTCTGATGAACACTACCCTGTAAAAGCACCAGAAATCTGCTGCACCCCACACCGAGAGAGAATACCTCCTGAGCATCTGAATTTATAAGGTCAGAGACTTGAGATGGGTACAACAGGAACAGAGGCAGTCTACCCTCTTTCCCTAGTTCAGAAAATGTTTTGTTAAACTGACGTTTCCAATATGGGGGTGGAATATGTTATGAATTGAATGTCTGGTTTAGCTTGCCGTAATTTGCACGCCAGTGCATTATGGGATTTCAGAATTCATGTTGTTTTGTTATTTCTGTTACTGCAGTAGAGTAAATGAAAGCTGCTATGCCCAATCACCTTCATGCCTCCTTGAGTATTGATTTGTCTTTAAAAAGTTATCGGCCATGCCAATATTAAAACATAACAGTTTCCTTCCAGTTTTGTATTCTTCACGCATTCAGAATATATGTTGAAAGAGTTCTGCTTATCCTCCTGGTTTCTCCTAACACCTTTGAATACACTTGCTATTGATGTTAGACCTGTCCTTGCACTGATTTTTATGGTCTTTGGTTTAATTTGCCATTCTTTTTGTACGTATTTTTTTCACTGTACCAATGCATCATCTATTAGTGTATTTTTCTTAGCATCAATAAATGTAAATGAACATGTCACTCCAGAAATAACACTGCACCATGAAGCAACAACACATTAATTAATGTTCTTGTTGTGTGATATGGGAATGATTGGGGAATTTTCATGAAATATATTCTATGAGTTGGAGCTGTTAGCACTTGGGAGTGCAACTGGTGGAAGGCCTTTAATTTCAGTCACAAGGATGGGCATTATCTTTATCTATTTCAGCCATTGTTTCATAAAGCTTTTGCAAGCCCATATTTAGATGCATTTTTTTTAATTCCAGCATCACTGGACAGGCCAATATTTGTTGCCGATTCCTTATTGCACTTGAGAAGGCAGTGGTGAACTGCCTTCTTGGATCGCTACAGCTGGTCCTGGTGCAGGTACACCCACACTGCTGTAAGGGATCAGATTTTGACCTGGTGTCAGTGAAGGGACAGCGATATGGTTCCAAATATGGATAGTGTGTGGCTTGGAGGGGAACTTGCAGGTGGTGGCATTCCCGTGCATCTGCTGTCCTTGTACTTCCAGGTTGGAGATGTTGTAGATGGGTTGGAAGGTGCTGTCGAAGGTGGCCTGGTGAGTTGTTGCTGCAGTACATCTTGTATATGGTTCACATTACTGCCACTGTGCGTCATTCCAAAATAGTTTCACAGATTTCAGTGAAAGCGACAAATATTAAAATTAGTTATTTTACTGATGTGATAAGCTAACTGCAGCACATTGAACTATATTTACATGTGTGATCTACTGATTCACTGGCAACAAGCAAGCAGATGGTGCATTTTTCATTCCATGACTGAATAATTACATCATAGATTTGCAGCTCAGAAACTGTTGAAACCAGTTTGTAATGAATTAACTTGCATATTTCTTAATAAAAATAAATTAAATGGAAATTAGGAGTATTCTTAATTTAAATGAATAAAACTTAAAAGAGACACGAATACCACTGTACCTCACATAGAAATTAATTTTAGCTGTTCAAAATAGCTTGACCATCATTAGCTCAATGCCATTTAAATTTCTCAAAGTATAAAAGGTTGCAAATTAATTCAATAATTTCATGATAGCATAATGTGACATGCATAAATATTTGTATTTGTTTATTACTTTTAAATAAACATAAATTTTCTATTTTCTTTTTTAACACTACTTCAGAAAACATTAGAGATTTTAATATCTAATTTATGGTTATCAAATTGACAATTGTTTAAAATTTGTGTGAGGTATTTGCTGAAAAGGTCTTAAAATTTGTGACTGTCTAATCTGTTCAGATACACTCTCCCAAATAATGGTTAAATGACCTATCCACAATTGCTATTTTTATAATTTTTGTTTTAAATATGTAATCATTTCACTAGCTAATTTGGCTGTCTTTCTGGAAGTCGATTTGACGTTTCTGAAAGATATTTTTGTTTCTCTTGTATTTTTTAGAAAACAGCAATGCAACATTTGTAACTGTATAGTAAGCTTACACAAAGAGATATTTTTGAACAGGATTGACATAATTGTCATATATGAATGAAGACAAAGATTAAAACTGAGTAACTTTGTAAAGTTATGCTCCCAGCACAGAGCTTCCAGCTGGGAATATAATTTTATAAAAATATCCTTTGGGGAGGGGAGAACATTGGAAAAAAGTTCATTCCCTAGACCTGTCTAGGAAATTCACCAAGAGAGAAAATATGCAGAAAGCCACAGTGACATATCTATGGTGTCTCCAGATAAGATTGTTAACTTTGTAGATAATTATGGGCAGATTTACACTGTTAATATACAAACCTTAGGAACTAGATTAAGGTGATCAGTCACCTTTTACTTGAATCCCTTTGCCTGTTGTTATAATGTGACCTTGTCACCTATTTATAATAAAGTTGATTCACAGACAACTTTCTAAGTGGAAACATTAGGTTTATTTACAATACAGCCAGCAGCAACTACATGTGTGTATTCAACGCCATCTCTATCTCTACACTGTCTGTGGAGGTAGCTCGCACTGCTAACACATTGGTTTACACAGATCATGTGACCTTACATCACAGCACTATCCTTAAATGTACAGTCCAACATTTAGCAAAACCATAATTACTACATTCTCCCCCTATAACTTTGCTGTACTTATTATATTTACAAGTATATTTATATCATGACATTATAATATTTACATTGGTCATGAAATTTACAAGCTCAGTCTTTCAGGTGATTTCCTGGTTCGCGTGGAACGTTGTAGCTCCATGACTTCAGATTCTTTTTCAGGAACCACATTCTCTGCATGAACATCAGGTACCTCGGTGGGCACGTACAGTTCAGTGTCTTCCGCTCTGATAGTGACATCAGACATGTTAGTCCTTGGTTGAGCATCTTCAACAGGAAACACTGGTTTACTAATGGTTACAGGTGGTACAATATTTTGTTAAGATATATCTCTTTTTCTTAAATGGTCCACATGATTACAGGTGACCCGGCCTTCCACTTCCGTGTGGTATGATAATGATCTGGTCACTGAACTTACTTTACCAGGAAACCACTTCGGTCCTCTACCAAAATTCTTTACATATACTGCTTCTCCAACAGTAAAAAATCTCTCACGGCTATACAAGTCATGAGTAGCTTTTTGGTTTCCTTTACTGTTCTCTACTTTCCCCTCCAAATTTGGAAATATTAGGCTTAGTCTTGTCCTAAGGTGGCACCTCATCAACAATTCTGCAGGTGTTGCTCCTGTCATTTTGTGGGGCGTCATTCTGTTGTGAAAAAAAAGCATGCAAGCTTGGTCTCCAACGAATCCCCCGTTAACATCTTCATTTCTATCTACAGCATCTAGAATTCTTTCCAGTTAAGGCCTTGGAAGTAACTTGTACCTCTTGATTTTATCTTCAGCATCATCATCTAGCAAACCATTGTGAGGGACTGAAATAATATCAAAGTAGGTATAGTTTGATCATTTGTTTATTGCCTCCTTCAAGTGTTTAATAGGTTCTACCAGCCACGATTTTATTGTCTTTTCGGAACCGTCTTCCTTTTTGTCATCTTCTTTCTACCACAGAGTTTATTCTTGTCCTTCATTTTGACGTCACTGTCAGCCAGACTTCTCTCAGGTGAAATCTCAACTTGTCTTAATTCAATAGCCGAGTCTCCCAAAATTTCAATATCTTCTCGCCTCTTGGAAAGCTCCCCGACTTTTGCTTTCCAGGCCTCTATGGCTTCATTTAGCTGATTCTTCAGCTCTTCTGTCTCTTTTTTGTATTTGTTGGCTGCCTCTTGGAAACTTGAACATTGATGTGTCTTCTCTGCCGACTGGTTCTTTAGTTTGTTCAGAGAGATGTTAAATTCTTCCTGTTTCTCTTTGTAATTTTCCAGAGATACAAACTTTGACTTGAGGGAATCTTGTAGTGTGAAGGTCTTTCAACAGGTTTTCCTTTTCCTTGTGAAGGTTACTCACTTTGTCTTGAACCCTGTCATTCATCAGGGTCTCCTTAAGTTTCTTCTGCTGTTCTTCCATGTTTTTGTTTGAGATAAACTGCATTTCTTCAGGTTGTTGAGTCCTTACACAATCCCTTTTCATCCTGTTGCCGTACTTAGACTCTCCAGGCTCTTTCTGCCATGCTTTGCCTTGTTCCTTCTTCAAGATATGAACTCTTCCAACTTCCTTTTGAAATCTCACCGACCAATCAAGGTTGATTTCCCTTTCACCCTATAAGGCTTGGTCATCTCAATACCATCATGGCTAGCTATGCTGATTGGTTTCTATAATGGACATGTGCTCCGCTGATACCTTTTACTTGGATTTCTTTGTCTGTGTACGGTTTTTATGTCTTGAGTCAATGAGTTCACTAGTCAAGTAAACTCGGATTGCACGTCTTCATATACACCTGTTAGTTGATGCTCGCTATCAATAATAGAGAGAGAGACTGACATAAGAACAAACTATGATTGTTTTTTGCTACAGAAGGCAGAGCACTAAATCCTTGTGTGTTCCCACAACCACCTCCTCTAGACTTGCAGTTAAGCAGTATTCTGCGCTGTACGGTGACTGGTCAGTATTGTCACATGGTTAGTCCACTTGCATTCTCTTAAAGGTGCATGGTACTCCAATTTACCACATCCCTCCCCCTTTACTTAAAAAATGCAGTTGACAAACTTAATAATATGTGAACTATTTACAGTAATAACTACTCACAAATCAATCTCTCAGGAGGCTTTGTCGGATGTGTTGAGCGGCACAGTTCGACAACCTTGGCTGGTTTTTCCAAGACCTCCTTTTCAGGGGACGGTTGTCCATTAGGTTCCTGAGTAGATCATTTCACCATCTTCCGGGTGCAGTCACATTCACTCCTGCTGCCCCACCCCTCCAAGCTGAAACAGACAAAGGGCAACAAGCACAAAGCAATACAGGATGAAAAAAAAAAAAATTCTTTGAGGATTGTCAATAATTCCTTTTTTCTTCCTGCGTGTCCTTTTCTCGGTAGCACTGATCTGTATCTCGGTCTTCTCTTTAATGGATATTAATCGCTATTGGCTGGACTAGAATCAGGCGTGAACTGAACATGAGTGAGCTCAATAGTCGAGTTTACTGTCAGCTCTTCTGAAAATTCAGGGCCTTCTAGTTTTAAAATTTCATGGCTTTTATGTAATTGCTGCTTCAGCTTTTTCATTTCTTTCCAATTCTCATTAATAGTTTTCTGGAGAATCTCATATTGTTGCCCCCTTCTCAGCTAATTCAAGCCTTAGCTCGGCCAGAGCCTTAACTCTTCCTTTTCTTCTTAATATCTTTTCAGTGGCACAAATTAGGAGCTGATTGAATTTTGCAGCACATGAAAGTCCTTTAATAGGTTTTCCTTTTCTTTTTGAAGGATGCTGGCTTCAGCTTGAATTCTGTCCCAGTGTAACACTTCTATGGGCTTCTCCTGTTCGCGCACTCATTTTTTCCTGCAGTAACGTTTCTGGTTTCGAATTGGGAGCTTAATTGGCCCTCCAGGTTTATCTCTCACAGACAAGGAGAATCGGTCCCCTGCCTGACATTACAAATAGGGGTAATTTTGCAGACTGTTCCTCATACTGCACCTTGATTTGACATATTCATTTTGGTCTTATTTCTTCACCCATGTATGTTCTCAGTTTAGTGTCCGAAATTTCCAATCTTACAGGATAGGCTCCTTTATTCAAGTATCTGAATGTGTGTCCTCCAATGACGGACATCGACACTCCAGTGTCAACTTCCAACTTAACGGGTTGTCCATTGACTATAATGACTGCTTGGATTGGCTCAATTCTATCCACTTTCAGGTTATATAATGAATGGATGTCTGATTCTATTTCCTCTAGTTCTTCCATGAGACATATTTCATGATTTCTCTTTAAATGAGTTCTGCCTTTAAAATGCTGTCTCAGCCTATCTTTGCAATGCCACATTATATAACCATAGCGGTGGCAGAAAAATTATTCGACTTGTTTGAATTGTCGATCTCCCACTGGATGCCTGGATGCATTTCTCTCATTCATTTTGTGGGTTTTCACTGTAGAACTGCTGGTTTTTACTGACCTGTACACAGGGGGTGTTTCCTGCCTTTCTGTGGGGTCTGATGTTTTTGTGTCTTTTGTTGCCGGTCTGTCCTGCCTTACCAGATGGACAGCGCCATTTTGTGCATCCCTTACAGCTTCTGAATTTCTAACAGCACTCTCCATGGCTGTGGCTAATTCTAATGCCTTATTGCAGTCTAGGTTAACTTCAGCTAGCAAACGCCTTTGAATAGTGTCATCTCCAATCCCACATATCAGTCACTCTCTCAACATATCACTAATGGACATTCCGAATTCACAATGTTCAGTTAATGCCTTTAAAATAGTCAGCTATTGTCTCCCCTGGAAGCCTATTCCTTGAATTGAACTTGAAGCACTGCATTGTGACTGGGAGCTGTGGTCTCAGGTGCCTTTGTACAATTTTTATTAACTCAGCGAAAGGCTTCAAGTCAGGGGTGTTAGGTGATGTGAGGCTGCTGATCAGCCCATACATTTTGCTCCTGCATGTGGACAAAAGAATTGCCCTCTTCTTCTCCTCCCCCGTGATGTCATTAGTGCTAAAAAAGAACACTAAGTGTTCGACACACTGAGACCAGTCATCTGAAACGGGGTCGAATGGATCAACATGCCCGAACTGCAACATCATGAATGACTGCAAGGGGACTGCACTTCCAATGGGCTTCCCAGTTAATGATGAATTCAGGTGTTTGGCTTACCACGGCTTTCTTGACTGCCGTCTATTTTACAACAGAGTATAGATCCTCTTTCTAATGTTTTGCTCACCCGTCTTATGAATTCTCACTCAGGATGCTATTTTCTGTTATTTTCATCCTCGTTGTCAGTTTTATGTCCTGATTCTGAATTCACTAGTCAAGTAAACTCGAATTCCACACCTTCATATACGCCTGTTAGTTGATGCTCACTATCAATAATGGAGAGAGACCAACATAAGAACAAACTGTGATTGTTTATTGCAACAGAAGGCAGAGCACTAAACCCTTGTGTGCTCCCACAACCACCTCCAGCTCTAGACTTAGTTAGCCAGTAGCCCGCGCTGTACAGTGATTGGATAGTACTGTAACATGGTTAATCCACTTGCATTCACTTAAAAGGTAGATGGTATTCCACTTTACCACAGTTTTCAACTTGGCAGATGTCTGTTCCAAATTTAATTGATGTTCACCTTTATTTAAATATCTGAAAGTGTAATCTCCAATTACAGTAGTGTAAGCTCCCATGTCTACTTCTATTTTTAATGGTTTACCATTCACTTGTACAGTAACAAATATTGGCTCTGTCTTCCCAACTTTCATGTTAAGCAATGAATAAATGTCATAATTTGTTGCTTCAGGCTCTTCTACACTGTAGATTTCATTGGGCTTCTTCTGTTGTTTGCAAGCCTGTTTAAATTTCTCTTTGCACTGTCTCATTATATGTCCACTTCTGTGACAAAAGTAACATTCTACTTTTTTAAACTGCCAATCACTAAAAACTGATTATTTCCACATCAGTTAAAGTTGTTCTTTGATTTAGCTGCTAAATTATTCCTTCTTATTTTTCAATTAGCGGGGGCTGTTTTCCACCACAGCAGAGTCTGGCTTTTTCGCATTACTTTTGGCTGACTATTCCTACCTGATTTGTAGTACGGCACCATTTGTATTGCTTGTGAATCACTTACAGTGCTTTCCATGGCCAGCGCTACTTCTGATGTCTTCTTAAAATCCAGATTCACTTCAGTCAGCAATCTTTCTCTGAATAGCATCTTCTTTCACACGACACACTAAACAACATCTGAGCATGTCGTTCAGAGTCTTACCAAACTCGCATTGTTCTGTTAATTGCTTCAAGTTCACCATGTAGCTAGCAATTGTCTCACCCGGGGCTTTATTTGCGAATTGAACCTGAACCTTTGTATCATGACTGAGGGGCTTGGGTTGAAAATGACCCTTCACGAGGTCCACCAAATCTCCAAAATTCTTTAAATCTGGGGCACTGGGTGCCGTCAAACTTCAAATCAAACTCTAGGTTTTGCTGCCACAAGTACTCAAGAGGATTGCTCACCTCTTCTCTTCTCTTCTGTGATTTTGTTCACTTGAAAGAAGAACGCGAGGCATTCTATATACTGAGACCTATCGTCTGTGGCTGGGTCAAAGGGATCGACTCTACCAAATTGTGGCATTTTGGGTATATCTTCTGTTATTTTAAACAGACGTTGATACTCACAATCACTAGGTGAGGTATAGTACCGATTCCGATTTATCTTGATTTATTCTGATTTATCCTCATTGCCAGCTTGTTAGAGTGTGGCCTTATTTGTAATAGAGTTGATCTGCAGACAACCTTCTAAGTGGAAACATTAGGTTTATTTACAATAGAGGCAGCAGCAACTACACATGTATATTCAACTCCATCTCTATTTCTACACTGCTTGTGGAGGTAGCCCATGCCGCTAACACGTTGGTTTACACAGATCATGAGATCTTACATCACAAGACTATTCTTAAAGGTACAGTCCAACACTTAACAAAACCATAATTACTACACCTGTCAACGCATTTTATCTCGTAGTCTAGGCTGAGCACAAAACTAAATTCCAAATATTAAAGAATTGCACTTTCTACCTAAAAGGATCCAGTCTTTCTCTGTAATAATGAAGCTACGAACACGAGATGGACATTATATCTGAAGACATTATCAAGAACTAAAAGGGTAAAATATATTCTTTAAAAATGATTATCCATGCTGAATCATCTTATGGACAAAATGTATACAAATAAATCTCAATAATCACAATTATGAGAAACCTATAATATACATAAACTATGAGATGTTATTATAGTGCTGATCTCAGCTCCTTACAAATGAATATCAACATTAATGTCAAGAGATTCAAAACTCTCCTTATATTTTTTAAGTGTTGGTTCTTCCCACCCAATAACCTATTACAATCTACTAATCTTCTGCAAACACACCAAAGCAACACAATTAAATCAATGCAACACCTTTGCAGAGTTGATTCAATACGAGATCCTTGATTACATTGGAAAATATGTCATTGACAGTTTCAACATTGTTTCCTTGTAAACGTTCATTCTTAGCAGCTAACAGTGAATAAGAGTGGCCATGAGTATTGTATCACGTTATATTCGCTATTTGTTAAATGCCAGAACTCAGTGGAGAAAGATGGTGAATGGTTGGATATATTGTGGTATCAAGTTAATATATTGCTGGGAATATTTCAGTATGTCACATGCAACACCATTTTGGGATTATGATGCTGGATTTGTGTCTCAGTTTGAATCATTGTCTGCATAGCTCAATTATGTTGCAGCTTGTATCACATAGATATTCAGTGCCACAAGCAGCCATGAAAGGAAGATTTCCTTTGGATGCTTTGGGTAAAATAAATCAGAAACAGACGTTTATTCTTATCTGAAAAGTGCAACACTGTGGATGTTGTAAATCTGAAATAAAAACAGAAAATGCTGGAAATACTGAGCAGATCAGGAGAAAGAAAGGGTTAATGATTCAGGTTGATAACGTTTCATCACAATCAATTCTGATGAAAAGTTATTGACGTGAAATGTTAACTCTATTTCTCTCTCCACAGATGCTGCTTGACCTGCTCAGTATTTCCAGCATTTTCTGTTTTTATCATATATTATCAACTGGTTAGAAATGTCTTCATATTTAAAATAAAAGTCCTCAAAAGCCACCTTTTTGATCAAACTTTAAAACAAGCTTCCTTTTCTTTACTTTCCTTGCTTAGCATCCATTTCTCCAACTTACCTCTAGATGTGAAATATAGGCCATGATCTTCCAGCCTCGCCCATTGCCAGGATCTTCCAGTTCTGCTGAAAGTCAGTGGACTTTTGACTAGCCCACTGCAACCCTGAGGCAGGTCCCAACAAGACGGGGCCCCAAAATCCCAGCCATAGGGCGGAATTTTCCATTCGGGAGACTAAGTCCAGTGGTGGGCAGGAAAGTCAGCGTGATTCCTGTTGGGCGGCAGGTCAGGTTGATCAGCGCGATTTTCCATTTTTCAGCTTATTAATTATGTACCAAAGAGGAGCTCAGCGAATCTCATGGCGGGGTGGGCAGGGATTTGTCCACCCTGCCATTACCTCATGGAGTCAAAGGTCCTGGCGCCATATTTAAAAGCCACCCGCACAGACATTTACTCACTGCAGGCCAGGTATGTTGTTTAGTTCGGCTTCACCATGGCATCCAAAAGAACAAAACCCTCCTCTCCATGGTTCTGCTAGGGGTATTCTCCTTCAGGCCACCCAGGTAACGGGAGGTCCTCTTTCCTCAGGATGGGAGCAAGAGGTCCTCCCACCTGACCACACTGACCTGGGAGGAGGTCGCCATGGAGGTCAGCACTCATGGCCAATAAAAAAATACCACCCTACAGTGCAGAAAAAGAATGAACGATCTGGTGCACTCTGCCAGTGTAAATAAAACTACCACTAACTCCAACTTCACACTCCCATAATGGCATCAGGCAGTATAAGAGTTAGAGCCCACACAGATGTCACACACAACCAGCAGATGGGACATCCGCACTGATTGTCTGCCAGCCACTTTAAGCTTTCCATCTCATGTAAGATCCTGCACAAATGTCATCTTAATCCCTGAATGGGGAGGACCCAGCAGTCACGCCAGCTATTGATGCTTCTGAAATGCTTTTTCACCCATAGTGCTCACAGTCAACCCATCTCTGTCTTTATGTAGGATAGGATCTCCCACAATAGAAGGGAGAGGGTGAAGACTGGAGTGGGGGACCCTAGAGCTGAGGATAATCTCCTCCCATAAGGTGCAGTCAACAGAGCTCGCTGGAGAGAATCAGGATCATTGCTGTGAGGTAGATATGATCTGCATCCTCCAACAAGCCTATGAAGATGTATCTGGTATACATTAGCCACATGTGGACAATGGCTGTGTCTGACGTACAATATTGGAGCCTGCCTAGTCATTCACTAATTATCTCTTCTCCCTTTTCCAGCTACCAGCAAGAAAAGGCCTAGGGAAAGCTCCAGCAAGTACCTCAGCCCTAGCCCCCAGAACACCTCAGGAAGCAGAGCAACCATCAGATGAAGACCCGTCAATGTGTTCACTTGCACCATCCACCAGTCAGATACATGCACCTCAGTGGGATCTAGTTCTAGAGTAGGCTCAGGTTCACAATCTGGTGATTACCTCACTGACCCGTGTCTACAGCAGATGGAGGCAAAGGCAGCTGAGGTCTCTGACACTCAAGGGATTGATGGAGACCAGGCCCCTGCTGAGTCCAAGTCTGATGACAAGGCTCTGGAATTAGCCCTGAGAGAAATGTTAGAGATGTAGAGACAGACAGGAGAACAGCGGCAGAGTTGTCAGAGGCCGTTTGCAGACTGGACCGTCGGATGGAGGAGTCTATCCACATTCTGTCTGTAGCCGTGGCTCTGACATGAGAGCGCATCGAAGGTGTGATGGCTTCCATGAAAACCCAGGTCCAGCAGTTTCTGCCGGATTTGTGCTCAGACCTACACATAATTGCTCCAGCCATGGGTGCATCCCAGCAGTCGCTAGGCAAGAGAGGCTGGGGCCCCTTGACCTCCCTCCAAGAGTGTCCTGCCACTCCAAATCCCCTCTGCCTGTGACCCCATCAACTCCAGTAGGTCAGGCGAAGAGGGTTTACCTGCCCCAGACCAGGAGACCCTTGTCAGGCCGGGGCCCTCCAGGCCTTGGACCACCAGAGGACAGTCGCCAAAGTCATCTCAGATATCAGGTAATAACAATCAGCAGGCTGCCTCCACTTCTGCTGCGGAAGTCGGGGAAGCCCCTAGCCGCAGTTCCATTAAGTCTCACCCAATCTCATCACAGTGAACGCCTTCAGTTCCACATCTGCGACATGAACAAAAGCACTTCATATGTGAAAATGATGGCTGGACAATATACCTGTGGCTCTTGCATCTCAGGCAGACATTATGTGGCCTCAGGAGAATTGGTCATCAAGGTTAGTGATTATCCACATGCTGTCGCACTGAAGTCTGGAGTTTGTGGATGTAACAAGTATTTGTCATGACCAACGTTAGAGTCTTTTCTCCCAAGTGTACTTTGCAATGCCATTTATTTTATGACTGAGTTTTTCAGAAAAGTCGTATTCATCATCAAGCACTTTCATGACTCCCTGCAACGTATTTTCATCTCCGTGTTTAAGGCTGAACATTATTCATTCCCTAGTTCCCATTCTCTCCATGCATGATGCTTAACGATTAAAGTAGTTTCCACTCGATGTCCTTTGAAATATCTGTTTGAGGGGAATGAGTGTGTGATGTCAGAATGTGTTCTCGTCCCAATGAAGCTGTCTACTTACCTGTGAGGATCACACTTTGCTCCTGAATGGCTGCGGAGTGGTGCTTTATGGAATCCTTCAGTAAAGACAACTTGATATGGAATTCGGTGCGTGACTGTGGACTCATTGACTTAGGGTAGATAGAAAGGATTGCCCTTTGTGAGACAGACAATGTTGAGGACTGCAATGCTATGAAAGTGATGCTCCGGCACTTCTCTTGAGTGCTCAGCAGGGATCTACGAAGGGAAGAAGTTGGCAATGATTGCTGAGTCAATACTGACTGGGCCACCTCTCTCCAAAATGCCAAGGAAATGCAGGACATAAACTTGGCAGGTTTCTGATGAATGCAGAGTCATGAGCATTTGCAAATAATCAAACTATGGTCCTGCTGAGCCACTCTCTGTGAGGACAATGTAACATAATTTTCAGCTTTGGGCACATGCTGTAGAATGGCAGGTCACTGCATCCTGCTGTCCAAAGGTATATTGTGGCTCAGTAGCAAGATGAGGCCTCTGCTTTATTGATGCATGAGATCTGTGGCTTGGAGAGATGGTGCTGTCTGGATGTAGCTCCTTCTTGAGACAGTCAAGCGCTAACATTGACTAATGTTTTTCCTGTTGGCGCTGCCTTGTTAAGCTGCTGTTATACTGGCATGAGTGCATCCATGTGTGCAATGGCCTTTGAACCCCTCAATCCTTGTGGATGTTGGTCATGACCAATACTTGTTATATCCACAAACTCCAGACTTCAGTGCGACAACATCAGGATAATCACTAACTTTGATGACCAATTCTCCTGAGGCCACATAGTGTCTGCCTGAGATGCAAGAGCCACAGGTATATTGTCCAGCCATCATTTTCACATATGCTTTTGTTCATGTCGCAGATGTGGAACTGCCGGATTTGTGCTCAAACCTACACATAATTGCTCCAGCCATGGGTGCATTCCAGCAGTGGCTAAGCAAAAGGGGCCGGGGCCTCTAGACCTTCCTCCAAGAGTGTCCTGCCACTCCAAATCCCCTCTGCCTGTGACCCCATCAACTCCAGTAGGTCAGGCGAGGAGGGTTTACCTGCCCCAGACCAGGAGACCCTTATCAGGCCGGGGCCCTCCAGGCCTTGGACCACCAGAGGACAGTCGCCAAAGTCATCTCAGATATCAGGTAATAACAATCAGCAGGCTGCCTCCACTTCTGCTGCGGAAGTCGGGGAAGCCCCTAGCTGCAGTTCCATTAAGTCTCACTCAATCTCATCACAGTGAATGATGTTC
The DNA here is from genome assembly GCF_017639515.1 of Carcharodon carcharias. Classification (NCBI taxonomy): domain Eukaryota; kingdom Metazoa; phylum Chordata; class Chondrichthyes; order Lamniformes; family Lamnidae; genus Carcharodon; species Carcharodon carcharias. The sequence goes on along the minus strand of NC_054469.1, from coordinate 126,232,156 downwards.
ACATGAATGGCTGTCATTCCCACTGACTTGCTGACACCCTCGTTGAAAGGATTGCACTATATTAAGGAGGTGTGTGCGTGGAGTGCTGATCACATTCTACAGTGGCCACATGTTCCCTAGGCCACTGCACCTTCCACGGATGTCCCCATCTTTAGGGATGAAGGTGACTAATACTGCCTCCATGATCATTGTGAGACTGATGACCTTACATGTTATGTTGATGCTGACAATGAAGGTTTTGTTGTGTCCTCTGCATCAAAGCCTGAAGAGAATTTCGATCATGAAAGCTTGTCTTCACCTTATTCATCTTGAAACCCTGTAGCAGTGAGGTTGTCATGGGCATGTCTACCATATTGTGCCCATGCAATGGCATCCTCATGTGGCTTACCTGAATCCTTGCACTCTTCAGATTCATCCCCTTTCAAGTCCTTTTCATCCGAGGGGATGTCCAGCTTCTTCAAGTCACTTAAAGGACTTCTTCTGGCAATATATTCCCCCTTACAGTGCTAGATTGTGCAGGTCTCAGCAAACAACAATGATGTGGAATACTCTCTGTGGTGAGTATTGAAGAGTCCTGCCTGACTGGTCCAAACATTGGAAACGCATCTTTAACAAGCCAATAATCTGCTCTATTAAGGACCTTCTGGTGGAATGTGCAGTATTGTATCTCTCCTCAGATGTACTCCGTAGATATTAGCCATGTCTTTAGGGGGTACCCTTTATTACTGGGGAGCCAACCCTCTAAGTACCAAGTTCCCTAAAATATCTTCAGCACCTGGGAGTGACTCAAAATATAGGGTTTTGTGAGCTCCCTGAGTACCTAGCACAAATATGCTGGATCTGCTTTGTGTGGTCAAAAATTATCTGAATGTTCAGACAGTGAAATCCATTTTTATTAATGAATCCCACAGGCTGTTGCCAGGGAGCTCTCAAGGCCACATGTCTGCAGTAGATGGTGTCCTGCACTTGTGGAAAAGTTGAGATCTCAATGAATTCCACAGCTCTGGCAGCCTAACTTGCTTCATCCATGTGGAACTGCATGTAATAGTGAGCATTATTGAAAAGGGCATCTGTCACCTCCATTATGCATTTGTGTGTCACTGATTGTGAGATTTTGCAAAGGTTCCCAGTGGAGCCCTGGAAGGACCTGCTGACAAAACAGTTCAGTGCGACGGTAACCTTCAGAATAACTGGCATTGGATGTCCTCCAAGTCTGTGCGGCATGAGTTCCTCACAGAGAATGTGGCAAATATGAGCTACCACATCCCTAGATAAGCAAAGGTGCTTGCAGTGCTGTCTTTCACTCATCTCCACATATGTGTCTTCAGCAGGCCCTTGGTTATGCCAAACATCTTCATGGATTTCGCTCATTCTTGTCAGCATCTGGGACTTCTGGGGCACTGCTGGCTCTTGTTCCTCAGACTGATGGTCTTCCTTGAGCTGTGTGAATTTGCAACTGGCCCTTATTCTCCTCATTCTAATTAAAGCTATCAAGAAGGCAACATTGCATGCAGCCTGTATTCTCCACTCCTACTTGTATCTGTGAATGGATACAATTGAGAAATCAATGGTACTTCCCATTGGGATGGTCTCCCTCCATCTGGGAGGGAGGAAGGTCTCTAGCCCTTGACTTGTCCTCAGTCTGCACTTGGCATACCAAGGCCAATTCCTTGCAGGATGAGATCATCCTGGAGGATGACAGGTGGCTGAGCTTCCCCCTCAGAGGTGACTGCATATTCACAATGAGGATCTTAATTAGAGTCAAAAAACCCAAGTCTTGGGTCCACAGTCAGGCTTCTGGTGGTTGTCCTTCAGTGGCCTTGACAATAACTATCGATATCCAATCTTGCACTTATGTCATGACTGCAAGCGTGGTGCCTTGAATGCCATGACCAGTGCGCTGGGAACATGGAGGCTTGAAGGGTCCATGCTGCCTTTGTGCAACAGCCATGGCCCTTGATTGTTTGAACCTACATCCATTCCCACGTGTCTCTGTCAGTATCAAATGCCAATGAAGACCATATGCACAGCAGCACCTAAACTTAAAGATTCTCGTCTAGGTGTAAAACATGATTAAAGGAGCCAAGATGGTTCATTGAGCATTTGACCCCCAAGTCCAGCACTCAGCTGAGCCACATTCTCCATGGTTTGAGCAGGACATTTATAGGGTGCCCCTCCAATCAGCCAAAAATTGCTTTGCTGAATTCCTGAGACTCCCTGACACCCCTCCCCAATCAATTTTTTTCCAGCTTGTTTTTTGGACTGTGTCATTCTTAGATGAAATCAAAAATGGTGTGCTGGCTTTCATCCATGAGACCAGCTTCTAACCTGCTATCAGGCACCAAGTTCATCCCACTCTCTACCATTCTCACTGCCTCCTAAGTCCTCTTCCTCCAGTTACTATCCAATCTTCCCTTGTTACCCTTAGCCCCATCATTGTCCATGAGGATATTCCTGTTTTCCCCCGAACCCTTTAATGTTGATGACCCCATGTTCTTTTTCATCCTGACCCCTCTTCTTCTTGAGGCCACATGCACCCTTACTTTTTGGGACCGCCTGCCACGAGACCATCCAATACCCCCCATGACTATTCAGCCACCGACTTACAGGATCCAAATGCCTCCCCTGAACATTACTGGACCCTCTGCCTCACAACACCATGATTCAGACTGCCTGGACCAAATTCCTTAGGTGACTGACCACGCCCTGCACATCATACTGTGCACAACTGTCACCGCCCAGAGAGGCGTCCTCCACCCAAGACTGCAACCAAGACATGACTGCCCTGCAGAGCCCTCTAACATGGCCTGCACAGACCCAGGATGGTCTCTTCAATATGCCCCCGACAGTGTGGTCTCAGCCCAGGGCGGTCTTCCTTGGACAGTCTTATAACTCTTGGCCCAGGACAATCGCTCACTAACCAATTCTATTCCTTGGCCACCCCTTAGTCCTGCCTCTGTCTCCCCCTTCCCCTCTTGTGTTCCACACATCCTACTTGTCCTGCCTCCATCTTCCCCCTCTCGTGCTCCACACACTCCCCAAGTCCTTCCTCCATCTCCCTCTCCCCGCTTGTATTCCATAACACTCCCCTGCTCTGTCTCCGTCTCCAACCCCTAGTGTTCCACACAACACCTCACCCCCGCCAGTCCTGCCTCTGTCTCCTACCTCCATTCTCGCGTTTCCCCCCTGCCCTACCTCTCTCTCCCCCCTCCGCTTTTGTGTTCCACACACCCCCACAGTCCACCACATGGACTGTAACGGTTCAAGAAGGTAGCTCACCACGACTTTCTCAAGGGCAATAAATGCTGGCCTAGCCAGCAATGGCAATATCCCATGACTGAACAAAAAAAAGTCAAAGTATAAAAGATCTGTGCAAAATGTGCAACTAAAGCCCCTCTGATGTATGCTTCCGACAAATTACAGCACTGATGGCTACACACATATATTGACGTCACTGTCACCAGAGCAACATTATCACTTGAGGTCCCCATCCCCAGATGCCATAGTTAAGAGAACTGTCAAGGTTGCCTTTTCACAGATAATGCTGGTTTTCAGTTACCTACACTTTGAGAATAATTGTTTTGGATATAGTATGTGAATATGTAAGGATAATAGGTTAACTGTGAATGGAGTTGGCAGTAACATGAATCTTCGAAGTCAGAAGAACATATTTTTTGGGGAAGCGAATGGAATTTCTTTAAATTAATGTTTGCATTTCATCTTAAAGATCCAAGGCCGGTTCAAATATTTCAAGTTGTCAGTTATTAATGATTAGCAGTGATTAAAGAATCAGAAGTCATTCCAGTTTTCTGTCTAATCTCATTGAATTAAGACAAGCTGAACCAATTTGTTTGCAATTGTAGCTTAACTTTCTTCCCCATCACCGCTCCATTTCCAAACAATCAATCATTTCCTTGTAACTGAGATTCTTTTGCAATCATTTGATAAATTACTGGAGTTAAGTCAAATAGTCTTTGACCAATTTTGTTTGATTTATTTTAAATATTCATGAATATGCCTAGTTCAGCTGAATTGTTCAACATGTTATTTTTGGGAATAACACAAATGATTGACAAGACATAAATAATGTAAGTTTGGATCAGCAATGTTCTCCTCTCCTTTATGTTACAGTTGCCATTTTTGAAAAAAAAACACATCTATATATAAGTTACGCTGGCAACCCAAAATGGGAAAATAATTTACATAGCAACAGTCATCATTTCAGCTGAAAATCTTTCAATCAGCGTTTTAGTGCTTCACAAAAAAACAGCTTCCCATCCCCCCAGGACCTTTCGGGAAAGAGATGGGGGCTGGAAGGGGGAAAATGGATATAATCAGATGACATCGGCACTCCACAGGTCTAGCTATGAACAGATTATATCTACGTGAATGGAGGTCCCTTTGATGAATAGATATGACTGAAGGCTGTTAGAAACAACCAGATCATTTGAAAGGGTCACTCAGAATCAGATATTACTATTCTTCGCTCTTCATTCAACTTGAAGCAGAAAAGCCTCAAGGCAAACCCGAGAATTTAGGAAATAGGAGCATGAGTAAACCATACAGCCCCTTGAGCTTGATTGTTCAACATAATCTTGGCTGATCCTCAGCTTTAAATTCACTTTCACACCTGTTCCTCATATTCCTTGATTCCCTGAGAGGCCAAAAATCTGTCTATCCCAGCCTTTAACATCCTCAACGACAGAGCACCCGCAGCCCTCTGGGGTAGAGAATTCCAAAGCTTCAGATCCCTTTGAGGGAAGAACTTTCTCCTCATCTCAGTCCTGAATGATTGGCCCCTCCTGCTGGGACTGTGCCCCGTGTTCTAGGTTCCCCAGCCAGGGTAAACAATATTTCAGTATCTACTCTGTCAAACACCTTCTGAACATTGTATGTTATAGTCACTTCACCTCTTATTCCTCTAAACTTCAGAGAATATAGGTTCAATTTACTCAGCCTCTCATCATACGACAACCCTATCATCCCAGGAACCAATCTAGTAAGCCTTTGCAGCATTGCTTCCAATGCAAGTATACTCTTCCTTAAATTTGGGAACAAAAACTGCATACAGTTTGCTAGGTGTGGTGGCACAATAGCTCTGTACAATTGTAGCAAGACTTCCATTGTTTTGTATTCCAATCCCCTTATAATTGACATGCCAACATGCCATTTGTCTTCCTAATTTCCACAATGAAATTCAAGGTAACATAGGATCTGCTAAATTTCTACTTGTAAAAAAAAATTTGGAGCTGATATGCATGACTTTTCCAACATGACAGAATGCTTCAAGCTCTGCTGGAGCCCTGGTACTGGGTACATCGAGTCCAGGTGAAGTTTGCTGAAGCCACAGCCCACCCCTACAAAGCCATCAGCATAAGAAGCGGGGATGCATGAAGCTAGGGACAAAGTGTCTCTGGGTAAGGAACTCCTTCGGCCTGGCCCTCAGTGGAGATCTGGCAGTGCAACAAATGGAGGACATGACCCCCAAGCTGTAAGAATATATAGCAGCTAAACCAAAACCAGACACAGAGGTGAACTGTACAGAAGCTAAGGGGTTAACTGTAACACACAGGAGTGAGCTAACTGAAACTCTGGCTCATCAAGAGACAAAGAGAGCCATCATGGACAATGACACAGGGAAACTGCCATTACATAGACCAATTAGCTCCTGCCAGGAAAGAAAGAAACATTCACACATCAGTCAACCTTGGATCCAGGTATCCCTCACCATGGGGCAGGGACCACATTGTTTTCTGTTGTGTAAATAGCAGAAGAATTGGCTATGTCCGTACAGTCCTCTCTAGGCCAGGGCAGTGAATGACCAGAGGTAAAGAGGTGCGAGTCAGCGGAATGGTAACATGATCTGTGCCTATGACAGCGTGATAGGAATCATCATAAAAGTGGACAACATCAGAGAGCACACACCGCAGTCAAGGAGAAGAAGGATGGAGACCAATTATCTCCACATCCAGGCCTACAATCAACACTGGAAACGACCAGTTGTGTGGGTGATTGTAAGTTTCAGCCAAATCGTCAGGGGCTTTGTGTTGTGAGGTATTTTGTAAATTTCAGTCAACCTTTTGTATCGAGGTTTGTACTGTGAGGTACTGTTGTAATTTCTGGTCAAATCACAGAGAGGTTTGCGTTTGGTTGTTGGGGGTGACTTTTGTGAGTTCAATAAATAAATGAATCTGAGGTTGAGCCAAACCCTGTGTCATGTGCATTATGTTCTCATAATTCCTGGAGTCCAAGAACTATAGTAAGAGGGGGGGATGGGAATGGAATCTCTTACAATTGGGTGGCCACCCTATCCCAGTGATGGCCCAAATTCAACACTCTGGCTCTTTCCAACAGGGACATGTGTGGGATCTTCCAGAAAGCACTGCATATAGGGAGGTCATCAATGTCCTATTAAGAGCATTAATGCCTTTACATGCTGCCCCAACAGGCAGGAGGAGACGTCTGTAGGTTTCGCTGCCATAGCTGAGTTTCCATGTATGCAGGGTGCCATTGACTGAACACGTGGCAATAAATGCACCACCTGACCATCCATCAGAATTCATCAATCGAAAGGGCTTTAATTCAATCAATACTCAAATAGTGTGCGACCACAGGAAGTGCATTCTGCAGGTCTGTGTTTGATTTCCAGGAGCAGCCATGATGTTTCAGTGCTTCAGCACTCCCAGGTGCCACATGTGTTCTGCCACATCTGCAGCTACAGGGATGGATCCTCAGTGACAGGGGTCACCCTCTCTAGATTTGGCTCATGCTGCCAGTCAGGAACCCTCGCAGTGAGGCTGAGGAAAGGTACAAAGCAAGTCACGGCTCCCCAGGGGCCATAAAAAGCAGATGATGGACCTGCTCAAAATGCAATTCCGTTGTCTGGACCATTCTGGGAGAGCTCTATAGTGTGATCCAGGTTGTCATGAATCATCATTGTCTATTGTGCCCTGCTCAGCCTGACACAGCACAGGGATGAAGATTTGCACCCGGTGGACATGCAGGATACAAATCCTCACTGAACAAGAACGATGGAGAAAGGAGTTTTAGCAGGCAGTAGTTCAACATTAGAGATCAGAAGATGGAGATATGTGCTCAGGAGGCCTGTGAAAACGTAATACTTGCCAGCTTCCAGCTCCATCTTTCTCATGATGGTGCAGCCGCACTTCAAACCGGATCGACATCTTCAAATGTCAGGTTTCCTTGGAATGAAGCAATCTTATAGGACAGCCTCTGCTTCTGACGTACCATTCCTCGAGGGAGCCAGTGCCAGGATGCACCTTGCCCATCTGTATATGGGCATTCAAGGGTTCATCATTTAGTCAGTAACCAGCCACCAATGAATGAATAATATATTGGTAAAGACAAAATCACAGTTCAATCATAGACAAGCAGCATTATGTTAACACAAAGATGTAAACACCCATGTCAGCCTGTTGCACCTAAGTACTGTTTTTAAAGCTTTTTCTTTTGCTCTAGTGAGGTGCATCCCCAGCACCTGCCGTTGGGGTGGATACAGGCTGCTCATCTCCATGCCCTGTGCCCTGTGATGACCATGCTGGGCACTCTCTGTGTCGTCGAGGCCAGGAGGGCTCTGATAAACAGGGGGTGCTCCTGCATCAATGGTCACTTCCACTGGAGTCACTGGCAGGGGGGCTGGGGAGCTCCTTTCAACCTTGAAAAGCCCTGAGAGGGTGTGTCAATCCGCAGGTCTTCTGACCTCTTGATGCGCAATGGTACCTCCCTGTTTTCTGTGGATGGAGGTGCACCTGGAGGGGTGTCCAGGGGTATCATCCACCTCTCGTTGGCCCGTTGCTGCACTGAGCTCTTGGCCTCAGAGATGTACTGCACGTGAGCACTCACACCGGGTATCCACTGAGTACTCTGTTGGATACACCTCTCCACGACACTCATCAATCTTTCTACGGAGGAAGCCATGTGCTTATATGCTTGAAACGTGACAAAGGCCATGGTCTAGATGGAATCCTCCTTTGTAAATGTATGTCTGCTCAATGCCTCCACTAGTATTTCCCTTGTTTGGTGGTGCAGCTCCGAGATATCGTGTGCAGCCAACATCAGAAGCCCTTCACCAGCCTCAAGTGCAGCATGAACCTGGCCTCAAATGATCCTCTGACTGTCGGGGCCCTCAGTTGTCACAGCTTCCGTCAACTGAATCTGCATTTCACTAAGTTCCTCTCCAGATTGTAACCCCCAGCTGAATTGTGAGCGCGTTCCTACCAAGATGATTGTATCTGTGCTGGTGGATGGTACGGAAAAAATGGGACACCGTATCCTCTGAGATGTAATCACTCTTTTCCTCAGAAGGGGTCCAAACAGCTTCTGTGGTTGTCCCTCCTCATCCCTCAGGAGCTTTAAATCCTGAAAATTAGAACTCAAACAATTAGCTCCTCTGACCTTCACTGACCTAATCCCACCCACATGTGCAGCATTCTCTTTTTGTGCCCAGAGGTGGTAAATATGCTCTAGTCCTGCTCAATCTCCATGCCCCTTACTTTGCACCATCCACCAGCATCAGAGATGAAACGGCTGCCCTGCTCTCATCTCAGTGCCTCCATGTCAGCGCAGGTGAGGGCTCAGATGTCTCTTTCTCCTCCTCCAATCATTCCTTCATCATTGTTCTGGGCCCTCTTCTCCTGCAGGCAGAAGGGGAGAGTGGATGTCCAGAGCTTGATGATTTGGATCCCTTATTTCCCCCTCCCTCAGGCTCATGCTGGGTCTTTTTGCACACGTCACCCACACAATCATTGCCGCAGGTCATGGAAGACACTGGCACTGAGAAATACCTTTTACCCACATGCAACTAGCTGCAGACGGAATCTTCTGGATCCGCAGCTGCATGGCTGGTCGCTTCCCAAGGGGCGACCCTTCACTTCCTTCCCACTCTGGAACCACAGTGTGCATGTCACTCACTAAAACTCACCCTTATGGTGTGGGGTAGGTCATTCACACTTTTTCTGCACTTTTAAAAAATTTATTCTTTCATGAGAAGTGGCAAGTCCAGCATTTGTTGCCCTTACCTAATTGCCCTTGAACTGAGTGGCTTGGTGCACAGCAAAGATTCCACAAACATCACTGAAGTAACCTCCCTTCTCCCTTCACAATCTACAATGAACATCTTCTGGTTCTCAGTGACCTTAATGTAAAAACAACTTTAGTTGCTCTCTTCTATGAATTCTCTGTCCTTTTATACTCAGGTAGATTACTTTAGGAGCGGCTTGTCCAACATTTATTTCTCAACGAACATTATTAAAGAACAAGGGAGGTTATCTTGGAGAGGAATATTGGGCGGGTGTTTAGCCCCCCACAACTCCCTTGGAGTGTGCTGAGTGTCAGGTGGAACATAAAATTGGCTGACATGGTGAGCGGTACCATGTCCATCATCTTCCTGCACCTACAGGGCTTTTATCAGTGACAGGGTAAGTGATGGATGGTCCATCCACCCTTAGATCAATTGAGGGCTTTAAATGGCTAATTAATGGCCACTTAAGAGCCTCTTCCCATTGCTGCTTGAAGTGGTGTATCATGGGATTATCAGGCTTGACCAAACTCTGGTTCAAGATTTAAAAGTGTTCACAATAAAACAAAAGTGTGGATGTAATAAGGATGTGACCTTTGGGTCAGGCTAAGAAGTTTATGACTGAAGTATGGGTCAGGACATGACAAGCTAAGGAACGTAAACTTCAGGGCCAGGCTAAGGTATGCAGATGACTGGACAATGTAGTAAATCGTCAGAATGGACAAGGCAAATTTTTTGATTTACTAAACTGTGAGCATCATTTGTGTTAAGAGTCGTCATTCCCTGTTTAGTTTCTAAACTCAACTGTAATTGCACACGTACTGAATTCGAAATACAAGTTAAGAACAATGAGAGTTAGTGTGAAGTATCAAAAAGATGGTATAAATATGTGAAAGAAACTGTGTATATTAGAATGGCCTCTTAGAACATTCTGAGAGTGCACTCACCTGAATGCAAACTGCTTCTGGGTTCACGTACAGCTGACTCTATGTCGAGTGGCTTTAAATACTCCAAAATAATTGGCGCTGCGAGCAGGGACTCCACTAGCGACCAGGCAGCTGAATACCTATTACAAGCCATAGTAAGTCCAGCATTCATGTGATACAGTCGACGGAGATTCAAATCTGAGAGTTGGTTGAAAGGTGAAGAAGCAGGAACTGCACAGGTAGCCACGAGCTGCTAGTAGGCAGGTCAGACCTATCCCGAGGTGACAGGCCAGAGGCAAGGTACCATATAACCATGTCCGGACTAGACAAGAATCAATGGAGACTAGAAGGGTTGACAAGCAAATTTATAACAGATAAACATGTTAAACCAATAAAGATGAGAAAGAAAAGATAAAATCCAGGAGACACCCCCGCCACATCCCACCTCTCCACCACCACCGCGCCCCGCCCCCCTCCACTACCCACGGTTAAGCAGAAAGGATGGTAGGGTGCCCAGAAAGTGGACAAAGAAGAAAAAGGCATGATTATAGCTAATTGTAGCTGCTAAGGATTCAGTAAATGTATAAAATGGGTGATACAGCTTAAGTGTTTTTAACATTAAACTGACTAGTTTTGCAGCTGTAGGGTTTTTTTTGTACACGGAGAAGGTGAGAGAATAACGTAAGCTTCGAAGTTAAAGATAATGGTTAAAGTAAGTTAAGTTGGAAATAACCCGCGGCAAGTTTTGCTGCATGTGAAAATGTAAAAAGGAAATTTTGTGTGCATAAGCTATAAGGATATTTGTAATTACTGTGTCTGTCTGATTTTCCTTGTGTGTTTGTAAGACAGTGTCCACATGTTTGTCACTGACTTTAAAGGTTGATTAACTCTTTGTGGTATGGTTCTGTGTGTTGGTTTAAGTTTTTTTTTATTCATTCTCAGAATGTGGGCTTCGCTGATTGGGCCAGCATTTATTGCTCATCCCTAGTTGCCCTTGAGAAGGTGGTGGTGAGCTGCCTTCTTGAACCGCTGCAGTCCATGTGGTGTAGGTACACCCACAGAGCTGGTAGGGAGTTCCAGGATTTTGACCCAGTGACAGTGAAGGAACGGTGACATATTTCCAAGTCAGGATGATGAGTGACTTGGAGGGGAAATTCCAGGTGGTGCTGTTTCCATCTATCCTTGTCTTTCTAGATGGTAGTGGCCGTGGGTTTGGAAGGTCCTGTTGAAGAAGCCTAGGTGAATTCCTGCAGTGCATTTTGTAGTTGCTGCTGCTACTGTGTGTCGGTGGTAGAGGGAGTGAATGTTAGTGAATGTGTGCCAGTCAAGTGGGCTGCTTTGTCCTGGATGGTGTCAAGCTTTTTGAGTGTTGTGGCAGCTGCACCCATCCAGGCAAGTGGAGAGTATTCCATCACGCTCCTGACTTGTGCCTTGTAGATGGTGGACAGGCTTTGGGGAGTCAGGAGGTGAGTTACTTGTCACAGGATTACTAGCCTCTGACCTGCTCTTGTAGCCACAGTATTTATATGGCCAGTCCAGTTCAGTTTCTGGTCAATGATGACCCCCAGCTGTTGATAGTGGGGTATTCAATGATGGTAATGCCATTGAACATCAAGGGGTGATGGTTGGATTCTCTCTTATTGGAGATGGTCATTGCCTGACACTTGTGTGGCATGAATCTAACTTGCCACTTGTCAGTCCAAGCCTGGATATTGTCCAGGTCTTGCTGCTTTTGGACATGGACTGCTTCAGTATCTGAGGAGTCGTGAATGGTGCTGAACATTGTGCACTCATCAGTGAACATGCGCACTTCTGACCTTATGATGGAAGGAAGGTCATTGATGAAGCAGCTGAAGATGGTTGGACCTAGAATACTACTCTGGGGAACTCCTGCAGTGATGCCCTGGAACTAAGATGACTGACCTCCGACAACCACAACCATCTTTCTTTGTGCTGGGTATGAATCCAACCAGCAGAGAGTTTCTCCCCTGATTCCCATTGACTCCAGTTTTGTAGGGCTCCTTAATGCCACACTCGGTCAAATGCTGCCTTGATATCAAGGCCAGTCATTCTCACCTCGTCTCGGGAGTTCAGCTTTTTTGTCCATGTTTAAACCAAGGCTTTAGTAAGATCAGGAGCTGAGTGGCCCTGGCGGAATGCAAACTGGGCATCAGTGAGCAGGTTATTGCTAAGCAAGTGCCTCTTGATAGCACTGTTGATGACCCCTTTCATTACTTTAATGATAATTGAGGGTAGACTGATGGGGCGGTAATTGGCTGGGTTGGATTGGTCCTGCTTTTTGTGTACAGGACATACCAGGGCAATTTTCCACATAGCCAGTGTTGTAGCTGTACTGGAACAGCTTGGCTGGATGCGCAGCCAGTTCTGGAGCACAAGTCTTCAATACTTTTGTTGGAATATTGTCAGGGTCCATCGTCTTTGCAGTATCCAGTGCCTTCAGCCATTTCTTGATATCACGTGGAGTGAAACAAATTGGCTGAAGACTGGCATCTGTGATGCTGGGGACCTCTGGATGAGGCCGAGATCGATCATCCATTCGGCACTTCTGGCTGAAGATTGTATCGAATACTTCAGCCTTATATTTTGCACTGATGTGCTGGGCTCCTGCATCATTGAAGATAGGGCTATTTGTGGAGCCTCCTCCTCCAATGAGTTGTTTAATTGTTGACCACCATTCACAGCTGGATTTGGCAGGACTGCAGAGCTTGGATCTGATCTGTTGTTGTGGGATCACTTTACTCTGTCTATTATTTGCAGCTTATGCTGTTTGACACACAAGTAGACCTGTATTATAGCTTCACCAGGTTGGCACCTCATTTTAGGTATGTCTGGTGCTGCTCCTGGCATGCCGTCCTGCACTCTTCATTGAACTTGGATTGATTCCCTGGCTTGATGGTAATGGTAGAGTTGGGGATATGCTGGCCATGAGGTTACAGATTGCGTTTGAGTACAATTCTGCTGCTGCTAATGGTCCACAGCACCTTATGGATGCCCAGTCTTGAATTGCTAGATCAGTTTGAAATCTATCCCATTTAGCATGTTGGTCATGCCACACAACACGATGGAGGGTATCCTCAATGTGGAGGCGGGACTTTGTCTCCACAACAACTGCGCGGTGGTCACTCTTGCTGATACTGTCATGGACAGTCAAATCAGTTGTTGTTTCAGTTGCTGATTAAGGAGTGAATGCAATTGTTTTTTCTGAGAGAGAGCGATGGGACTTCTCTTGGTGGTCAGTGAGCAATAGCGCTTAGGGGCAGCTTGGCTGTGTTACTTTGTTCTGTAAGTGAACTCTCGATGACGCCTTTTGTCTCCCCTATGCTGTGTGAGGCTGTTGTTAAAGTTTGTAGATTTAAGCCTGTGTCAAAAATTTACTTTGTCTTGAGTTTTTACTTACATTGTTTGAAAAGGTACCTTGAAGAAAGAAGAGCTAAAGAGGAAAGAATTAAGAGTCACAGTTAAAGTTAATCCTTTGCTTTCTTCTTTTAAAAAAGCACATACTATTTCTATTGTTTTTGATTTAATCTTAAGGTGTTAAGTTGTGTGAACGGAGAATGCAAAGTGCAGTCTGAGAAGCTTCCAGAGAAAACATGTGTGTGTCAAAAAGAAAAGATTTTGTTTGGTTGATGAATGTTTTAAGTTTTGTCTCAGCACTCTTGAATTTAAAATCAATTTCATGATGGGAATTGTTATCTAGATTAAGGAAGGAGTAATTGAAACAAAGTAAATGTTTTAAGTTATAAATTCGAGTTAACATTTCTGATCAAGGATAAAAGTTAAATTTTATTTTGTTAAACACATGGGAATCTTAATCTGGACATATGTTCTTACATGTAAATCTTTTTAAGTTTGGCGGTGGTTAATTGGAATTTAACAAAAAGCCCAAACTGTTTTAAGCTCAGACTGAAAAAAGGGATAATTTGACAAAAAGGGTTTAAAAGTTGGGAAAAAAGGACAATTTGGAAATTGTCTGAGTTGAATAGCTCCGCCCATTTTTACAATGCAGCCTTCAGCTGCCTGCAGGAACATATAGAATTTTAAGTTTTTTAAATTGATAAGATATATGGTATTTTTAAGAACAATAAACAAAAGCAAATGATCAGTAAAACAAAATCATCAAAAAGGGGATAGACAGCACTTGATAGGGCACTGCAGCAAAACTCAAAACGTCAAATCAAAATCAAATCAAAATATTGTTCACACAGGTGATGATGTACCCCAGTCGCTTGCTAAGATATATTTAGACTGAACTAATTAATTTGGCCTCAAGCCAAATCACAGACTCACAGTGCAGAAGAGGCCCTTCATCCCATTGAGTCTGCACCAACATGTGAGAAACACCTGACCTACCTACCTAATCCCATTCACCAGCAGTTGGCCCATAGCCTTGAATGTTATGACATGCCAAATGTTCACCCAGGCACTTTTTAAAGGATGTGAGGCAACCCGCCTCCACCACTCTCCCAGGCAGTGCATTCCAGACTGTCACCACCCTCTGGGTAAAAATGTTTTTCCTCACATCCTCCAGAAACTTCCTGCCCCTCAGCTTGAACTTATGTCCCCTCATGTCTGAATCTTCAACTAAAGGGAACAGCTGCTCCCTATCCACCCTGTCCATGCCCCTCATAATCTTGTACACCTCGATTAGGTCGTCCCTCAATCTTCTCTGCTCCAACGAAAACAACCCAAGTCTACCCAACCTCTCCTCTCTTCATAACTTAAATGTTTCATCCCAGGCAACATCCTAGTGAATCTCCTCTGCACCCCCTCCAGTACAATCACATCCTTCCTTATGATGTGGTGACCAGAACTGCACACAGTACTCCAGCTATGGCCTCACCAAGGTTCTATACAACTCCAACATGACCTTCCTACTTTTGTAATCTATGCCTCGATTGATAAAGGCAAGTGTCCCATATGCCTTTTCACCACCACACTAACATGCCCCTCTGCCTTCAGAGATCTATGGACACACACACCAAGGTCCCCTTGTTCCTCAGAACTTCCTGGTGTCATGCTGTTCATTGAATACTTCCTTGTCAAATTACTCCTTCTAAAGCGTATCAACTCATACTTTTCAGGGTTAAATTCCATCTGCCATTTATCTGCACATTTGAGCATCCCGTCTATATCTTCCTGTAGACCAAGATACTCAACCTCACTGTTAACCACTTGGCCAATCTTTGTGTCATCCACAAACTTACTAATCCTCCCCCCATCAAAATAGTCATCTATGTCGTTTATATAAATGACGAATAATAGGGGACCCAGCACAGATCCCTGTGGTGCTCCACTGGACGCTGGCTTCCAGTCACTAAAGCATCCTTCTGTCATCACCCTCTGTCTCCTACAACTAAGCCAATTTTGAATCCACCTTATCAAATTACCCTGTATCCCATGTGCATTTGCCTTCTTTATAAGTCTCCCATGTGGGACCTTGTCAAAGGCTTTGCTGAAATCCATATAAACTACATCAACTGCACTACCCTCATCTACAGACCTGGTCACCTCCTCAAAAAATTCAATCAAATTTGTTAGGCATGACCTCCCTCTGACAAAGCCATGCTGACTATCCCTGATCAAACCATGCTTCTCCAAGTGGATTTCAGAAATGGATCTTGTGTTTGTTTTTAACTAGATGGACTATGCAATCATATGCTGATATGCTATGCGCAAGCAACTGTAACGTGTTTAAAGATCAGTATTGTGATAGTTTGCACTGAAGGATTTGCCTTTCTTTTAAAAAAAGAGTTGGCTTTAAACTCATTCAGATTTGTTACTATTTGTTATTGTTCGAGGCTTAAAGTGTTTGTAACTCAGTTATAGTCGACTTCCCTACATATGTGCATATGAACATACAGACTAGGAGCAGGAGTAGGCCACTCGGCCCTTCAAGCTTGCTCCACCATTCAATAAGATCATCGCTGATCTGATCGTAACCTCCCCGCTACCCCTGATAACCTTTCATCCCCTTGTTAATCAAGAATCTATCTAGATCTGCCTTAAAAATATTCAAAGACCCTACTTGCACTGCCTTTTGAGGAAGGGATTTCCAAAGGCTCACAACCCCCTTATTTTTAAACGTGACCCCCATGCCAGGATTTTATGGCCCCTCCTGCCTGGTGGGATATTATGGTCCTGCCAAACTGAATGGAGATGTAAGTGGCTAGCAGCATCCAACTGGTGGGGGGGGGAGGGGAGACACGCCATGGCGGGGCTGGAAAATCCTGAACCTAGTTCTAGATTCTCCTGCAAGAGGAAACATTCTCTTCATATCCACTCTGTCAAGACCCTTCAAGATTTTAAAGGTTTCGATCAAGTTGCCTCTTACTCTTCTAAACTCCAGTGGACACAAACCTAACCTGTCCAATCTTTCCTCAAGATAACACACCCATTCCTGTATTAGTCTAGTAAACTTCCTCAGAACTGCTTCTAATGTATTTACATATTTTCTTAAATAAGCTGACCAATACTGTACACAATACTCCAGATGTGGTCTCACCAGTGCCCTGTACAACTGAAGCATAACCTCCCTACTTTTGTATTTAATTCCCCTCGCAATAAATGATAACATCCTATTAAATTTCCTAATTACTTGCTGTACCTGCATACCAGCCTTTTGTGATTCATGCTCTCAGACACCCAGATCCCTCTGAATCTCAGAGCTCTGCAATCTCTCACCAGTTATATGGTAAGCTTATTTTTTATTCTTCCTGCCAAAATGGACAATTCCACATTTTCCCACATTATACTCCATTTACAGGTCTAGCACACTCACATTTGACCTTGATAAGTTGATTTTAAAAGACCAAGCCTGGACATTTTTGAAATTTAAATTGATATGAGTTGCTGTTCCAAGCATTCAAAAGAAAAGGGAATTTATTTGAGCTTAAAGAGATAAATGGTATTTTTATTTTTTAAAATAATTTAATAATAAGTCCAGGTGGTTCAAGGAAGAATCTTATTACTTGAAGATAAATAAATTGAATATATTGTTAGACAATGATATTATGGTTTGAATTTCAGACAATTTATAGAGAAACAATATCTTGTAGCCAGTATAATTTAGTGGGTTACCTAGTAAAAGGTTAACTAAGGTAAAGAACAAGCCACCATGATTTTATGTACTTATTTGCTAATAGCTTGGGAATTAACATTACTCCTGTAATGATTAGGCATGTTGTTGTGTAAGGTAATTTGGAGTAAAGATGTAATGAATAATAATGGGTCAGGGTTATGGAAAGGAGACTGAGTTTTTTTTTTGAAAAAGAAGAAATATAAAGTTTGAGCAGATCAGACCACTCAGGAACCAGACCACAAAGAACTAGCAACATGAATGGTATTTGTCACTAACAGGATGCTGCTGTCAAGTCAAAAGATGTTCTGCCTATCACACAAATGAGTAATGTGGCGTATAAATTTCAGTGCCAGTGTGATGCTAGGTATGTAGGCCGTACATCCCAAAGACTGACGTATTGGATCAAACAGCATATCCCAGCCACTGTTTGCAATAGGAAAAGTATAGACCATAAGCAACCAGCCCGTGCTTACAAAACTCAATACACAGTGTCGAACATTAGATGTGATTCCACAATTGGACAGAATTTGCTAAATAATCCTCAGCCTGCTAAGAATTATGCGTACAACCAATTTAAGATTGCTAGTTGGGCTCGCAGTGTGGTGCGTTTACATGTATTGGAATACATAGGGCCCTGTTCTTTGCAAACAGAAAGAGCATGTACACTGTTATGACACAGCAGTTGGTAAAGGCTGTTATTTAAAATCCCAGAGGAAAACTTTAAACAACTGTCATAACCTATATTTTCAAGTGATATGTTTGAGATGCAGCTCTAAATTCAAGAATAAGGCCACCAGTTCTCAAGAGGTTTTCATATCAAACTACATGAGAAATTTATTAATTTAAACAAGTTAAACACATACACATGGCTACAAATTATTATTATCATAACTTTTTAAAAAAATCTCAACCTAATCTCTTCTAAGGCAACAACAACCCATAGACTTTAAGCAGACACCAGGCAAAGCATTTTCACCTTACAAATTTAAAATGAGGTTCCTTTCACTTTTGTTCCTTTGCAAACAGTTATCAGCTTACAGCTGCTTTGACGTTACATGCTTCTGCCTTGAACACACACAACTGCTTTCTGTTATACTCAGCACTTCTCTTTGAATGTAAATTTCCATTGTATCACCAGAGTCTTTGAACTCTTTTCATAATACCAATTTTATTAGTAATATAAACATTGCTTGGTGTCTCCGAGCTAGGTGCAAGATTTCACTCCCACTCTTGAATGCTCTATTCAACAAAATGCAAATGTACCTCTACCTCTGTTTACATCTCAAAACTAATATATATCAAAGCACCCAGACTGACTGGCTTTAATCCAGTTAAAACACACACAGACACACCCACAGACTAAACCACTATTTTAAAAAAATCCAAAAACATTATATACATTAATAGCTTCATTGTGCCTGTTTCAGCTAAACAAAATAAGTGACAGTCATTTGCTGATTTATTCCCCAGCACAATGTCTTGGCCAATTAGAGTCAAGCCGCTTGGTTTAAATTTCAAATAATGCATGGCAGTTAACTGTCAATCACCATCAACTGCTGCATTCTCCGTGGCAATGCCTGTACCAATCACAGTCTACTTGCCAATGAATCAGCATTCTCTTCACATACAGGATAAATATGTTATTTCCCCTGACATTAATACTTTCTTGAGAATTATCCTGATGAGTGCAAGATGAAAAGCTTTGACAAAGAAAGTTTCTTTTTTCAACAATAGAAAAGAAAGAGTTGTCAGCAATAATGATGAGATGATGGAAGAGTAAGGTCTTGTCCTGTAGGAAACTTAAGTTTCTGAGAATGCTTTTATGAATGCTTAAATCAATCCTCATGATAATTAAACATTCCTCTATAGTATGAAGGTGCAGAGGTGGGTCAAGAATTAGTTCAGCTATAAGGAAATCTACCTTCTGTTTTAAACCAGTTTGGATCTACACAGCTATGACAAAGACAAAAGAAAGGATTATTATCTAAGGAATTAAATGAGTAAATGAACAGACATTCCAAGGCCTGGAATCAGATGAAATGTTTGATTTCTTTAAAAAAAAACATTTTTGTTGTAGTGGACAGCAAAGTTTCTTCAATGCTCATGTATGAGATCAGATACTAACTAATACGATGTGTAAATTGTATGAGCAATAGGTTTTTGAGGTAGGAGATAAATTTAAGGAAGAATATGTAATAACAAATTGGTATTAAACATAGTAGGTGTTTTAACCTTACACATGTATCAGCTAGTAGCTGGTCCACACTCTCTCCACGCAGTAACCAAAGGGATTGGGAGATTTGTGTCCAGACAGGGACCATCAGCCCCTGGAACTACAACTACAACCACTGAGGAGCCCTTAAGGTGCCCCCGAGTCTGCCATGTTGCCAGAGTTGGCTTGTGGCTTGGGACTCTGGTAGAACCTTGTTTGAGAACGTACATCACAAGATAGTCTTGTTCATACTAAATAATAATCAGATGGAACTGCCAGAATGGTGCAAAACACAGATGACGTATTTCTATCGCTGACTTCTCAAAATGGTAGTCTCCAAACCCTGTGGAACCCCCGGGGCACACTCACAGCCAAATACGTCCCACCGTAAACAAGAGCTAGTTAATGATGTGGCTACCATCTATGGCACAGGGACACCCACTGTTAACTCCCTGGACATAGCGTGGGCAAGGTTAATCACTTGACCTCCACATTGTGGGACTTTATGTTAAGAGCCAATCAGTTGGAAAGGCAGCAGGGACAAACAGGAGAAAGTCTGGCCGGAACCTTATTAGAATCCATGCAGGTTCTAGAAGACCATGCCCACACTATCAAACAGGACTCAGCATCCTTCTGCCAGGCTTACACACACAAGGGCAGAGACTGTACATGCAGGGCCTATGGCATATGGTTGGTAGGAGAGGTCCGGCACAATCAAGCTCAATTTCCCAACGGTGATGTGCCAGACTGGATCACAGATAACATGTTGCAGATCAGGGTGCCCAAAAATGGAAATTGCTCCTTGTACCCTGAGAGGACTGATACAAGCTTACCTGATAGCTAAACACTGGGTCACCACCCACCTGAGATTAATGGGAATGGTCCTGCTTATGCCAAGTTTGCAGGAAGAGGCATCAAGCCCCTCTGAGGTAGAAAATATTGGGGTCATAAGATGTGGCAATTGGCTCAGGTACTATCCTGTACTCAAATGTTGTCTGCCCCCATCCCGTGGGATAGGGGTGAGAGCTGTGTGCGATTTCAATTCCATCCTAAACTATCCCCTTGAAATTTCCATTGCCCGCCATGAACTGACATAGGTGGCATATTGTGGAGAAGGGAAATTCTGCATGACCACCAACAAACCTCAATATCAGAATGGTAACATCCACTGCCCAGTGACTCAAGTTTCTGCTTCCATCCCAAGGCCCCAACACCAATTGGACATTCAGCAATAACACACATCTGTCCTCCTCATAGGTAACGGATGAATATAACTGATGATTCAAGGAGGACTTACTGAGATACCTGCTTTCCAAGAGGAAGCGAATCCTAAAGCTGCTGACACATCCACTGAATTTAAGGAAAGAGGCCCAGGCAGCAATGAAGCAGTATCATTGAATCCAACAGGAAGTCAAGCACCTGGGTAAGGATGTGGAAATGGAACTGGAAGATGCATCATGGTGGTGGGTAATCTGGGACTGGGTATTAGGGTGGATATTCACTCCTGGATCAGAATTGCTTCCTATGTATTTAGACAATCTTTGTGATACTTTGGACTAACTCTGAATGTTCTTATCCTGTGAGTCTAGTTTGCTATTTCTCCAATTACAGATGAGTTTCAAAATAGTTACGGGTGCAACTAACTGCCAATTGCTACCAGACTAATGACTAAATGTTGTGCCTGATACCAGCGACACTGGAACTTAGCCATTGCTGGAGAAGTAACCAAAGCACTGTGCAATCCTGAGAAGAAACAGAAAATGCTAGATGTAGTTTAGGAAAATGCAACCATGCGAATCTAACCCTGCTTCCATGGCCAGCAGTGATTGAGTGAGGAGCACTGGGTAATTTACTGTTACTAGGCCATCTTGGGGGTTAGTAGCCAAGGGCCAAAAGAGGAGACTTAATTGGTGTACCATGGGATTACCCAGGCTTGACCAAATTCTGTTTTAAGATTTAAAAGTTCTTGCAGTAAAAAAATAGTCATGTAGATGTAGCAAGGAATATGACCTTTGGGTCAAGCCAGGAAGTTGATGACTGAACTATAGATCAGGCCATGATATGATATGGAATGTGACCTTCAGGAACAGCCTAAGATATGCAGATGACTGGACAATATAGTAAATCGTCAGAATGGATAAAGCAAAATTCGTTATTCACTAAACAGTGGGCATCACTTGCGTTAAAGTTCAAGTCATTCCGTAACTATTTTGAAATGCACCTGTAATTGTGGACATACCGAACTAGACATACAGGATAAGAACTATGAGAGTTAATCCGAAGTGTCACAAAGATTGTATAAATACATGATGGAAACTCTGTATCTTTGAATAGCCTCTTAGAGCATTCTGAGAGTGCATTTCCCTGTGCACATATTTGTATTGAATAAACTGTTGCTTGATTCATCCACAGCTGACTCTTTGTCAAGTATCTTTAGGTACTCCACAACACCGCTGGTATTTTACCATCAGCGAATGGGCCTCTTGCCATGTTTGCCCAGAAAACCTGGTGACTCCCTGAGCCAAGGTGAGAAGAGGGGAGGCCCTCCCCCACCCCTGTGAGTAGACACATCTGCTATGCCTGGACCTATCTGATTGGCCCAAGCCAGCACCAACCCCACTTACCCGCACTCTGGGCCTCCTCAATGGCTGCTGCTTCAGGGCTTACTGTAGTCCCAGCAGTGGCCAGTGCTCCCAGTTGTGCTGCTGGGATCGGGGCTAGCAACTCTTGGAAGTGGGACATCCTGCCTTAGAGGGGTGGAAGCCACAAATGCAGGCAATTAACTGCCAGCTTAATGTAAAATACAGTTGTGGCTTCCAGGGTCAGTGGAGGCAGGGATGCCCCCGACTTTTCAGCTGGTGTGTAGAGCATGAGACAATGGTGCATGACAAGCATTTTGATTGAAGCGTGAAGGACGGAACAGGATGAGATGCTGAAAGGTGGAAAGATACCAGAAGAATGGGGGAAGGTGTGAAAAATAATGGAGGAAAGTACAGATGGTCAGGGAGACTCCAGTGAGGGAGAAGGAACTGACAGCTGTGAGCCACAGTTCATTGTTGTAATTTCTGTGCTACTTCTGATCATTCTACTTTTGCCATCAGTACAGTTGAATTTTGAACAACGCTAGATGCTCATTTCTATTGTGTAGCCAGTCGAGGCCACAGCCAGACCAAATGTTTATGCTTTCCTGAACTTTTTGATAGATTTGCAGCCAAATTTCTGTTCCTGTTAGAGAAGCTAAGAGAAAAGTTCCAAAAAGTAGGTCAAAAGCAGTTGTCATCTATAAAAAAATGAATCAGCTCCATAATTCTTCGTTAGAAATTTTTGATTACTTTTTCATACATTTGGCGAGAAGACATGGTACTAAATAAATCACTCTTCGGCTTGAAATATCTTCCGAGCTGCTATGGTCAATGAAGCCACACATGTGTTAAGAGGTTGTTTTGGAAATTTTTGGTAGGCTACAGGAATTTCGGAGTTATCCAAGGTAAACCATGCCAAAATGAACTGGTTTGTTGCAAAATCATGTAATGAGTACCACTCTGGCCTTTGTTAATGCTTACCATTTCCGTAAACACGCAGATATAAAACTGGAAATTATATTGTGTAATCATTTGAATTCTTCATGAGCTCATATTAAGTTCCTCAACCACTTAATTAATTAAGTGTTAGCTTATTTGTTTTAAATGCATTGACGCAAACCGAGCAATTTGATTAGGAACATGTTAACTGCCCAAATTGTACAGAATAATTTTGAGGCTGTAACGATGGAGATTGGCTGATGTTTTGTGCATTACGCCTACTTGCTCTAATTGTTCAGGGAAACTGGAAGTCAGATGCAAATTTAATAGCTGGGTTAAAAAGCCACTAAAAAACGTGCTGCCGAAACTTTCTAACTCCCAACATGCTGCAAGCTCCCCTGCTGTGAGCAGGTCTGAAAGTTAAAATTCAGCCCATTTAATGATTTGACACCATGAAGAGTCTGGGGCATCCTTCAATGCAGCCTATTAAAAGTGTCATGCAGCATTATGGTTTGCTGTGCTTCACAATCTTTTCTGCAACAAAAATTATACAAGGAGCTGTGGCGAGAAGAATGCCTTCAGCCTCATGAGACACTCATGACATGGACAATGCAGAAGAGGTTGCTGGGGACCAACAGCATAATAATAATACACACAGAAAAGATAGATGAGAAGAAATTTGTGCAAAAAAAAGTGAGAAAGAGTCATTCGCAAACACAGAAATAATGATGTGGAAGTCAAAGAAATGCAGAGAGAGAGAGCAAAGCAGAATTAGAAATATACAATATATAGATACTGAAAGAAAAGCATCTCTCCCTTTCCCTTTCTCTCTCAGACTTGATATTTAATAAGTGCTGCTTTCCACAATGCTGAACCTATACCAGAAAAAATGCTTTTAGCAGAAACACCATTAAAAGTATCCCTTCTACCTAATATGTAATTTTCCACTCATTAACAACAATTCAAATATTCAAATTCTTGGATTTCTTTCAAATACTGTGTTTGCTACAGTTTCCTGAACCTACTTGAGTGGATCAGGAATCTATTAAAATTACAATTGTGAAAGCTGATGCAATGAATTCATTTCAACATATTTGCTAATTCCTAATGCCCCCTCCCTGCATAATAGGTTATTTGAAAATATCACCTGGTAGGCTTATTTTGCCTTTAAAAGTCTGTTTAATTATTAGAATCTAAAACATTTTTAACTGATTTGAACACTCCACCTTTTCTATTATCCTCACCTCAGCTAAGAATAAGAAGACTATGGAAAAGATGATTATGCTATATTTGCAAAGTACGGATTAACTGTGAAAATTGTATTGACATACAAGGCTTTATTTAGACAATCCACTTTATTTAAATTACTGTCTAACAATCCATGAAGTTCTGTGTGCTATTTGCCTAGGATGCCTGTTATTCTCTTGAGAGTCCTAATCACGTTCTTTTTCTGTAAAAAATTGTATGTCTTTTGTACAGGAAGGTATCTTGGAATATGTAACAAATAAGTCTTCATTTTCACAATGTAATTTAAAGTCTATTCATTGTATTATCCCTATGCCATGCTAAATATTTCAATTACTCACAGCAGTCTTGAGATGGCACTTAATCAATATCACATCTAAAATTAACAGGAATAAATTAAATGAAGCGGGAATAAAATAGCCCTGGAGCAGGCTGTTAAATGGGCTTATTGACCTTATTTGTTGTTTATCACTTAACTTTCTAATGTATCTATGAGCCTGTAAAATATTGCTCAAACATCAACACCTAACTTGTATAATCAATTCTCTCTCCTTTCTGTGAATTACAATTAAGTAAAGTTATAAAGCTTTTGTTATTTCTTTTGGTAAATTAATAATCAATAGAACATAGGATTTTGGGAGCTTCCTTGTGAAATTGCCCTGACCTTCATAATTTGTCGAAATAATTTTTCTACGCCACACTTACTAGCTCATTTGTGAGCAAAGTGAAAGCCAGTTCTTCCTGCTGAGTAAGGATTGAAATATTATTCAGACTAAGTCAAGTACATAGTTAAAGTGTTGGCCAATATAAATATTAGACCTTGTTGATGATAAGCATGCAATATGAATTATTAAGGGAAAGTATCCCAAACTGGAGGGAAATAATTTGCTGAATAGCCCAGATGAATGCAACTGGAAGTTGGGAAGTTGAAGCATTTGCAAGTAGCCCCAAAGATCCCGGTGAATGCTGGGAATGTCTCTAAAACTTACATTAACAATAATTGGGAGGAAAATGTCAAAATAATCAAAATGAGACAAAAAATGCGGAATTATGATCAATGCCATGTCAAGATGAATTTAATCCTGTGACAGATATTAATTCTGTACTGTACTGAGACACCAATGAAAAGGATATATGGAGTAATTCTGAATGATTTGATTTTAACCATCCTTCCATGGCCCCTGCCCATGAGAAGAGTGTTTCCAGGGGATTAAAATATTTGCAATGACCTACTCCCCCGATTCATCCTGGCCTCCCACCATGTACCATTTTAACAGACACATGCAGTCCGCCCAGCCAGTGAGGCCCTCACACCAGACAGGTGAGGGTCTCATTGAAATGCGAATGTCAAACTTTGATGATGCTTTTGAGATGCTATCTATATCTTAATGCTGAATAACTATATTTGCTGCCCCATGCCAATTGCACCAGGAGCACACGGCATGAGCACTCAGCAGTACCAGAGAGGGACAAAAGGGAAGTAACTCAATTTTTTAAAAAAAAAATGTTTGCTTGAGGGGCAGAAGGAGCAGGAAAACATTTCTTGGCTTCACAAGAAAAACTAGGGTCCCAGGATTTCCTCCATTGATATTAATCATTACCACACCCTCCTCCTCATCACTGGGGACTTGACACAGTTGGGCACCCCTCAAGGGCGAGAATGGAGGGGGGAAGGTGAGGAGCCCAAAAACACCAGTGCCAGCCAATGCGTCAGTTTCAGGATGCTGTTATCAGCATCAGCAATGTGAAACAGAGCGGAGCAAGAGTGGCAGAGAGATCCTGCTGTCCTCCTTAACATTCTCCCTGACAAGCTCGTGAAGAACTTGTTGGAGGGGGAGGGTGGAATTTTGAAAGGGTGGGGTGGTGGCGGCATGGGTTTCAGGAGGTTTCTGTTGCAGATTAAGGGACAAAGTGGGGAGCCAGTCACTTCTGCCCCAAATCACCATCCTGACCCATAAGAGGGTTAGCCAGGCAAAGAGGAAGGCAGCATTCAATAAGGAGGTGTCTTTGGTGCTGTGCAGGTGGCAGGGAGAGTGGGCACTCAGTGCTCAGGCATTGAATGGAGCTGAAACCCACTCCTCATCGCGCCCCCCCCACCCCCTCCGCCCCACCCCCACCCCCCCAATCCACAGTCGCACCATGTGGCAGAACGTCCGGGGCAGGGCTGCCAAGGATAATTGACCAGTTATCTTTCCAAAAGGATGACTGCAGTTGGCAATGGAGCATAACTGTCAGATATGGGTCCAGTAGAAATGAGGAGCAACACACTCTGCAGGAAAGGAGAGATCTCCATCAGCAGGAATACATAGGAGAGGAAAAAGGGGCAGGAAGGCAATGGAGGCTAAATTCTCAACACAGGATCGATCAGCAAAGAAGGGGCTACTTGCAGATGTCTGAGACCCAATGTCACAGGAGACTGTGACTATCCAGCCCGATGGTCACAGACATATGTGACCTTAGAGTCCTAGAGTCATAGAGGTCTACAACACAGAAAAAGGCCCTTCCGTCCATCACGTTTGCACCGGTCAAACAAGTACCTAACTATTCTAATCCCATTTTCCAGCACTAGGCCCATGGCCTTGTATGCCATGGCATTGCAAGTACACATCCAAATACTTCTTTAATGTTATGAGGGTTTCTGCCTCTACCATCCTTTCAGGCTGTGAGTTTCAGATTCCCACCACCCTCTGGGTGAAAAAATTCTTCCTCACATCCCCTCTAAACCTCCTGTTCCTTACCTTAAATCTATGCCCCTTGGTTATTGATCCCTCCACCAGAGGAAAAGTTCCTCCCTGTCTACCCTATCTATGGCCCTCATAATTTTATACACCTCAATCATGCCCCCCCTCAATCTCCTCTGCTCCAGGGAAAATACCCCCCGTCTATCCAACCTCTCATCATAACTAAAATCTCCAGCCCAGGCAACATCCTGGTAAATCTCCTTTGCAGCCTCTCCAGTTCAATCACATCCTTCCTATAATGTGGATTCCAGAACTGCATGCAGTAATCTAGCTGTGACCTAACCAGCGTTTTATACAGTTCCAGCATAACCTCCCTGCTCTTATATTCTATGCCCCGGCTAATAAAGGCAAGTATCCCATATGTCTTCTTAACCACCTTAGCTATCTCTGCCGCTACCTTAAGGGACCAGTGGACATGCACATCAAGGTCCCTCTGATCCTCGGTACTTCCCAAGGTCCTACCATTCATTGTGTATTCCTGTGCCTTGTTTGTCCTGACCAAATGCATCACCTCACACTTATCTGGATTAAATTCCATTTGTCACTGATCAGCCCATCTGACCAGCCCATCTATATCCTCCTGTAATCTAAGACTATTCTCCTCACTATTTACCACCCCACCAATTTCCATGTCATCCGCAAACTTACTAATCAACCCTCCTTCATTTAAATCTAAATCATTTATATATACCACAAACAGCAAGAGACCCAACACCAATCCCTGTGGAATCCCACTGGACACAGGCACCCAGTTATTAAAACAACCCTGGACCATCACCGTCTGCTTCCTGCCACTCAGCCAATTCTGGATCCCATTTGCCAAATTGCCTTGGATCCCATGGGCTCTTATCTTTGTTATCAGCCTCCCTTGCGAGACCTTATCAAAAGCCTTGCTGCAGTCCAAGCAGGCTATGTCAAATGCATTGCCCTCATCTACACACCTGGTCACCTCTTCAAAAAATTCAATCAAATTGGTCAGACATGAACTCCCCTTAACAAAACCATGCTGACTGTCCTTGATTAATCCCTGTCCCTCCAAATGTAGATTAATTCTGTCCCTCAGAATTGCTTCTAATATTTTCCCCATCACTGAGGTTAGACTGACTGTCTTGTAGTTCCCTGGTTTATCCATTCCTCCCTTCTTGAATAAAGGTACAACATTGGCTGTCCTCCAGTCCTCTGGCACCTCACATGTGGCCAGAGAGGTATTGAAAATTTTTGCCAGCGCCCCTGTTATCTCCTCCCTTGCCTCACTCAACAGCCTGGGATACGTTTCATCCGGGCCTGGAGATTTATCTACTTTTAAGCCTGCCAGACCACTTAGAACCTCTTCCCTTTCTATGCTAATTTTTAAAATTATATCACAGTCCTACTGCCTGATTTCCATACCCAGTTGTCCCTCTCACTTGTGAACACTGACACAAAATGTTCATTTAGAACCCTACCTACGTCTTCCTGCTCCACACACAAATTACCACTATGGTCCTTAATGGGCCCTACTCTTTCCCTAGTTATCCTCTTACTCTTAATGTACTTGTAAAATAACTTTGGACTTTCCTTTATTTTACCTGTCAATGTTTTTTCAAGCCCTCTTTTTGCCCTTCCTTTTTAAAAGCCCCCCTGCACATTCTATACTGCTCTCGAGCTTCCGCTGTTTTGACACCTCTGTATCTGCCATAAGCCTCCCTTTTTCTCTTTATCCAATCCTCGACACCCAGGGTTCCCTGGATTTGCTGGTCCCACCCTTTATCTTTACTGGAATATGTTGGACCTGTACTCTTCCTATTTCCTTCTTGAATAAGTCCCACTGCTCTCTCACAGATTTACCTAAAAGTAGTGGCTCCCAGTTCACTCTGGCCAAATCATATCTGATCTTATTAAAAATGGCCTTCCCCCAATTTAGAACTCTGATTTCTGGCCCATCCTTGTCCTTTTCCATAACAACCTTGAATCTAATGGAGTTATGATCACTATCTGCAAAATGCTCCCCCACTGATACCTTTACCACTTGCCCGACTTAATTCCCTAAAATTAAGCTCAGGACTGCTCCATCTCTTGTAGGACCTTCTACGTACTGGCTTAAAAAGCTCTCCTGGATGCATTTTAAGAATTCCGCTCCCTCTAAACCTATCACACTATGATTAACCCTGTTAATGTTGGGGAAGTTGAAATCCCCCACTAATCTATTATTTTTACACTTCTCTGAAATTTGCCTACATATCTGCTCTTCTACTTCTCTCTGACTGTTTGTGGGCCTATAGTACACTCCCAGCAATGTGATTGCTCCTTTTTCGTTTTTCAGTTCTACCCATGTGGCTTCATTTGAGGAGCCTTCTAAGATGTCATCCCTCCTTACTGCTGTAATTGATTCCTTGCTCAATATTGCAATATCCCCTCCTCTTTTTCCTCCTTCCCCGTCTCGCCTGAAGACCCTATATCCTGGAATATTGAGCTGCCAATCCTGCTCCTCTCTCAATCATGACAGCAATGACATCATTCTTCCATGTGTTAATTTGTGCCCTCAACTCATCTGCCTTATTTGTCAGGCTCCTTGTATTAAAATAAATACCATCTAACCTTGCCAAACTCCCTTGTGCCTTAACTGGTCTATAATTTCTTTGCCTTCCCGACTCACTTGCTCCGCTTCTAATTTTGGCTGTGCATGTCCGCCTGCTGAACCTCCTCTCAAGATCCTATCTCCCTGCCAAGTTATTTTAAACCCTCCCCAACAGCGCTAGCAAACTTCCCCGCAAGGATGTCGGTCCCATTCTGGCTCAGGTGCAGGTGCAACCCATCCACCTTGTACAGGTCCCACTGTCTCCAGAAATAGTCCCAGTGTCCCACAAATCTAAAGTCCTCCCTCTTGCACCATCTCTCTAGCCATGCATTCATCTGAAATAACCTCTATTTCTATATTCACTAGTGTGTTGCACCAGAAGTAATCCAGAGATTACTACCTTTGAGGTCCTGTTTTTTAATCTGTTTCCTAGCTCCCTAAATTCTGCTTTTAGGACCTCATCTCTCTTTCTACCTATGTTGTTGGTACTAATATGTACCACAATTTCTGTCTGTTTGCCCTTCCCCTTTAGAAGGGCCTGCAGCCGCTCAGTGACATCCTTGACCCTGGCTCCAGGGAGGCAACATACCGTCCTGGAGTCATGTCTATGGTCGCAGAAATGCCTGTCTGTTCTCCTTACTATCAAGTCTTCTACCACTATTACTCTTCCCCTTTGTTTCCTGCCCCCTCCCCCCCCACCACAATGTGCAGCTGAGCCACTCACAGTGCCATGAGCAAGGCTGCACTTCCCAGAGGAACCGTCACTTTCACTGTTTTCCAACACAGAAAAATGGTTCTCAAGTGAGATGCACCTGGGGATTTCCTGACTACCTGTCTGACACCTTTCTTCTGACTGATGGTCACCCATTCCCTCTCTATCTGCACTTCCATAAGCTGTGGGCTGACCATGTCTAAAAACGAGCCATCCACAAAACT
Organism: Carcharodon carcharias; assembly: GCF_017639515.1. NCBI lineage: Eukaryota > Metazoa > Chordata > Chondrichthyes > Lamniformes > Lamnidae > Carcharodon > Carcharodon carcharias. The sequence goes on along the minus strand of NC_054469.1, from coordinate 126,201,882 downwards.
CTGTCTCGCAGATGCACCTCAGTGCCTCCAGCTGCTGCTCAAGCTCCTAAACTCAGAGCTCAAGTAGCTGCAGCTGGTGGCATTTCCTGCACACGTGGTTGGTCAGAGTGCAAGGAGCGTCTAGGGCTTCCCACATGTTGCAGGTGGTGCATAACACGGGACTGAGCTGCCCTGCCATGCCTCTAGTTGAAAAAAAACCTCTTACTTTAACTTAAGCACAGTGAAAAAGTTACATTATTTAAGTACTTTAAATAAGATCTAGAACTCTTAACTTTCCTTAGCTTAATCTATTTTAAACTGGAGAAAAAACTGGAGTAAAGCACTTACCCACTACTCACCAATCAGCTCTCACCTTTGTGCTGACATCACTTTTTGAACCCACACTCGCACTGGTTCTGATCTCTCTGCCGCTCTCTCGCACTGTCTTGTGATGTCACTCTTGTTTTTTTCACCCATGTTATTTTCAACAAGAACTGACTGTAGGACACTCTTCCCAGACTGCTTCACTGCGATGCTGACTGCAGGACACTCTTCCCAGACTCCTTCACAGTGATGCTGACTGCAGGATACTCTTCCCAGACTGCTTCACTGCGATGCTGACTGCAGGACACTCTTCCCAGACCAAGACGTCGCAACCCGCAGCACTGGCTGCCATGCTATTCCAGTAGCTATCTAAGTCACCATGGCTGAACCTCTTTGCTTTTGGCCCCTTCCAAGGATCAGCTGTGGAACTTGCTACCCCTCCTGTATGATGAGGCAGCTGGGCAAGGCTCAAGGAAAGAAGGGCTCATGAGAATGTAATGAATGTCCAGATTCACAAATGTTTCAATTGAGTCCCTCTGACTGAGGTTGAGGGACATGGCAGGGAATGGAGTCTGAGATACATATGCTCACATATGCATGGAAGACTCAACCTGGAGCATTTAATCACTTACCGCCAATGAAGAAAACATCTGTCTCACGGTCTTGCCTCACTGTCGAAGAACCTGTTATCTCTTTCACAACCTAACCCTATTTTTCCTTTCACAACCTAACCTACTTCAGCAATAAAAGGAGTCACAGATGTGTGGCTTAAAGTGTCATAATTTATCCTCCAGCCACCCTCTAGGAAGAGGACCACCCTCCTCTCCCTGACATGCTCCAACATTAGACCCAAGTTGGCAGTGATGAAATGTGGGACAGACCTGTTCTGAATTCCAGGTCTCTCTGGGTCTCCTTTGCCACCTTACTGCCATCTGGTGTTGTGGAAGGCTTTGTTACGATCAACAGATTTCTCCCTTAGGACAGCCAGAAGTTTCAGTAATGACTGCTTTGGGGAGTCTAAATCATTCCCCCAATTCATCTGGCCTGCCTCCGTTCCTTCTCCCATTGGCTCTAATGGGACAAGAACCCCATCTCCAATTCAAGTAAGGGATCCCCCTCTGAAAATCTTAAATTTAATCAGTTTCCCACCGGACGTGGGTTCCTGACGTGAAATCAAACCTGGCTCATCTTTCCCATCTTCATGACCAAAACTCAGCACTTGGAATCAAACAGGAACTTTTCTTACCTGCTTGGTTTTGTGTAAAATCATGCAGTAGCATTTTATTTACAAATTTAATCCAGTAAATTTCCATGTATCATGTATTTTGATTGTTTTTAAAAGCTTATAATGTAGAAATATATCAATTGCTAGGTAAAATTCATTCCAAGTATATTAGATCCATGTGACAGCCCCTTTTGCTTTTATTACCTATTATTCCAGAAGGCTTAAGAAGCATGACCTATTGCTAGCAACAGATGCTACTCTGTGCTTCTTTTAGATAACCACCAATAATGTCTTGTAAAATGCTCTTCAGCATTTTTGCAAGATTGTTGTTAGCCTTATTTAGCCTCATTCATATCAAACTCTCTTTCTTCAATCTTGGGATTATAAAAATTGCCCTCTAATTCTTGACTGCAGTTCTTGTATTTGTGAAGCTTCCAAAAATAATAATCAGGACCTAACCTACTTCATTTATTTCTCTAAGGAGAAGAGAGAGCTTTGTCTGTATTTTAAATGTCTCATTGGTACAATAATTAATTCTTTAAGCTTTGTCACAACTCCTGATTTGTTGACCTCTATCTCAATTATAAATTCCAAAGTCATTTTGTTGGACCTATATGCTATTCATAGTCTTTGGTTTGTGAAGACTGGTGTGAAAAATGTATTTAAAATATTTGTCTTTCTTCAACCTGCTCTGACCTTCCCATGCAAAGGGCTGAATTTTACGTTGAGGCGATGGCTCCACCCGCCAGGATGAAAAGATGGACGTGACTGCCTCCACTTGGCTGGATCGCCTCAAGCCGATTTTATGGCCATCACATTGTTAATTGATTTGGAGTGAGATTTCCACCCATATCTGGAGGATGTCCTGTCTCTGAGGCCTGAAAATCAGATCGCTGGCAGCTCTCTAGCTGCAACAGTGCCACCCAAAACTGTGGCCACTGCTGGGACTGCAGGCAGTCCCAGTGGCAATCATTACTGGAACTGGATGAGAAGGTAAGCTGGGATCTTTTGCAGGGGTCAGTCTGGCAGGCCCAGTGAGGGGGATGGAGTACTTGGTTTGGGAGGGCAGTGTGGGGGTATATAGGGTAGAGGGCATCAGTTGGGCACAGGATACCTGAACCCAAATCACTCTCCCCCCTCAGCCAGCAAAAAGGCTGCTAGGTAGGTTTCCCTTATGGGCAATGTTTAATGGAGACGATGGGGTTCTTTCCCACTGGCTGAAGAGTCAGCAAGAGCTCTGCATCACTTGTTTTTGGAAGTTGTGCTCTATTAAGTGCCACCCAGGCACTTATCACTCAGGGGCACAGTGGCGGGTCTTCCCTGGAATCAAAGACCCTGGGGCAGACGTCCTGCCCACTGAGAGCTGCCGGCCAATCAAAGGCCCACAGTTTTTTCATTGTTCAGCAGCGCCATCAGGTAGGTAGTGGCTCCTGTCAGTACTATATCCACATGAGGCCTAGGATTGCTAAGGGACCCAGGCAAGGTGAGTCATGACAGGAGGGGTGGGATTCATGGGGCGGGGCTTGCGGGGATGGGGAAGGGAAGTCAGCAGAAAGGGCTATCCGCGAGCCCTCTGCCCTTCCAGATGCCGGATCCCTCAATCAGGCACTGAGCATCTTTGAACAAGAGACTCTCTACTGCAGCCCACAAGCAACTCTGACAGGGGTAGTTTTTTGGACTCTCAGCATGACAAGTTCCCCACCCACTGCTGGGTGAATACGGTAGTGGCAGGATGAGGCCCTTAATGGGTATTAATTGTCCGTCCGTGGGCCTTCCCACCACGACTTACCAGGGAAGATGTTGGGGTCCCCATACACCACCCTCTCACCCAATTAAATTTCCCCCACCACCATACTCCCCAGGGTGGAGGGCATTACATTCATTCCAATGTTCCTGTTCAAGTACCTATATGACCTTCAACACCCACTTACATTATACATAGCTTCATGATGTGGATTCCAAGCTCCTCCTATTTATTCTAATATCTTTTTATTTTATTTTTCACTTGATTTCTTATGTCTCCTTACCTTTTCCTTGCTTCAGGCTTCATGGAGAGTGTGGACTGCCACAATATCACTTTACTTCTAGGTTTCTTGTCTATGTTGCATCTGACTGGATGTGATGCAGACTCACACGTCACAATTTCAGCTCAGCTACTTCACAGCTGCAATGATGGAGGAGGTTTTGAGTTCCATGCATTGCGTTCTGTGATGAACACCTTGAAAGATCAAATCAAGGAGGACTTGGGATCCTTCCCTGTTATAGTGCTTACTAATGCAAACACTATTAGCTATCTGAAAAAGCAAGAACATACACAAGAGTTGAAGATCATCTATAAGAATAATGTGAAACACAAAAGCTATAAACATCCAAACTAAAAGGGTAACCAAACATGAAAACATAAACAGGATATCATAGTAATATGTTATAGTAAACAATATTGACAACATAATGCTACAACAGCACTTTAAGTTATAAAATGACGGTAGGAAAGATGCATCAGGCAAAATTAGGACTCATGTCAACCAGGTTTGTCCTGCAAAAATGAGCTAGGATGTGCTGAATGGCTTTCTTCATCAATAGCTGTCTCATGGTCTTCTGTTTAAGGTAGTATATAGGTCTAATTTGTTTGTTACGATATTTTGAACTACAGTTCTTTATGGCCACAAAATCAGACGTACACCATTATAGTCCAAATAGTATTATACAAAATACCATTTGTTACAACTGGTACCCAGTTGAGGTCTCACAATTTGCTGTGATCCCAGACAAGGTACCCCAAATTGTTATGCTCCCAGGTCAGGAGGGATGAACTGGCTCTCCTTCTTTATTCAATCGCTTCGGTTGGCCACAACAAGGTTAACTTAAAGATGATCCCTTCCCTCATGGACACCTTTGCCCAGTCGAGGTATATTTGTGTTTTTGAAGGTACTAATTCAGCCAGGCTTTCTTGTGTCAAAGAAAGAGTGAATTTATCAGTTACTAAAATGCAAGAAAAATTAATAAAAATGCAACGCACATACACTAAGGTTAGAAATGAGAAGTGATCCCAGAAATAAAAGTTAAAAAGATGTATGAATCAGTCTTTAGCATGTCCTTGAGGAGTAGATGGCGAAACATTGCGGCTGTTAAGTTAGAAGATTCCGGTAGAGCTGACTTTGGAAGTTAAGCGGTGGGTTTGGAGATTCTTGGTTCTGCAGGTTAGCTGAAAAGATTTGCCCTGTTTCCTTTTCAACTGTGGCTTTGCTGACTTGTGACTTGCCTCTAGCAATCAGAGAGAGAGATGACTTTTTACCTGTGGGCACAGGGATGCCTAATTGATGTTCTTCACAGCACACCAAGCCTGCAACACCTAAACTAACACAGTTGGCTTTTGAACACCCTTTCTTGTGTATTCCTGGAATAGAAAAAACAAACATGATTTGCGCCCAGATCTGCTTTCTTTTCAACTCACATCATGTCCACAGTTTGGGATATAACTCCGAGGAAATGGTTTCTGCTGAGATGGTAATCGGACTTCACTCTCTTCACAACTACAGGAGATTACAGTTCATTAGTTCAGTTTTTTCATTGCATCTTTTCCTTTGAAGTGTCTCTGTCCAAAGTAGCTCTTGACACATTTTTAGATGCCACATATTCTCTGGACTAGTTGGCCAAGGGTAATCCACATAGTAATTTTCCAGCAAGTGGTTGCTTTACAGTCTCAACCAGCTTTTGCTTAAATTCCGTTTTTTTAAAAAGTCTTACTTAAAAGCAATTTGGGGCTATGATCCATGGACATGACACATATTTACAAGTGAATAATAAAAATATCTTCATGACATTGCAGACAGTTCTTGAAGGAAATGTTTTCATGTTTCATATATTTCATATATACTGTATAGGGCTATATATTCTGTATAGGGCTGACTTCCTGATCTAGCATTCCCGATACTGAGTGGTACATGGAGCATGCTTGTGGGGAAATTGAGGGTCTGTAAGGACCTTCACAGCATTATAGAATTGTTACAGCACAGAAGGAGGCCATTCATCCCATTGTATCTGCACCGGCTCTCTGAATGAGTAATTTACTTTGTGCCATTCCCTCGCCTTCTCCCCATAACCCTGCATATTCTCCCTTTTCAGGTAACAGTCTAATTCCCTTTTGACTGCTTAAATTGAACCTGTCTAGCCCATACTCTCAGCCAGTACATTCCAGACTTTAACCACTCACTGTGTGAGAGATTTTCCTCGTGCCACATTTGCTTCTTTTGCCAATTACTTTAAATCTGTGCCCTCTCATTCTTAATCCTTTCACAAATGAGAACAGTTTCGCTCTCTATCTACTCTGTTCTGACTCCACATAATTTTGAATACTTCTATCGGATCTCCTATCAGCTTTCTCTTCTCTAAGGAAAACAATCCCGATTTCTTCAATCCGTCTTTATAATTGAAGTTCCTCATCCCTGGAACCATTCTCGTGAATCTCTTCTGCACTCTCTCCAACGCCTTCATCTATTTAGGCCTTACACTCTTGAATTCTATCAATAAATACACGACCTTGATTCCAATCTTTTAGTCGCCTTTCCCAGTATTTCTTTTTTCTCACTGTCCATTTTTTATCTGATTATACCTCTGCAAATTTCCTTGGAATGTGTGATGTAAGTGCAAATTGTCCTTGTTCTGATTTTCCATTCTTTAATTTAGATGGATGAAAAATCATTCAATGTGAGCCCATCATTTCCTAACCGGTGCCCTTTTTGTGAACACCAGTTCAAACTGGAAGTTCACAATGAGGAAATTAGCCCTTGTATATCAACGCTTCACCCTAACATAGATGAGATTCAAGGCTCGCCATGGGCGAAAGTTTACTCTCTGTGCTGTGGTTAGCAAAAACATAAATGCACTCTTTTCAATGGATTTACAATTTAATTCCAAATAATGGTAGATTTCATGAATTTGCAACCCTACACATATCATCACTTGCTGAGGTTGCATATCAGGAATTTTGACTTGGGGTTTGAAGTATTTAGCATCAAATAAAATTGATGGGTGTATAGTTGTTAGGGACCCATTGACTTCCCTTCTTGAATTTTTAATGTGCACTCTTAGTGGATAAATTTCACAGCAGCAGTGTAAATTTAAAACGCTTACCTAGTAGTGAACAGAGATGTTCCATCTGGGTGAAGAATTCGAGTGTGAACTCCAGGACCTGCTATGCTAAACGACTCATTAGTATTTTTGGATATTAGAAGCTGGAGAATTTGATCTTTGGGAATGTATTAGTGTCCACTACAATATTCTGGCATGATTTGTGCCTCTAGCATTTGTACAGGGAAGATTTTGATTTCCCCTTGCATTCTCTTCTGAGTGACTTTACAGCAATGGATAATGTCTTACCACTGAAAATAATGTAAGCTAAACACATCATATTCCTTCTATATTTCAACCTTGTCAGTGATTATAGAGATGATACAGAAAACCATATGAAAAAAGGAATGTGGATTTGCTATGTAATTGAGATTTTCCGACAATTATTATTCCTTTGGTGTTTCTTTTAAAATGTGGAAATTTACTGGGAGTTTGGACCAGGATGATCAAGCTCTGCATGGGCATTTTATTTTCTGTGATGCTGGTGCAGGTGCTGATAATTGTGGATGAGAGCAAGCCAGAGTCAAGGAATGGGATGTGGACATGAATAAATGTTCTGCAGTTTGCTTGATTGCCTTTGGGGATCAGTGATTATTATGTTGAACTTTCTTACAAGGAAAGAGTAGGTTGCTCATGGCCAGTGGAAGGAACAACCTAGATGGGATGAATGATCTATTCTCATTGTATAGTTCTTTATGCTCAGTACAAGATGAGGAGTATCACTTATATTTGTTTTATGCCATTTTGATTTTTTTGTTATGTTTTGTTATAACCATTTTGGTTGAAGGTAAAATGGTTCTAGAAAAGCAAAAAGTGCTGGAAAAACTCAGCAGGCCTGACAGCCCCTGTGGAGAGAAAGACAGAGTTAATGTTTCGAGTCCATATGACTCTTCTTCAGAACTAAAGAGAAGTAAAAATATGATGAAATATATACTGTTTAAGGGGGGGTGGGACAGGTGAAGCTGGATAGAAGGCCAGTGATAGGTGGAGGCAAAGGAGAGATTGCAAAAGGTGTCATAAACAAAAGGTTGAAGGGGTATTAATGGTGGTGAAACTGACTAAAGGAGGTGCTAATGGTGACATTAAGAGTAGAAAGCTGAATAAGCAAGTGACAGATGGCCCTAGTGGGAGTGGGGTGGGGGGAGGGGACAAAGTGGGGGAAAAAGATCGAAATAGCCTAAAAGATGGGGATAAAGCAATGAAAAAAATGGAAATAAATTTAAAAAATAATAATAAAAATAGGAGGGAAAAAAATATTTATATATATAAAATTTAAAAAATAACTATTTGAAAAAAAGGGATCAAAAAGGGGGGAGGATGGAGGAGAGATTTCATGATCTGAAGTTGTTGAACTCAATGTTAGGTCTGGAAGGCTGTAAAGTGCCTAGTCAGAAGATAAGGTGCTGTTCCTCCAGTTTAGGTTCAGTTTCACTAGAACGTTGCATCAGGCCAAGGACGGACATGTGGGCGTGAGAGCAGGGTGGTGTGTTGAAATGGCAGGCGACAAGAAGGTCTGGGTCATGCTTGCGGGCAGACCGAAAGTGTTCCACAAAGTGGTCACCCAGTCTGCGTTTGGGCTCTCCAATGTAGAGGAGCAGTGAATGCAGTAGACCAAATTGAGGGAATGCAAGTGAAGCACTGCTTTACTTGAAAGGAGTGTTTGGGCCCTTGGACGGAGGAAGTAAAGGGGCAGATGTTACACCTTCTGCGATTATATGGGAAGCTGCCTTGGGAGGGGGTTGAGGTATTGGGGGTGATGGAGAAGTGGACCAGGGTGTCCCAGAGGGAACAATCCCTATGGAATGCTGACAGGTGGAGGTGAAATGAAGATGTGTTGGTGGTGGCATCACGCTGGAGTTGACGGAAATGGCAGAGGATGATCCTTTGAATGTGGAGGCTGGTGGGGTGAAAAGTGAGGACAAGGGGGACCCTCTCATGATTCTGGGAAGGAGAAGAAGATGTGAGGGCAGAGGCACGGGAGATGAGTTGGACATAGTTGGGGACCCTGTCAACCACTGTGGGTGGGAAACCTCAGTAGACGAAGGAAGACATGTCAGAAGAAATATTTTGGAAAGTGGCATCATTGGAACAAATGCAACGGAGTTGTAGTCGAGGTAGCTGTGGGAGTCATGGACTTGTAATGAATATTGAAGGACAGTCAATCACCAGAAATTGATACAGAGATGTCAAGGAAGGGAAGGGAAGTGTTAATGATGGACCATGTGAAAGTAATGGAGGAAGTGAGACGAGTTTAAGGAGAAACCACAGTGAGAAACAAGTGAGAGAACAAATTCAGCCAGATGGAGGAGAGTGTTGGTGGTTAGGGATTGTTCGGGCCTCTGTTTGAGGACCCGAAACGTTAACTCTGTCTTTCTCTCCATAGATGCTGTCAGACCTGCTGAGATTTTCCAGCGCTTTTTGTTTCTGTTTCAGATTTCCAGCATCTCCAGTATTTTGCCTTTATTTTACTAGTTCTAGAAAAGGCCAATTCTTTGTGTAGTATAAGGGAATGTGGGAAGTGAGGGTTAATGTGGAACTGGGAAACAGCACCGCCCACAGTAATGTAAAGAGGCACATGACTTGAGACTGGAATAAGTTGTGGTCTGGACAGAAACCTGTGTAGAAGCTCATAGCTCAGGCTAGACCCTGTATATATGTACATAGTTATGTGTTATCAATAAACACTTAATGTTCAACCATACAAGACTCAGAACCTCTTTATGAGACTTACTGAACATGCAACACTTTGCATGTTAGGGGGAGGTGAGGAAGTAGTGGTATTGTCGCTGGACTGGTAATCCAGTGACCCAGGGTAAAGCTCTGGGAACCTGGGTTCGAATCCTGCCACAGAAGATTGTGGAATTTGAATTCAATAAAAAGCTGCCATTTAAAAGTCTAAGGATGACCAGTTGTTGTATAAAAAAAAACTCATCTCGTTCACTAATGCCCTTCAGGGAAGGAAATTTGGTGTCCTTACCTGGTCTGGCCTACATGTGACTCAGATCCACAGCAATGTGGTTGACTCTGAAATGGCCTAGCAAGCCACTCAGTTGTAAAAATCCACCACAAAGTCTCGAAAAAGGAATGAAACCGGACGGACCACCTGGCATCGACCGAGGCACTGGAAACAATAAAGGCAATTGCAGTCCTGTCGACCCTGCAAAGTCCTGCTTACTAATATCTGGGGGCTAGTGTCAAAATTGGGAGAGTTGTCTCACAGACTTGTCAAGCAACAGCCCGACATGGAATCATACATGGCAGATAATATCCCAGACACTGCCATCACCATCCCTGGGTAAGTCCTGTCCCACCGGCAGAACAGGCTCAGCAGAGGTGGTGGCACAGTGGTGTACAGTCAAGAGGAATGTCAGCATCAACTCCGGAGCCCATGAGGTTTCATGGCATCAGGTCAAACATGGGCAAGGAAACCTCCTGCTGATTACCATGTGCTGCCCTCCCTCAGCTGATGAACCAGTGTTCCTCCATGTTGAACAGCACTTGGAAGAAGCACTGAAGGTGACAAGGCTATAGACTGTACACTGGGTGGGGGGCTTCAATGTCCATCACCAAGAGTGGCTCAGTAGCAGCACTACCGACCGAGCTGGCTGAGTCGTAAACAACATAGCTGCTAGACTGAGTTTGCGGCAGAAGGTGAGGGAACCAACAAGAGGGAGAAACATAATTGACCTTATCCTCACCAACAACACTTCCCTATTTTTATACTCCATTACTTTAGCAATAAATGCCAAAATTTCATTTGCCTTCCTTATTACCTGTTGTACCTGCATACTAGCTTTCAGCAATTCATGCACAAGGACACCCAGATCCCTCTGCACTGAAGCATTCTGAAGTTTCTCTCCATTTAAATAATAAGTCGCCTTTTCATTCTTCTGACCAAAATGGATAACCTCACACTTATCCACGTTAAACTCCATCGGCCAAATTTTGGCCCATTCACCTAACCTGTCCATATCCATTTGTAAATTTCTTATTTCTTCATTGCAAATTACTTTCCCACCTATTTTGGTGTCATCTGCAAATTTAGCTATAGTACCTTCTATCCCTGAATCCAAGTCATTAATATAGATTGTAAATAGTTGGGGCCCAAGGACCGAACCCTGTGGCACCCTACTAGTTACAGCTTGCCACCCAGAAAAATACCCATTTATCCAGACTCCCAGCTTTCTGTTGGTTAGCCAATCCTCTTTCCAAGCTAATATATTACCCCTAACACCGAGTGATCTTATCTTGTGTGTTAATCTTATCAAAGGCCTTCTGGAAGCCCAGATATACTACATCTACAGGATCCCCATTATCCACTTTGCTTGTCACATCTTCAAAGAACTCTAGCAAATTAGTCAAACATGATTTACTCTTCATAAAACCATGCTGACTCTGATGGATTGCATTTTGACTTTTCAAATGCCCCATTACTACTTCCTTAATAATGGATTCCAACAATTTCCCAATGACAGACATTAAACAAACGGGTCTATACTTTCCTCCTTTCTGCCTCCCCCACTTTTTGAATAAGGGCGTTATATTAGCATTTTTCCAATCTACTGGAACCTTTCCAGAATCCAGGGGATTTTGGAATATTATAGCCAATACATCCACTATCTCTGCTGCCACTTCCTTTAAGACCTGGGATGTAGACCATCAGGTCCTGGGGACTTGTCACCCTTTAATCCCAATAGTTTGCTCAGTACTTTTTTTCTAGTGATGTTGATTGTTCTAAGTTCCTCCTTCTCTGTACCCTCTGCACTACCTGTTACTATTGGGGTGGTAATAGTGTTCTCCATGTGAAAACTGAGGCAAAATATTGATTAAGTGTCTCTGCCATTTATGCATTCCCCAATACTAATTCCCCAGTCTTATCCTCCAAAGGACCAACATTCACTTTAGCTACTCTCTTTCCTTTTATATACTTGTAGAAGCTTTTGCTATCAGTTCTTACATTTTGCACTAGTTTTTTTTAATAATTTACCTTTGCCCTTTTTATTTACCTTTGTTGATCTTTAAAAGTTTTCCAATCTTCCAGCCTGTCACTGACCTTTGCAATTTATTTTTGCCTTTGTGTTATCTTTAACTTCCTTGCTTAGCCATGGATGCTTTTTCTCCCTCTTACCATCTTTCTTCCTCTTTGGAATATATTTTACTTGGGAGGAATTGAATATCTCCTTAAATATCTGCCACTGTTCATCAACAATCCTATCTTGTAGTCTTCCTGCCCAGTCCACTAGGGCCAAATCAGCCCTCATGCCTATGTAGTTACCTTTGTTTAACTCCACTAGTGTGGGCCTCATGCTTCTCGCTCTCAAACTGAACTTGAAATCCTAGCATGCTATGATCACTCTTCCCTAGGGATCCTTTACTCTGAAAGCATTAATTAATATTATTACTCAAAACCAAATCCAGAACACCTGCTCCCTGGTTGGTTCCTCAACATATCTCTCCAAGAAACAATCTATGAACTCTCCCTCGAGGCTACCCTTGCCAATTTGATTAGTCGAGTCTATATGCATATTAAAATCACCCATGATTATTGCCATGCCTTTCTTACATGCTCCCAGTATTTCCTGGTTTATACTGTGCCGTACTGCTGAACTACTCTTTGGGGACCTATAGATTACTCCCACCAGGGACTTCTTTCCTTTGCTATTTCTTATTTCTACCCAGACTGACTCTACGTCTTGCTTTCCAGTACCTACATCATCCCTCACCATAGCAATGATCTCTTCCTTTACTAACAAAGCTACACCATCTCATTTTCCTTCATGCCTATCCTTCCGAAACACTGAGTACCCTTGGATATCCAACTCCCAAACCTGTTCTCCCTGTTACCACTTCTCAGTAATCGCCACCAAATCATACCTATTTATCTTTATTTGCGCTGTTAACTCATTAGTTTTATTCTGAATGCTATGCACATTCAGATACAAAGCCTTTAAGTTTGCCCTATTGTCAATTTTCCCAACTCCTATATGATTCTTTGGTGCAATATAGCGTTCACACATTCTGTCCCTTCCTTTCGCTTTTTGGCAACAATCAGCCTCGTCACTAACCTGCACTCTTACCCTCTCCTTAAACTTTGATTTTTTATATTTCCATGCAACTGAACCCTCCCCCCAACTATTTAGTTTAAAGCCCTATCTACTACCCTAGTTATGCAATTCACCAGGACACTGGTCCCAACATGATTCAAGTGGAGCCCATCCGAACAGAATAGCTCCCTCTTTCCTCAGTACTGGTGCCAATGTCCCATGAATTTGAACTCATTTCTCCCACACCAATTTTTGAGCCTCTTTAATCTTATTGACCCTGTGCCAATTAGCCCATGGCTCAGGTAATAACCTGGAGATTATTATCTTTTTGGTTCCGCTTTTTAATTTAGCTCCTAGCTGATCGTATTCCCTCAGCAGAACCTCTTTTCCTCATTCTACCTATATCATTGGTACCTACTTGGACCACGGCAACTGGATCTTTCCCTTCCTACTCCAAGTTCTTCTGCAGCCCAGATGAGATATCCTTAACCCTGGCACCAGGTAGACAACACAGCTTTTGGGACTCTCGATCCTGGCTACAAAGAACAGTATCTATTCCGCAAACCATAATATCCTCAATTACAACTACATTTCACTTTTCTCCCTCCACTTGAATGGCTCCCTGTACCATGTACTATGGTCAGTTTGCTCATCCTCCCTACAGTACCTGCTCGCGTCCACACAGTAAGCAAGAATCTCAAACCTGTTGGATAAGGGCAAGGGCTGAGGCTCCTGCAGTGCTATTTCCTGGATCCCTCTACCTGCCTCACTCATAGTCACACCCTTCTGTCCCTGACCACTGGCCAAATTTAAGGTAGTTAATCTAAGGGGCATGACTGTCTCCTGAAACACAGCGTCCAGGTAACTTTCTCCCTCCCTGATGTGTCACAGTGTCCAAAGCTCTGACTCCAGCTAATCTGTGCTGGAGTTCCTCGAGCAACCAACATTTACTACAGATATGGTCACTAGGAACCACAATGGGGTCCACCAGCTCCCACATCATGTAGCTACAACACATCACCTGGCCCTGCATCTCTATTTTATTTAATTAGTTTTTCAATTTGTTTTTAAATTTCCCACTGGATTTTAGTTTATCAATCTGTAAAATATTTCTCCTATTTACCTTTAATCTGAAAGCAAGTTAGAATAGAGATTCAAAATACACTTTTTAAAATCAACTGGAACTCACTCTCTCTGCTGAGTTGAAGCTGAAGCGTTAGGCCTCCGATCCTTGGCCCCAGTAGTCACCTTTAATCTGAAATCAACTTAGAATAGGTAGTTCAAACTAGCAGTTACTTACCAACCAATGAACTTACAGGTTTCCTGTGATGTTACTCCTTGGTTTTTGTTCACTCGGCGACAGTGACTGCAGAGGACACTTTTCCCAGACTGCTTCCCGGCGACAGTGACTGCAGAGGACACTCTTCCCAGACTGCTTCATGGTGACAGTGACTGCAGAGGATACACTTCCCAGAATCATCAGTAAAGTAATGGAAGGCGTCATCAACAGTGCTAACAAGCGGCACTTGCTTAGCCATAACCTGCTCACTGATGCTCAGTTTGGGTTCTACCAGAGCCACTCAGCTCCTGATCTCATTGCAGCCTTGGTTCAAACATGGACAAAAGAGCTGAACTCCTGAGGTGAGAGTGACTGCTCTTGACATCAAGGCAGCATTTAACTGAGTGAAGCATCAAGGATCCCTAGCAAAACTGGAGTCAATGGGAATCGGGGGAAAACTCTCCGCTGGTTGGAGTCATACCTAGCACAAAGGAAGATGGTTGTGGTTGTTGGAGGTCAGTCATCTCAGCTCCAGGACATAACTGCGGGAGTTCCTCAGGGTAGTGTCCTAGGCCAAACCATCTTCAGCTGCTTCATCAATGACTTTCCTTCCATCATAATGTCAGAAGTGGGGATGTTCGATGACGATTGCACAATGTTCAGCACCATTCACGACTCCTCAGATACTGAAGCAGTCCATGTCTAAGTGCAACAAGACCTGGACAACATCCAGGCTTGGGTTGACAAGTGGCAAGTAACATTCGTGCCACACAAGTGTCAGACAATGACCATCTCCAACAAGACACAATCCAACCTTCATGTTCAATGACATTATAATCACTGAAACCCCATTATCAACATCCTGGGGGTTACCATTGACCAGAAACTGAACTGGACTAGCCATATAAATACTGTAGCTACAAGAGCAGGTCAGAGGGTAGGAATCGTAGTAACTCACCTCCTGACTCCCCAAAGTCTATCTACCACCTACAAGGCAAAAGTCAGGAGTGTGATGGAATATTCCCCATTTGCCTGGATGAGTGCAGCTCCCACAACCCTGAAAAATCTGGACACCATCCCGAACAAAGCAATCCGTTTGATTGGTACCACATCCACAAACATTCACTCCCTTCACCACTGACACACAGTAGCAGCAGTATGTACCATCTGCAAGATGCACTGCAGGAATTCACCAAGACTCCTTAGACAGTACCTCCCAAACCCTCGATCACTACCATCCAGAAGGACAAGAGCAGCTGATAAATGGGAACACCACCACCTAGAAGATCCCCTCCGAGCCAGTCAGCATCCTGACTTGGAAATATGTCGCTGTTCCTTCACTGTCGCTGGGTCAAAATCCTGGAACTCTCTTCCTAACAGCACTGTGGGGGTACCTACACCACATGGACTGCAGCGGTTCAAGAAGGCAGCTCACCACCATCTTCTCCACGGCAACAAGTGATGGGCAATAAATGCTAGCCCAGCCAGTGAAGCCCACGTCCTGTGAATAAATAAAAATATATATACTGCACTTGTTTGTAGGACTGTGCTAAACATTTCATCTGGAACAGTGGTGACATTCCCGATTCAACCAAGTCAAACAGGACTTAGAGTGGAGGCAAGGTCAAGGTGAAGAGATTGGGTTGCTCTATAGTGAGTGTGTGGATTAAACTGATGACTCCCTTTAATACTCATTGATTATATGAGATGAACTGATAAGGGCATGGTGTCTTAAGTCGAGTTCTGTTTACATATAAATATAGATCAGACCTGCTAACTGAGCCAAATGCAGTATTCGATTGACTATTAGGCTGGTCAGAAACTAAATAACACAGTCACAAAATAATAGGTGGAGCTTTTAACTTCGGTGAGGATATAAAATAAGAAATATTGTAATGGGTGACTGTTATACACCCAACCCAATTTTTTCTTCCATGGACTTAAATGTAAAGGAAAACTGGGAGAGATGTATAATAGGCGTTTGAATTGATACAGCCCATTTTATGACATTGGTAGATCCAGCAAATGATGTTGTAGACATCTCCCGGTAAAATGCAACATGGACATCCATTGTTTTTCACCTATCATTTTAAAAAATATGAATTAGTTACAAATTAGTTGAAGGTGCTGCTTTACAGAAATATGAAATTAATTTTTTTTAAAAACATTGATAAATAAAAAAGCAATCTGCCTCCTCAGTTTGCTTGCAGAAATAATTGTGGAATCCACTACAGCCATTCCCTAAGCGGTAGTTCACAATTTTTGTCTTATTATTTTTCATTAAATAAACCTTTTAATATTACAATAAAAGACTCGAGATTCACTTAGATAGATTTAACAAATTCCTTTAAGACATAAGACATAGGAGCAGAAATTAGGCCATTCGGCCCATCGAGTCTGCTCCGCCATTTAATCATGGCTGATAAGTTTCTCAACCCCATTCTCCCGCCTTCTCCCTGGAAGCTTTGATCCACTTACCAATCAAGAACTGATCTATCTCGGTCTTAAATACACTAAATGACCTGGCCTCCACAGCCTTCTGTGGCAATGAATTCCATAGATTCACCACTCTCTGGCTAAAGAAGTTTCTCCTCATCTCTGTTCTAAAAGGTCTTCCCTTTACCCTGAGGCTGTGCCCTCGGGTCCTAGTCTATCCTACTAATGGAAACATCTTCCCCGCGTCCACCCTATCCAGGCCTCACTGTATTCTGTAAGTTTCAATCAGATCCCCCCTCATCCTTCTAAACTCCATCGAGTATAGACCCAGAGTCCTCAAGCGTTCCTCATATGTTAAGCCTTTCATTCTTGGGATCATTCTCGTGAACCTCTTCTGGATCCTCTCCAGGGCCAGCACATCCTTTCTGAGTTATGGGGCCCAAAACTGCTCACAATATTCTAAATGTGGTCTGACCAGAGCCTTATAAAGCTTCAGCAGCACATCCCTGCTTTTATATTCTAGTCTTCTCGAAATAAATGCTAACATTGTATTTGCCTTCCTAACTACCAACTCAACCTGCAAGTTAACCTTAAGAGAATCCTGGACTAGGACTCCCAAGTCCCTTTGCACACCAGACTTCTGAATTCTCTCCCCATTTAGAAAATAGTCTATGCCTCTATTCTTCCTACCAAAGTGCATGACCTCACACTTCCCCACGTTGTATTCCATCTGCCACTTCTTTGCCCATTCTCCTAACCTGTCCAAATCCTTCTGCAGCCTCCCCGACTCCTTTAAAGCTTTTATTAATTAATATTTATGTATTGTGAAACATTTATTTTGTCCTTTCCTCAACAGTTAGATGCAGAAGGAAAGTGTTATCATCCAAAGTCAGATTTTCACAATGGCAAGTTACTATCGATGTATTTAGGAAAAACATTGCTGCCTACTTTATCAATTTTTTAAATTTGAATGTTGGATAACTGTGTTGGAGAGCTGTATGTTTACTACTGTGAATATTTGTATTTTAGAACTTCATATATATTAGTTACACTCTTAGCTTCTGAAGCAATTGTACAGAGTCTAAGATTTTTGAAATATACCTTTTTGCATTGACAACATAGATTTCTAGTTCAGCCTACCAAAATATGCCATTAGGTGAAATTTAAGAAAGAACTAGAGGAAATTAATCTGGTTTTAACAACAATTTAGTTTGGATTATATTCAAACAGCAAGGGGAACTGCCCAAAGTGTGAGGCAAGATGCAATGAGAGTATTTCAGTAAGAAAATGAAAGGTGAGTAAAGATCTGAAATTAGACAAACTTATTATTAATCGGTATTAATCATTCAAATATTATTAAACCTTGTGTGCATGTAAATATGTACATATATATATTACACCATAGGAAGTCAAAACATCACATCATTCTATTGGAACATTGAGATTTATTCTCTATATACCCTCCAAAGCCCTGGTACCAGTAATGGTGACCATGAAACTATTGAATCCTGGTAAAAATCCTCCTGCTTCACAAACATCCTTTTGGGAAGACAGTCTGCTGTCCTTACCTGGTCTGGTCTAAATGAGACTCCAGGCCAACAATAATGCACCTGTGGAGAGAAAGACAGAGTTAATATTTCGAGTCCATATGAGTCTTCTTCAGAGCTGAAGGGAAGTAGAAATGTGGTGAAATATATACTGTTTAAGGGGGAGCGGAACAGGTGAAGATGGATAGAAGGCCAGCGATAGGTGAAGGCAAAGGAAAGATTGCAAAAGATGTCATAAACAAAAGGTCAAAGGGTTGTTAATAGCTGTGGTGCTGGCTAAAGGAGGTGCTAATGGTGACATTAAGAGTGGAAGCTCAACCCAAACGGAGGAACAGCACCTCATCTTCCGATTAGGCACTTTACAGCCTTCCGCAGTTAACATTGAGTTCAACAACTTCAGACCATGAACTCTCTCCTCCATCCCCACCCCTTTCTGATCCCCCCTTTTTTCTTATTCATTTTTATTTTAAAATTTTTATTCATTTATTTATTTTATTTATTTTTTATCTTTTATTTTCATTATTATTATTTTTTAAATTTATTTCCATTTTATTCATTGTTTTATCCCCAGTTTTTAGCCTTTTCAATCTTTTTTCCCACCACCGTCCCCTCCCCCGACCCCACCCCTACTAGGGCCATCTGTCACTTTCCAGAGTGCTTACCCTGGTCCTGCCATTATCACACTCTGCTTTCCACTCTTAATGTCACCATTAGCACCTCCTTTAGCCGCCAGCACCACCACTGTTAACAACCCTTTGACCATTTGCTTACGACATCTTTCGTAATCTCTCCTTTGCCTCCACCTATCGCTGGCCCTCTATCCAGCTTCACCCATTCCGACCCCCTTAAAAAGTATATACTTCACCACATTTCTACTTCCCTTCAACTCTGAAGAAGTCATATGGACTCGAAACGTTAATTCTGTCTTTCTCTCCACAGATGCTGTCAAACTTGCTGAGTTTTTCCAGCATTTTTTTATTTTTGTTTCAGATTTCCAGCATCTATAGTATTTTGCCTTTAACCAACAATAATGTAGTTGGCTTATAACTGCCCTTTGAATTGGCCTTCCAACAATTCAGTTACATCAAGCTGCTATGCAAATGCCTAAGAAGAATAAACCCGGATGGATGACCCAAATCAACCCAGGCACTGGGCATGACAAAAGCACTTTTTGTTCTTATTTCAGATTTCAAGCATCCGCAGTACTTTGCATTCATCTTAATGTTTAATTCATTGCCACTTCACTTCCAGGAATGCCTACCTTGAAGTACTGCTCTTCTCTCCGACAAGATTTCCGTTTGTCTCTTTCATCCTGCTCACTTTTATTGCTTTCCATATCCCTCCTGGTGTTTGACAAGGTGTTTACCAAAACTCACTTTCACAGCCACATCTCCTTCCTCAGCCATCGTGTCTGTCTCTGACTTAAACTTCTGGATTCCGACTGAAGTTTTTAAAAATTCATTTACAGAATGTGGCATTACTGGCTAGGCCAGCATTTATTGCCCATCCCTAATTAGACTCATAGGCCAGGATCTCCCCCTCGGTGATTTGGGGACGGGGCCTGCTCGTCGAGGGGATAATGACGCAGGATGATGTTGGGAGGAATCCCCGACATCATCCTGGTCCATTTAAATTTTTAGGAAGGCGGGCAGACAGTGAAATCAGCTGACCGCCTGCCAACCTGCCAATGGCCAATTGAGGCCATTGACAGGCTATTTAAAGTAATTAAAGACCTGCCTGTCCAACCTTGAGGCTGGCGGGCAGGCCAGGAGCCCCGGCGGGCTCCGGGTTATTGATGAAACTTCATCCACTGGCGGGATGAAGTTTCATGTCCGTATTGTAAAAAATTAATAAAATGTATATGTTCTTTATTAACATGTTCCATCTTGTGTGACATTGTCACAGGAGGGGGACATGTTAATAATTTTTTAATGTTTTTATTTTTAATGTCTTTGACACTGTCAGTATTCTCCCTGAGACAGGACTTTGCCTCAGTGAGCAGTGCACTCTTTCATGCGCATCCCATAAAGAGCGCACTTTTGACAGATGGGGATTCCCTCCCCCTCCCGCACAGGAAGCACATAGCGCTTTCCGTCAGGGATGGTGCTGAGCGGGCCTTAATTGCCCCGCCCACTTTAAATGGCGGCAGGCCCCATTTCAGTGGCGGGGGTTGGCTGCCCGCCCGCCGCCGAGCCGGTGAGGCCCAACCGCCCTCCAAGGGCAAAATTCTGCCCATAGACTCATAGACGTTTATATCACAGAATGAGGCCTTTCAGCCTCTGACTACACTAATCCTGTTTTCCAGCACTTGGCCCATAGCCTGGGAGGCTATGGCAATGCAAGCAAATATCTAAATACTTCTTTAATGTTACAAGAGTTTCCGACTCCCACCACCCTGTGGGTGAAAAATTTCTCCTCAGCTCCCCTCTTAGCCTTCTACCTCTTAACTTAACTCTATGTCTCCTGGTTATTGACCCCTCTACTAATGGAAAAAGTGTCTTCCTATCCACCCTATATATGTCCCTCAAAATCTTATACACCTCCATCAGGTCCCCTCTCAACTTTCACTGCTCCAAGGAAAACAACCCCAATCTATCCAAGCTTTCCTCATAGCTCAGACCCTCCAGCCCAGGCAGCATCCTGGTAAACCTCCTCAGCACCCTCTCCAGTGCAATCGCATCCTTCTTATAATGTGGTGACCAGAACTGCACACGGTACTACAGTTGTGGCCTAACCAAAGTTTTATACAGTTCCAGCATAACCTCCCTGCTCTTGTATTCTATGCTTCGGCTAATAAAGGAAAGTATCCAATATGCCTTCTTAACCACCTTATCTTCCTGCCCTGCTACCTTCAAGGGATCTATGGATATACACACCGAGATCCCTCTGATCTTCAGAACTATCCAGGGCCCTACATTCATAGTGTAATCACTTGCCTTGTTAGCCTTCCCCAAGTGCATCACTTCACACTTTTCCGGGTTGAATTCCATTTGCCATTGCTCTGCCCACCTGACCAGCCCATTGACGTCCTGCTGCAGTTTACGTCTATCCTCCTCACTATTTACCACCTTACCAATTTTCGTGTCATCTGCAAACTTCTCGATCACACCCCCTACACTTAAGTCCAAATCATTTATTTACATCAGAACAGCAAGGGCCCCACCATAGAGCCCTGTAGAATCCCACTGGAAACAAGCTTCTAGTCACAGAAGCATCCCTCTACCATCACCTTCTGCTTCCTGCCTCTCAGCCAATTTGGATCCAATGTGCTACTTTGCCTTGGATCCCATGGGCTCTTATTTTCTTGACCAGTCTGCCATGAGGGACCCTATCAAGAGCCTTGCTAAAGTCCATGTAGCTAGCGTCAAATGCATTACCCTCATCAACACTCCTGGTTACGTCCTCAAAAAATTTTATCAAATTTGTCAAACATGAACTTCCCTTAACAAATCCATGCTGACTATACCTGATTAATCCGTGTCTCTCCAAGTGCAGATATACTCTGTCCCTCTGAATTCTTTCTCGTAACTTCCCCACCATCAAGGTTAGACTGACTGGCCTGTAATTTCCTGGTCTATCCCTTCCTCCTTTTTTTAATTATGGGACAATGTTAGCAGCCCTCCAGTCCTCTGGCACCTAACCTGTGGCCAGAGAGGATTTGAAAATTACTGCCATGGCCCCTGATATCTCTTCCCTTGCCTCCCTCAACAACCTGGGATACATCCCATCCTGGCCTGTGCATTTATCCACTTTTAAAGATGCTAAACCCACCCATACCTCCTCTCTCTCTATGTTAATTTCCTCCAATATTTCAGAGTCCTCCACTCTGATGTTAATACCTGTGTCGTCCTTTTCCATTATGAAGGCCGATGCAAATTATTCATTGAGGACTGTACCCATATCTTCCGGGTCCACATATAGATAACCTCTATGGTCCCTAATTGGCCCTACTCTTTCCATAGTTATTCTCTTGCTTTTTATATATTTAAAAAACTCCTTTGGGTTTTCCTTTATTCTACCCACCAATGCTTTCTCATGCACTCTCTTATCTTTTCTAATTTCCTTTTTAAGATCCACCCTGCACTTTTTATACTCATCTAGGGACTCTGCCATATTAAGCCCTCGGTATCTGCCATAAGCATTTCCTTTTTTTCTTAATCCTAAGCTTTACATCCCTTGACATCAGGGTTCTCCAGACTTGGTCCCACCACTTTGCCTTTACCTGTATTCTTGCTATTTCCTCTTTGAATGCCTCCCATTGCTCTGACACAGTTTTATTTACAAGTAATTGCTCCCAGTCCACTTGGGCCAAATCATATCTCATCTTAGTAAAATTAGCCTTTCCCCAGTATAGAACTTTTATTCCAGGCTCAACCTTGTCCTTTTTCATAGCTACCCTAAATCTAACTGAGTTATGGTCACTATCTCCAAAATGCTCCCTTATTGATACGCCTTCCATCTGCCTGGGCTTATTTCTGAATATTAAGTCCAGAACTACCCCCTCCCTTGTTGGGCTTTCTACGTACTAGCTAAAAAATTCTCCTGTATGCAACTTACGAATTTTGCTCCCCACCCTTGTACACTAAAACTATCCCAGTTAATATTTGGGTAGTTAAAATCCCCTACTGTTACTGCCTTATTATTCTTACACTTCTCTAAAATTTGATTACATATTTGATTCTCTATCTCTCCCTGACTGTTTGGGGGCCTATAGTACACACCCAACAGTGTGTTTGCCCCTTTTGTGTTTTTTACTTCTACCATTAAGGCCTCATTTGATGATCCTTCCAGGATGTCATCCCTCCTCACTGCTATAATTGATTCCTTGATCAATATTGTGATGCCCCCTTCTCTTCTATCTCCCTCTCTATCTCATCTGAATACCCTATAATCAGGAATATTAATCTGCCTACCCTGCCCTTCTTTCAGCCAAGTCTCAATCATAGCTGTCATATCATACTCCCATGTGCCTATCTGTGCCCTCAGCTCATCTGTCTCATTCTTCAAGCTCCTTGCATTAAAATATATTCCACTTAGCCTTGCTAAACTCTATTCTTTCTTATCTACTTATATTTCCTCTGCGTTCCAGACTCACTTACTCGTGTTTTAACATCTAATTCCATCTCAGCTTCTTTCCCCTCTGAACTACTTTTCAGGATCCCATCCCCCTGCCAAATTAGTTTAAATCCACCCCAACAGCATTGGCAAACCTCCCTGCGAGGATGTTGGTCCTATTCCTATTCAGATGTAACCCGTCCAACTTGTACAGGCCCCACCTACTCCAGAAATGGTCCCAATGTCCCAGAAATCTAAAGCCCTCCCTCCTGCGCCATCTCTCCAGCCATGTATTCATCTGCTCTATTCTTCTTTTCCTATATTTGCTATTGCGTGGCACCGGGAGTAATCTGGAGATTACTACCTTTGAAGACATGCTTTTCAATTTCCTACCTAACTCCCTAAAATCTGCTTGCAGGACCTTGTTTCTCTTTCTTCCTATGCCATTGATCCCAACATGGACCACAACCTTTGGCTGTTCACCCTCCCCCTTCAGAATGCCCTTCAGCCATTCCATGATATGCTTGACTCTGGCACATGGGAGGCAACATACCATGCTGGAGTCAAGTCTATAGCTGCAGAAGCACCTGTCTATTCCCCTCACTAATGAATCCATACCACTATTGCCCTTCCACTTTTCTTCCTGCCCCACTGAGCAGCTGGACCACCCACATTGCCATGGCCTTGGCTCTGGTTGGCCTCCACAGAGGAACCATCACTCTCACCATTTTCCAAGGCCAAAAATGAGTTTGCGAGTGAGGTGCAATCGGGGGATTCCCTCATTACCACCTGGTCCCCTTCTTTTGTCTGGTGGTCACCTATTCCCTCTTTGCTTGCACTTCATTAAGCTGCAGGGTGACCACGTTCTGAAATGTGCTATCCATGAACCTCTCAGCCTCGTAAATGCACCAAAATGTCCCCAGCTGCCGCTCAAGCTCCAAATCCAGAGTTCGAGTTGCTCCAGTCAGAGGCACCTCCTGCACACATGGTCATCCAGACCGCCAGGAGTATCTAGGATTTCCCACATAGCACAGGGTGTGCAAATCACAGGACTGAGCCCCCCAGACATATCTTAATTAAACAGAATATGGACCTTTGCTTTTATTTTACTTTTACTTTTACCTGAGTATAGGCTAGATGCTAAATCCTCTAGACAGACTAGATCCTCAAGGTGCTGCTGACTGCCTGTCCCAGGGTCTTTCTCTCGCACTCTCCTCTAGGTCCTCCTCTTCACGGTCTTCTCTAATTTCCCTTGAGAAGGTGGTGGTGAGTTGCTTTCTTGAAATGCTGCAGTCCCTGTGGTGTAAGTACACCCACAGTGCTGTTAGAGACGGTGTTCCTGGATTTTGATCTAGTGTCAGGGAAGGAATGGTGATATATTTCCAATTCAGGATGATGAGTGGCTTGGAGGGGAGCTTCAAAGTGGTGGTGTTCCCATGTGTCTGCTACCTTTGTCCTTCTAGATGGTAGTGGTCATGGGTTTGGAAGATGCTGCCTAAGAAGACTTGGTGAGTTCCTGCAGTGCATCTTGTAGACGGTGCACACTGCTGCTACTGTGCGTCAGTGGTGGAGGGAGTGAATATTTGTGGAAGGGATGCAAATCAAGTGGGCTGCTTTGTCCTGGATGGTGTCAAGATTCATGAGTGTTGTTGGAGCTGCACCTGTGCAGGCAAGCGGAGAGTATTCCATCACACTTCTGACTTGTGCCTTGTAGATGGTGGTCAGGCTTTGGGGAGTCAGAATGTGAGTTACTCGCTGGACGATTCCTAGCCTCTGACCTGCTCTTGTACCCACGGTATTTATATGGCTAGTCCAGTTCAGTTTCTGGCCAATGGTAACCCCCAGGATGTTGATAGTGGAGGATTCAGCAAAGGTATGCCATTGAGTGTCAAGGGGTGATGGTTAGATTCTCTCTTTTTGGAGATGGTCATTGCCTGGCTCTTGTGTGGTGTAGTGTTATTTGCCGCTTGTCAGCCCAAGCCTGGATATTGTCCAGGTCTTGCTTCATTTGGACATGGACTGCTTCAGTATCTGAGGAGTTGCAAATGGCATTGAACATTGTGCAATCATCAGTGAACATCCCCAATTCTGACCTTATGATGAAAGGAAGGTCTTTGATGAAGTAGCTGAAAATGGTTGGGCCTAGGACACTACCCTGAGGAACTCCTGCAGTGATATCCTAGAACTGATATGATTGACCTCCAACACCCACAACCATCTTCTTTTGTGCTAGGTATGACTCCAACCACTGGGGAGTTTTCTCCATGATTCCCATTGACTCCAGTTTTGGTTGCGCCCCTTGATGACACTCTTGGTCAAATACGGCCTTGATGTCAAGGGCAGTCACTCTCACCTCACCTCAGGAGTTCAGCTCTTTGATCCATGTTTCAGCCAAGGCTGTAATGAGGTCAGAAGCTGAGTGATGCTGGTGGAACCCAATCTGGGCATCAGTGAGCAGGTTTTTGCTAAGCAAGTGCCCCTTGATATTACTGTTGATAACCCCTTCCATCACTTTACTCATGATGGAGAGTGATGGGGAGGTATTTGGCCGGGTTGGAGTTAGCAGCAGCAGCAGAATTGTATTCAACCAGAACCTGTACCCTCATGCTCTATAATATCCCTCACTCTACCATTACAATCAAGCCAAGGGGCCAACCCTGATTCAATGAGGAGTGTAGGAAACAAGCCAGGGCAGCACCAGGTGCACTGAGAAATGAGGTGCCAACATGGTGAAGCACAACATAGGACCACATGCATGGTAACAGCAGAAATAACATACAACATCAGCAACAGGACTAAGCAATTCCATAACCAATAATCAGATCAAAACTCTGCAGTCCTGCTACATTCAGTTGTGAGTGGTGGTGGACAATCAAACAACTGAGTGGAAAAGGAGGCTGCAAGAACATCCCCATCTTCAACAATGGGGGAGGCTTGTACTTAAGTGCAAAGTACAAGGTTTTTGTAACCATTTTCAGCCAGGTATGCCAAGTGGATGATCCATCTCAACTTCCTTTCTTCCACCTGTGGAGGTGGAAGTTCTCATTCTTACTTAATACTTTGCAGCTGCCTTCACAGAAGAGGGGGGGGTGCAATGCAGACATTGTAGTTAAGAAGGACAATTATGAAATATTGGATGGGGTAAGCATAGTGAGGAAGGAAATATTAATGGGTTTAGCACCTTTGAAAGCAGATAAACCACTAACCCCAGATAAAATGTATCTCAAGCAGTTAAGAGAAACAAGGGAAGAAATAGCAGAAACTCTGACCATAATTTTTCAATCCTTTCTGGCCATAAATGTCGTGCTCAGGAACTGGAGTATTGCTAATGTTGTACCATTGTTTGAACACTGAGAAAGTGATAGCATGAGTACTTACAGGCCAATCAGCCTAACCTCAGTGATACAGATTACTGAAAAAAATTCTGAGGGGCAGTGTCCGTTGCCATTTAAAAAGGCATGGATTAATCAAGGACAGTCACCATGGATTTGTTAAGGAAAGGTTGGGCCTGACCAACTTGATTGAATTTTTTGCGGAGGTAACAATGCGAGTTGAAGAAGGTAAGGCACTTGATGTTGTCAACATGGATTTTAACAAGGCTTTTGACAAAGTCCCACATGGCAGACTGGCGAAAAAAGTAAAATTCCATCAAATTTAATCTAAAACTTCAAGTTCAATCCAAACCTGGCTCAATGGCAGGAAGCAAAGGCCAACAGGTGCTTTTTGTGACCGCAAGCCTATTTTGAGTGGGATTCCTCAGGGTTCAGTACCAGGTCCCTTGCTTTTTGTCGTATGTTTCAATGATTTTGACTTAAATGTGGAAGGCTGATTCAGAAGCTTGCAGGTGATAGTGGTTGATGTGGGAAAGAAAGCTGTAGGCAGAAGATATCAATGGATTGATGAGGTAGTAGGAAAAGTGTGAAATGGAATTCGATCCAGAGAAGTGGGTGCTAATCACTTAGGGAGGGAGACAAGGGAAGGCAATGCACAATGAATGGTAAAACACTGGGAAGTGTAGAGGACCAGAGGAACCTTGAAGCACATGTGCACAAATCTCTGTAGGTAGCAGGATAGGTAGATAAGATGTTTAAGAAGGCATGCAGATACTTCCCTTAATTGGCTGAGGGCTAGGGTATAAGAACAGGGAGGTTATGTTAAAACTGCACAAAACACTAGTTAAATGATTACTAGAGTACTGAATACAGTTCTTGCCATGGCATTACCAGAAGGACGTGATAGCACTTGAGAGAGGAAAGAGGAGATTTGCAAAGATATTCCCAAGCTTGAAGAATTTTAACTTTGAAGAGAGATTGGATAGACTGGGTTATTTTCTTTTGAACAGAAGGGGCTGAAGGGAGTTTAAATTGAGGTACATTACATTATGATTGGATAGGAAAGACCTATTTCCATCAGCAGAGATGTTAATAACCAAGGAAATAGATTTAAGTAATTGGTAGAAAGATTAAAGAGTTGAGGAGAATATTTTTCACCCAGAAGTGTTGGTGTTCTGAAATTCACTGCTTGAAAGGGTGATAGAGGTGAAAACCCTCATCACATTTAAAAAGTACTTACACTCTTGAAGAGCTGTCACTTCCAGGGCCTTGAACCAAGAAAATGGGATACATCTTTCTTGTTTGCCACAGATATAATGGGCTTAACAGCCTCCATTTGTACCATAAATCTTTATGGGCAGAATTTTCATCGGTGGGGGGGAAGCTCAGGAGTGGGAGCGTGGAGGCGCGCCACCATTTTATGTGGGCGGGCCATTTAAGGCCTGCCCAGCATGGCGTCCGCAAGGAAGCACTATGTGCTCCCTGTGAGGCTAAGTGCTGCCTCAGGGAGATCGGTTCCACATTAAAAATTGGTAAAACCAGAAGAAAAAAAATCCCTGACATGTCCCCTCATGTGACACTATCACATGAGTTGGGACATGTCCATCACTTTTAGTTACACTTTTATTAAATTTTTAAAAACCTACATGAAACCTCATCCCGCCTGTGGATGAGGTTTCATGTTTTTTCCAATGCCCACCAGGTCTCACAGCCTGCCCACCAACCTTAAGATTGGATAGACAGGTCCACTAATTACATTAATTACTTTGCCAATAACCTCAAAGTTTGTTGTATTTAAAATTAATGGAAATGAAAATCGGGTATTTTCTACAATGAGCAGCCAATATGTAATTTAAGATCTACGCCTGGACATAATGTTGCAAATTTACCTCATATTCCACTATTACAGTTATATATTTCATTATTAGCTTTTTAAATAGCATTGTATATTCTCTAGACATCAAAACAGTGCGTCAATGATCACTGCAAGGTCCCTTGCTGAGTTCACCTGTACTAATTCAATTCCACAAATTTATATTTATGACCTACATTTTTTTTACATTTGAATTATTTAATGTTTATTGTAATTCACTTTCATTTACCATATGATTGCCTAATTGTATGATGGATCAAAATCCTTTTGTAAAGCTTTAGCTGCATCCACTGCATCTGCTACTATAGAAAAAAAAAGTTACAAACAGTGACTTATAACAGTCCGTCACTATGTTCTCTTGAATCAATCTGTTTGCTATTTATAACTGGAGGCGGGTGACTGAGGCCTGGTTACATGAATTGAACATGTGTGGTTTATGTGTTCAAATGCCAGGAAGCTTCCTGGTAAAAACATTGTGAGTTTTCTACAAGTGTGGCTTAATGGTTGCAAAATGTCATATTTCCTAACCACATGCTGCTAATGGTGTTTAATATTGTGTCCTTGCATACCCCATGAAGGCTGCAAAAGGCCAATTAACACCCTTTCTTCTGTGTCTCCTGTGCAGTTGAACTATTGCTGCTGACCCCACCAGTTCTGAGGGACGGACACTAGCCTCCGAGGAGGAAGAGGAAGCCTTGGAGGATGCAGAATCACATCCTCACCCTGCACCAAGCATAGATACTGGCACCTCGACAGGGATTGACATGGTAGGGTGAGGGCAAGCATAACATGGTGAGGGCACTTCACATTCGCAAGCGCAGCTGTTGGAGATTGTATTGGGGCAGGCCGCGGGCAGTTGGAAGGGTATCCGAAGTGATCCAGACAATGAGTTGGAGTCGGATGATGAGTCTCTGGAGTTGTCCATGAGATGGCAGATGCTGGATGTTCAGCACGAGGTGCATGAATGTATGGAAGGTATGCCAGAAGGGTTGCACACTCTGACCCAGACTGTGGAAGTGTCCATCCAGACCATATGCAGTGCAGTCACCCATGCCCGAGCACCAAGCTTCCTCCATGGATAGACTGACGACTATCCTCAAGGGGCAGTACCACTAGATTGCAGAAGCAATTATGGGTATGCAGTCCGTCATGCGCACCAAGGCCCTGGGTCTGAGCTCTGCGGCCCAGAGCAAGGACAACAGGGGCATTGGGAGCCTGGATACTGTGCCAGATCCTGGGACCTCATGGGAAGGCAGGAAGGACCAATAGGGCACTTCTGATGGGGGCAGACTCTTCGCCACCCCTCCACCATTGACACAGTCCACCTCAATTGCCAGGGTGACAGAAGGTCCTCCTGCCACTCGGCAGGAGTTTTCTAATGTGGCAGAGACCTCAAGGCCTCAGCCACATCGAGATCACCCAGCAAAGACATCCAAGGCAAGGAGGCCAGCAGATCAGCAGCCTCTCTCCAATGCAGCAGCAAGCCAGGGGGGAGCACTGTGCCACAGCAAAGGGAAAAGAATTAAGAAAACTTCACAGTAGTCACAAACTGGGTTACATGGGTGCATTCTGTAGATGTTCTCATGATGGGCCATTGCCCATTTGTTAATAAACCTTCTATGTATTATCCCTCATGCAGAGGTTGAGTTTATCTGTGAGTGATTTTTGAAATGTCTGGAGAAAAGATTCATACATTTTCATTTGTGAACGTTATTCAGGATGCAGCAATGCCCAAGGCATCATGATGGTGAATGTACTGATAGGACTTCCTCAGTGAGATTGTAGTGTTGATGGAATGACTTTGAGGCACAGGCAGTACAGGCATTTCAGAGGCCAAGAATACCTGACCTGCCAGAACCTCTGTTTCATTAAGGCCTCCCATGTGTCATTGCCAATCATGTGCTCCTGTACATTCCCTTGCACTTCTCTGTTGGGGCGTTCCCTCACCTCCTCATTGACCTCAATATCAGAGGAATGCCTGCCATCTTGTGTCTTCTCTTCTTCCAGGGCATCCCCTTTCTGAATGGCAAGGTTATGCTGAGCGCAGCACAAAACGATCATCAGTGTAACTCTGGATGGCACATATTGCAATGCTCCTCCTGATCTATCCAGGCATCAGAACCTCATCTTTAGCAGCCCAATTGTCTGCTGTATGATGGCCCTGGTAGTGCCATGGCTATTGGTATAACTCCTCTCCATGTCTGCTCAAGGAGCCCTCACTGGCATCAAGAACCATCTCTTCAAAAGGTAACTCTTGTCACCCAGAAGCCAACCATCTAGTGCAACAGGTTCATTAAACATGCCTGGCACCTGAGGGTTTTGGAGAATGCAGGAGTTGTGGCTGCTGTCCAGGTATCTAGCACAGACATGCATAATTCTCTGGTTGTAGTCACATACCAACTGGACATTTAAGGAGTGATAACCCATTCTGTTTATAAATATATAGGGCTGACCTGCTGGAGCCTTTATGGTGACATAAGTACAATCTATTGCTCCCTGAATCCTGGTAAAACCAGCGATCTCCGCAAAACCTATAGATTGTTCAAGTTAATTGTGGAGATCTGAAGAAAATGCAATGTGCTGACCTGCCCTTCGGAACATTGCATCTGAAAAGACCTTAATGCAGCAGTGTGCAGCAGGCTGCATTATGCCACTGAAATCCTCACAGGCTGCCTGAAAGGATCTGGTGACAAAGAAATTCAGCGCCACAACGACCTTAACAGTTAGTGGCACTGGAGGCATTCCAAAAGTCCCAAATCCATTTTTTCAGTACCTCATGGTTGTCCTTGCAGATTGTATTCTGGAGGTTTTGAAAGCATTGCAGAGAGAATGGGCTGGACTTTCAATCTCCTAAAGAGGTGAGGTGAGGTACAAGCACGCTTTTGAAATAGTGCACTAGGGATGGTGTGTCAGTTTTCTGACACCACCATGAGGCATAGGGAATTTTAGAGGGACGGTGGAAAGGGTTGGTGGGGGGGGGGGTGGGGGGGGGGGGGCGGGGTGGGGGGCTGCAGTGGGGTGGTTTGTGGCGGTGGTAAGGGAATGCAATTGGATGCTATCTCCCCTGCCAGCATCTCACAGAGGAAGGTCACTGTGGCTCTGGAGAGCCTGAGTCTCCTCTGGCACTGTGTCTCAGACATCTGAAGGTAACCCATTCTCCACCTATATACCCTATTGGCAGCATAAGTCCTTGCTCTGCACTTCTGTTTTATCAGCACAGCCTTCATCAGCTATCTGCTCTGGCACAGGTTTGCCACCCTCATGCACCTCAAGTGCATCCTGCTCCTGCCCATCTGGCTTTCTCCCTCTCAATCTCCTCTTTTTCCTCTCCTCCTCATTGGAACATATGTCTCCCACAGAGACCATTATCCCCATATTCTAAAAACTAAACAGCTGAGGTGCAAATGTGTCACTAACTACGCTTTTCTGCAGGTTCATTGAACTTAAAACAGCAAAGGTATCTTCTCAAACCATAGCTTCCAATAGCAAATGATAGCAGCACCCACAGCAGCCTGAATTGCTGAGGACATACAAAGGACCCAGCTGGTGACTTTTAACTCACCCTTACAATCATTCGGTGCAAAACACAAGATCCCCACCTGGCGTGCTTCACACTCTCTTTCATTGCTCCCAGCATGCATTCTTCCAGTCAATTGCCACTTTAGCAAGCTTAACAAACCAATTTAAATCAATTTGAATAAGGTGAGTGGACTCCCTATTACAGCATGATGATGTCAGGAACACAACCTGTAATAATACAGCAGTACAGGTGGCTTGGCTTAAATAGCCAAGTGGTTATGGCACTGGGTTTGTAACCCCAAGATCAAGAGTTCAAATCAGGAGTTCAAATCTCACAATGGCAAACTATGAAACAATGTAACTTCATCTGAAACAGATGGAAACAGGTTTACTCAAAAGAGTATCAAGAGTTCAAATCTCACAATGGCAAACTATGAAACAATGTAACTTCATCTGAAACAGATGGAAACAGGTTTACTCAAAAGAGTATCAAGAGTTCAAATCTCACAATGGCAAACTGTGAAACAACGTAACTTCATCTGACTAAACAGATGGAAAAGTGTTTGTACTGGAAAGAGTTACATCAGTATGGGTGCGGTACAGAGCCATTTTCACCACCTATTATCGAGCCCAAAGACATGGTTACATCACACCTGGAGTATTGTGAGCAGTTTTGGGCAGCATGCCTGAGGAAGGACATATCGGCCTTGGAGCGGGTGCAGTGTGGGTTTGCCAGAATGATACGTGGACTCCAAGGGTTAAATTTTGAGGAGAAATTATACAAATTAGTATTGTATTTCTTAGAATTTAGAATGTTATGAGGTCAGTTGATTGAAGTTTTCAAGATTTTACAGGAGCAAATAGAACCATTTCCACTGGTTGGGGAGCCTAGGAATAGGGAAATAATGCAAATATAAAAACCAGACCTTTCAGGAGTGAAATTATGAAACACTTCTATGTACAAAAGGCAATATATGTATGGAACTCTTCCACAGATGGCAATTGATGCTGGATCAGTAGTTAATTTTAAAACTGAGATTGAAAGATTTTTGTTAACCAAAGAATTTAAGGACTATGGGCCAAAAGTGGGTATCTGGAGTTAGTTCCCTGCTTAGACATGGTCTCACTGAATAGTGGAATAGGCTTGAGTGTCTAAATGTCCTACTCCGATTGTTATGTTCCTATATTCCTAAGGCATAACTTCAATAATGCCATGTTTTCTTGGATATCAACTGCATTAACATGGTTGGAGTCATACCTAGCACAAAAGATGATGGTCGTGGTTATTCTGAGCTTGGGTCCATTTGTCTTGGACTCTCGGTGTGGGACTTGGGCCTGAACTTTTCAGTCAGCTGGGGGAGCTCAGCAGGAACGGATGGGAGTGGTCGTGGAGCTGACCGCCACCCGCGATTGGTTCCGTGCTGCCAATTTACACTGGTGGGCCAATTAAGGCCCGCCCAGCATAAGATGTGAGCAGCAGTACTGTGCGGTCACAGGAAGGAGGGAGATTCAGGGTCAGCACTCTTTAGCACATGCTCGCAACAGAGTGCTTCAGTCTCCCTGAGGCACAGAGCTGCCTCGGGGAGATTGAAGTGCTTTTGAAATAAATAAATAAGTGGATCAAAAATTTTATTAATTGGGACATGTTTTTATATTTCAGAAGTTTTTAAAACTTAATTCATAAAACCTTTAGGAAACCTCATCCCGCTTGTGGGTGGGGTTTCCTAAAAATCGTGAGGGCCGCTTGGCCTTTTCGCCTACCCGCCAACCTTAAGGTTGGACAGGCAGCGTAGACAATGACCTTAATTACTTCCTTAATGTACCATTTAAATATTAGCGGGCACACAGCTGAATGAAACATTGAGAAACAGGGCGGTGACATCTGGGTGCACACCCGATGTCATCGCGCGTCATTTTATGCACCGGCGTGTCGGGCCCACCCCCGTAGGCCAACTGAAAAATTCAGGCCTTTGTTTGTAGACAGACTGTAGACATACACTGGCATCTGCATAACACTTGTTTATCAGTACTACATCTAAAAATAACTCTTAGACATGATTCAAACATCTCTCTCTCGAGTCTAACGCACAGCTGACTGATGGCAGTGATAAATCATCATCTATGTCACTCATTAACATATCCCATCTGTTAACCCTTTATACTGCATATCCCCACAAGTATGCTATCCTACTTTTTAACAACAGAAAACTATGGGCTGAATTCTCCGGTTGGCGAACAGGAGTGGGGCCTGCTCGCCAATGCGTAAAATGATGCACGGTGACATCGGGCAGATGTCCTGATGTCACCATGCGTCATTGAGACTCCCAGTTCGGCGGGTGTGCTGCACACCCGCCGAACCTAAGCAATTAAATGAGCCGCCCATCCAACGTTAAGGCGGGATGAGGTTTCATGAAGTGTTTTAAAATTCAATAAACTTTTAAAAAATAATTCTTTGACATGTCCCAGCTCATTGTCACATGAGGGGACATGTTTTAAAAGTTTTTAATTACTTTATTTCAGTTTTTAAACATCAAACTGATCTCCCTGAGGCACCTCAGGATGACTGAACTGCAAGGACCACAAAGACTTTGCAATGGACAAATGCTCCAAAAGAGAGGACTGAAGAGAATGGACCTTTGGACCCTTGGGGACCAAAAGAGAAGAACTCAGGACACTCTGAGGAACTTATTGCTCCCTCAAAAGATGCCTTGGAAGAAGCTTCAGAAGGGGAATGATCTTCAAACTCAGGGAAGACAATCACAGCTTTATCAAAGACAGAAAGAGCAGTAAAGATCTGAGATTTCCATTAACTTAGATGACAAAGGGAAAAACAACCAACTTCTTATAAGGCTCTCAGGAAAAGAGGAGATGATTTCTCAATAGGTTTACTGGAGAACTGTCTACTTTCTGTAGGCAGTAGTAAGAGACCCACATTTCTCTCTGTAGGACGTTGCTGCTCCACTATAGGCATTGCAATGGGACAAATTTCTCATAAGAAATCAACTCAAAGGCAAGATTTCTGTATAGGATTCTGCAGTTTCAGAGTTGCTAAAGATTCTACTGCAGCTTCTGTGCTGACCACCGCTCTGAAGGGAAAAAGTCTTTCAACTGGGACTGAAGTATGGCTACCCATTGACTTTCACTCTGGGAAGGTACCAGCTCTTTAGCAATGTCATCCTCTATGGACTCTAACCTGGACTCAGGCAATGCACTCTCTATGAGAGACTCTTCATGGACACCAGGAGATAAAGTAAGCAATACATTGGTAGATTCAGTGGAGCTAAGATTTGAATGCTGCTCAGCCACTAAAAGCACAGCTGACTCTTCTAAAGAGAAACAGAAACATCATAAGATGCATCCAATAACGAGAAAAATGGATCATTCTTTAGGACCTCAATCTCCCAGAGATCACTCAATGCTGCAAGGGATTCTTCCTCATCACTCTCTAGCAAGAGCTAATTCAAGTCCAGCTGCTCTTCATGGGGGTATTTACCATCTGCTGTAGTGCTTTCTGTATTCTCTATCTATGGCCTTACTTGGTAAAGCACTGAGAGATTCATAAATTCCATGTCTGTCCTGGGTCTAGTGGATGGTGTCTCTGTGAAAGAAAATAATTTGCTGCTGAGTGTATAAACTTCCTCAGCTTCTGAAGACCCAATTTCCACGGCTTCTAAAGGAAAGGTTGAAGATTGTTGCATGAAATACAGTGAGTCATTCAAATGATGGGCATCATCTGTTTTTTCTAGGATTCCTAGAAGCACACCAACATCACCTCTCAATAAGGATGTATTTGATTAAGAACATAAAGAGAATCAATAACCTGTCACCCGCCTGTAGCCAACAGGAGCAATAATCCTGCCTTTAATTGGAAGGTCCATGCCACCTAGACCTTGTAACTTGATGCCTGATGAATGAAGTGCCATTGGCTGAAGCCAGTTGAGGTTATCTGCTCCTGTATGAATTTTAAAAGTAGTACTGGGGCCTTGAACTTGGACTGTAACTGACCAGTAGACTGCATTGTGTTGTTATAATGATACAAAGGCATGAATCACTCAAGAGGGACTGGCTGAACATGTTGTGGGTTACTTTATTTAGACTAGGCACATGGGAACATTTGTACATGGATAGAAAGCTTGAAGACATCAGCAGCAGGGCTCTGTGTGCGTATGTGTGTGTGTGCTCTGCTCAAAGGCAAAAGAAAAACTCCGACTGAATCGCAAGACACACTTCCCTTCAAGTGATGTCATGCTGCTATCACTTAAAGCCATATTACAACAACCTGGATTAAGACCAACTGCTTCCCCTAGGAGATCTGTGGTTTTATCTTTTTCCAGACTTTCCATTTCTGGGAAGAAATGTCATAAATACTTGCTGGTCTGTGATTTTGTATTTGCAGAAACACTTGAAATATCCATTTTTGCCATACTGGATGCCTTTTGTGTCCCCTGCTGTACAGTCTATGTGTCTAAGCTCGGTTTTCGCACTACAACATGGCTGCCGGTATGGAGTTTCCCGCCGTTTTGGTTTGTTTGGTGGGCTTTTGTATATGCCGCTGCCTGTGGGCCTATCCAACCTATGGAGTCATATGAAGTCTGTGTCGCCACAAATTATAGCCCTGTGCTCTGAGTTGGGGCTGCTTCACTCACGGAACGGCCTGCTCGATAATGGTGTTCCTTGGCAATTAAACCATCAAAGGCTTTACTAACGGAATAAAAATCCGTGGTGGACTCCTGCACACGCTGCCTTAAGAGAGCGTCGTCTGCTACTGGACGCATAAAGAAAGGAACTCGAAGCTTTGGCTCCTTCCCTTGAGGACCTGATGCTGCTCAGTGCTGCAGAAAATGGTACTTCCATATCTCCCACTATTGGCCTCTCTGCAGGCCCATGGGGCAGTCAAACGGGAGGGGAAAGGGCAGGGGCTCACTTGGTATGGTCATCATTGGCTCTACCAGTGTGCATCTTTCAACTACCAAAATTTTTTGAGCAGCTTTCAATGGTTTCTTCACCCTGTAGTTCCTTTGCTAACACCCATGTGTCTTTTACATCGATGTCTCCATCGCTGCCACCATGCTCTGAGATTGGGTCCTTCTGTCTTGGACTCCATGTTTGAGACTGTAGATATACTCTGATCTCTGCTTAACACATGTTTATTAGCATTACTTCTAAACGGGTTCCAGTGTAGGCACGTAGCTCTTAGATAGATTCCAACCTCTCTCAAGTCTAACACATGACTGATGAGTGTCAGTGATACATCATCATCTACATAATCTAATGTCATACATTAGCATTTTCCATCTATTAACCCTTTACACTACAGTGGTAGTTGAAGGCCCAATTATATTCTGCTGCTTCATCAATGACTTTCCTCATATCATAAGGTCAGAGGTGGGGATGTTCGCTGATGATTGCACAATGTTCAGCACCATTTGCAACTCCTCAGATACTGGAGCAGTCCATGTCCCTATGCAGCAAGACCTGAACAACATTCAAGTTTGGGCTGATAAGTGGAAAGTAACATTCGCAACACACAAATGCAAGAGAATGACCATCTCCACAAGAGAGAATCTAACCTCTTCCCTTTGACATTCAATGGCATTACCAACACTGAATCCCCCACTATCAACATCTTGGGGGTTACTATTTACCAGAAACTGAACTAGGCCACATTTGAGCCACAGAATACTATGGCTGCAAAAGCAGGTCAGAGGCTAGGAATACTGCACTGAATAACCCTTCCATCGAGTTGTAAGTGTGAGCTGCTATCAAGTTTTCCTTCTCTCTCTGGTTCCTTTGATAACACCAAAGTATTTTTATATTGATGTCTGCACTACTGCCACCATGTTTCGAGATGGTCCTCCTGATCTGCGGACTCTATGCATGGTTACTGCGCAGACTAGTCATGCTCTGGTACTTGCTTAACACTTGTTTATTAGTACAAGATCTAAGCAGGTCATATTGTAGGCAAAACAAAAATAAAAATACCTGGAAAAACTCAGCAGGTCTGGCAGCATCCGCGGAGGGGAACACAATTAACTTAGTGCTGTTGAAGAGTCATACTCATAACGTTAACTGTGTTCCTCTCCGCAGATGCTGCCAGACCTGCTGAGTTTTTCCAGGTATTTTTATTTTTGTTTTGGATTTCCAGCATCTGCAGTTTTTTGCTTTCATATTGTAGGCATATTGATCCTGAGCATGGTGTTCCAGCTTCACTCTCTCTCAAGTCTAATATATTATTGACTGATATCTGTGATTTATCATAACCTACTTGATATATTAGTATATCCATTCTGCTAATTCTTTATACTACAGTGAAGAAGAGTTTTACTTTGGCAGAACTAGTAGATCAAATGAACTATGCTGCTGACATCCCAGACATCTTTCTCCACTTCTCTTCGTTAAGTTGCCAGTACACTTGTTGCCCACCTGAAGGAAAGAAGACCTTCTTCCTATTCCTCATTTGCTCCACAAGAATCTCTATGAAGCATTTGAGAATCCATGGGTCTGGGCAATATCAGTCTGCCTATAACTGAGATTACTTGCTCTCCATTAACCATCTTTGCAAAGTGCATCTTCCTTATAAGGGGCTGCAAGCTGTATTTATGTAGCAACTGTCCTTTCAGATTTTCCACGCTTCCAATTGATAAGCTACCTATAGGAACAGGAGCCATTCAGCCCCCTCAGGCCTGTTCTGCAATAAGGGCAATTGCTGATGCCAGCTGACCAATTTGCAATCAAAGGAGGCCCATGAACATTCATCAGACATACACACAGCCCACAGCCCATCTGGTAAGCACAATATGCAAAAAAAAAATCAACTTCTTATTGAGTTCCATCCTCTATAGGAGTTCCACCCATATTAAAGAATTCATTTTAACTGATGACTGATTCATTCCTTGGCCTAAGAGATAATATTCATTTGTCCAAAGAGACAATACATCATTTTTTACTCACGTGTAATAAAAGTCTTTCTCCTGCATGTGTTTTAATGTAACTACATATTGTGTGGAATCATCCCAGATTTGCACTAGGTGCGGTAGCGGGCAGGTTAAACGATGTTTTACCCACCAGCTGCAATGGTGCGTTTTCACGCCGTATTGTCCCAAACCTGCTGCATTAATTATGCGTAGCCGGGAAACACACCTTTTCCACGGTGGGTGGGCCCTCATTTGCCCGCCATCACCTCGCTGCCTCATCACACCGGGCATCATATTTAAAGTCCAGCCACATGCACACCTCTCAGTGCTTCCAGCCCATGACTGCTGCAAAGAAGACATGGCCCTGAAAGGCAAAAAGACTGCAGCCCCCAGGTTCAAAGACATGCCCCTTGAGAACCTTTTGGATGCAGTGGAGGCTCGCTGTGATGTCCTCCACCTCTGCTCTGGCTGCAGGAGGGGCAGTAATCTCACTACCCTAGCTTGGGAGGCAGTAGCAGCGGGCAGTCAGCACCACTGCCCTGCAAAAGAGGACACCCACCCAGTGCCACTGCAGAATGAATGGTCTCAAGATAATTCATTCTTCTCATCACTCTCAACTCACACACTCACAAACCCTTCACACATCCACAAGGATCTCACACCTCAAGGGACAACACCACTAACTCTCCCACACACCCTCACATCCCCATCAGGCTCATAGCCTTTCGAGCTCGCATCATCATCCTGTCCATGGCTCCACTCACCACACAAACATTTCACATTGTGTCATGCGTCCTGCTCACACTCTCTCCATCTGTTTCCATGCAGGAGAACCTGTCTCACGTCAGCAGGAAGAGGTCCCAAACCGGGAGTGGACTGGCCCACAATAGGCCCCTCACTCACTTTGAGGAGTGTGCCATCACGCTGACTGGTGAGGACGTGGACCGTGCCTGCGGTGACAGTGAGATTGCCGGCGAACACCCTCGTAAGGATCCTACACCACATCATCCCTCTCTCTTCTGCTTTTGACTCTGCTGCCATGCACTAATTATCTCTACTTTGGTTCACAGGGAGCTCTGTCAAGCGACCAAAACCCTCAGCCAGCCAGTCCCTCAGCTTCATCCAGATCCTCACCTCCAGCCAAGAGGACACCTCCTCCATTGAAAAGCTGGAAATAAGCAGCCTGGACGACCCGTCACAGTGCTTACCCACACCCAGCACCAGCGCAGAGACATACACCTCGGTGGGATCTAGATCTAGAACAGGCTCAAATTCACATTCTGGCGGTCACGGCATGGACACATATCCATAGCAACAGAAGGCAGGTTTGTATGAGTTCCCTGGCACTCGGAGGACTGCTGGGGCTCAGGCATCCATAAGGCCTGAGTCAGATGATGGGCCTCTAGATTTGGCCTTCCAATTCATCGTGGAGAGTCAGCAGAAAGCATGGGAACATCATGCAGCACTGTTGGAAGCCTTCAGCAGAGTGGCACATGACTAAGTTGTGCACACATGTGCATGTATGGAGGTCTCCATGGGAAGGATGCCATGGAGACCCTGGTCCAGCAGAACGCAGAGATGTGTGCAGACCTGCACTCCATCATGGGAGCCATGGGTGAGTTCCTGTAATGGCAACGCGAGAGGGAAACGGGGCAGCTCAACATTACTCCAGGTGCTCCTACCTCTCAAGGAGTCAGGCCGGGGCCCCTGAGCACCCAAAGGGAGGTGGAATGACAGCTAGATATCCCTGGGCCATCCATACAGGAATCTCAGAGGCTGTCCTCTCCCTCCATGTCTCTTTGCCTGTGAACCTTTCAACCTCGTCCTCTATCACTGGAGAGGGAGCAGCTGGCCAATGAGTGATTCTGGAGAGAGAAGTGTGTTTGTGCCAATGATCACACTCCCATGCAGCACCTTAGCTCACCCATCACGACCGCCGTTTCACTTTTGATTTGGACAGCATGGTCTGGAATCGGTTTTTCGTGTGCTCCCCTGTCTTTTCCCCTCCTCCAGTCACCCATTTCATTTCCCCCATCAAAGTTAACCCCCCTGGCCTCCCCTCCATTACCTACTAGCCATAATCCTCTTCCTTTGGGGATGGCCAGGTGAATGTGCACATTCCCTTCCTTCCTGAAAATCCCACCCCCATCCACATTCACCTCCCTAATCTCCCCCTTCCCACCCCCAGGATCCATGTCTGCCTCCGAGTCCCCACCAAACATGATCGCCGTCCCTTCTACCGCTACCAGCAAATCCTTACCCTCCCACTTTATCACCTCACTTTGCCATCGGTCATTCTAACCATTCCCTCATACCACACCCACCCTCAGTTTGTTCCGCAGGAGGCAGTCATGGACCCATAAGACCCCTCCCTTGCACATTCACCTGGACATGCCCTACCCGGACCCCCTGACCCCACCGAAACCCCTTCCACACCTGGAATCCCTTCCCCCCATCCAGTCTGCTTCCACCCCTTCCGGAATTCCTTCCCCCCCTCACAACCCCTTCCGCCCACTTAGTCCTCCAAACTTCTAGACTCCATATACGCTTAGCCCCTTTCCCTTCCTGACTCCCTCAGACACCCTTACTTCTTCCGCCACCAATTATCCTCTCCCCCCAGACTTCTTCCTCAAGCCTTACCTCTTCCTCCAGCCTCACTTCTTCCTCCTGTTTTACTCCTTCCCCCTTCCCAACTCCTTCCTCCACTCTTACTTCTTCCTCCAACCTTACTCCCTCCCCTCTCCGCACTTCTTCCTCCCCCTGGACTCCCTCCCCTCTCCGCGCTCCTTCCTCCTCTGGAATCCCTCTCTTTTCCACCTTTCCTTCCATCCCCCCAGACTCCAACCCGTCTCTACAGTCCTTCCTCCCCCCAGACTGCTTCCCCTCTCCTTTCACCCTCCAAACTCCTTCCCTTACACCTTCCAGCCCCCTTACATCTACTGCCCCAGTTGCCATCTGCTCCCCAGTTAACCCCTCCTCTCCTGTACTCCCTCTTCCCAACCTCACCCCTGACACCTTCTTTCCCCCCTCCCAAACTCGTCCCCCCTACACCTTCATTCCCCTATCCAAAACTCACCCCTCCAACACCTTCATTCTCTCCTTCCCAACTTCACCACCCTGACGTCCTAATTCCCCCCTCCCAACCTCACTCCCCCGACAACCTCATTCCCCCGCAACCTCACCCCCTAACACCTTCATTCCCCCATCCCAACCTCACCCCCCCCAACTCTTCTTCTCCCAGTCAATCCTAGACCTTCCTCTCGCATCCTGCCCCTGACCATCATTTGTTGTGGGCATCAACGATGACTTTCCAACTTCCGTGAGCTGTTTTGCAACAGAGCGATGTCGATGAGAATCCACCCAGCATGCCATGGACGTTCTTCCAGGATCCCATTGCTGTCGGACTCCAGCATCTTCTACTCCTCAGGTGTCTGCAATGTGAGCAAGGTCCTGGCGGTAAGTCCTGACTTCTGTACGTCGCAGTTATCAAGATGTGTTCTGCACCGGTGTGTCCTCCTGCCAACATGGGCAGACGATCCAGTCAGGGGCAGGGGGAATGAGTCCAGCGGGTTGTCCTTATAATACGCCGATGTATTACAATGAGGTTCCCGACGTCTGATGGCAGGGAATGCAACTCGCCATTAATGGGCTGAGAGAACGATCGCAAACTGGTTTCACGACATCGTGAAACCGATTTTTGGCCTTCTCGCCAAATTGTCTGCTCACGCCACCAAACATGCCCGGCACCAGCGGGCACGGAAAATTCCAGCCATTGTTCCTGAAACCATCATTCCGTCAATATAGATACCATGATTTCTAGTTAAAATTCTATTAGAAATCTATTTATATATTTTAATGCAACACAAATAACATATTGGAACAAGTTCTAAATAAGCCAACAAGTCATTAGAATTTAAAAGTATTGAAGATGTTGGAGATAATCAGAGTTGTTTGCTTTCAATGTGTAACATAGAAACTATCATGACAAAATCAGTGTGCTTCCCTCTCATGCTTAATGACTTACAAAAAATAACTGAGCTGTAATTATGTTTTTGAATCTGGTTTCATTCAGTGACAGAAAGTGCCTCCTGTACTTATCTGTTTTTACAGTCATTTAACTGAATAAGTTCCTTATGAAGAATATACAGATCATTTAATGAAATGCTTCTTTAACACAGTTTTAACTTTTGTAATCAGAAGTATTTTAAATTTGTGGATTATGCATGCTGTTACTTGGTTCTGATTTTCTTTATTTAAAAGGTTATGCTTCCATAAATAGGCTGTAGTCCAACAAGAAGGATGTTTGTTTTGCCCTTTGTACCTTCTGAAATCTGCTGGCATTTTTCTTGCCTAGTCCTGGTTCAGTATAATCCACAAGAAGTAAGAACCATTACAGATTTTTTTTAACCTGCTTTCATTGGTGGAACAAGTAATGGTCCCTGGTTGTCAGATCAAATTTATTTCCGAAAAGCAATGTTAGCTTAGTTCGTGAGCACAGCTGCATAATCAATAGAATAAGAAAGAGTCAACACCGCATTCAGGTACAGTTCACGGAAAGCAGAATCAGAAACAGGAAGAGAAACAAATAAAAAGAGCATTTATGTGAATATTGAATCTTGCTGCTTCTGTGCAGATTTGAATCATCTTATTTATCCCCAAAGAACATAGCACATAATTTATATTCACATCAGTTAGAATAGAAAAGGAGAATACAATAATCGATGTGGAGGAAACACAGTGCACAATTCCCAACATCCACATCCAAATTTCCGAATGCATTGAGAGTGATAATTGCTTCTAAGATACTGAAAAGAAACAGCTTAAAATTGTTTTTTTTACACACTTGCATCCATTTTACACCTGTCGCAGTAATAAACAATCAGAAAAAGAAACAACTTTCTGACAATAAAAATGAACCTTTTTATTATTACAGTCATCCTTTCTTCTTTAATGGAAGGTCTAAATCTATATGAGAAAACAGAACAAGAACAGGGGAAGTTAGCTATTCACAGCCATTCCTAAAAGGAGCCTCTATAATGAGTACTAGAAAATCAGTTTTTTTCCCTATAAACCTCATTCTGATCTTAAGGGACAATTACACTGCAAATTCATGTGATGTGAAACTTATATTTCCTTCTCCTTGTAAAGAAAGATCAGTTCTGTTGAAGGTTCATGAGGACTCGAAACGTCAACTCTTTTCTTCTCCGCCGATGCTGCCAGACCTGCTGAGTTTGTCCAGGTAATTCTGTTTTTGATGTGTAACTTGTAGTGTAAATTGAATGGTAAAGCCTGATCTGGCTCAAATGAGACAACAAACTGTGATTACCTACTCCAGACCACCAACTCCAGATTCAGCCTAACCTCAGAACACACTAACTCCAGAATAAGTGCAAAGTTAGACCACCTTTAATCAATACTACAGTAGTGGAAACACAACTTTAAACTTC
Organism: Carcharodon carcharias; assembly: GCF_017639515.1. Classification (NCBI taxonomy): domain Eukaryota; kingdom Metazoa; phylum Chordata; class Chondrichthyes; order Lamniformes; family Lamnidae; genus Carcharodon; species Carcharodon carcharias. The sequence continues at coordinate 126,157,778 of NC_054469.1, read as the reverse complement.
CATGCAGCTAGTTCTTTTAAAGGTCTTAATTTACAAAGCACTGTCACCGTGATTGAGATCAGCTAATTTGGCACAAATTGGAAATTGAATCTTCTGATTTATATGGCTGTGTTATTCATTGTCTTTACCAAGGAAGCCATCAGGGCAATCCTCTCAGAGGCATTTGCATAAGCCGAGGTGTTGGAGCAGGCGGGGGTGAAAATAAATGGTATGTTGAGATTGTGCACCAGAAGGTGAAGGCCAAGGTTCATTCAGGATTGAACCTCATTAGCAAATTGTTGGAAAGATGTGGATACAAATCGAGTAACCAGTTCCACAAGGATCAGTTTGGACTGAAAATCTCTGCAACAATTAATAGCTTCTTAGAGGAAGGACAAGTGAATGGGAGGAGTTTAAAGATGGGCAAGAAGCAGCATTCAGGAATGGTGTAGTCTAGATAACTCTAGTAAAGGTAAGCTTCAAAAACTTTATTTACCTTGGGTATGCAGGATGGAATTTCCGGTCTCTGTTGGCATCAGGCGTCGTGGCAGGCGTGAGCAGACAATATGGTGGGAAGGCCAAAAATCGGTTTCACAACGACATGAAACTAGTTTGTGATTGTCCGCTCCATCCATCAATGGCAGGCCACCTTTCCTGCTGCTGCATGTCGGGAACTTCATTGTAATACATCTGCATCTAATTATAACCCCTGTTAGCCGGAATCATCCCCCTATGCTGGATCTTCTGGGCATGTCAGCGTGATTGCATGTCTATGTGTTTTGCAACAGCATTTAAAAGGCATGCACCTCACGAGCTGAACTTCGAGGGAAATTAGGGAGCGAGTGCTCACTAACAGTGCGCAGCGCTCACGAAGGTTGCCCGTTCGACTTCAAGGTGGAGGCACCACAAATTATGCAAGGGCACAGGCCAGTCGCTTTTTCCCAGATGGCTGACAGTGCATTGCCAGGGCAAGGGCTGCCCTGCAGTTGGACGAGTTGGGAAATACAAGCGCTGCACTACATCTGAGGTGAGCTTGGGGATGCAAGACAGCCAGATCTGATGGTGGTGCATAAGCACATATGGGAGCGGGGGTGAGGGAAGTGGTCACATGTTAGGGAAACCTTGTATAAAGTGACCAATCCTCTGCAGCTGAGACAGTTCAGATGCAGCCACACTGACATGCTTAGAGTCGGGCCTCTAACTTATATGCCCACTCAAGCTATGGGGGCATGAAAGTACCACCAAATGCTCCAGAAGTTTTAACCCCTTGGGGACAGACTAATGAGTATTTTAGTGGTCTGTAGAACAATTAGATGACTGGGCACATTGTATGATCTCCTTGCAAAAGCTGGCCATGCAGCAGTCACTGGTGAAGGCATTCACAGCCCCTTGTAATGGCATCATTCAGGTTTGGACCAATCTCTCCTTTGGTTCAAGCTAACAGTGCAGCCTTGCAGTGTGGGTTAGGAGAATGCCTGTGCCTGAGCTGAGAGCACAGCATGCAGTCCAATAGGCAAAGCTACTGCCAGTCAGGTAGAACGGAGAGGAAGTGGGTGGGGTTTCAGGCAGCCATGCAGTGCACTAAACTCTGGTCATTAGAGTGAAGCCCAGCACTCTCCGGGATGGTTAACAGGCCTTCAGACTTAACCAAGCAAGGTTCTTAGTACACCCATGCTAACCCACACGTCTCTCTTTCTTCCTGCAGGAGAAGTACTTTAGGAGCGTGGAGCCTGGTGAACTAACTGTGTGCCACATGATGTAGGAGTCATAGAGTCATAGAGTCACAGAGGTCTACAGCACAGGAAAAGGCCCTTTGGCCCATCGAGTCAAACAAGTACCTAGCTATTCTAATCCCATTTTCCAGCACTAGGCCCATGCCTTGTATGTCATGGCATCACAAGTACACTTGCAAATACTTCTTAAATGTTATGAGGGTTTCTGCCTCTACCACCCTTTCAGGCAGTGGGTTCCAGATCCCCACCACTCTCTGGGTGAAAAAACTCTTCCTCACATCCCCTCTAAACCTCTTTCCCTTACCTTAAATCTATGCCCCCTGGTTATTGATCCCTCCACCAAGGGGAAAAATTCCTTTCTGTCTACCCTATCGATGCCCCTCATAATTTTATACACCTCAATCATGTCCCCCCCCTCAATCTCCTCTGCTCCAGGGAAAATAACTCCACTCTATCCAATCTCTCCTCATAACTAAAACTCCCCAGTCCAGGCAACATCCTGGTAAATCTTCTCTGCATTCTCTCTAGTGCAATCACATCCTTCCTATAATGCAGGTTCCAGAACTGCACGCAATACTCTAGCTGTGGCCTAAGCAGTGTTTTACACAGTTCCAGCATAACCTTCCTGCTCTTATATTCTATGCCTTGGCTGATAAAGGCAAGTATCCCATATGCCTTCTTAACCACCTTATTTACCTGTCCTGCTACCTTAAGGAGACAATGGAGAAAAGAGCAGTGGAGGTGCCTGGCTGGACACAGGCACGAGCAGCACCCCCAGGAAGAAGGGATGGCTGGGGCTCCCACCCATGCCCCTGAAGAGCCACAGGGAGCCGTCGCTGCTCGGTGTCTAGCTAGACCCAGGGTCTTTCATTCCTGCAGATGACTGAGAACTAATATCTACACAAGTCTCAGGAACTGGTTATTCACATCTGCCACCTGCTGCAGGATTTGGGGCCCCAGGACATGGAGGGCATCAGCTGCCAGTGGCCGTGAAAGTAACGATGGCGCTCAATTTTTAGTCCAGTAGCTCCTTTCAGTGCTCCACAGGTAATCTCCGTGAGGTATCACAAGCCTCCACACACAGATGCATCCATGAGGTCACGGACGCCATATTTGTGAAGGCACACAACTTTGTGCATTTTGTCCATGCTCAGGAAAGCCAGGAAGCAAGAGCGGTTAGATTTGCTCAGTAGCCAGGTTTCCCACAGGCGCAGGGTGCCATTGACTGCACTCACATGGCAGATCTCCATCGCAACATACCGTTATCAACTATGTCAACCACAAGGGCTTCCACGTGCTGAATATGCTGCTGGTGTGCAAACACATCCCACAGGTCTGCGCACGGTTCCCAGGGAGTGCCCATGATTCCTGCATTCTCAGTGGGTCTCAGGTCCCTGACATCTTCCAGGGTTCCCAGAGGCTGCAGGAATGGCTCCTTAGGAACAAGGGCTACCTGCAGAGGACGTAGCTGATGACACTTGTGCGACAGCTTCAGACTGCAGCAGAGCGAAGATATAATGAGGCTCATGCTGCAACTCACAACTTGGTGGGGCAGACCATCATTGGGATGCTGAAAATGAGGTTCCGGTGCCTGGACTGGTCTGGTGGAGCCCTGCAATATAATCCGCAGAGGGTGTCACACATCGTCTTCGTCACTACGCCCTTCACAACATGGCACTGCAATGGAGAGAGGAGCTGGCTCAGGAAGGGATGGAGGGGCTGCACATCGCCTCCGATGAGGAGAACGTTGAAGGGGATGAAAGTGAGGAGGTCCTCAAAGGCAAGGATGACAGTGATGAGGCCACTGCACGGACCAGTCAGGGCAGGCGCAGTCGGGAGGTCCTCATAGCTGCTAGATTCATGATGATGACATGCAATGAGGAGACACCATAAATCCTCACATTGCATCTGTGAATGTTTGATTGCTGACTGGCTGATGGCAGTGCACATATCCTCTGTGATAAGGCTCCTGTCATGGTGACGCAGTGGATGCTCATAGTCCCTACACTCCAGAAGGATGATGACAACATGCAGTGAGGACACTCCATAGGTCTTCAAATAGCTTATGTGAATGTCTCACTCGTGTTTGGCTGGTGGCAGATTGCTTGTGCTCTGTGAACAGGGTCATATCATGGAGAACAAAAACAAAAATACCTGTAAAAACTCAGCAGGTCTGACAGCATCTGCGGAGAGGGATACAGTTGATATTTCGAGTCCGTATGACCCTTCGTCAGAACGAAGACATCTAGAAATGAGATTAAATATAAGCTGGTAGAAGGGGGTGGGACAGGTAGAGCTGGATAGGGGGCCAGTGATAGGTGGAGGCCAAGAAGAGACTGCCAAAGATGTCATAGACAAAAGGACAAAGGGTGTTGATGGTGGTGATATTATCTAAAGGATGTGCTAATGGGGACATTAAGGGAAGCAAGCTAGTGACAGCTAGCCCTAGTGCGGGTGGCGTGGGGGGAAAGGATCGAAATGGGCTAAAAGGTGGAGATGAAACAATAGATCGAAATAAATTTAAAAATAGGAGGGAAAAGAAAAAATATATAGTTTATAGCCTTCCAGACTTTATATTGAGTGCAACAATTTCAGATCATGAACTGTCTCCTCCATTCCCACCCCCTTTCCGATCCCCCTTTTTCCAATAATTTATAATTTTTTTACAACAATATTTTTTGTTTTTCTCTCCTATTTTTAAATTTATTTCGATCTATTGTTTCATCTACACCTTTTAGCCCATTTCACTCCCATCCCTCCACCCCACCCACACTAGGGCCATCTGCCACTAGCTTGCTTCCCTTAATATCCCCATTAGCACATCCTTTAGATAATATCACCTATTATACCCCTTTGTCCTTTTGTCTATGACAGATTTGGCAGCCTCTTCTTGGCCTCCACTTATCACTGGCCCCCTATTGAGCTCTCCTGTCCCATCCCCTTCTACCAGCTAATATTTCATCTCATTTCTAGATATCTTTGTTCTGATGAAGGGTCATACGGACTTGAAAAGTCAACTGTATCCCTCTCTGTCAGACCTGCTGAGTTTTTACAGGTATTTTTGTTTTTGTTCTAGATTTCCAGCATCCACAGTATTTTGCTTTTATCACTTCATGGAGATCCTGATCCTAGGGCATCCTTCGTGAGCTGACCCCTTCAGGACCACACTGTCACCAGACACAGATGCTGATGAGAAAGGGGGGCAGCTGCACCTTAAAAGTGCTGAGAGCACACAGAGAGAAGGACGGAACTCTGTGCTGCCAGCCCAGGACATTCTGGCAGCAATGATAAGCCCCATCAAGGTGCAGGCATGACTGATGTGACCCATGACAGTGAAGGCGTACCATCAATGTGCTGGGAAGGCTGCACAGAGCACAGAGAAGAGGCCCTGGACTGAGACGCCTGCCTTTATCTTGTGTGGGCTCCAAGGTTTCACATCTGAATGACATGAACACTCCTCATCAGAACAAGGAGCCATAGGCAGGGCGACATTCTTGGGAGTTTATTTACAATAGTGAATATTATGTACAAGTGATTATCATCCATGCCCAATTACACCTTCTTAACCTTCCTAAACTTGCTGCTACATCTTGTTATTCTCCTGACATCCACAGTGGAGGTGGCGGCAGCCAACTGACTGCCACGGCCTGTCTGTGATGATCTTAGCGGGCATCCGCTGGAGGGCCGAGACCTGGAGTGCCCCAGCCTGCTTTCAGTGTCCTGATATGTGATAGCACCCTCCTCGGCCTGGGATTGAAGCTGCTGGGGTCACACGAAGAGGGGATTTGGATGGGCCGGACACTTCCGGAGTCAGCCTGTTGGCCCCAGGGTGTGCACCTGTTGATTTTCCTCCCTATGGGTGCCCGAGGGACCGTGGTTGACTCCTTGAGGAGAAAGGGAAGCTGGAGTGAGATCAAGCTGCCCTGCCAGCTATGGCATCAGCGATGGAGTTCAGCTCGCACAGCATTGCAGAGCCCATGTCCTAGACCAAGGTTTTCATGGCAGCCACCATCCTACCAGTGTTGATCTCAGTGCATTGGTGTGACGGCACAATCACCTTGGACTGAAGGTGGACAGCATCCTCCATCGTACTTTGTAATCTGAGGAGTGCAGCCGACATCCCTTCCTGCTGTTCCTGTGATTGTTGCTGCAGCTCCACCAACTGATTGAGGACCGAATGGAGAGGCTCATCATCTGACTCAGACTCAGCAGATCCCTTGCCTCCAGCAGTCCACTGAGTGCCAGCAACCTCGGGTGTCCCTGCCTCCGCCTGCTGTAGTAAAGATTGTGTGCTGTGCCCAAAAGATAGTGAACCCAAGCCTGCAGTACCACTAGGTCCCACTGAGTGTGTCACTGCGCTGGTGGAGGGTATGGGTGAGCACTGTGATGGGCCTTCGAGAGTGCTGTCCTCAGGGTCCTCATCCAAGGTGCTGTCAGCGCTGGAGTTGGGGCCAAGGTTGCCTGAGAGCGAGTTGGCAGATGTGCCTGTGTCTGGCACTCCACCCCCCAGCCTGAGCCCTCTCCTTTTAATTGTGCATGATCTTGTCCTGCATTAAGATAAATGGAGGAAGTGTGAGCAAGGCATATGCCCGGCCAAATGAGAAGCATGTCAGGTGTGTGTGTCTATGAGCTGAGTGGAGCCATTGACAGGATGAGGAGGCAGTCTCCAGAGGACATGAGGCCAGATGGAGATGTGAGAGTGAGTGTGAGAGAGTGAGTGGTGATGTCCCTTGAACTGGCAGAAGGTGAGATACCAGTGAGTTTATGATGGGCTTATGAGCTGTGAGTTTAGGGTGATGGGATGGTTGGTTGACTTACCCTTGCGGCATTAATGAGATCATTCATCCTCTTTCTGCGCTGGATGGTCGACCTCTTGTGGGCACTGTTGGCACTGACCACTGCTGCTACCACCTCCCAACTCAGATTGGTGATGTTGCTGCCCTTCCTATGGCCAGAGCAGTGGTAGTGGATATCATGGTGGGTCTCCATGGCATCCAAAAGGCATTCCAGGGACGCGTCACTGAATCAGAGGGCTGCAGTCTTCCTTAGTTTTTGGGGCCATGTCTTTTGTGCAGCAGTCCTGGGCTGGAAGCACTGAATAGTGTGCACGTAGCTGCACTTTAAATATGGTGCCCAGCATGAGGAAGTGGCAAGGCGGTGGTCTGCTGGACGAATCGGAGGCTGCGCACCAGTGAAACAGCATGTTTCCTGGGAATGCATTTTCAATGAAGTGGGAATGGGATGATGCAGCATGAAAAGCTGTCATGGTAACTGGCGGGTAAAACACCCTTTTTTCCCATAGAATCAAAGGCTTGCTCTGCAGGTCACTGAATAATTTCATAAATGGCACCTAAAGAAGCATTGTGCTCCTCATTAACATATTAAAGAGATCCAACATGAGTTTAAGGCAGCCACTCAAGATGTGTGAAACTCCTCTGAGGTCAATGTATGGCATTGGATCCATTTCAGGCATTCTTGGGGTACAGGGCATAGCCCTTTGAAATTGGGCAATTTCTGCCTAGAAGCGAGGCGCAATGAGGACCCATTTCTACTCTGTAATCTCTTCCCACTCTTCCTATCCAGAGAATGGTTTAGGACATGGAATGTACTCCATTTTTATTCTTAAAAATAAGAGGTAGCAGAGAGACACTGTTATGACACAGCAGTTGGTAAAGTCTGAGTTGTTTAAATCCCAGAAGGAAACTTGAACAATTATCATAACCTATATTTTCAGTTGGTGTGTTTGATATGCATCTCTGAATTTAGGAATAAAAACATCAAGCCTCAAGAGGTTTTTACTAATATAAAATTAACTTAAACATTTATTAATTTAACAATAACTTTAAATACATACAGATGTCTATAAATTGCTACCACGATAACTTTTAAACAAATCCCAAATTAATCACTCCCAGGTAAATCTTCACCAAGGCAACAATAACTCATAGACTTTAAACAGATACCAGGCAAAGCACATTTGACCTTACAAATTCAAAATGAAGTTCCTTTCAATTTGCAGATACAGCTGTTGGCTTACAGGCTGGTTAGATCTCACATGTCTCTGGCCTGCACACACAAAACTCCTTTCGATTTATACCTAGCTTCCTCTTTGAATATAAATTTTCCATTGTATTACAAGGTTTTTTAATTTTACCTCTCTTAACAATAGTCCCTTCATTCCACCAATTTCAATAGTAATATAAAGACATTGCTTGGTGTCTCCCAGCTCAGTGTAAGATTTTACTCATTCTTTTGAATGGTTTATTCAACCAATGCAAATGCACTCTTTACCTTCTACCCTTACTTTTATCTAATTAACATCTACTATACATCAAAGATCCCAGACTAGCTGGCTTTAACCCAGTTAAGACGCAATCAGACAATTATATAGACACAGGTCTTACTACTAGTCCAATTTAAAAATAATTTCCAATAATATTATACTCATTAGTATCCTTTTATGACAGATACCTATGCAGACATGTGGTCTTTTTACTGAAACCCAGCCTGCTCTACATAGTTGTCTTATAGACTTCTTTATTGCCCTTTTGAAGCAGCCATAATTCATGAACTATCAGTTCTATGTAACTATCATCTTTATTGTGTTTTCACCTTCATCACACCATTATCCGTACATGCTCACCTTGACTATGACTGTTTGCCACAGTGAACATCGGGGATGAAATTCTTCTTAGGTGTCAGTTCATTAGTGTCACATTTTAAATTTTAAACTCTGTCTAAAAGTGCTTTCTATTTGGAAAGAAATTTGCTGGAATACAAACTTGCGTGATCTGAAAGTCATGCCAAGGTATTGCAAGCTCTATGTCAATTATTTCCAACCACCACATCTATCAATTTTTGACCGAAATAGGGTTAGTTCTTATCAAGTCTCTCACCATAATGCTTATCTCATTTTGAACTGCTGATTTGCACTTATTAGCTGGCTAATAAAGACTGTTACTTAAGTTTATTAATGTTGCAAGCTTGTCATTAAAACACCATTGTATATTGAATTAATTTAATTTTTGATATATTATTTGTTCTTTTAATCTCCTTGCATTCTGTAACTGTTGCTCTGTTATAGAGGTATTGCTGATTACTCTAGTAATGGAATTGTTACTTCAGCAGTAACCTTATTTTTGGTGCAATAAGAATTTTGCTCACAATTAATTGAATAGCTACATCACATTACTATGTAAAATAATGTAAACAATACGGGTGGAAATAACTAAAACACATTAATCTTCAATATTCTGCACATTTTTTCTGGAATAAGTAGTATCATAAAATATGAATTATCAACAATCCATGCTCTTAAGCAAATGCTTCATCATAAATCAGATATATATGTTTATGCATATACCCAGAATTATATGCAGAACCATGAAGTTAGCCATTCCGTTGGTGAAATTTGAAGATGCATTGGCTGACCTTGACCACTCATGCAAGGTCATTGAACATTTTTCTGGACAGCATCCAGGTCCTCAGGGCTACATTGCTGACATTGACCTGAGCGGCTGTCTGCTCCCATTGCCTTCTCAGAGTTTGTCTGAAGGGCCACCTGGCCCCCTGAGGATAAAGGACCTTTCTCCTCCTGTCAACCTCCTGCACCAAGATCATCAGTGCTGCAGCAGAGAACATTAGAGTCCACACTCTGCCATGTTGTGTCTTCCTTGTGCAAGAATTCCTGAGCTTGCTGGCTCCAGCCAAAATATACCTCCTCTTTAAGACATGGAGGATTCCTTTAAGTAGCATAGACTAGTTTGATCTCATGCTAGCCTCTCACGATTTTGCACCCCTGCTCAGATGCACAGCCACTCAGCAGTGCACTCGGTGCCGTCTGCATGAGACAATCATGTAAATAGGCAGGTAGTATGAAGTTCATATGCTGCCTGCACTGAGGTGAGGGTTAATTGGACATCAAGATCATTACGCCAGTTTTCAAATCTTATCCAATTTTTCGCCCTGAATGTTTAAAGCTAAGTATTCCGGGACATGCTGGTCCACTCCTCCATCACCCCCTACACCTCAACCCCTCCCACGGCACCTTCCCATGCAACCACAGAAGGTGCAACACCTGCCCCTTTACTTTCCCCCTCCTCACCGTCCAAGGGCCCAAATGCTCCTTTCAATTGAAGCAGCACTTCACTTGCACTTCCCTCAATTTAGTCTACTGCATTCGCTGCTCCCAATGCACTCTCCTCTACCAAACGCAGACTTGGTGACCACTTTGCAGGCATGACCCAGACCTCCTTGTTGCTTACCATTTCAACACACAACCCTGCTCTCATGCCCACATGTCTGTCCATGGCCTGCTGCAATGTTCCAGTGAAGCTCAACACAAATTGGAGGATTAGGCACATTACAGCCTTCTGGACTTAACATTGAGTTCAACAACTTCAGATCATGCACTTTCTCCTCCATCGCCACTGCCTTTCCGATCCTGCTTTTTTCTAATTTTTTTATATATATATATTTTTTTATATTTTTTTCTTTCCCCACCTATTTCTATTATTTTTAAATTTATTTCCATCCATTGTTATATCTCCACCTTTTAACCTATTTCGATCCTTTCCCCCCATCCTCCCTCACTAGGGCCATCTGCCCCTTGCTTGTCCTGCTTTCTACCTTTAATGTCACCATTAGCACATTCGTTAGCTAATATCACCACCGTCAACACCCCTTTGTCCTTTTGTCTATGACATCTTTGGAAATCTCTTCTTTGCCTCCATCTATCATTGGCCCTCTATCCAGCACCTTACTATCAACTTCTCAAGGGCAATTAGGGATAAGCAATAAATGCTGGCTGAACCAGCGATGACCTGATCCCTTGAATAAATAAATAAAAATGTCCAGTGTCCAAAGTCATTGGCTGTGACCCAGAAAGAGGTCACAGCCACTCAGTTAAAGGCCCACCTGACATGGGGGCAGTGTCAGGTGACCCAGCAAATGTGTGCCTTCTACATATATTTGGAGATTTTATATCGAGGATATATTATCAGGCTTGGTTTAAGTTAAGTGTGAATGTTTTAATATTTCACTGAAATGTCCATTGTCTAAGTTGTTTATTGCCATTGACCATAGGTGGCATTCAATTTGAACATGAACATGTTTTCAAGATCTTAGATATAACATACTTTCCTCTATAGATGGCTGTCGCAAGGGAGTGAGGGGAAAGGCTGGGAAGAAGGGCAAAAGCAGTCCCAAGGTTCGATGAAGAATCTCTCTGCGCCCTCCTCCAGGCCGCATCCACCAGGCGTGAGCAAATAATACCATTTGACGGGAAGAGGAGAGCACCCTTGGTTGGATGTGCAGCCTAGGAGGAGGTTGCAGTGGAGGTCAGCAGCATAAGGCTAGTGCCTCTCTCTGGGCCACAATGCCAGAAATGGCTCAATGACCTCTAGAGGTTGACTAGGATACATAAGTCCTCACTATGTGTATCCTTGCACCTGAAAGCTACACGGTAGCCTCAAGAATGCCCATGGCTTGTGACATGTTCGGAGGTCCAAGGCAGCATTATGAAGCAATGGTATTAGTGTTAGCATGACGCCTCTGTGGGCTTGCCGTTTTGGTTCAGTGTGAGGGGAGGGAGGAGGTAGCCTGTACATATGAGGAAGGAGCACAGCATTGTGCTGATCATGCATTTCTCTGTCACCTTGAAGGTGGGATAACATCAGTTAACCTAACAGTGTTAGTCATTGCAATGTTACACCCACTTTCAGGAGTAATGCCCACAGTGACAGGAAGAGAGGCAGAACTGGAGTTGGTGTCCCTGAACTGGCCAACCTGATGCCGCACAAGGAGCAGGTTCACCTGCTCTCCTCAGCTGATTCCTCAAGGTCGATTGGCAGAGGTGAGATTGGAGGAAGGCGTGGGTCTGGTGAGATAGCAAGTGGCTAAAACTGAATCACAGGGGGAGAAGGCAAGTGGGAAGGGGACTGATCCTTTGCGTGATTCAACAAATGTAAAAACTGTCATCTCAGTGCTCAAAGCCAGGGGCACATCCTAGAAGAAAGCTTGTGATGTGGCTGCAAGTGCGCTATAATGATTGCATTGTGTCATATCTCATTTTGCACATGGCTGTAATGGTGCTGAGCATTGTGACCTTGGATGGCCGTGAAAGGTTTCCAGTGACAACTAGTGCCCTTTTTTCTGTGTCTCCTGTACAGGTGAAGCCTCTTCCATGAACGATGATATTGATACCAGATCAACAATTCCCTCCGGGGATGAAGAAGCACCCTCGAAGGAAGCACCATCACATTCTCTCTCTGTGCCAACAACCAGTACAGATACTTGCACCTCAGCAGGGATTAGCGCATGAGGACAAGGGCAGGCACAATCTGGTGTAGGCACTTCACAGTCGCACTCGCAGCTGCTGGGGAGTGTGATGGAGCAGGCCTTGGGCAGTTAGATGAAAGTCTGAGGTGATACAGAGACTAATTCCAAGTCAGATGTTGAGCCCCTGGATTCATCCGTAAGATGGAAGATGCTGGAGAACCAGCATGAGGTGCATGGAGATTTGACAGGTGTGCCAGAGGGTCTGTGTGCTCTAAACCGGACTGTGAAAGTGTCCATCCACGCCATGTGCACTACAATCACCCACTCTTCGGAATGCCAAGCTTCCTCCATGGACAGGCAGGTGACTGCCCTGCAGGGGCAAACCAAACATGCCGTGGACACAAGCGTGGGTATGCGCCCTAACCTGCACACAATCACATAAGCTCAGTGTTATAACACAATAGTTTGTAAAGGCTGTTATTTAAAAACCCAGAGGGAAACGTTAAACAACTGTCATAACCTATATTTTCAATTGGTATCTTTCGAGTTGCAGCTCTAAATTCAGGAATAGGACCATCAGTTCTCAAAAGGTTCTTATATCAAGCTAAATGAAACATTTATTAATTTACAAGTTAAACATATACACTTGGCTGAAAATTACTACCACCATAACTTTTAACAAATTCCCAAATTAATCTCCACTAAGGAAACAACAACCCATAGACTTTAAGCAGACATCAGGCAAAGCATTTTCAACTTATGCATTCAAAATGAGGTTCCTTTCAATTAGGTTCCTTTGCAGACAGTTGTAGGCTTACAGCTGCTTAGATCTTACATGCCTCTGTCCTGCACACACAAATTCCTTTTTGTTATACCCAGCCTTCCCTTTGAATGCAAATTCTCATTGTGTCACTAGTCCCTTTGAACTCCATCTCTCCCAATAATAAAACCCCTTTCATAGTACCAATTTTAATAGTAATATAAACATATTGCTTGGTGTCTCCTAGTTAGGTGCAAGATTTCACCCTCAATCTTTGAATAACTTATTCAACAAATTGCAAATGCATCCTTCACCTTACTGTTTACAGCCTCTCCTCCATCCATCTGCTATTGACACTTTCCTTTCCTGGTCTAGTGCCACAGTGGCAGGTGTTCCTCCTGCCAGTCTGTAGGAGTCTCCTAATTAGATTACTTTGGCAGAGCCCTCAAGGCCTCAGCCGCAGAGAGTACACCCCCCAAAGTCATCCAGGGCAAGGGGAGAAGCAGATCAGGAGCATCTCTCCAGTACAGCAGCAAGTGGGAGGGGGAGCATGGCACTGGAGACACATTAAGAAAACTCCACAGTAGTCGCCAAAAGTATCACATGGGTGCGTTTAGCCTGGTTATTCTTGATAGCCTCATCTTGCATATGTGAATAAACATTAACATTACTGTAACAAAAACAAAAATAGCTGGAAAAATTCAGCAGGGCTGACAGCATCTGCGGAGAGGAATACAGTTAATGTTTTGAGTCCGCATGACTCTTCATCTTTGGCAATCTCTTCTTTGCCTCCACCTATCCCTGGCCCTCTATCCAGCTCTACCTGTCCCACCCCCCTCTACCAGCTTATATTTCACCTCATTTCTATTTTTCCTCAGTTCTGATGAAGAGTCATACGGATTCGAAACGTTAACTGTATTCCTCTCCGCAAATGCTGTCAGACATGCTGAGTTTTTCCAGCTATTTTTGTTTTTGTTACTAACTTTACTGTCCCTCATACAGAGGTTATTTCAATATGTCTTTGCCTTTGAACTTCTTTTGGGAGATAAGCGTGACCTTTAATAATTGGAGATGGGGCAGGATGCATCGAATGGCAAGGACTGGGCATAGTTAGTATGCTAACAGGACTGTGACATGAATCTCACATTCCACATGGAAAGACATTGAGACACATGCAGTGCATACAGCTCTGAGGCCAGGACTTCATAAACTATTGGACCCTCTGCTTTATCAAGGAATCCCTTGTGTCATGGCTATCCATGTGCTCATGCCCAGGGCTTTGCATCTCCAAAACAGGGTGTTCCCTCAGTTTGGGTAGAATCGCTTATGCCCACTGGCGTCAAGCATGTTTGGTGGCATGAGCAGACAATATGGCGAGAAAGCCAAAAATTGGTTTCATGATGTTGTAAAACCAGTTTGCGATCGTCCATCAGCCAGTCGACAGTGGGCTGCGATCCCCGCCATCAGACATCGGGAACCTCATTGTAACCACATTAGCATATTATTATAAGGCCAGCCCACTGAACTCATCACCCCAGGCCGGTGCAGAACACATCTTCATAACTGTGATGCACAAAAGTCGGGACTTACCACCAGAGCTTCACTCACATCGCGGACATCCGATGAGCAGGAGCCTGAAGGCAACGGGACCCTGGAGCAACGTTCATTGTATGATGGGTGGATTCTCATGGGCATGGCTCTGCTGTGAAGTAGCTCACAGGAGTTGGAAAGTCACTGTTGATGCTCATGGAAGACGATGGTCAAGGGGGCAGGAGGCGAAGGCCTAGGATTGACTGGGAGAGGAAGAGGTGCCAGGGAGTTAAGGCTGGGGGGAATAATGAAGGTGGAGTGGGGGAATGAAGGTGCCGGGGGAGTGAGGTTGGAAGGGGGAGGGAGTACGGGGGAAGGGGGGAAAACGGGGAGAAGACGGCAACTGGGGAGAGAGATGTAAGCGGGGTGGAAGGTGTAAGGGAAGGAATTTGGAGGGGGGAGGGAGTGCGGTGAGGGGAGGGAGTAAAGGTGGAGAAAGAAGTAAGGTTGGAGGAAGGAGTAAAGCTGGAGGAAGAAGTGAGGCTAGAGGAAGAAGTGAGGCTGGAGGAAGGAATCAGGAGGGAGGAAGGACTAAGGGTGGTGCAAGAATTAAGGATACCTAAGGTAGTCAAGAAGGGGCAGGGACAAATCGGGGGGATTCCAGCAGGGTGGGAGGGCTAAGGTGGGAGAAAGTGATTGAGGGAAGGGAAGGGGTCCCGAGGGGGGAAGGAGTTCTGGGGAGTTTAGGGGTCCAGAAGGGGGCAGGGTTTCTTGGGAGGCAAGGGTCTGGGAGTGGAGGGGTTCCAGGGGAGAAGGGGTCTGGAGGGGGGCGTGGGGTTCCGGGTGAAGGGGTCCGGAAAGGGGGATGTCCAGATGAATGTGCAAGGGAGGGTTCTAATGGGTCCATGACTGCCTCCTAGGGAGTGAACTGATGGTGAGCATCGTTTGAGGAAATAGTGAGAATGGCTGAGCTTAGAGTGAGGTGGTAGGGTGGGAAGGTGAGGGTTCGACAGTAGCAGTAGAAGGGACAGCAAGGGTGGCTGTTGGGGACTCAGATGCAGGCAGCGACCCTGGGGGTGGGAAGGACAAGGTTGGGGAGGTGAATGTGGATGGGGTTAGGATTTTTGGAAAGGAAGGGAATGTGCACATTCAGCTGGACGTTCCTGAAAGAAAAGGGTTGTGGCTGGTAGGTCACGGAGGGGAGGTGGAGGGTGATGCCAGGGGGGTCAACTGTGATGGGGGAAAGGAAATGGGTGACTAGGGGAGGGGAAAAGCCAGGGGAGCTGAAGAAAAAGTGAACCCAAACCATGCTGTCCAAATCGAAAGTGAAACAAGAGTTGTGGTGGGTGAGGTCAGGTGCTGCATGGGATGGTGATCATTGGGTGGGTGGAGATGCAGCTCAGCTCAGGTGGTCAACTGAAAATGAACCCCAGCAGGCAGCATTGAAAACGCTCAGGACATTCAGGTGAGTGTGATACATGGAGGATCCGCGTGTGTGGGAGAGTGCTTGCACAAAGCTCCAAAAGGCCCTGTCATAAGCACTTTTTTCCCTCCAGACTCACTCCTTGGCCAGATATTCCCTCTGTGGTGACAGAGGATGAGCTTGAGAGGCTCACAGGGGAAAGGGAATCAGAGGGAGTGGAGAGAGTCTGAGATTCCTGAGTGGATGCCCCAGGGGTGTCCAGCTGCCACTTCTCCTCCCTCCGGGTGCCTGAGGGCCTTGGTCTGACTCCTTGAGGGGAAGGAGCACCTGGAGGGGTGTCGCGTTGTTGCCACCTCTCGTGTTGACACTGCAGGAACTCAGCCATGGGTCTCACGATAGAGTGCAGGTCTGCGTGCATCTCCGCCTTCTGCTGGGCCAGGGGCTCCATGGCATCCACCATCCTCCTGAAAGAGACTTCCATATGCGCACATGTGGGAACCACTTCATCAGGGAGCAGGGGTACGCACTCTGACTCATGTGCCATGCTGCTGAGGGCTTCTAACAGCTCTGTGTGATGTTTCCCCATATTCTGCCTACTGTCCAGGCTGAGTTGAAAGGCCAAATCTAGATGTGCGTCTTCTGGCTCAGACCTCACAGATGCTTGATTCCCAGTCCTCTGAGTGCCAGGGAGCTCACACAATCCTGCCCCCTGCTGTTGTAGACATGTATCTGTGCAGTGACAAGCAGATTGTGAACTTGAGCCTGCTCTAGATCTAAGTTCCACCAAGGCTGTCCTTTGAGGTGTGAGATCCCTGTGGATGTGTGATGGATCTGTGAGTGTGTGAGTGAGATGATGAGAAGACTGTATTACGTTGGCAGAACAGATGAGACCATTCATCCTGTAGTGACACTGAGTGGCTGTCCGCTTTTGCAGGGCATTAGCACTGACCAGCGCTGCCACCAACTCCCATGCTGAATTGGTGATGCAGCTGCCCCTCCTGCAGCCAAAGCAGGGGTATAGGACATCACAGTGGGCCTCCAGGCCTCCGAAACGCACTTGTGGGATGCATCATTGAACCTGGTGGCTGCAGTCGTTTTGCCTTTCGCAGCCATCCTGTGTTCACGGCAGTAGTCGTGAGCTGGGAGCTCCGGGAGCTATGCATGTGGTTGGACTTTAAATATAATATAAAATAAAAACAGAAAATGCTGGAAAAAACCAGCAGGCCTGGCAGTATTTGTGGAGAGTGAAAAACAGAGTTAACGTTTCAAGTCCATATGACTCTTCTTCAGAGCTCTTTAGAGGGTTAGAGGACTTTAAATCTGGTGCCCGGTTTGATGAAGTGGCGACGTGATGGCGTTGTGGGCGAACGAGAGTCCGTCCACCATGGAAAAGATTTCTGGGAATGCCTAATTAATGCGGCGGGTTTAGGACAATACGGTGTGAAAAACTGCCATTGCAGCCAGCGAGTAAAATGTTGTTTTACCTGCCCATTACCACATTTAGTGCTAATCTGGGATTACTGTGCCCTTCCTCTTTCCCCTCAGCCCTGGACAAATGTCTATTCACTAGCGCCTCCTTTTCTTCAAGGGCATCCCCTCTGAATAGCAAGGTTATGAAGGACGCAGCATACCATGAATGACACATATGATGGAGTGTACTGTAACGCCCCTCCTGATCTGTCAAAGCATCTGAGCCTCATGTTCAGAAGCCCAATTATTTGCTCTGCGATGGCTCTGGTGCTTCCATGGCTGTTGTTTAGCTCTTTTCCATGTCTATTCTGGGGGCCCACAATGGAGCCAAGAGCCATCTCTTCAATGGATAACCCTTGACACCTAGAAGCCAAATATTCAGGGCACCAGGGCCACTGAACAGGCCTGGTACCAGAGAGTTACACAGAATGTACGAGTCATGGTTGCTGCCCAGGTACCTCGCGCATACCCGCTTAATCCATTGATTGTAGTCATAGACAAGATGGATGTTCAATGAGTGAAATCCCTTCCTGTTATTAAATGTACAGGCTGGCCAGCTGGAGCCTTTATGGATGACATGTGTACAGTCAATTGCTCCCTGCGGAGACCTGTGATTGCTACAGACCCTCTGGCTCTTTTGAGTTGACTCTGGCGGTCCATTGAGGACGTAATGTAATTAATTGCCCTTTTGAACATTGAATTTGTGAAGACCCTGATATAGTGGTGTGCAGCAGGCTGTGTAATGCCACTGAGCTCTCCAAATGCAGCCTGAAATGATCCTGTGGCAAAGGAATTCAGCGCAGCAGTGACCTTTACAGCTACAGGCATTGGGTGAGCCCCAATGCGTTTGGACAAGATCTCCCCTGCCAGCATGTCACAAATAGAGTTGACTGTGGCTCTTGAGTGCCTGAGCATCTTCTGGCATTGCATCTCAGTCATCTGCAGGCAGCTCAGTCTCTGCCTTTATACTTGAGGGCTTCACAAGTCCTTCTGCACTTTCGCTGCATCACGTTCTTCATCTGTCACAGCTCTGCACCCTCATACACCACCAGAACATCCTGGGCCTCTTGATCTGCCCTTCTTCCTCTCACTCTCAATCTCCTCCTCATCCTCCTCTCTGCCACAACTATTCCCACGTTTTCCCTCATAAGAAGGCTGTGGTGTTGGTGAGAGTCAAAATTGACCTCTCAGCAGGAAAATAAGGTTTCAAAATAAGAGAAGTATGCAAATGGAAGCTCTGTTTTTTTTTTACAAAGCACTGTCAGCAGTCATAGCACCCTGAACTGCTGAGTTCAAACAAAGGATTCAACTGGAGATTTTAAACCCACCTGTTGTAGGGTGGCCGAGATGTAATATTAATGTTAGAGTTGATCAGCAGACACTTCTTGTTTGGAAACATTAAGTTTATTTGCAATATATTCAACAGCATCTACACGTGCTTTCAACTCCAACTCGATCTCTCCACTGACTGCTCTCCTATTGGTTACTACAGATCATGTAATCTTGCCTAACAAGTATTAATCTTAAAGGTGCATTACACACTAAACAAAAGCATAATTATTACATTCCTCCCCCTTTAACTCGGCTATACATATTATATTTACAAGTACATATTTTTCAAGGCATGTAATATTTACACTGGGTAAAGAATTTACAAGTTCAGTCTTTCAGGTGGTTTCCTGGTACGTGGGGAATGTCGCAGCTCCACAACTTCAGGTTCTTTGTCAGGAACCTTCTTTTCCGGAGTTGCCCAAACATCAGGTGTTTCGATGGGCACTTGCAGTTCTGTATCCTCAACTCTTACAGGAAAATCGGACATGTCAGTCCTGTGTTCAGTGTTCTCATCAGGTAATGCAGACTCAGTCATGATCACTGGTGGAACCAAATCTTGGTGATTTGTCTCTCTCTTCCTTAAATGGTCCACATACTTATGGATGATCTAGCCTTCCAGCTCCATGTGGTAAGATAGAGGTCCAGTCACTGCACTTATTTCACCCGGTAACCATTTTGGTCCTTCCTGAAATTTTTCATATATATCAGCTCGTGTCTAGTTTTCTGGCTGCCCTGACTCCTTTCCACCTTCCCTTCTAAATTCAGCATTATTAAGCTCAATCTCGTCCTGAGACAGTGTTTTAACAATAGCTCCGCAGATGTGACATCTGTTGTTGTATAAGGGGTAGTCCTATAATGATAAAGAAAGCATGCTAGCTTGGTTGCCAAGGAATCACCAGTTAGCTTTCTTATGTCTGCCTTGAACGTTTGAACTGCCCTTTCAGCCAGTCTGTTTGAGGAAGGGAGGTACAGTGCAGTTTACAAATTAGTGATACTGTTGAGGCTGATAAGATGTTGAAACACAGCACTCATAAATGCCGTGCCATTGTCAGAAACAACTACTTCTGGTAGTCTGTGAATGGCAAAACTCTGACATAGTTTCTCAATTGTATTGGCCAGCGTTGGTGACTTCACCTCATATATGTCCAGCCATTTTGAATGGGCATCGACAATAAGCAGGAACATTGTTCCCAGGAAAGATCCAATGTAGTCAATGTGTAACTGCACCCAGGGTCTACCTGTCCACTCCCATGGGTGTAACGGAGCTGTTGCTGGCAACTTTTACAGTTGTTAACGTTGCACACAGTGCTTTACTAAACACTCTATTTCGCCATCCATTCCAGGCCACCATAGATAGCTGTGTGCTATGTTCATTCAGGAAATACCTGGAAGAGCACTTTAAAGTTCAATTAAAAGTGGCTGTCTTTCCTTTGGAGGAACTATCACTCGTGCTCCCCACAATAAGATGCCTTCCTGGCTGGTTATTTCATGCCTTCAGCTGAAGTGCAGTTTCATTTCATCAGGTAAGGGCTCCTGTGACCAACCATGTAGTACTGGTTCTCATACTTGAAATAGGACTAGGTCCTGATTTGTCCTGTCTCTGATCTGTCACACAGAATCACAGAATCACAGTGCAGAAGAGGCCCTTTGGCCCATCGAGTCTGCACCGACATGTGAGAAACACCTGACATGCCTACCTAATCCCATTTACCAGCACTTGGCCCATAGCCTTCAATGTTATGACATACCAAGTGCTCATCCAGGTACTTTTTAAAGGATATGAGGCAACCTGGCTCCACCACCCTCCCAGGCATGGCATGCCAGACCGTCACCACCCTCTAGGTAAAACTGTTTTTCCTCATATCCCCCCTAAACCTCCTGCCCCTCACCTTGTACTTATGCCCCCTTGTGACTGACCCTTCAACTAAGGGGAACAGCTGCTCCCTATCCACCCTGTCCATGCCCCTCATAACCTTGTACACCTCGATCAGGTCGCCCCTCAATCTTGTCTCCTCCAACGAGCACATACCAATGAGGAATCTAAGAAAATTAACAGTAAAACAAGCTCCTGTGGAATTTCAACGTGCTCATCATTTTCTTGTAAAGGCAAACAATTAAGGGCATTGGCATTTGCGGTTTTATTGCAATGCCTACATATGAAATTGTATTTGTACGCTGCCAGAATTAAAGCACTATTAGTATTTCTGTAACTTCTTTCTACGCGCCGTCTTTCTAGTGCAGACTTTAATCTTGGACTTCATTTTGACTTCACTGTTGGCTGGACTTCTCTC
This sequence comes from Carcharodon carcharias, assembly GCF_017639515.1. Classification (NCBI taxonomy): domain Eukaryota; kingdom Metazoa; phylum Chordata; class Chondrichthyes; order Lamniformes; family Lamnidae; genus Carcharodon; species Carcharodon carcharias. The sequence continues at coordinate 126,136,982 of NC_054469.1, read as the reverse complement.
TGATGCAAGCTCAACTTGTCTGACCTCAATGGCTGAGTCTCTGAAAATTTCATTATCTGTCTGTTTCTTGGAAAATCCTGCGACTTTTGCTTCCAAGGCCTCTTTGGCTTCATTTAGCTGATTCTTCAGCTCTTCAGTCTCTTTTTTGTACTTGTTTGCTGCCTCCTGAAAAATTGAACATTGTTGTGTCTTCTCTCCCAACTCATTAGTCAGTTTGTTCAGAGAAGTGCTGAGTTCTTTCCATTTCTCTTCATGCTTTTCCAGAGGTACAAACTTTGACCAGAGGGAATCTTGTAGTGTGTGAAAGTCTTTCAACAGGTTTCCCTTTTCCCTTCAAAGATTACTCACCTCGTTTTGAACTCTGTCATCAAGCAGGGTCTCTTTGAGTTCGTCCTGCTGTCCGTCCAGGTTTTGGCTTAAGACAGCCTTCATTTCTTCAGGCTGTTGAGTCCTTACACACTCCTTTTCCAAAACAGGAATGCTTCCAGCTTCTTTTTGGAATCTCAGTGGCCAATCAATTTCTCTTAGCCAATTTCACCCTAAAAGGCTTGGTCCTCTGCCTCTCAATACTAATATTGGTTGCTTTGCCAATTGGCTTCCATAATGGACAGTTGCTCTGCTTATGCCTTTTACTTGAATGTCTTCACCCATATATGTTTTTAGCTTGGCGGCTGTTTCTTCTAAACATAATTGATGTTCACCATTATTCAAATGTCTGAGGTATGTTCCCCAATTACTGTAGTGGAAGCTCTCATGTCCACTTCCATTCTAACAGGTTTGTCATTTAATTTCACAGTGACCAACATTGGTTCTGTCTTTCCAGCTTTCAGATTAAACAATGAGCAAATGTCTGAAACAAAAGCAGAAAATGCTGGAAAAGCTCAGCAGGTCTAACAGTCTGAATTAGAATATATGTCTGAATTTGTTGTTTCAGACTCTTCTACATTGTGGATTTCATTAGGTTTCTTATTTTGTTTATAAGCCTGCTTGAATCTTTCCTTGCACTGCCTCATCATATGTACATTTCTATGATAATAGCAGCATTCGATTTTTTTAAACAGCCAATGGCTAAAAGACTGATTGTTTCCGCCTCTATCAAAATTATCTTCAATTTCGCTGCTATGTTATTTTTCTTTATTCTTTGGCTAGTGGTGGCTGTTTCCCACTTCTCGGCAGAGTCTCACTTTTTCACATTTCTTTCCATTGGGGTTTTCCGCCCGATGTGGAGCATGGCACCATTTTGCGCACCCTGTATTGCTTTTGAATCTCTAACTGCGACTTCCATGGCCAGCGCTAACTCTAGCGCCTTCCTGAAATCCAGATTCACTTTGGACAATAATCTTTTCTGAATAGTGTCGGCTTTCACACCATATATTAAATGATCTCTGAGCTTGTTGTTCAGAGTTGTACCAAACTCATAATGTTCCGTTAGCTGTTTGAAATTTGCCGCTTGGATGCAATTGTCTCACCTAGGGCTCTATATCGTGAATTAAACCTGAACCTCTGCATTGTGACTGAGGGCTTGGGTCGAAAGTGACCCTTCACGAGGTCCACCAATTCATCAAAATTCTTTGAATCTGGGGCACTGGGTGTGTCAAACTTCGAATGTAGGTTTTGCTCCCACAAGTACTCAAGAGGATCACTCATCTCTTCTCTTCCCCCGTAATCTCGTTCACTTTAAAAAAGAACATGAGGCGTTCTATGTATTGAGACCAATTATCCGTGGCAGATTCGAAAGGATCAATTCTCCCAAATTGTGGCATTTTTAGAAGAGATAACTTCTTCAATTCTAACAGAGCTTGCTACTTACAATCACTGGGTCCTTCTGACTTGATTTCTCCTGTTCAATGCTGTTTTATCCTCATCATCAGTTTGTTGTAGGGTGGTCGAGTTGTGCTATTGTTGATAGAGTTGATCTGCAGACAATTCTTGGGTGGAAACATTAAGTTTATTTACAATATACTCAGCAGCAACTACACATGTGCTTTCAACTCTAATGATCGCTCCACAGTGACTGCTCTCCTATTGGTTACTACAGATCATGTGATCTCACCTAACAAGTATTATTCTTAAAGATACATTACATACTAAATAAAACCATAATTATTACACCACCCTGACAAGCTAACTTTAAAAAAAAAACAAGAAACCCACCTGGCATGAAACACACTCTCCAAGCATTATATTGCTCACACATAGAAACATAAAAACATAGAAACTAGGAGCAGGAGTAGGCCATTCGGCCCTTCAAGCCTGCTCCACCATTCATTATGATCATGGCTGATCATCCAACTCAATAGCCTACTCCCGCTTTCTCCCCATACCCTTTGATCCCGTTTGCCCCAAGAACTATATCTAACTCCTTTTTGAAAGTAATGTTTTGGTCTCAACTACTTTCTGTGGTAGTGAGTTCCACAGGCTCACCACTCTCTGGGTGAAGCAATTTCTCCTCATCTCAGTCCTAAATGGTCTACCCCATATCCTCAGACTGTGACCCCTGGTTCTGGACTCCCCCACCATCGGGAACATCCTTCCTGCATCTACCCTGTCTAGTCCTGTTAGAATTTTATAGGTTTCTATGAGATCCCCCTTTATTCTTCTGAACTCCAGTGAATATAATCTTAACCGACTCAATCTCTCCTCATAGGTCAGTTCCACCATCCCAGGAAACAGTTGAGTAAACCTTCGCTGCACTCCCTCTAAAGCAAGAACATACTTCCTCAGATAAGGAGACCAAAGCTGCACACAATATTCCAGGTGTGGTCTCACCAAGGTCCTGTACAATTGCAACAAGGCATCCTTATTCCAGTACTCGAGTCCTCTGGCTATGAAGGCCAACATACCATTTGTCTTCTTTACCACCTGCTGCACCTGCATGCTTAACTTCAGTGACTGGTGTACAAGGACACCCAGGTCTTATTGCACATTCCCCTCTCTCAATTTATAGCCATTCAGATAATAATCTGCCTTCCTGTTTTTGCTACCAAAGTGGATAACCTCACACCATGTGTTGGAGTCATTTGGGACATTAAAATCTTAAATATTCCATTTGATTAAGTTTGAATAATGTGGGTGGGCCCTCGATTTCTAGCCCTGCCCATCTGCTGTTTTATTCAGATCGGGCGTGGTGAGGTCAAGAACGCGACCCAACATCATCGCGCTCAATAATAGGTCAACACAGGCGTATACACTCCCGTTTTTACATTGTACTGTTCAGCCCCTGATTTCTTGCACACACAATTGCCCAATCATAAAGAATCAGGAGCACCGCAGGTCAGTAGTGCTTACTGACATGACAAAGTTGCATGTGCTCCATTCAGTGAACTCGGCATCGAGATCTCAAATGCTGGAAGGGGAAGAAGGCCTGAGGCAGGGGAAACCTAAGATATCTTTGCGGGGCCAAAGGAGCACATGTGTTCTTCCTAGCCCACATCAGTACTAAACAAAAATATAATCCTCTTGTCTTTTATAGGCATGGCCCCAACTCTTCTTATCTCCAGATTGCGTTGATGGTGGCGACACAACAGCTTCCCAAGGCAGGAATCCAATTCAAATGGCCTGGTGATATCCTTGCAGCCTGATTTTTGTTTTTAATTCATTCATGGACATCACTGGCAAGGCCATCATTTATTGCCCAGCCCTAATGATCTGCGTATTTAAAGAAGGTGCCTTTCAGCAGCTGTCCCTCTTTCTTGCTTAAGATTTTAAGTGGAGGGAAGGTAGCAGTATCAGTGTGGGTAAGTGCCACAATGCCTTTTACTGCCCACCCAGTTACCACCATTTGGCCCTGTTTAAAATTAGCCCTTGTACATGTTTAAACATGTTCTTTTCTATACGCAAGATAGTATTGCATACATGTTATCTAGGTGTATCTATATTTTTATGGAAAACCATCTGGGTCAACCAATTTATTGGAGGGTAGTCATTGTATATGCTCACAAGTTAATTCCATTATAAACTCCCTCATATCTTTGAAATGCTAAATAGATGCAAAATATACAGGCACATGTGAGGCACTCTTCGAAAGAACTTGGAGCCAAGCTATTTGAGGTGGCATTAATTGAAAAGCAGAATACTGGAAATCAGAAATAAAAACAGAAAATGTTGGAAAAAATTCAGCAGATCAGGCAGCACCACCACCACATGAGAGAGAAACAGTTAATGTTGCAGATCTGTTACCTTTCATCAGAATTATAAATTAATAGGTTTTGAGCAAGGGGTGGTTGGGATAAAGACTAAGGAAGGTCTGCAATCGGGTGAAAGACAGGAGAGATTGAATGACAGAAGAGTTGGTCTTCCAGGGCCAAAGGGATGGTGATGGAGCAAGAGAAGAAACAAAGAAACAAAAGTTGTGCCTAGAACAGGTGTGCTGCTGACTGAAAGAAAAACAACAAAACAAGTAAAGAAAAGGAAACAAAACAGAATGGGGAGTGGGGATGATGGGAGGACAAAGTTTACAGAATGAAATTGTTGAACTCAGTGTTGAGTCCGGAAAGTTGTAAAAGGCCTAACTGAAATATAAAGTGCTGCTCTTGAAGCTTAGCTGAGGTTCACTGGAACAGTGCAGTAGGCCAAGGACAGAGATGTCAGTGTGCGAGCAAGGTGAAGAATTAAAATTACAGGCCACACCTGATTTCAGGGTCATGCTTACGGAGGTGTTCCATAAATCAGTCACTCAATCTGTGTTTGGTCTCCTTAGTGTAAAGGACACCACATTATGAGCAGCAAATACACTAGACTAGATTGAAAGAAGTACATGTATATCATAGCTTCACCTGGAAAGACTGTTTGGAGCCTAGGACAGTGAGGAGAGAGGAGGATAAAAGGCGGGTGTTACATCTCCTGTGATTGCATAGAGAGGTGCCGTGGGAAGAAACAGAGTGTTCAGCATGACTCAGGAGTGGACCAGGGTAGCACAGAGGAAATGGTCCCTTTAGGATGCTGAAAGGGGAGGGGAGGTGAAGATGTGTGTGGTGGTGGTTTCATGTTGAATGCTGAATGTGGCAGAAATGGTAGATAATGATTTGTTGAATATGGAGGTTTGTGGGGTGGAAGGTGAGAACAAGGGGAACCCTATTGTGTTTCTGGAAAGGAGGGGGAGGGGTAAAAGCAGAAATGTGGGTAATGAGATAGACACTGTTGAGGGCCCTGTCAACTATTTCCAACTTTTCCCAGTTCTGACCTAAGCCTGAACCAAAGACCTGGGGCAGCATCTTACCTATGTCAGGCAGGCTGGGTGGGCGCAAGCCGGGGCGGGTGCAGAGCTGATTGCCGCCCGTAATTGGCTTTGCGTCCCCATTTTAGGTGGCAGGCCAATTAAGACCCACCCCGCGTAATGCACGAAAGAGCGCAGCAATCTCCCTGAGGCACGGAGCTGCCTCAAGCAGATTAAGTTAGTAATGAAAATCTTGAATAAAAGGCCTAAAAATTATTTAAACATGTCCCCTCATGTGACAGCGTCGCATGAGCTGGGACATGTTTGTGCATCTCCCAAAATTTATTTAATTATTTTATTAAATGCTCAGGAAACCTTATCCTGTTCGTGGGTTCTTCGCCTGCCACAAACATTAAGGTTGGATGGGTAGCCTTGCTAATAAGTTTAATTGTTTTTTTAATGGCCTTAGATAGGCTGTTGACAGTTTGGCCAGTGCGCAGCCACCTCCGGCACGCGCCCGCCGAACAAAATATCTAAATGATGCGCAATGACGTTGGGATACACCCCTGACACCATTGCACATCATTTTGCGTATCAGGGCGTGCCGTGCCCACCCCCGCATGGTGACGGCAATATTCTGGCCCTGAACTCTGTTTTCTTTACACAGAAACTGTCTAAGAGATTTTTCTAGCAAATTTTCTGTTTTTTTTAAAGTGGTGGTTGGGTGTGAAAAGCAATAAGCCAGCAGAATAGCCAAAAGTCTGTGATCTGTCTGACTGAACAGATTGATTCTTCTTATCCCTCGTATCAAGGATGCTTTGCTTCCATTTTGGTTCGATGGGTTCTGAGATGCTTGAGAGTCCAATTCATGATCTGCGCACTTTGCCAGATGCGGGGCATGAAGGGTTGGGTGGATGGGGTGTTGGGAGGACAGTGCGCTCCCTCTGATACCTTGACATCACCTCAGCATGTTCCTGACAAAGTCCCTTGATGTGTTGAGTCCATTCTGGAATAAGCCTTCTCTATTTTGGTCAGCCACAAGCCAGGGTCTCCCATAAGTCAGTGGGGATGTTTGATCTCTTCAGGGATGTTTTGAGGACATTCCTAAAGCATTTCTGTTTGTCTCCTGCCATGACTGTGTTCCAAGTTGAACAGTTGCTTTAGGAGTCCGGTGTCAGGCATACAAATGACATGTCCCGCCCAGTGGTATTAAGTGATTAGCGCCTCGATGCTGGGCGTATTGGCTTGGGAGAGGACACTGCTGTTGGATCACTTTTCTTGCCACCAGGTTTGGAGGATCTTGAGAAGGCAGCCCTGGTGGTACTGCTCCAGTGCTTCGATAGGCCTGCTGTAGGTTTTCCAAGTGTTCAAAGCATAGTGGTGTCATCATTGCTACCCAGTAAACCATGAATTTAGTCTCAGGTTTGAGAACCTAATCCTCAAATAATCTTTTTCTTATTCAGCTGAAGGTTGAGCTGGCACAATGGAGGTAATGATGAATTTCATCATCTATGTCTATTTTCATCAAGAGGAGGCTCCCAAGATATGTTGAGAAGGAAAAGAGAGGCTTTTAGCAGGTACAAGGGAAAGAAATCAGTGGAGGCATTAGTGGAGTACAGAAAGTGCAGGGTGGAGCTTAAGAAAGCAATCAGAAGAGCAAACAGGGGATATGAGAAAGCTCTGGCTGGTAAAAGTAGGAAAAATCCCAAAATATTCTATAAGTATATCAATGGGAAGAGGATAACCAGGGAAAGAGTAGGGCCCATTAGGGAACAAGGGGGCAATCTACGGGTGGAGCTAGAGGACATCAGTAGAGTTTTGAATGGATATTTCACATATTCAAGGTATTGAACTCGGGGAGAGAGACTGCGAGTTTCTTAAGCAAATTGATATAGGGAGTGACAAGGTGTTGGAGGTGTTGGCAGGTTTAAAAGTGGACAAATCTCCAGGCCTGGATGTTTTGTGTCCCAGACTGCTGAGGGAGGCAAGGGAGGAGATCACAGGGGCTCTGACCCAAATTTTTAATTCCTCTCTGGCCACGCTGAGGTGCCAGAGAACAGCTAATGTGGTTTCACTATTTAAGGAGGGTTGTAGAGAGAAGCCAGGGAACTACAGGCCAGTGAGTTTCAGGTCAGGGGGTAAGGAAACTATTGGAGAAAATTCTGAAGGAGAGAATCTATCTCCACTTGGAGAGGCAAGGTTTGATCAGGGATAGTCAGCATGGCATTGTCAGAGGGAGGTCATGCCTAACAAATTTGACTGAATTTTTTGAGGAGGTGACCAGGTGTGTAGATGAGGGTAGTGCAGTTGATGTAGTTTATCTGGATTTCAGCAAAGCCTTTGACAAGGTCCCACATGGGAGTCTTATAAAGAAGGCAAATGCACATGGGATACAGGGTAATTTGATGAGGTTGATTCAAAATTGGCTTAGTTGTTGGAGACAGAGGGTGATGACAGAAGGATGGGTTAGTGACTGGAAGCCAGTGTCCAGGGATCTGTGCTTGGTCCCCTATTATTTGTCATTTATATAAACAACGTAGGATTAGTAAGTTTGCGGGTGACACAAAGATTGGCCAGGTGGTTAACAGTGAGGCTGAGTGTCTTGGGCTATGGGAAGATACAGACGGGATGGTCAAATGGGCAGAAAAATAGCCGATGGAATTTAACCCTGAAAAGTATGAGGTGATACACTTTGGAAGGAGTAATTTGACAAGGAAGTATTCAATGAATGCATGACACTAGGAAGTTCTGAGGAACAAAGGAACCTTGGCATGTGTGTCCATAGATCTCTGAAGGTGGAGGGGCATGTTAGTGGGGTGGTGAAAAAGGCATACGGGACACTTACCTTTATCAGTTGAGGCATAGATTACAAAAGTAGGGAGGTCAAGTTGGAGTTGTATAGAACCTTGGTGAGGTCACAGCTGGAGTACAGCGTGCAGTTCTGATCGCCACATTATAGGAAGGGTGTGATTGCACTGGAGGGGGTGCAGAGAAGATTCACCACGATGTTGCCTGGGATGAAATATTTAAGTTATGAAGAGAGGTTGGATAGACTTGGTTTGTTTTCATTGGAGCAGAGAAGGCTGAGGGGCGACTTGATCGAGGTGTACAAGATTATGAGGGGCATGGACAGGATGGATAGGGAGCAGCTGTTCCCCTTAGTTGAAGGGTCAGTCATGAGGGGGCATAAGTTCAACATGAGGGGCAGAAGGTTTAGGGAGGATGTGACAAAAAAATCTTTACCCAGAGGGTGGTGACAGTCTGGAATGCGCTGCCTGGGAGGGTAGTGGAGATGGGTTGCCTCACATCCTTTAAAAAGTACCTGGATGAGCACTTGGCACATCATAAAATTCAAGACTATGGGCCAGGTGCTGGTAAATGGGATTAGGTAGGTAGGTCAGGTGTTTCTCATGTGTTGGTGCAGACTCGATGGGCCGAAAGGCCTCTTCTGCACTGTGACTCTGTGATACAGAAAGTGGCCCATATTTTCCCAAATCTTGCTGTTGATCTTAATCAATGATGTGAAGTGCTTTGCTGTGGGAGCTGGTTGGAAGAAGATTAGTTTTCCTGTTGTTTACTGAAAGGCTCATTTTCTCATGATTCAGAGAAGGAATCGACAATGGCCTGGAGCTCAAATTCTGAGTGAGCTCCCATACACATGTCATCTGCATACTTAAGCTTAATGACTGAGGTTGGAGTGATTTTGAGTTTGGATTTTTGGTAGCGCAGGTTGAACTTTCCTGCCTGTTCTGGAAATTATCTCCATGCCTGTGGGTACTTTGTTGTGCTGGTGCAGTATTACAGTGAAGAAAATGTGGAAGAGGGTTGGTACAATAATACATCCTTGTTTGACCCCAGTCTTCACTGAGATAGGGTTTGTGGTGGTTCCATTGATGAGGATCATAGCATCTCAACCTGGGGGATGATGCTGACAAATTTCCAAGGGCAGCCAAATTTAGGGAGGATACTTCATAAGCCTTTGTGATTAACAGAGTAAAAGGCTTTGGTGGTGTTGGAAAAGGCCATGTACAGGAATTAGTGCTGTTCCTTCTATTTTTCTTGATTTTGCTGCTTTACAAATATCATGTCTTTTCAGTGAAAATCATCACCTTATCCAGACTACCACATCCATCAGCCTGGCCCCCAAACAGCGACGACAACAGAAGCACTGCCACAAGAATATTAACATTAAAGGCCTCAAAGATCCCATCAAGGGAGCCCTTCACAACAAGTGTCTCACTGCCAACCTCTCAGCCTTCAGCCACCATGAGTGACAGTGCCTGGTCAACAATAAAGGCCACCACAACAAGAAGCTGTGAAGAGGTCCTTGGTCTCTCTACCAGGAAACTTTATGACTGGTTTGATGAAAATGGAGGTACAAGATCTAATCAAGCATAAGCACAAAGTTTCCATTGACTGAAAACTTCATCACACCTCAAGAAATAACAGGTAGCTGAAGGCAGTGGTACAGCATAAAAACCGTAGCATAGAGAACAAATGGTGGGTAAGAAGAGTGTGGGAGATCCAATCACTCACAGACACCAATGACGTGCGCAGTTTATTCTGCCCCGTCAAGATGATCTATGGCCTCTACCATGAGAGCCAAACATGGAGGGAGCTCATCAAGGACAGGCAAACAGTCAGTGCCTGGTGGAGGGAACATTTTGAAGAACTCCTCAACAGAGACTCTGGCCTAGATTTTTGCCATGGTGGAGAGCGTCTCTATCATGGCGAAAATCTCAGAAATAGCCGAAACTTCTAAGTCCTGCCCTTGATCGTGTCATTTTCCATCTTCACAGGGACGGGACTGGAGTGGGCCAGGGTTTGCATATGCATGATTTGGGGAGGCAGCTGCCTCCACTGAGGTAGGAATGTGGAAGGCCTGGAGTGTGAAACCCAGAATGGGTTAATTAGACAAGGCAAGAGGAGGTATGACCTTGATGGATTAGTTTAGATAGCCAGGGCACCCTTTGGAGAGGTAAGGCACTCCTTTGGAAAGAGTCCTATGACACCTTTGGGAGAGGTAAGGCACTGTTACGGCACCCTTTGGGAGAGGTATTTTTTAAAATTAAGGATGATTATGCACTCTCAACGCACAATCTCATTGTCAAGCCGTCAAAGAAATGTCAAGGAACTGTCCAGCTGTCAAGGAACTGCCCAGCTGTCAAGAAATTATCCAGCTGTTGAAGAATGTCCAGCTCTCAAGAAACTGCCAAGGAAGTGTCAATGCTGTAAAGGAATATTAGGTGAGTTGGTATGGAGGGTGCAAAGGCCATTGGGGGTGGGTAGAGGGAACATGGGTTGGCATAGGAGCCATGGGTCTCCATGGGGTTTTGGTGGGGGGGGGGGCATGGGTTGACATAGGGGATATGATGGACCATGGGCTTGGGTCGAGGGCATGAGTTGGCATAGATGGGGCCTGGGGGAGGTGTGGGTGGGTGAGGGGTAAGAACTGGAGGGATGTATTTTGTTTGACTTTTTTCAAATTTAAACACAGTGCCAGTGCACAGAGACAGACCTTCCACCCAGCCCGCCTCCACACCAGGCTGCTTCTGCACCCATTCCAGGATGGCCTGCCGGACTCCTATTTCAGCCTGCCCCACTGCTGGGGTAGCAGTCCCCCGACCGCAAATCCAATCTGCGGGCAGACATTTTTAAAGGCCTGGTTTTCAGAGCTGGGAAATCTCCCAACTCTGCAAACCCGACCTGGGGACGAAAATCTGGGCCTTGGTCTTCGACTGTCTCCTCAGCTCCATTGCTCAATACCCAACCAGCTCAGTCTCAGCACTACCTCAGCCCTGAGTGAAGTTGACAAAAACCGATGACAGCTGAACAACAAGGCCTCTGGTGCAGACTGAATTCCTGCCAAAAATTCTGAAATATGGTGGAAAATACACTTCAGGGACAGCTGCACACCCTCTTATCCCTCATCTGAGAAGGGAAGTGCATGCCGGGGGATGGTTTGGGGGGATAAGCCCATTAAATAGGACTCGTGCATGGTCCTTGGTGAACCAGTGCATTGATTTGCTGGATATGCTAATTCGCTACTCCAGAGGGTTGTGGATGCTCCATTATTGAATACTGAGGTAGACAGTTTTTTGATCTCTCAGGGAATCAAGGGAAATGGGGAATGAGTGGGGAAGTGGATCTGAAGCTAAAGGACAGACATTATCATATGATATGGCAGAGCAGACGTTAGGGCCCATATGGTTTATTTCTCCTCCTTTTTCTCAAGTTCTCATGCTTTTAACTTCTAATCATTTAACATGTCAGGTTCTGGGGCAGGACAATTTCACAAAAAGGGTCCCACAACCAGCATAGGACCTTTTTTTATTTTAATGATAATGACAGTTTTTGAATACTTCAGGCAAGACCAGGATGGCACTTGCTACAATATAGCAGCTGGTGTACTTCCAGTTTGAGATGTGCATGTGCACCCTGCCCACATCTTTAGACAGCTAGATGTCTGTTTCAAGTTTTCAAAACAGGCCATGCAATTTCTCAGTTCATGTTCTTGGCCCACCATGTCTCCATCAGCCTTCCAGCACCACCAGGTTGTACCATCTGTGAGATAGGCTTTAGCCAACTGTGTGTTCCCACCATCAGCGGCCCTGCATTCTGAAATTCCCTTCTCAAGACCTCCAACAGTCTTCAACTGGCTCCTGAGAACCCGGGGTGGATTTCCCGCCACAACACACCACAAATCAGATGGGATTTTGTTGAAATTGGGTATAAATGGGGCAATGAGGCCTATACTGCCTGATCAAAATTTCTACCCCACCAATCCCAACAATGGCACTGCTTCACATTCCTTTTCCAGCCATTGCATAAAAATGGCATATTTTCAATCCTTTCACCCTTGCTTCTGCTACTTCCCAGGTCCACCATGTGGAAGGTGGTGATAGACCACAGGAAATGGTGGTAATTATCATGAAGTAGCCTCCTATCCCACCATTCTGTCTCTAATGGGTAACCTGCAGAAAGCCCCAACCTCTGCCAAGGCCACAGTGGGTCTTCGTTTCTGATCTCTGGCGTGATTATACTCTTTTAAGATCCTTGTTGGTTTTGCTGTTGCTGCAATAGTGTCTCACTAGAGCTTCATCAAAGTTTCCTCCTTTACACTGGCAGCCTCCTGCTGGGAGACCAACGCGCATACTTAATGAACCTCATTCCACAAAAATAATTTAGGACAGGAGTGAGTGTAGAGGAGCAGACTGAAATCCAGCCCTGGAACTGCCCATTCCACACACAGGGAGAAAAAACCCCTCCATTAACCACAACTTCAATCATATCCTCTAACTCTAACCAATTCCTCAGTGTCAATTTCCTCCCTTTAGGATTGCCTAGGGACAGTTGTCCACATTAAAGGTATTTAAAAAGTACAAGTTATTGCTGTATTAAAAGTTTATGATAAATAATAAATCATTGAACATGAGGGAAGAAAAGGTCTTTGTTACTGAGTAAGCTCACAATTCTGAAAGTAACAGCTGGTGAAAATTTAGATTGTTTCTAAAGGTTGTATTTTACATGACGCATTGTGCAGTAGACTTTGAGGAACAATTCCTCCTGATTATTTAATGAGTTCCATGAACCACTTCTGTAGCCATCAGGAACTGCATAGCAACCGAGTCGTTATTACTATTGTTATGCTGTTCTTAAATTGTCATTGATATTGGGTGGAATTTTGCGGCCCTGCCTGCAGCAAGAATCATAGCAGGTGGGGGCACTTTATTTGGTGGGAAGGCAAAAAAAATCTGTTTCCCGATGGTATGATAAACTGTTGGAATTTTGTTTTCCAAATTTTCAAGGTGGGTTAAAGGTAGGTCGCGTTTCCCATCAAATAATGTCGGGAACCCCATTTGCACACATTAGTATCTCATGCATGCTTATTAAAAGGCCACCTTGCTGGAATTAAGCTCCCTCTCCAAATTAAGTTCCCCAACACTGGGAATTTAGAAAATTCAGTTTCATGACCGTACATAAGTACCGTGCACCTGGCGAGCTTCACCTCTTCCATGACTTTGAGAGTAGGTGCTGCTTGGGCCTTCTTGGGGACCTCACATAACTTCACAAGTGCCATTCGCAAACACTGCAGCAAGGCTGGACAAGGGAGGCAGGCAAAGACTGGAAGGGATGGGGTAGGATAGAAGGGTGGAGCGAAGGCTGGGCGGGGGAGGCAGGTTTATGGGGGAAGGGTGGGGAGAGTGTCCAGGGAAGTAGGGAAGTGTCTCAGAGAGTGGGGTCGGTGGTGCCGATGGTGCGGTCCTTAGGGGAGAACTCGGTACTGGTGCTAGGAGAAACAGTCAGAGGGGGAAGTGGGATGCAATAGGGTGGCAGGTCCCAGGTGAGAGACCGGTAGATGAAGGTCTCATTGGGTGGGTCATGGAGGGGGACAAGGTAGGTGCCTCCGATAATGGAAAGGGGAAGGGTCAGGCTGGGTGTGGGGACAGTGATAAGTGTCAGTTCTGAGTGGAGGAAAGGCCTGTGGCGGTGGATCGGGTCCAGGTTAACAGGTGGGGTTCAAGAACGACAGAGGGGAGAGGAATGGTGATATTGGTGGGTCTATGATGATGGGGGGGGAAGTTGGTGGATCACAGGGAGGTGGAGGTAGAAGGTGGTGGAGTGAGTTTGAAAGGTGAAGCACATCATTTTTCTAAAGTGACCTTGACCGCGCAGTCAGTCAGTGAGATCCTTCGAGATGGGAGAAGGCTCTTTTTGGGGGTGGGTGGAGTTCAAGGTCAGCACAAGTGACCGACTAAACGAACATCCTAATGATTATGTGCAACTGATGTCAAAGATGCTCGGTTATGTTCTCTTCTCTATGGTGCAGCCAGCATTGAAGCAGGTTTGGTCCCGACTCATGGGTCTCATAACATCAAGATCCTAGCAATGTGTGGAGCTGCTTTTTGCCACCGGCTGCAGTCAGAAGCAGGGATGAAGGATGGAGGGGGAATTCCCCCAAGGGGCACAGCTGCTGGAGGGCAGCCAGCTTGCGACTTCAAACCTCCATCCTCCCGGGTGAATGCCCATGACTGACAAGGGATCATGTAGTTAGTCTTTCTATGCTGCCAAGTCAATGGTCTCTCTATAGAGTCTGAGTGTAGTAGAGAGAAGCAGAAAGCTGACTACGTGACGCTTCTGGCACATGGCTCTCATCATGTACACAAGTTCAAATGGGGGAAAGTGAACTGTTCTCATTTGACTATTTTGGCAGAATTGTCCCAGACTTGCACAAACTGTGGTAGAGAGTGAGAAACAAGCCGTTTTACCCGCCGGCCGCAATGGCAGGTTTTCGTGCCATATCATCACCTTACTGGTGTGCCCCACCTCATTAATAACGTATTCACGGGAAACACTCCAGATCGCTGGCAGGCAGGCTCAGATTTTCCCACCACGCTGTGACCTCAGCGTTTCCTTGTTCCGTGCATCATATTTAAAGCGCACCAGAGCGCATGCCTACTTCATGTCCTCAGATCAGGACTGCTCCAGGCAACAGATGACCCTGAAAGCACAGAAGATGGAAGCCAGTAAATTTAGTGACGCCCCTCTGAGGCACTTACTGTGCGCAGTGAAAGGCCACCACAATGTCCTTTACCCTCTCTCTGGCCACATGAGAACCACAGAGTCATCAATCCAGCTGGGAGATGGCGGCAGTGGGGGTCAGTGCCAACGGAGCACAGAGGAGGTCAGCTATCCAGTGCAGGAAGAGGATGAATGTTCTCATCCATTCTGCCAGGGTAAATCAACCACCTCATCACTCTCAACTCACACATGCACAAACCTATCACACATCTACACGGATCTCACACCTCAAGGGACAACACCACTAATTCTCACACACACCCTCAAATCTCCAACAGGTGCATATCCTCTGGAATTCGTGTCCTCATGCCCTCTATGGCTCTGCTCACCACACAATCATTCCACACATTGCCATGTGTCCTGCTCACACACTTTCCATCTGTTTTCATGCAGGAGAAGCTGGTTCACAAAAGCAGGGAGAGGTCCCAGCTGGTGGTGCAGTAGCCCACATTAGGCCCCTTATTCACAATAACTGGTGAGGACGTGGACTGTGCCTGCAGCAACAGTGAGGTTGGCGGTGAACACCCACATGAGAAGCCTGCATCACATCATCCCTCCCTCAATGCAACTGTGAGTGGTCTCTCTCCTTCTTTTGAATCTGGTGCCCTGCACTAATTACCTCTACTTTGGCTCACAGGGAGCTCTGCCAAGTGACCGACACCCTCAGCCAGCCAGTCACTCAGCTCCATCCATGTCCTCACCTCCAGCCAAGGGGCCACCTCTTCCATTGAAGAACGGGAAATAAGCATCCTGGAAGATCTGTCGCTGCGCTAACCCACACCCTACACCAGCACAGGGACATGCACCTCGGTGGGACCTAGATCTAGAGCAGGCTTGGGCTCACAATCTGGTGATCACTGAACAGACACATGCCCACAGCAGAAGGAAGCAGGTTCAGCTGAGCTCCCCAGCACTTGGAGGCTGCTGGCGAAGAGGCACCTGCGAGGTCCAAGTCAGATGACGAGTCTTTGGATTCAGCCTTCCAACTCATCATTGAGATTCAGCAGAAGGCAGGTGAACATCAAGCAAGCCTTCAACAGAGTGGCATGTGAGTTGGAGGAGTGTGTCTGCCTACTCTTTGATGAAGTGGTGCCCACATATGCGCACATGGAGGTCACCATGTAGACGATGGCTGATGGCATGGAGACCCTGGTCCAGCAGATGTGTGTAGACCTGCACTCCATCATGGGAGTCATGGGTGAGTTCCTGCAGTGGCAACACAAGAGGGAAGTGTGGCACCTTGGTGTCCCTCCAGGTGCTCCTTCCGCTCAAGGTGTCAGGCTGGGGCCCTCAGGCACCCATAGGGAGGAGAAACAGCAGCTGGACAACCCTGGGTCATCCATTCAGAAATCTCAGAGCTGTCCCCTCCTTCCAAGTCCCCTTTTCCAGTGACTCCCTCAACCTTAGCCTCTATCACTGCAGAGGGAGCAGCTGGCCCACATGAGGACAGCCAAAGTAAGCAAGGACCCTCAAGGTCTTTGCTCTCGATGCATGCCAAAGTCATCAGAGGCAACAGGGCCAGCCACTGGACAGGCTTTCTCCACCCCTGCTGCGGATGTCAGGGCTGCACCTAGAAGAAGTGGTAGGCACAGAAATGTTAAGCAATTCTGATCACAAGTGGTTGCACAGGTGAACACATTTTGTCACTTTATAATCTGAAAATATATTCACTTTCACTGAATAATGTGTAATTTCAGCTTCATTGTCAGCTTCACGAGTCCTCCCACTCTATCCCTCCCCCACCACTAGCAGTTCAGCTGCATGCAGCCAGACCACGAGTGATTCTGGAAAGAGAAGTGTGTGTGTGGGGCAGAGCCTCGTGCAAGCACTGTCCCACGCACGCAGAGCCTTCATCCATCACACTCATCTCAATGTCCTGCTGCCTGATGGGGTTCTCTTTCAGTTGCCATCTGACTGCCCTGCATGTCTGCCCACCCACTCACTGCACTCCCATGTAGCACCTGTGCCTGTCCAACACAAGGCTATGCTCACTTTCAATTTCAACAGCCATGGTTGTGACCAATATATCATCAGCTTCCCCATCCTTTCCCCACCCCCAGTCACCCATGTCCTTTCCCACATCACTATCGAGCCCCCTGCCATCAACTCCCCAGCATCACTAGAAACCTGAACCCCTATTGTTCCAGGATGTCCAGCCGAATGTACACATTTATTACCTTCCTGAGAATCTCAACCCCATCCACGTTGACATCCCCGACCTCCTCCTTCCCACCCTTGGGTCTGTGTTTACCTCCAAGTACCCATCAACCACTCTCGCCATCCCTTCTAGCTCTACCAAAACACCCAGAATCTCCCACACTACTGGCTCCCTCTGACCCCTCTGTCGCTCACTTTTCCCTCCTACTGCATCCACCCTGAGTTTGCTTCCCAGGAGGCAGTCATTGGCTCCACAGATTCCTTGCACATTCAGCTGGACATCCACCTCCCCTTCTTCCCTCCTGCACCCTTACTCCCTCCTCCACGCTTACTCTCGCCTCGACCAGGACACCTTGCCCCCTCCGAACTCCATCCTTCTTCTGGACACCTTCCCCCCATCCTGAACTCCCTCCTCCCCCCAGACACCTTTCCCCCTCTGAATTCCCCCCTTCCTCTGGACACGTTTCCCCCTCTGAACTGCCTCTCTTACACTTTTCTACTCGCTTACGCCTACCTCTCCACTTGCTGCATTCTCCCCCAATATAACGCCCCCCCATCCTCCTCCCACACCCCCCAAACCTCACCTCCCTGACACCTTTGCTCCCCCCACAACCTCATCACCCCCGACATCTTTGTCTCCACACCTCCCCCCGCCCCCTCCGCACATACAGTACACTTTCCTCCTCCACTCACAGCTGGATCTTCCTCTCCCCCCCCCCCATCTGCCCAATGTGCCGATCATCTGTTGCAGCCCATGGCCAAGACTATGATGTTCCAAAGCAGACTTGAAGCATCAACGGAGACCTCCCACCTTCCGTGAGCTGCCTCATGGCCGAGCCATGTCCATGAGAATCCACCCAGCATGCAATGCATGTGTTCCTCCAGGGTCCGGTATCTGTAGGTATCCAGCATCTTCTTCTCCTCGGATGCCTGTGATCTGAGCAAGGCCCTAAAGGTGAGTCCCGACTTCTGCACCTCTCGCTTGTCCAGACGTATTCTGGGCTACTGTGTTTTCCCGCTGGCATAGCGGTAAATTGGGCGTGGAGAGGCATTTCCGGTCAGGCCTCACTTTGCATCCCATTGCTGGGAAGGAAATCAGGTTCACTCCGGCCTCCAGCAGCATTCACGTCCCACTGTGGTGGACACCATTGGAGGATTCCGCTGTGTTTTCATGCCAGAGTGGAACCGATTTCTGTTCCTCACACTGAATTGCCATTCCCCCTTGCCTGCCATGACGCTCATCGCCAACGGGACTGGATGATTCTTCCATTCATGAGAACGGAAAATTCTGTCCATTATTTTACTCCTAGATTTATAATTGCAAGTGGCATTTTGAGAAATAAGAAACTTTTACATTTATTTAATGCCTTCACAACTTCAGGATGGCATCCGAGGAGAAGAAAATGCTGGAGCCCTACAGATACCGGACCCTGGAGGAACACATGCATCACGTGCTGGGTGGATCCTCATGGATATGGCTCCACCACAAGGCTGCTTCCGGAAGGTGGGAAGTCTCTGTTGATGATTCGTGTCTGCTTTGGAACATCACGGTCTTGGCCGTGGGCTGCCACAGATGATCAGTGAAGTGGAGGAGAGGAAGGTCCAGCTGTGGGTGGAAGAGGAAGGCGTACTGGAGTGGTGGGGAGAGACAAAGTTGTTGGGGTGGTGAGGTTGGGGCGGGAGAATGAAGGTGTCAGGGAGGTGGAGCTTGGGTGGTGGAGGGAGAACAGCAGGGGGAGGAGGGCGGTGTTTTGGGGGAGAATGCAGCAAGTGGGGAGGTAGGTGTAAGGGGGTAGAAAGATGTAAGAGGGGCTATTCGGAGGGGGAAAGGTGTTTGGGAGTAGGATGGAGTTCAGGGGTGGAGGGTGGGGCAAGGTATCTAGAGGAAGGAGAGAGTTCGAAGGGGGCAAGGTATTCAGGGGTTTGGAGGGAGTAAAGGTAGAGGAGACAGTAAGTTTGGAGGAGAGAGGAAGGGGAGGGGGATGTCCAGCTGAACGTGCAAGGCAGGAGTCTGGGGAGACAATGATTGCCTCCTTGGGAATGAACTGAGGGTGGGTGCAGTCCGAATGAAAGGATGCTATTGCAATGTAGGGAGGATGCTTGATTCAAATGTAATGAAGTATAGTTCAATAGCTTGTGATATTTTCAACAAAAGATAAATAAAACCACAATGATTTATCCTGCAGGAGACAAGGGTGAGGCTTGGTTAGCAAATTAAATCTGATTGGCTGAGGTGTTGCCATGGAGAATGCAACAAGGAACTAAAGCTTCTCCAAACTCTCAAAAAAGATGCAAGGTTTGAACATATTCTTTTTGTTTGCAGAGAACGCGTCTTTGCGTATGAATGTACGTCACTTCTAGAAACTGTGAATGAGCCACTTATGAGCCCTCCTGTGGTATAAATTATTGTGATCATTTGAAATTTGAAATTCGTACGCTTGTCCTAATGAGAGCAAGATGAAAAGCTTTAGCAACATGTCTCTCTTTTCAGCAATATTCAAGTTATTTTGGAAAATGATTGTAACACTATACAAGCCTTGTATGTACATTGTATGATGTCTTCATAAGGGCAGCAGCCCCTCGCACCAAGCAGTCATAAATATTTCTTTTTGTAGGGCTTGTAGAAAGAAGTGTTCCATTTCTATATCAGATATATCAAAGAAAGCATCAACTGCTATAACTCCAATGTTAAAGCAGCAATAATATGTGTTTATCTATGTATGAAGGTAATATGTGATGGGAATACAGGAACAAGAGTAGACCATTCAGCACCTTGACCCTATTAAATTAGATATTGGCTGGTGTGCTGCTCAGCTCTATTTACCTGTCTTTTCTCAATAGCTCTTAGCCTTGCCTGACAAAAAGCTATCAATTTCAATATTGAACATTTTAATTGACCCAACATCCACACTGAGATCATGATTTCCACTACTCTTTTTGTCCAAAAATGCTTACTGATTTCCTAGTTTTAATTTTAAGCCAAATCTTCTTGTTCTAGACTCCCCAAACAGAGGAAATAGTTTAAGGGAAAAATACTGTGGATGCTGGAAATCTGAAACAAAACCAAAAAATGCTGGAAAACCTGCTGAGCTTTTCCAGCATTTTTGTTTTTGTTTCAGAGGAAATAGTTTCTCTGGGTCTGCATTATTGAATCCCTGTCATTTTAAAAATGTTGATCAGATCATTCCTCAAACTTTCAAACTCAAAGCAATATAAGCCAAATTTATACAACCTTTCCTCAATAGAATAAATCTTTAAGCATAACGCTAATGAATCTTTGTTGTACTCCCTCCAAAGCCAATGAATGGGCTATAAATTTGATGGTACTGGTTTTCAGGTGTTACAACATGACGCACCATTGCAATGCTCCCTGTCAGGATGATACAGGCGGCGGACAAACTTTGTGCTGCAGCTCATCGACATGGTTGTTGTGTGCAGTCTGGCACTAACTTCTGATTGGCTGTACCTTTAGCAGGGGGCTCAGGTGCTTCTGTGGTGAACACAATGTACAGCTAGCTAGTAGCTCTTAAAGCCAGCCTGCATTTCTTAAAGGAGAGGTGCATTCTGGCTACAGCAGATGGTGGAGCCATGTCAAAAAGTGTTTCAGGGAAGGGATGAGTATAAATGGAGAAGCACACTAGAGGCAGGAGGTGCCACGTAGGGCAAGTAGCCCTTGTCACCAAGCACTCACTCTCTTGTTATTCACAATGGCTTCAATACAGCAGGAACGGCTAACTGTCACAGGATAAAAGTATTGTTGCTACTGCCAGGATAGTTGGCATTCACCAATTTGATGCGCTGTGCATGGTCACACATTAACTGTACATTAAGTAGGTGGTACCCCTTTCAATTCCTGTACAGCTGCCTTATGAGATGGGTGGCCCACAGAGCCACCAGGGTGCAGTCAGTGATCCCCTGCACCTGGGCAAAACGACGTGCCTGATTAGAGAGAATACAATGAAGTCCCTCTCCTTATGCACAGGACTCCTGACCTCCCTGATGCAGCAATGCATGGCAAACTGTGAAATGCTGGCTCCAACCCAGAAGGATCCTAGGTGTAGAAATTGAAGGGCACAGTGATCTTGACAACCACTGGCAATGTTGTCCTCACACTCCTCTGCAGCTTCAGGCCTGGTTGGAGGAGGTGGCACAGTTTAGTGACCACCTCCTTGGTGAACAGCAGCCAATCCAGACACAGGTCGTGGCTGAGATGGAGCTAGAAGAAGTTCTCTCTGAAGACCCTAAGTGGGCATGGTCTTTAATTGAGAGCCCTCCTCCTCCCTTTGTACACAGTTTCCCTAGTTTTCCCAGTTTATATAGCTCTCCTGCAGCTCCTCCACAGCCTCACCATGAACTTCTCAATGGCTTCCCTACAAACCCCTTTCTGGGCCTTCCTGCAATCTTCTCCTCATGTTCCCCTATCTCTCTGGTTGGCTTATCAATCTGCACCCCCTTCTCTAAGTTTCCTGGCTGCAGTTTGGTGCCACAGGCCTACCCAACCAATGAGCTGCCAGCTTCTCAATCTGATTGGCTACAGCCAGGAAGCAAATTCCAAAAATGGTATTCTGGTCCTGCTGTTAAATTAGTCAGAGCCTGAACAAAATCCTTTCTTCAGGATTTCCTGATGGCTAAACTATCCTCCCCACGTCCCTCTAAATATTGGGGTCACTGTTCCAGAAAGGTACTGCCTTTACTAATTGGACTATTCTGCCTCACCTAAACTAAGTGGAAAATGTAAAATCTCCCATTTTGCTGCATGCTTCTCAGGGCTCCATATTTTTACATCACTAACTTACATTACTACTATCAGGAGGGCTGTAGACAGTTCCCAGCAAAGCTTTGCATCTTTTCCTATCCCTTGATTTTGCGCATAGGGTTTGCACTATTACCATTAGCGTTACTAAAATGTCTTTTTTTTACTTCCATAATTGTGTCTTTTACCAATGTTGTTACTCTAGCCTTTTCCCAATTTTCTGCTCTTTCTAAAGATCCTGTTGTTAGAATATTTAGTCCCATTTGTGCTCAGATTATATCCAGGTCTCTGTGACAGCTGCTGTAGCATACTCTAGGCTAAATTTGTGTTTCTAATTCACGTGGTTTATTTTTTGTGCTACATCTGATTGTGTTTATAACTCTTAGTTGAGTAGCTGTCCACATCTTGCTGATATATATTTTTGCTATTTTTCTTATACTTTTGCTTTATTCTGTTGAGTTTTCCCTCTCACCACCACCTCTCCCCCACCTCATTTAAATCTTTTCCATTGCCCTTTTTGCAACAACATGGGTGTCATCCCGATATAGATAAAGGCATCTCATTTGTAAACTCATGCCTGCCACCAGTGCCCCAGGAATATGAATCCCTCACCTCTGCACCATCCTTCCAGTTGTGCATTGGCATATTCTATTGTAGATCCTTGTTCAAGCTGTATTAAGTTTTATATTGAAAAGTGAAGGAAAATACATTTGAGGACTGACAGCCTGTTCTAAGGCCCACTATATACTAGATAGCATATCAATGTGATGTTATCATTAACTTGTCTGATAGTTGCCTCTGGCTAATTTTCAAAAGCTCCAGTGACTCTAATGCAGATTACACAATGAGTTGTTTCACAAGGTTGCTCGACAAATCGCTTGAGAAATCCTTTACATGAGCATGATCAATAAACTTAAAACATGGCAGATGTATGGATGCTGAAGAATAATGTTGCACGACACTTGGCTGTGCCCTGAGATCTTGCCTTTCCTGAAAGTATTTTAGCCCAAAACATCAATCAAATAGATTCATTATAAGCTTTGGAGGCTGAGTCTGACGTCAATACTGTGAGAAATAATTACACACCCACAGTTCATCGTTAGCAAGCCACTGCTTCACTGTCTGCTAGCTTTGACAGGATTTTTGCACCCATTCGAAAGACAACTGGTTGTGGGTCCTGTTTTTACATTGTTCTGTGAAATTGGGATGGTTTCCTGATGCTAATAGCAGCTCAGATTTGAGGCATTCATGTAATTTAGCAGTGTCACTTGTGGACCACGCCACTTTACAGCAGCCTTCTTATTTAGTGCCTTCTTGGTGAACAGAAAAATAAGTTCTCTTCTACTTCTTTCAGACAATATTGAAGGTATGTCATAAAGTTGGTTTGTGAGTACATGGATTGTTTCAATTTATGTTGTTCAATTTTAAAATGATATTCAAATGCACAGATGGCTCAGATTAAAGATATTGGTAGAATCTGGGCTGGTTGATAAGACTGCAGCCAAACTATTGTTTTGTATAACCTCATTTCATTTGTTGTCCATTTGCCAGGTCAATTAAGTTAAAGTTTATTAATGCAAATCAAATATTATAATTGAAGCTTAAAATGAAATTGTGTTTATTACATGGAATTATGCTAATATTTTAATTTGCATTTTTTTTAGAATCTACTTTCACAAGCCATTATTTAATGAGTTAATATACATTGTATGTTGTGGTCTGAATCAAATCAGTGCAAGCTGCATTGTATAAAATAATCCTTTCACTTGCTAGGTGTGCTCACTTGGTTTTCACTGACACTGTCAACAAACTTGAAAATATAAAGTTACTAATATTAAATACTTTGCTCCTTCAGAGGACCACCACATTCATGATGGGCCAAGTGGCCTCCTTCTGCACTGCAATTGATACGCAATGAACACTATAGCATTGAAAAGCTCCATTTTAAAATGTGCCAAAATTGCTTGGCGTTAAAATGTGTTGCTGCACCAAAATGTCGTGCCACAGAGTGGTAGGATATTAACTCAAGCCTGCAATTTTTCCCTTGCAGTCGTTCTGATCTAAAATATGCAAACATGCACTGTAAAAGACAATTTGTTGTTAATGTCAGAATGGCAGCATGGATAAGAAGTTGACTGAGTGCCAGGAAATGGAGAGGCGTGGTGCCCAGACTGGAGGAAGGTATACAGTGTGGTCTCTCAGGGGTAGGTACGAGGACCACTGCTTTTCTTGATATATATTAATGACTTAGATTTATGCAGGACACAATTTTAAAATTTGCAGACTATTCAAAACTTGGAAGTATTGTGAACTGTGAGGAGGATAGTGTTAGACTTCAAGAGGGCATATAGAGTCTGGTGGAATGGGTGGGCATGTGCCAGATGACATTTAATGCAGAGAAGTGTGAAGTGATACATTTTGGTAGGACAAATGAGGAGAGGCAATATAAAACAATAGACACAATTCTAAAGAGGTTCAAAAGAGCAGTGCGACCTGGGGATAAATATACACAAATTGTTGAATGTGTCAGGGCAGGTTGAGAACGTGGCTAAAAATGATTATGCGATCCTGGGCATAATAAATAGGGACATAGAAAGAGTACAAAAGCAAAGGAGTTATGAAGGACCTTTACAAGACTCTGATTCAGCCTCAACAGAAGTATTGTGTCCAATTCTGGACAGTGCATTTTAGGGAAGATATGAATGCTTTAGAGAGGATACAGAAAAGATTTATGGGAATTGTCCCAAGAATGAGGGTCTTCATTTATTTGGATAAAGTGGAGAATCTGGGATGTGTTCTCCATGAAGAAGAGCAGGTTGAGAGGATAATTGATAGAAACATCCAAAATCACGAGGGATTTAGACATAGTTGATAGTGAGAAACTGTTCCCATTCATGGAAGGATTAAGAACCAGATGACACCAATTTGAGGAGATTGGCAAAAGAGCCAACAGTAATATGGAGCATAATTTT
This sequence comes from Carcharodon carcharias, assembly GCF_017639515.1. Taxonomy (NCBI): domain Eukaryota; kingdom Metazoa; phylum Chordata; class Chondrichthyes; order Lamniformes; family Lamnidae; genus Carcharodon; species Carcharodon carcharias. The sequence continues at coordinate 126,112,363 of NC_054469.1, read as the reverse complement.
ATAGTTTTTGAGTTTGCAGGTGGGGAGGGGGGCATAAGGTTCCGTGGATGGCCTTCCCAACATTTTCCCGCTCTCCTGGACCTGTCCTCAATTTTATGGTGGGACGGGGAGGCCAAGGACAGCCCACCCACCCTTGCCTCAGTTGAGGCCCTTAAGTCAGCAATTAATGATCACTTAAGGGTCAATTCTCACCCAACCTCAATTTTGATGCATGCAAGAGGAGTTCAGGAGTAGTGGAGAAGGCTAGAAAGTGACCCTGCTTAGGCCTTGGGCAGAATGGGAGGCATGGGGCCTCCATTAATGGTCTCCTTTCAACATCGGGCACCCCCACCCCACATGGTCTTCCCCCTTTGGGTGCTCCTTCACCCCTTGGTCTCTCTATAAAAACCCCACCACCCACTCTGCCAGCCCTCCAGGCCTCACTTTACCCTTCCCAACCCTCTACACTTATTTGGTTCTGGACTCCAGGAGTTTGAGGACTGCTTGTAGTTCCAGCTTGGCCACTACTGCTTCTAGCATTGCTAGGATTACAGAGCTGCTGGCCAATCGTACTGGAGCTCTCTGAGGCAGGATTTCTTCCTGGCTGAGGGGCAAAAGTCCTGCCTTCAGTCAATCAATGCTCCTTGAAGGGCTGGAAGCCACATCATCTGAAAAATCCTGGCCATGAGGAAAAACTTTTTTATGCAACAAGTGATTCGGGTTTAGAATGTGTTAGGGCATCACCTTTTGACCTAAGAAAGATAAATATGAGAATTTTCTAAATGGTGGGGGAGTCAAGAAAAATTGGGCATAATTTTAAAATTACAGCTGGCTCATTCAGGAGAGAAAGCAGGAAGGTATTTGATTTCTCCCTGAAGGACGTGCAGCTATACTTACCATTGGGCGATAACAACAATGTACGTGACAGGATTTCTGAGACAACCAGGGACCCTATTCCATGCCCTCAAACTGAAGCTTGGACAGAGAGGGGCACAGGTAAAAGAAGCACCCATCCTCTCTGACAAAGTTCAGTGATGAAACAAGAAGAGGACAGAGCCATATAGGAAATGGATTCCACTCCAACTTGCGATGGCTCCACTACTCACATTCTGTCCTGTGAAGGAACTGATTTTCATGGCCAATGCCTTTTTGAAAACAAAAGGTGTGCAAAACTCATTGCAGAAATTGTTGAGGAAAGCATTGAAACAATGTCTTTTGCCTCTCACTCTCTAAGCCAGATTTTGTGCAGTAAGTCAAGAAGAGTTTTGGGCCATTTTGCTCAATGCTCACAATGATATTCTTTCTGTAACATATGTGCAGTTGTGACAAGAAGAGGGCAGTTTTTTTCTTTGTTATCCTTTTCCATAACATAACAGCATTACTGCTGCAGAAAAATATCTGATGACAGTTTTCTGTCTTATAAGAAGATAAGCACTGTGGTGGTCAACTCAGTGTTAAGCATCGCCTGGTGAGGCTCAGGAGCCCCACTCTGGCATGGCAGTCTCAGCCGCATTTGCTGCAGACGAAGACAGTGGGCTGAGTCCAGCAGGCACCTGAAAGAGGCATCACTAAATTTAAGGGCGACCCACACCTTTGCTTTCAGGGCCATCTGTCACCCGGTACAGTCCTGGTCTGTAGACCCGAAGTAGGCATGCACTCTGGTGCACTTTACATATGGCGCCTAGAGCAAGGAAGCGCTGAGGTCACGGCGTGACGGGCAAATCCGAGCCCACCCACAGTGATCCAGAGTGGTTCCCATGAATGCATTATTAATGAGGTGGGCTGTGCTATGAATGGGATTACACGGCATGAAAATCCGTCATTGCGGCCGATGGATAGAATATCTTTTTTCACGCCCATTACCACAATCTGGGACAATTCCACCCATATCTCTTCTCATAGCGCAATCCTCTCATCCCAATAATTAGTCTAGTGAATCTTCATCACATTTCCTCTAAGGCAGGATCCAGGTATGGTCTCACGAAAGCCCTATATAATTGCAGTGAGCCTTCTTCAGTCTTGTACTCCAAACCCTTTGTAATAAGAGCTAGCATACCATTTGCTTTCCTATTGATAGCTATACCTGCATGTTAACTTTTATGATTTGTGTACTAGGTTACCCAGATCCTGAACTTCACATTTTTAGTCATTATATTCAACCTGTCATTTCCCAACTCACTCACTTTACCTGTCCCTATACCTTTGCAGACTCATTGCATCCTCCTTCCAGCCTACTTTCCCATTTAAATGTACATCAGCAGCAAATATGGATATATTACACGGTCACCTCATATTTCCCTTCATATGGCTCTGGCCAATCATATTGTGATTTTCTAAGTACCCTGTTATTATATTACTGATAATAGGTTCTATCACTTTTCCTACTATTGAAGTCAGGCTAACTGGCCTATAATACCTGTTTTCTCTCTCCTCCAACTTTCTCAAAATAGAAGCACCCTTGGAGGCATTGATTTAAATGACAAATTCATGGGGTCAAAACTGGCAGGACCCTTGCAGCAGAGAAGAAATCCTCCAGCAGAATTGTTTGGACTGTGGGCACTGCTTTTCACATGCCCATCATTGCAGCATGGAGGCTCTGGCTTCATTGGTTCCCTGGCCTGCGACAGGTTGGCTGCATCCAATGAGATGATGGTCTCTCCACACAGCAGAGGGCCACTTGGCCATTTGTAAATTGCCAGTGAAGCAGCAAAATCATCCCTAATTTGGGCCTTAACTATGTTAATTGGCTCTCTGCCTCCAGCAGGTACCCATCTGCTTCCCAGGCTACTCTGACATGGTTCCCCTTATTTTACCAGGAACCCCTGCCTCCAGTGTTAAAGATTCATCTATTTTGTCCAAATGCTTTGTGCTTTCAGAGTTATGATGCCATTAGTTTGAATTTTTTTCTCTTGTTCCCTGGTGCCAGATTAGTCTCTATTGCCCAATTACCTTCCTGACTCCCTTTGCTAATCTTTTACCAAATTCACAACTTTACAGCCTTGACATTTCTTCTCCTGCTTTCAAATTTATGCTTTCTTAAATCTTCTTACCACCTCCACATTGTTAGATTATAGCTCGAAATCCAATCTAGTTGTTCAATTTGCCAGGATCCTGATCCCGGCCTGGTTTAGGTGGAACTGATCCCAATGGAACAGTTCCTTCTTTCACCAATACAGGCCCATAAATTGAACCCTTGCCTTCCACACCATTCCTCAGCCATACTTTTAATTTTCTAATCTGTTTCTCCCTTTTCCAATTTATACATAGCAGAAATTATCACTTTTGTGATTTCACATTTTAATTTCAACCCGAGCTTCTCAAACTCTCTGAGCAGAACTTGATTCCTCTTTCAACCTATGTGGTTGATTCCAATGTGGTAGTTCACAGATGGCATGTTTGATACAGTCCTGTACAGTGACAGATGTATAATGAGCAAACCAAATATCTGGTGGCTATTTAGACTCCACAGAATTTGCATCTTTGCTGCATTAATCTGCTATACATTATGGTGCAATATTAATCAGGATCATATTTAAAAAAACACTGCATGGCTATTAAATAAAACTAACAAAAACTGAAAATGCACAACAGAATATACAGCATAAATAGAAAAAAAAAAATAATACTCTGAGCCCTGTAAGTTGTTCTGAGTAGTAAGCTTTTAGTTTAGCCTTACTATTTTTAGGCATTTTCATTTTGTATCCACTGTAGTAAACTGATAAGGTCAAGGAAGCCATTTTAATACTAATACTGAGTTGAGAAAACATTTTATAGTCTATATTTTGTGTTTTGTATCAAGCAAACGTCTTAATAAAATTACTGTATTGAGATATTTAACAGTCAGAAACAGATGATTGAATAAGTAGTGCAACTTCACTCAGTTACAATATAGTGAATCAATATTAGAAAGACTGGGTATTTTTTAAACTTAACTAACTTGCTATCTGCTCCTCTGTACCAACAATCCTGACTACTGTAGATCATGATTTTTTTCATTTCTTCATGGGATAAGGATGTCGCTGGCGAGGCCAGTATTTATTGCCCCTTCCTAATTGCCCTTGAACTGAGTGGCTTCCTGGGCCATTTCAGAGGGCTTTTAAGAGTCAACCACATTGCTGTGGGCCTGGAATCACATGTAGACCAGACCAGGTAAGGACGGCAGATTTCCTTCCCTAAAGTACATCAGTGGACCAGATGGGTTTTTACAACAATCAATGATAGTTGTCATGGGCACCATCACTGAGACTAGCGTTATATTCCAGATCGATTAATGAAATTTAAATTCCACCAGCTGCCCAGAGCAATAGCCTAAATCTCTGGATTATGCATCCAATGACATAACACTACACCATCATCTCACCCATACATGATCAGACAAGGCAAATTATTGTTAAAACACGCATTATTCTATTCAAGGCATTTTTACTGCAAGTCTGCAAAAAGTCACTAATTAATTGAAAGCCTCTGTGTCAATGAAAAGGAATGTGTAATGCAAATGAAATGAGTAAGCAATTGTACCTTCAAACTCTGATCAGCCTCAGATCTTAGGAAGAACTGAATTAAATGAAACATTGGTTAATATGTTATTAATAGTGAATTTTACAAGACCAGACAAAGAGAAAATATGTAACAGTCCTATTCTAGTCTTGCCTAAGATAATGGGAACAGGCAAGGTATATAATTCGCAACAAAATATATTTACTCAGCTACAGTGAGGACCAATTATTCAGTTAGAACAAATCCAATTCTGATGTAAAGTACTGGTCCATTAGGGTTTAATAGCAGAGGTTCCGAGGGGCTTCTTTGCTAGTCCAATACTGAAAACTCCCAAGACAGATTTCCAAGAGAACTATTGTCAAAGAAGGATTTGGAGAGGGTTACACTTCAAAGGACTGATCAACCAGATGAAGTTTATAAAATCATTGGGTGGAATTTTGCATTGAGGGGAGTAAAGGCGGAATAGTCCCAGATTTGCACTAAGTGCAGTAGCGGAAGGGAAAACGAAGTTTTACCCACCGCCGTAATGGCAGCTTCTCATGTCATATCGTCCCCATCCTGCTACATTAATTATGCATTCCTGGGAAACATGCCGTTCCGATGGCGGGCGGGGTCTCATTCGCATGCCATGCCATCACCTCGCCACTTCATCATGTCAGGCGCCATATTTAAAGTGCAGCCATGTGCAATCTCTCAGTGCTCCCAGCCCAAGAGTTCTGCACAAAAGACATGGTCCTGAAAGGCAAGAAGACTGCAGCCCATGGGTTTACGGCTGTGTCCCTCGAGTGCCTTTTGGATGCTGTGGAGTCTCGCCATGATGTCCTCTACCTCCACTCTAGCTATGGGTAGCAGCAACATCACCAATCCAGCACTGGAGGCAGCGGCAGTGGTGGTCAGCGCCAATGCCCAACTAAAGAGGACAGCCACCCAGTACCACAAAGGGATGAATGATCTCTTCCGTTCCGCCAGGGTAAGTCACTCTTCTCATCACTCTCAACTCACACACTCATAAACCATCCATAGGACCCTCACTCACTGCCAGTTCAAGGGACATCACCATTCACTCTCTTCATTGTCCTCATCCCATATGTGGGACCACCCACCACCCACATTTGCCAAGCATACTTATAATCTGGCCTGGCAGATGTCCTGCTTACACTCTCCCCATCTCCTATCATGCAAGACAAGTTAGCACACAACAAGAGGGAGAGGTCACAGACTAGTGCAGCAATGCCTGAAATCAAGATCCTTACAGATTTTGAAAACAGAGCCATCCAGCTGGCCGGCAAGGATCTGGGCCATTCCTGTGCTGATGGTGAGGTCGGCTGTGCTCTACAAGTGAGGATCCAGCAGAACAACATCTATCAGACAACCATGCTGTGAGTGATGTGTCCTGTTTCACAGGCCACTGCCATGCACTAATTATCCCCCCTTGCTTTCACAGGCACATCTGGGAAACAGTCAACCGAGTCCATGACCCAGGGCCTCCAATCAATCCCTGAAGAAACTTCTGAAGAGGAAGCTAAAGGCACCTTCATTGAAGTCCCATCACAGTGCTCACCCATGCCCTCCAGCGCAGAGACACACACCTCAGTGGGACCTAGCTTTAGAGTAGCCTCATGATCGCAATCTGGTGAGCACATCGCACTCTCTGATCCACAGCAATCGGAGGCAGGGACTTCCCAGGTGTCCGGCACTCGGAGGGCAGCCGGAGGCCAGAAAGCTGCTGAGTCCGAGTCAGATGATGAGCCTCTGGACCTTGTCTCACCTCAGTTGCTGGAGCTGCAAAAGCAAACTCAGGAACATCAGGAAGGGATTTTTGCTGCACTCCTCAGATGGCAAGGCACGGGAGGAGTCTGTCTGCCTTCAGGTTGAGGTGATAGTGCCGGCATTGAAACACACCGAGGTCAACACTGTTAAGATGGCGACGCCATGGAAATCTTAGTCCAGGACATCACTACTGCACTGCTGCATGGGCTCAACTCCATCGCTGATGCCATAGTTGGCCTCCAACAGTGTGTGCACAAGAGAGGTGTAGGGGAGCTCAATCTCACTCCAGCAACCCCTGCTCCCCAAGGAGTCAGTCAGGAACTCTCGCCCATTCATAGGGTGGAGGATGAACAGGTGTGCACTCTGGGGCCATCCACCCTGGTAACTCAGTGAGTGTCTGGCCCATCCGAGTCCCCTCTTCTTGTGACCCACACAGATCCAGCTGCACAAGCCAAAGACGGTGTCACTGCCACACAGCAGGACCCCAAAAGCAGGTCAGGGCCCTCCAGAGGACACCTGCCAAGGTTATCACAGACAGAATATAGCAGTCAGCAGGCTGCCTTCACCTCTGCTGTGGATATCCAGGGAGCACCAAGATGGCTGGATTAGGATGGTTAAGAAGATATAGTTGCACAGCCTGGGCACAGATGTTAATCACTTCTACATAATGTTCACTATTGTAAATAAACTCCTAAGAATGTCTCCTTGCCGATGGCTTCTTGTTCTGATGAGCAGTATTCTTGTCACTCAGATGTGAACCCTTGGTTCCTGCACAAGATAAAGGTAGGTGTCTCAGTCCAGAGCCTCTTCCCGGTGCTTTGTGCAGCCTTCAGACCAAAGTGATGGTCTGCCTTCACATTCACTGGACACATTATTGATGCCTGCACCTTGATGGTCCTTGTCATTGCTGCCAGAATGTTGTGGGCAGGCACCACAGAGTTCCGTCATTCTCTCTGTGTGGCTCTCAACACCTTTGGAGTGGGGCTGTCCCCCATTTCATCAGCAGCTGTGACCAGTGACACTGTGCTCCTGAAGGGGTCAGGTGCTGAAAGCTGACAAAGGATCAGATGCATTTAAAGTCTCATGGTTGCGTCCCCATAATATGACCCTGATCACAGGCAAGTGAGCAGCCCTCGGCCAGACAGGAGTCAGATATTCAAAGAGGATCTGTGAAGATCTATGGAGTGTCCTCAGTGCACGTTGTCATCATCCTTCTGGAATTGAGTGACAATTAGGGCCTCCGCTGCATCTCCATGACAGGAGCATTATCACAAAGGGTATGTGCGCTGCCGTTAGCCAGACTGGAGTCGAGCATTCACAGAGGCATTGTGAGGTGTCTCCTCACTGCATATCACCGTCATCCTCCACAAATCTAGCAGCTATGAGGGCCTCCCAAACGCACCTGCCTCATTAGCCTGTGTGATGGCCTCATCCCCATCATCGTCGCCTTCGAGGACCTCCTCACCCTTAGTCGATCAACGTCCTCCTCATCCGAGGAGGCCTCCAGCTCCTCCATCTCCTCCTCAGCCAGCTCCTCTCCCTGTTGCAGTGCCATTTGTAAAGGGTACAGCAGGCGACGATGATGCTTGACACCCTCTGCAGACTATATTTCAGGGCTCCACCAGACCGCTCCAGGCACCGGGAACTAATTATCAGCTTCCTGATGGTCTACCCCACCAAGTTGTTAGTTGCAGCATGAGCCTCATTAAATCTTCACTGTGCTGCAGTCTGAGGTCACCAAACTGGTGTCATCAGCCACGTCCTCTGCAGGTAGCCCTTGTCCCTGACCACTGAGAACGTAAGAGTTGTGAACACTCCCTGAGAATCATACACAGACCTGCAGGATGTGTTTGTGGTGGTCGCACACCAGCTGAGTATTCAGCAAGTCGAAGCTCATGTGGTTGACATTGCTGACCGCTTGTTGTGATGGACATGTGAGCACCATGTGAGTGCAGTCAATGGGACCCTGCACCTGTGGGAAATCCAAGATCTGGGCAAATCCAATTGCTCTTGCATCCTGGCTTTCCTGGTCCCAGGCATAATGCACAAAGCACTGTGCCTTCATGAAGATGGCGTCCGTGACTTCAAGGATGCATTTGTGGGTAGAGGCTTGTGATATCCCACAGAGGTCACCTGTGGAACCCTGAAAGGAGCCACTGACGTAGAAATTGAGCGCCATGGTCACTTTCACAACCACAGACAGTGGATGTCCTCCACATCCCTGTGGCACCAAATACTGCAGCAGGTGGCAGATGTGACCAGACAGGTGCAGTATTCGACAACATTGGTTCTCAGTCATCTGCAGGGATAAAAGGCATAGTCTATAGACACTGGGTTGAGCTAGGCGCTGACCAGCAATGGCTCATTGTGGCTCTTCAGCAGCATGTGCAGGAGCCCCAGCCACCCCTTCTTCTTGAGGGTGCTGCTCCTCCCTCTGTGCAGCCAGGAGCCTCTGTTGCTCTCTTCTCCTTTGTCTCTGCTCTTTTATGTCATAAGGCATACAATTGGTTCACCTGGCTCCATGTTCCTGCAGGAAGAAAGAGACAGATGCGTTGGTTAAGTTTGAAGGCCCCTTAACGCAACCTGAAGAGTGCTGGCCACCACATGGATGTCTGGAATTTAGTGGACTGCATGGCTGCCCAAAACACCACCATCCTCTGCCCCATTCCACCTGACTGATTGGCAGCAGCTTTGCCCATTGGACTGCATGCTGTGCTCTCAGCTCAGGCAGACGCATTCTCCAAACCCACATTGCAAAGCTGCACTGTTAGCTTGAATAATGAGGAAGATTGTCCAAGCCAGAATGCTGACTTTGCAAGGGGCTATAAATGCCTCTGCCAGTGCCTGCCTCATGGCCAGCTTTAGCAATAAGATTGTACAATGTGCACAGTCATCCAACTGTTCTGCAATCCACGAAATCACTCATTCAGTCTGTGGCCTGAGGGGTGAAAAGCTCTGGAGCACTTGCTGGCACTTTCATGCCTCTGTGTTGCTTGGCTGGGCAGATAAGTTGACTCCAAGCACATTAATATTGCTGTGTTTGAACTATATCAGCTGCGGAGGAATGGTCTCTTTATACACGATTTCCCTGACATTTGGCTGATTCCCTCCCCTCAATGCCACACAAGCTTGTGCACTACCGTCAACCACAGTGCAGCCATTGCTCACCCCGCCCCCGCTCACCTCAACCATGGAGCAGCCCTTTCCCTCCTTGCTCAACTTGCCCCAACCTTGAAGTCCAATAGGCGACACTCGCGAACACTCCACAACATTACTGTGAACTCACCTCCGAGTTTCCCTCAATGTGCAGTCCGCCAAGTGCACCACTTACATATGCTATTGTGAAATATGTTGGCACGCAATCATGCCAAAGTGCTCGGATGATCCAGTGTGGGGGGATTATTCCTGTGGGCTGGCTTTATGATAATATGCAGGTGTATTATAATGAGTTTCCCGATGTCTGACAGCAGGAAAACCGGGCCACCATTGACGGGCAGAGCGGATGATTGCAAACTGGTTTCACAAACTCGTGAAACGGATTTTTGGCATTCTTGCTGCCGAATACGCTTGATGCCAGCGGGCATGGAAAATTCCACCTGAAGTCCAGTGGTAAACAGGATAGTTGGCGCGATTCCCGCTGGATGGCGGGGTGGGTGAACACACTTCATCGTCCACTTTTCAGCTCATTAATTATGCATCCACAACGAGCTCAGCAAATTTCGTGGTGCGATGGGCAGGAAGTCGCCCACACAGCTGTTACCTCTTGGGATCAAATGTCCTGGCACTACATTTAAACAGCATCTGGACATCACTCAAAGCAGACCAGGAGCTTCAAATTACTTGTCCAAGGTCCTTACAACCATAGCTCATCCTGGATCAGGGACATGTAAGGGCACCTCCAGCATCATCCTGAGATAAAAGCACCTCTGGCATCTCACCCATGGTTGAACCAATGCTTGCCATTGCAGTGGTCCATGCTTGTCAGCCTCTTGACTGTCTAGAGGCCAAGCTGTCACTTGCTGCTCAGGCCTTTGTTGTGCATTGTCTTGTACCAACTGACGACGGGCCCTCCTTCTTCTTATCTGGATGACAGCCATTACCAAGGCAGGTTTGCCTGCAGCCTGCATCATCGACACATCAGTGGATGTGCCTACATCTAGACATGGCATTCCAACCCCAACCCCCAATCCTTCCATACCAAGGAGATCCTAAGGGACCAGAAATGGGTGTTCATGTCATTCATACATGAATGTGTATGCAGACATTGCTCTTTGAACAGGGTGATGAGATCCAAGTGCAAGATGCCTCACTTGGACACTTTCCTGCTTGTTTCCACCATCCTCGAGATTCTATAGAGAGACCATTGCCTGAGCAGCATAGAAAGACTAACTGCATGAGCCTTCAACAACCATGATGATGACTGACCTGCTAGGATGGAGGTTGGGAAGTGAGTTGGCCTCCCTCCACCAGCCGTGCCCCTTGAAAGCATTCCACATCCTTCCCTCCCTTCATCCCTACCTCTGACTGCAGCAAATGGTAAATAGCACTGAATGAACGGCAGCTCCATACCTTGCTGGGATCTTGATGTTATGAGACCCAGGAGTTGGGAACAAACCTGTTGCTGTGTGGGCTTCACCATAGAGAGATTAACACAACCAAGCATCTTTGACATCCAGTTGCCTCATAATCATTAAGATGTCTATTTAGTTGGACACTTGTGCTGACCGTGAACTCCACCCACCCAAAAAGACCCTTCTCCCACCTCGAGGCATCTCACTGACTGACTATCTGCATGGTCAAAATCAGTTTGGAAAAATGGTGCATGTTACCTTTCAAACTCACCCCACCACCTTCTACCCTCCCACTGTCACCCACCCACCTTCCCTGCATCATCATAGACCTACCCAATGTCACCATTTTCCTCCCCTCTGAACCTCCCCAGTTACCCTGGAGCCTATCACGATCCACCTCTATATGACTTTCCTACCCTCAGAGCTAATACCCATTATTATCCCCATGCCCATCCTGATTCTAGCCCCTCCATTATCCAAGCTGCCTGTGTAGTCCCCCTCCATGACCCACCTGATGAGACCTTCACCTACCAGACTCTCACTCTGGACCTGCCACCCTACCGCACCCCACTCCCCACTCTGACTGTGACTGTTCCCTCTATCACCAATATCCTGAGTTCACACCACTGACCCCATCCACTAAGACTCTCCCCCCTCCATCCCTTCCACAGACACTTTCCATCTTCTCCAGACATCCCCCCCACTTCTCCGGACACTCTTCCCCTTCCCCAGACATTCTCGCTCTTCCCCTAGGCACTCTCATCACCCTTTCCCTGCAAGCCTGCCTCCCCTGCCCAGCCTTTGCTCCACCCTTCCGCCCTACCCACCCCCATTCCAGCCTTCACCAGCCCCCCTTGTCCAGCCTTGGCACAGCGTTTGCTAAAGGCACTCGAGTGAAGTTATGTGAGGCCCCAAGAAGGTGAAAGCAACATCTACAGACCTCAAAATTGTGGAAGAAATTAAGCTTGCCTGATGCACACCACTTATAGACAGTCGTAAAACTGAACGCACTAAATTCTCACTGGTGGAAAACTTAATTTTGAGGGTGAACTTAATTCCAGCAGGGTGATCTTTCAATGAGTGTGTGCAGGATGCTAATGAATGCAAATGGGGGTCCCAACTTTCCTCATCGGGGAATTCGACCTGCCTTTAACCTGCCTTGAAAGTCGAGAGAACAAAATTTGCATAGTTTATTCCACCGTTGGGAAATAGATTTTTTACCTCCTGCCAAATTAAGTGCCTCCAGGCCTCATGATTCCCGCCTCTGGTGGGAGTGGAAAATTCCAGCCATTGTCTTAAAGTTGTTAAGTGAAGCTTTTTATTTTGAATAAACTTCTTTTAAAACATACTATCCAAAGAGTTGTCTTGATTTAATTAGTTAAGTCTTGTCCAAACCAAAGTGAATTGATTTAATAGTAAGTTGGGGTGGCTGAAATCAGTTATCAGATAACAAAATAACAGCCCAGGCTGGACCCTTCAGCGGGGCTCTCTGATTGTTAAATACTCACTAGATAAGGATCCCTCTGTGTCTCAGTTGGTAAAAATCCAGCATGGAAATAAGCCATACAGATTGAACATTAACAGGTTTGATCTCCAGTCTATATGGAACTGGTCGACTTCAGCAGAGTGGCAGTAGCGGTGAAACAATTGATATCAGTGTCCCTGGGGTACCAAGGGACTTCAATCTGCCCTGCCTTTGCTATGTAGTGACTTCTGCTGGACAATGCAGAAAAGGAGATTAGCTGTGTGCAGGGCCAGGTTTGACTGTGATTTTCCCATGTTGGAATTGCTTATCAACATTTATTACCTATGTTCACATATGGGAGTTAAGCACTTTGGCAAGGTATAGGTAAGAAAGCAAAAGACGGTCAAAAAGTAATTTATTTCTCAATATTCTTCCTAAGCCATGTAACAAAGTCTGCATAATTCACAGATAGGAATAAACTGACACCTGGCAACAGTATATTCTTTGTAATCGCTGGTCATCAGGTGTAATCAGTTAAGTGTACAACTGCTTTGAACCAGATGGTGTAGAAAGTTAAAGTTGTAGAAAAGTATTTGCTGAGCATACTGTGAAAGGGAGTCATACTTACTGACAGAAGTGAGAAGCGGTCTTGACTAAAGGTAATTAGAAGAGACTGTCAAAAATGGCTGCAGGAGGAACAATTGCAACTTCTAACTGGGAAACAATGCAGAACTGGACAAAGATTATGCAAAGGTGGATGAATTCTAAACCAGTTATAGGTGCTGCAGAGCAAACAGAAATATTTTACTTTTTACCTTGTTATGTGATAAATCTTTTGGTGGGATATAGCATACTTGGGATATAGCAGGTGATTATAAAAAAATACAGGAAGTTTTAAAATTATAGCTTCCAGGATAGAAAACTATATATATAGAAAATGGCTGTTCAATTCAAGAGACTGGAGAACTGATGATTGATTGTCACCTTGAAGAATTTGATGAACTGAAAGAGTCAGTGAAATTCATGATAAAATGGAATTAGAAACTAATGTGTGGGAGAGAGACTGTTGAGGGAGTTAGAGCTTGATGTTAAAGTTGCACTCAAGGTATGATCGGCCGAAGTTCCAGTGTTTAGTGAAGCACTCAGTCATAATAAACTTATCCATTGAGTTAGGTACACTGAAAGTGCTGTGAATAAACTAGTGATTAACAAGCCAGCTAATGAGCCATCATGAACATATAGGGGAATGTTTTTGCAAGCTTGAAGTGTGAAGCAGTGATATATCCTCCATGCACAATTCCTGTTGAATTTACACGTTTAATACAAATCATTTATCAAAAATGATCCTACTGTCTTCCCTTCCATGTCTAAATGCACTACAACCCAGCCCCTTAACTTTTACAAAATCAAATTGTGAGTTAATAATTCCAGAAGTTTGGCCTTCCCTGAACTAAGTTAAGTCCATTTCCTTGTGCTGATCTCCCTTTGTGAATGATCAGAAGCTTCACAACCAGGTAGTAGAAAAAAACAATTGCTCATTTTGCAAGGGTGACTCAGTCAAAGGTATTGGACTTGAGGCCTGTAAAGGTGGAGAGAGATAGAAGGCTGAGTAGTGTATGCAAGAAGGGAACACCGGAGTGTATGGTTAAGGTGGCTGAAAACTCTGTCAATATTGGAATAAAGGGAGGAGAAGACTGGTGTCAGAGGAGCATTCAGAAGGTAAATACAGTCGGGTGTGACTGCAGAGATAGGGTGGGACAAAGCCAAGGAGGGACTTGTAGTGCAAAACTAGTGTTCAATGATTTGGATGTGGGGACTAAATGTAATATTTCTAAGTTCGCCGATGACACAAGCTAAGTGGGAATGTGTGTTGTGAGGAAGATGCAAAGTGGTTTCAGGAGGGTTTGGATAGACTTAGTGAGTGAGGAAGAACATGGCAGATGGAATATAATGTGGAAAAATGGGAGGTTATCCACTTTGGTAGGAGGAAAGGATGTGCAGAGTATTTCCTAAATGGTAAAAGCTGAGAAAGTGTAGATGCATCAAAGGTCCTGGATGTTCTCGCCAATAAGTCACTGAAGGCTATCATGCAGGTGCAGCAAGCAATTAGGAAGGCTAATAGTATGTTGGCCTTTACCGTAAGAGAACTTGGGTACAGGTGTAGTGAAGTGTTGCTTTGATTGTACAGAGCTTTGGTTAGACCGCACCTCAAGTACTGTGTGCAGTTTTGGTCTCTTTACCTTAGGAAGGATATTATTGCCATAGAGGACGTGCAATGAAGGTACACCAGACTTGTTCCTAGGATGGCAGGACTGTCCTGTGAAGAGAGATTGGGGAAATGGATGATCAGCCATGATCGTATTGAATGGTGGAGCAGGCTCGATGGGCTGAATGGCCTACTCCTGCTCCAGTGTTCCTATGTATGAATTTATTACATTGCAGGTAAGGGTGCTAGTGCGAGTGTATGGAGATGGGGTTGGTGGACAACTGGGAGAATATTTCATACAAAAATATTTTGTTCACTGGGATTGAAGGTTGTCAGTATAAAATCCTGCCTTGAAAATATTTAATTGCTATTTCACTGTTGCTGGAACAAAATGCAAGAAATTTCTTACTTAACAGCACTCGGTGTACCTGCAAGGGTTCGAGAAGGTGGCTCACCACCACCTTCTCAAGGACAAATAGGGCTGGGCAATGAATGCTGACTTTTACAACAATGCTCACAACCCATGAATATATTTTTAAAAAATGACCTGCAAGTTTAATTATTGTGTTGTTGATCTTTCTGACAATGCATATTCACCTGGTTATGTAGAATGCATTGTGAGAAAGGGTCTGGAGGATGAGTGAGTATGTGAAATACAATTTCAAAACTACACTTGTATTTGGAAAGGGGACAAAAAAAGAGTCAATAGTACTCCAGAACTATTTTTCATTACTGCAACTATTTTTTCATCTTCCATCTTTGTATGTAACATTAAAGGTCAGATTTAATTGAATGTAGTTTCATTGTGTAGCTCAAAGTGTCACAGTAGTCGCTACAGATTTTGAAAAATGCTCTGGTCCAGGGATGTCAATTGCTTGGTTGAGCGATGGAAACTATTTTGGGAGTACGTTTGCCTGTTTTTGTCCTGTTGACACATGCAAGAGTCACCTTGAAATTTCATCCCGCAGGCACTTTACTCACCATATATGTCTACAAGGTTAATGGATGAAACATCCTCGCTGCTCCAAGGAGGAAAAGAATAAATATTTGCATACAATGTGAATGCTTGCTGGTGCCAGAATCCCAGCAAACCTTACTAATGAATATTCAGATGTAAAGAACGTGCACTCTCAATGAACATAAAAACTTAAAAAATAGGAGCAGGAGTAAATCATATGGCCCCTTGAGCCTGATCCACCATTCAATACTATCAAAGCTGATCTGCCTCACCTCCACTTTCCTTCCCACTCCCCACATTCCTTGATTCCCTGAGAGACCAAAAATCTATCTCAGCCTTAAATATGTTTAATGATAGAGCGTCCACAACCCTCTGGGATGGAGAATTCTAAAGATTCACAACCCTTTGAATGAAGTAGTTTCTCTTCATCGGTCCTAAATGATCGAGAACTGTTATAATTATACTTCAATACTTGCATATCCAAATTTTCTTATTTCTTATATTCTCAGACCTGATTATCCCTGGCATTATCTTTAAGGGTTTTGCATCTGGGATTTTGGAAAAGAAGTTAGACTCTAATCACAGGAAAGCCAGTGATGTTGTATACCATGACTTGCAAAAGGGCTTTGACAAAGCACTGCATGAGAGACTCCTTAAAATAGTAGCAAAAGCTAAGATGTGGATTATTAATTGGGAGCAAAGGGTAGTCACACAGGAGCTGGAATGCAATAGGGGCCTTTGAGTTTTGAGTTTAATTGGTGCCAGAGCGTGTGCTGTGACCTGAACTGTTCTTATCACCCATCACCTCTTCTTTCACTTTCCAAGTGTGAAGAACTCATGGGGCAGGATTTTTGGGTTGTCAGGCGGGCCCCCGAGTGGCCGGGAAAAGGTCAGCCACCCGTGATTGGTCCCCGACCGTGACTTCACATTGGCTGGCTAATGAGCGGCCAGCCAGCGTGAAAGATGCACTGAGAATCTCAGCGCTGTCAGGGCAGGGGCAGGAGGAGGGTACGAGCAAAAGTCTGCGCATGTGCAGGGGAGCGTGCACCGAAAGCTCCCTGAAGGCAGGGAGCTGAACAATTTTAAAATCAAGAATAAATATTTTGAAAATCTGAAAAAAATGTCCTAACTTGGGACTCACTCAAAATAACATGAGCATAATAAAAATTCTGCCTCAAAATTTATATTTATTTTATATTTAATTGTGGAAACCTCATCCCGTCCGTGGATAAGGTTTACTAAAAAATCAAAAGACCGCCTGGCCGATTTGCCAGCCCAAAAGCCATAAGATTGGCCTGGCAGTGAAAAATATGTTTAAGTTAATTAATTAACGGCCTTAATAGGCCTCTTAATTGTCAGCAGGCATGCTGCCGAATCTCGTGGCCTGCTGACCAAAATATTGGCCAAAGTCATTGCGCACAATTTTACGCCTGATCGGGTCAGGCGCATGCCTGCCCATGGAACATAAAATCCTGCCCATGGCTTTTTTGTTGTGTTTCTTGACATTGACGCTTTTGCACAATTGCCTCTGCCACCTTTTCTTATTTTTCTCTCACTCATCCTTAAATCTTCTCTCAGATTACCAACCACTTTAGACCTAACCTCCTGCTGCTTTGGCACTTCACCCCCATACCACTCCTGAACTCTTGTATTTTCCAATCTCATCTCTTCTACGTGTCCCACAACCTGTTCCCTTGATTTCCTTTCCATTCCATTCCTGATCACTGAGCTGTATCACTTATTATTCCTTTTTGTTATCCTCAGCCTTTCCATAGCATTTGACAAAGGTTACCATGCCTCTCCTTTGTTGGGACTGCTGTCTATGGTTCAACTCCAATCTATTTGGATAATACCAATGCATCTCCAGTAAACGTCTCTCCTCCCTGCCTTATGCCATCACCTCTGGAATCCTTCTTCAATCCTCAAGAAGAATCATACAGGATTTTTTTTTTGTTCATGGGATGTGGGCATCACTGACTGAGCCAGCACTTATGGCCCAATCCTAATTGCTCTTGTTCAGGGGGCATTTAAGAGTCAACCACATTGCTGTGGATCTGGAGTCACATGTAGGCCAGACCAGGTAAGGGCAGCAGATTTCCTTCCCTAAAGGGGATTAGTGAACCAGATGGGTTTTTACAACAATCAGCAATAGCTTTATGGTCACCATTAGACTTTTAATTTATTTTTTTAAATTCCAGATTGTTATTGAATTTAAATTCCACTCTCTGCCATGACAGGATTTGAACACAGGTCCCCAGAACATTACCCTGGGTCTCTGGATTACTAGTCCAGCAACAATACCATTACACCATCACCTCAAAACACTAAGCCACAGATTCTGCCAGGCCTGCTGAGCCTTTCCAATTTATTTCAGATCTCCAGCATTCACAGTATTTTGCTTTCATTTTAGCACAATCCTTCGGTTGTTCATTATCAGCAAAGTATAAACTGTACTCAACCAGCCCATGCCTGGCAAAACCTCCACAAAAAGGTTGACCATCAGTTGTGATTCTGCATTTGGGCAGCTGCACAATCCTGAGTGCACTAATAGCCACACTGAAGATCAAGGGCGGAATCGTCCCAGATTTGTACAAAGTAGGGTGGCAGACAGGAAAAGAGTCGTTTTACCAGCCGGCTGCAATGACGGGTTTTTGCACTGTATTGTACCCTTCTTGCCTCACTTATCATGCAGCCACAGAAAACACGCTGCCTTGTTGGCAGGTGGCCTCCGATTTGCCCGACATGCTGTTACCACACTGCTTCCTCACGCAGGACGCCATATTTAAACTGCAGCCGCCTGCATACTTCTCAATGCTTGCAGCCCAGGACTGGTCTGGTGAAGACATGGTCCCAAAAGTCAAATAGAGTGCAGCCCCCCGATTCAGTGATACATCCCTGGGACATCTTCTGCCGCGGAGGCCCATCATGATGTCCTCTACCCCCCGCTCTGGCCAAAGGAGGCCCATCGATCTCACCACTCCAGCTTGGGATGCAGTGGCAGAGGTGTGCAGCATTGGCACTGACCACAGGAGGTTGGCCATCTAGTGCAGAAAACAAATGAATTATCTCATACACCAGGGTAAGGAAACCATTTTATCACTCTAAACACACACAATCCCAAGGCCATCAAACATTCACTGGCATCTCACTTACTGCCAGTTCAAGGGACATCACCACTCTCTCACACACGCCCTCACATCTCCATCTGGCCTCATCTCCTCTGGAAACGGTCTCCTCAGCCCTCACCATCTTGAAGCCGCTTGCACAGATCAACATGTAGCCCCCACAAAAACCCTGGGATACCCCCTTCCCCAATATAGCCCTCACCTTTCAGCCTCTTCCCTTGCCTGAGGCCACTTCAGCCCCTCCCCCAGCAAGCCCTAGCCCTGCAGCCGTTGAAAAGCCACCTCCACCTTATGGCTGACCTGGTAGTAGAGACCTGCCCGTGAGACACCTAAAAGTGATGTGGTGCTGCCTGCAAGTCCTGGTGCTGAAGACTGCAAGTGCTGTTCGAAGCAAGGTAGGCAAACAAATCTCTAAGTTCTGAGCGAATTGCAGCTCGCCATGTGCAGTTTGCTTATGTACAGCTGTGA
Source organism: Carcharodon carcharias (assembly GCF_017639515.1). NCBI lineage: Eukaryota > Metazoa > Chordata > Chondrichthyes > Lamniformes > Lamnidae > Carcharodon > Carcharodon carcharias. The sequence continues at coordinate 126,093,324 of NC_054469.1, read as the reverse complement.
AATACGTTGCCATGCAATCATGCCCACGTGCTTGGATGATCCAGTGTGGGGGCATGATTCCGGCAAGCAGGACTTATAATGGGTTGCTAAAGTATTGAAATTAGGGTCCTCACAGGTGGTGGTGGGAAACACGTCCTATTATTGACTGGTGGAGCAGACAATCACAAACTAGTTTCACAACAGCGCGAAACTGATTTTTTGCTTTTTTGCAACATTGCACCGCCCCCACACACCATGATGCCCGATGTCAAAGGGGCCAGAAAATTCTAGTCCAATTCAAGATGATCAGTCAAACTCATAATGTGGCTCATTTACGCTTGATAGTAGCTACTTCCATTCATACTCAGGGAACCATTTTCTGTACACAAAAGGAATATGCTCAAGGTTTGCACCTTATTTGAATTATCCAGAAGCTTGGGGAGCCTGTAGTTCTCTATTGCTTTTTCCATGGCAATGCTTTAGCCAATCAGAGTTTACTTATCAACCAATCAGCATCCTGTTCTCCTCCGGTATAAATTGTGATAATTTGAAATTTGGCATTCTTGCATTTGTCCTGATGAGGACAAGATGAAAATCTTTAGCAACATGTCTCTCTTTTCAGTATTTTTGATTATGTTCAAAAACCAGGAAAGCTAGCTATCAATCTTTCGGTCCTCTCCTGGGTAACTATTCAATTTCTCCATCTTCAGATCCATTTTCTGTATCTCTTCCCTCCCTGGGAAGTTGATTAATCTATAACTTTCTCCTCAGATATCTATTTACTCTTTTTCTTCAAAATATCTACTTCAATTTTTTTTACTCTTTTCCTGGTTACTCATTTGTTTTCTGTTTCCTTCCCATTTTGATCTATTTGTTTTCTCCACCCTGTAGTATATATATTTGCTCTTATCTCCCCCTCACCAGATGGATATTCATCTACTCTATCCTTTTGTTCCAGTTTTCTGTTGTCTTATCTTCATTGACTTCCAATCTTGGTTACCAATTCCATTATGTTTTTCTCTCACTCTCCACACTTTTGTATTTTATTTTTCATGACAACTTTCTTAGTTACTACCTTTCACCATCAAACACTTGTCTTTCCTTTGAGTGACTGGTTTCTTCTAGACCTTCCTTTTACTTCCAAGTATTGTATAGAACTGAGACAAATGCATATATCCAGTCTGATGTATTTTGCCTTTCCGTTTTGTCTCTGTTCCATGCAAGAATCAAAAATCAAAACATAAACATATAACATTTACATTAGTTGCATTGAAATAATGTCCATTATATATTACATTTTGAAGTCACATTTCACGACAAGATAATAAACAATGTATAAAGATGTTTTATTGCCATCTCACAATACAATTGTGCCAACATAGATGTATTGAGGTTACAGCACGTAAATAATTTCTCTAATTATATATGGTAAAATGAGGTGCCCTATCCCTTCAAGAGAATGCAAGTGCACTGATCATGTGACAGCACTGATTAATCATTGTATAGCACAGGCAACTGGGAACTGTAAGTCCAGTTTTGGGGGTTTCTGAGGGAGCACATATGACCTGGTGCTCTGCCCTATGTCTAATAAACCATCACTGTTTACTATTACATCAGTCTCTCTCTGTTATTGATTGCAAGCAGCAATTGAGGAGAATGTAGGAAGTCATGCAGTTAGAATTTGTTGGCCAAGAAATTCATTTACCCAAGACATAAAAATGACAACAAGGATAAAAACAAAAGAAAATAAATTTTGAGACCGGTGAGCAAAGCATTGGAAAGAGCATCTGTACTGCTGTTATAAAATGGGCAACATCTGGCAATTGAGTAGAAAGCAGTTCTGCAGTTTAAAAATTTTTTTAAACCATGCAGAATCGCGATTGTGGGGATCCTGCTAAAACTCAAAGAAAGCGTGAAACCCAGCAGAGAAAAGCTGACAGCTGCAGAGACAGTCTAAAAATAGCCAGTGACCATTCTTAAAGCGGCAATGCATTTAAACTGGCAAATACACGAAAAATGGCTATGGGCAGAAAATTATGAGACCCCAGAGAGGTGGTAAGCCAAACACCTTAATTCATCATTAACTGGGAAGCCTATCAGAAGTGCCGTCCCCTTGCAGTCATTCATGATGCCACAGTTCGGGCATGTCAATCTATTCAACCCCATTGCAGGTGACTGGCCTCAGTACATCGAATGCCTAGATATCTTTTTTATCGTTAACAACATCGCGGGGGAGGAGAAGAAGAGGGCGATTCTTTTGTCTTCATGCGGGAGCAAAACATACGGGCTGATCCACAGCCTTAGCACCCCAGACTTGAAGCCTTTCGATGAGTTAATAAAAATTGTATGAGCCAACTGAGACCAAAGCCCTCAGTCACTATGCAGTGCTTCAAGTTCAATTCAAAGAACAGGCTTCTACAGGAGACAATAGTTGTCTATGTGGCCATTTTAAAGGCATTAATTGAAGGCGAATTTGGAACGTCCATTAGTGAGATGTTGAGAGACTGGCTGATATACAGGATTGTAGATGATACTACCCAAAGACTTTTGCTAGCCGAACTTAGTATGGACTTCAATAAGGCATTAGAATTAGCTACCGTGATGGAGAGTGCTGTTAGAAATTCCAAAGTTATAAAAGTGACATAAAATGGTACCATCCACCTGGTCAAGCGGGACAATCTGGCAACAAAAGGTGCAAAAACTTCGGACTCCACGGTAAGGCGGGAAATGCTCTTTAGCTCCAGACCATTGAAAAACAATGGTTCTGCAGTGAAAACCCACAAAATGAATGAGAGAAATGCATCCAGGCCTCCAGTGACTGAATGGCAACTCAAACAAGTCGAGCACCTTTTATGCCACCGATCTGGCCACATAAGGTGGCACTGCAGAGAAACGCTAAAAATAACACCATAAAGGCAAAAGGCAAAACCATGAAATATGCCTCATGGAAAAGCCAGAAGAAACAGAATCAGACATCCATTCCTTATATGACTGTGTAGAACCGAGCCAATCCACATAATCAATACAGTTAACGGGCAACCCATTATGATGGAAGTTCATACAGGAACATTGATGTCAGTCATTGGAGAGTATACATTTAGATATCTGAATAAAGAAACCCATCCTTTGAAGTTAGAAGTTTCAGATACAAAGCTGAGGACATACACGGGTGAAGAAATAAGACAGAAAGGGTTATGTCAACTCTCGGCAATGTATGGAGTTCAATCTGAAAGGTTGCTTGTTCGTGGTAGCTGAAGAGGGTCCCAGCTTAATAGGGCACAATTGGCTTGAAAAGTTTCAATTAAAATGAGCCGAAATTTTTCAAATTGCAATGAAAAGCTGACAGAATTGTTGCAAAAGCATGCTTCTGTTTTCAATACAAAAACAGAATTACCTGGAAAAACTCAGCAGGTCTTGTAGCATGGGCGGAGAAGAAAAGAGTTGACGTTTCGAGTCCTCATGATCCTTCCACAGAATTGAGTGAATATAAGGAGAGGGTTGAAATATAAGCTGGTTTAAGGTTTCGGGGGGGAGGGGAGAGAAGTGGGGTGGGTGGGTGGTGTGGTTGTAGAGACAAGCAAGCAATGATAGGAGCAGATAATCAAAAGATGTCACAGACAAAAGAACAAAAGAACACAGAGGTGTTGAAGGTGGTGATATTATCTAAACGAATGTGCTAATTAAGAATGGATGGTAGGGCACTCAAGTTGCAGCTCTAGTTGGGGAGGGGTGGAAAGACCAGCAGGGCATAAAAGATTTAAAAATAATGGAAATAGGTGGGAAAAGAAAAATCTTTATATATTATTGGAAAAAACAAAAGGAAGGGGGAAGAAACAGAAAGGGGGTGGGGATGGAGGAGGGAGTTCAAGATCTAAAGTTGTTGAATTCAATATTCAGTCTGGAAGACTGTAAAGTGCCTAATCAGAAGATGAGGTGCTGTTCCTCCAGTTTGCGTTGGGCTTCACTGGAACAATGCAGCAAGCCAAGGACAGACATGTGGGCAAGAGAGCAGAGTGGAGTGTTAAAATGGCAAGCGATAGGGAGGTTTGGGTCATTCTTGCGGACAGACCGCAGGTGTTCTGCAAAGCGGTCACCCATTTTACGTTTGGTCTCTCCAATGTAGAGGAGACCGCATTGGGAGCAACGAATGCAGTAGACTAAGTTGGGGGAAATGCAAGTGAAATGCTACTTCACTTGAAAGGAGTGTTTGGGCCTTTGGATGGTGAGGAGAGAGGAAGTAAAGGGGCAGGTGTTGCATCTTTTGTGTGGGCATGGGGAGGTGCCATAGGGTGGGGGTTGAGGAGTAGGGGTGATGGAGGAGTGGACCCCCACCTGTGGCATCTCCCCATGCCCACGCAAAAGATGCAACACCTGCCCCTTCACTTTCCACCCCACCCCCACTAGAGCTGTACCTTGAGTGCCCTATTATCCATTCTTAATTAGCACATTCGTTTAGATAATATCACCACCTTCAACACCTCTGTGTTCTTTTGTTCTTTTGTCTGTGACATCTTTTGATTATCTGCTCCTATCACTACTTGCTTGTCCCTAAAACCACACCACCCCTCACCCCACTTCTCTCCCCCAACCCCACCCCCCACCCCTTAAACCAGCTTATATTTCACCCCTCTCCTTATATTCACTCAGTTCTGTGGAAGGATCATGAGGACTCGAAACGTCAACTCTTTTCTTCTCCTCCCGTGCTGCCAGACCTGCTGCATTTTTCCAGGTAATTCTGTTTTTGTTTTGGATTTCCAGCATCCGCAGTTTTTTGTTTTTATCTCTATTATTTTATTTCTGATTTCAATGATGTGTTAGGAAGGATTCAAGGGCTACAGGCCAAGATCCATGCACACCCAAATGCAACCCCCAAATTTCTAAGAGCCAGGCCAATCCCTTATGCTCTATGGGACAGATTTGAAACCGCACTGGACAGACTGGGAAAATTGGGCATCTTACAACCAGTGCAATTTTTCTGAGTGGGCGGCACCCATTGTACCTGTACTGAAGCTGGACCAAAGCATGTGTTTATGCGGTGACTATAAGCTAACTGCTAATATGGTTCATTTCTATATGTCTTAGTTCTGATGAAGGGTCATATGGACTCAAAACATCAACTGTATCCCTCTCCGCAGATGCTGTCAGACCTGCTGAGTTTTTCCAGGTATTTTTGTTTTTGTTCTAGATTCCCAGCATCCTCAGTATTTTGCTTTTATCTTAGTGTTTAATTGACTGCCACCTCTCTTCAAGGAATTTCTACCTTGAAGAAGTATTGCTCTTCTCTCTGGCAGGATTTCCACCTGTCTCTTTTGCCCTGTTCACCTTCATTGCTTTCAATTTCTCTCTGGTCTTTGACAAGGTGTTTACTAAAACTCGCTTTGACAGCCATATTTCATTCCTCAGTGACTGTCTCCATCTCCGACTTACCCCACGTGGATTCCAACTGAAGTTCCATCCCTCACGTTTCGAACCCACCCAGGATTACAGATATCTCCAGGACATACAACGCTTCTCGGACTGCTGTTCTTGTCACATCCTGAGATCCACACTCAGTGCCATGCGCCGCCATATGAACATACTCGACCTCTCCCTCCAGCAGCACCGATGCACCCTATCTCTAAGCTGTCCTTGCCCCCAGTTTCATTTTATTCTTCATCTCATCCGACACCTTAACAAGAAACTTTGTCTCTTTCTTTCAGATGTAAAGGAACACAAGCTCCAACAACTCATCGACACCAAAACCCATCTAGGACCCTCCACCCTGCTCATCCCTCTGTCCCTATCCCATTTTCCGATCCCAGCCCTGGCCGTGTATTCACCATACCCTCTGACTTTCCCCTCTCTGATGGTGAACGTTCAGTGCTCAGCAAAGGATTCAGTTTCATACCCTTATGCCCTCACCTCAATGAATTTCGGGCTCAGCACGATACTGAACTCTTCTTCCGCCGTCTTCGTCTCCATGCTCACTTCTTTAGGCAGGAGTCCTCTCCCCATTCAACGGACCCTTTTACCCACCTCCAATATTCTCCCTCCACCTGGACCCCTCTCTCTGGATTCTTACCTTCTCTTGATCTTTTCATTGAGAACTGTTGCTATGACATCAGTTGTCTCAATTTCTCTGCTCCTCTCACCCACTATAATCTGTCTCTTTCTAAGCTTGCCATACTCCATTCTCTCAGGGCCAACCCTGACTTTGTCATCAAACCCGTTGACAAGGGTGGTGCTGTTGTTGTCTGGCACACTGACCTCTACCTTGCAGAGGCTTAGCGCCAACTCGCAGACACTTCCTCCTACCTCCCCCTGGACCATGACCTCACCACTGAACATCCAGCCATTGTTTCCAGGACTGTCACTGACCTCATCTCATCTGGAGATCTTCCTTCCACAGCTTCCAACCTCATTGTCTCCCAACCTTGGATGGCCCGCTTCTACCTCCTACCCAAAATCCACAAACAGGACTGTCCCAGCAGACCGATCATGTCAGCCTGTTCCTGCCCCACGGAACTCATTTCTTGCTATCTTGACTCCATTCTCTCACCCCTTGTCCAGTCTCTTCCCACCTACATCCGCTTTGAACCCAAGAAGTAGTTAATTTTAACATGTAATACAACCCCTTATGGGTTATGGAATAGGAGCTGTCCTTTCACATTGGATGGCAGATGGCTCCGAACAGCCCATTGGATATACATCTCGCGCACTCAGTGTCGCAGAATGACAATATTTCCAGTTTGAAAAGGAGGGCTTATCTATTGTGTTCAGCATCCAGAAGCTTCTTTGACATCTCCACAGTCTCCATTTCCATATTATAACTGACCACAAGCCCCTAGTGGGATTATTTGGAGAAGATAAAGCGATACCACTTATCACATCGCCTCGCATCCAGTGATGGGCACTAATATTAACTGCCTATGAATACACTTTTGTTCACTGGTTGGGAATTCAAATTGCACATGCTGACGCACTAGGCTGCCTTCCCCTGCCAACTAATAACAGGGAGGCTCCAATTCCCCAGAAACTGGTCATAGTGATAGATTTTCTGGATTCCTCCCCTGTTCAGACCAGAAAAATCTGTGAGTGGACAAGACGGGATCCATTATTGTCTAATGTCCGGGAGCAGGTCTTGAATGGTTGGTCAGGTGGATCTACAGCTGAGGAGATGATGCCCTATTCTGATCGCACATATGAGCTCTCCTGTCAGGAGGCCATATTACTCTGGGGAGCAAGGGTTATCATGCCCCCGAGGAGGCGCAGGCCATTATTAGCCAAGCTACGTAGCACTCACCCGGTCTTTAGCAGAACGAAGATGCTCCATGCAGCTATTTGTGGTGGCAACACATAGACTTGGACATAGAAACCCTGGTCTAAAGCTGTCCTCAATGACAGCAGGTGCAAAAGCTCCCCCCACCACACCTTAGCTGCATTGCACCATGGGAATGGCTGGGGAGGCCATGGGTCCACCTCCATGTCGCTTACAAGGGACCCTTCTTGTGCACAATGTTCCTTTCACTGATTGACTCCCACTCCAATCGGATGGACATCTCTGAAGTCCAGTCTCCCATTTCAGTTGCCACCGTATTTGTTTGCAGAAGCATTTTGCAGTGCACAGGTTGCTGGAGGTCCTCATGTCTGACAAGGGGATCGCTTTTAACAGTGGGGAGTTCCAGAGGTTGATGACTCTTAACAGCATTACCAAAATCAAAACCTCACCCTACCACCCAGCATCGAGCACCATGGCTGAGCGGGCAGTCCAAACCTTTAAATCCAGGATGCAAAGGATGGAAGGCATTCCCATCAGCATGAGATTGTCCTGGTTCTTGTTCTTACCCGGCCACACCACACACGACAACCGGCATTGCCCCTGCAGAACTACGAATGAAGAGGCATCTCCGCACCTGACCCTTAACTGGCCGAATTTTGAGGGGAGGTGGAGAAAAGCCAAGTGGCGCTGAAGACCAGGCACAATGGTCATGGTTGTGAAAGAACTTTTCTGGCAGGAGATGCAGTCCTCATGAAGAACTTTGGACATGGGTCCAATTGGCTGTTAGGAGAGGTGAGTGCCGTAACTGGACGCCTCTCCTATAATGTATCCAAATAATTTTTTGACACATGATCATCTCCGCAAAACAATACCAATCCCATAAGAAGAAATGCAGTCTTCATCTATGCTTGACTTTGTGTCGCATGCAGAGGACAGGTCACGCAATTGGGAAATACTGGTGTGCCTGTGGGACCCGAGTGGGTCAGAGAGACAAACCTGCCAATTTCCAATGAGGAACCTGGTGGACAACTGTCCCCTGAAAAGGAGGTCTTGGAAAAACCAGCTGAGGTGGAACTGAGGCACTGGACACGTCACTGAAAGCCTCCTGAGAGACTTGATCTGCAAATAGTTATTGTATAAATTGTTAATGGGTTTTAATCTTGTTAGCTGTACTTTTAAGTAAAGGTGGAGGGATGTGGTAAAGTGAGGCACCCTGTCCCTTTAAGAGAATGCAAGTGTACCGATCATGTGACAGCACTGATGAATCACTGTACAGTGTGGGAACTGGGAACTGTCAATCTAGTTCCAGAGGTTTCTGAGCGAGCACAAATGACCTGGTGCTTTGACCTATGTCTCAATAAGCCATCACTGTTAATTCCCCGTTATTGATTGCAAGCAGCAATTGATGAGAACATAGGAAGGTGTGCAGTTAGAGTTCAGCTGGCCAATGAACCCATTTACCCAAGACATAAAATTATGTATTTTAAATTTTCCCAGAATTATATTGATCAGATACACACAAGATTGCTATCTTATGCATGTGCTGGTCTTTGGGAATAAGGATTGTTTACCAACTGTCAACAAATTAGCGAGTAAATAATTATAGATAAATAAAACATTGACCCATAATTTTAGGCCCTGATGTAGATTAATTATCATTGGAAACAATTTATAAACTCAGGTGAAAATTAAACACAGGCTTCTGTCTCAGTAGATAAACACAAATTTCTTCCAATTTGCTAAGTCAGAATTTCGCCCTTCACAACTGAGCTTTATCCATATTTGCTGATCAACTAACTAGAACAATGTTGTGAGGGTGCTTTTCCTGTCATTTCCCCAAGAAAACAATTCATTTTTCAGATCAAGGGATAAAAAGATCAGCAGAGACTTGTCTGGTTCAGACTGCTCTTCTTATGTTCCCAAGGGGTAGAGGAGGAAATGGGCCCGTGATAGGCGCAGACCCAACGGACATATGTATGTGAACAAAGAAAGTGCATTCCCAGTTTCCCGCCTCATTTTCCTGGTTTTGTGGCCCAAGGGTGCACTAAAAAGCCTAAGGTGGACATGTGTTAGCAGTCCAGGGTTACCAACGTTCACATACTGCCTGTACGTCTCCTGGAGTGGGAGTTGAAGAGATGCCAATTAAAGTTGACAAAGATTACAAATATAAAGGGCTATTTTTGCAGTATTTAATTAAATATTTCTGATGAAGTTTGCTATCAATGCCAAAACTTTTGAGCAGGATTTTCTTGAAAATTTGTGCCAATACAAATCAATGGCCTCCGCCATTACTACAGATCAAAAGCTACATTTCTCTGGGTTCCCAGTAGTGATCTAATCCCCATCCTCCACACCCGGTCAACGGCTTTGGCTGGGAGGCAGAATTAGCCCTGCCAATAGGGCTTGTGAGTTAAAATCTCCTGAGTCTTTTGAATTGCATCACCCACTTTGGCCCTTGATTTCTGGCCCAAATTAAAATTGGCCCTCATATTTCTAAGCTGAGCGGCCACGCTATGATGGCAGTTGAAGCTATTTTAATTTAGTACTTCTCAAATTTCATGGTTTCCCCTCTCTTTTGGAAGCCTTTTCTGAATTAGCTATTCCCAGCACTGTGAATATATTTTTTCAGGGCCTGTGCCTGCTTTGTCAATTTCAATTGTTCTCTATTTCTTCAGTTGTAATTCATCGTTTGATGAACAGTGAAGTAGCAGCTAATTAAATTAAAGTGTGATATGACCATTTCTGAACGTGTGATTCTTTGAGGCAGTAAGCGATAGGGAGAGGAATAGGTAGAGATTGGGATTTTGTTTCAGATCAACTCTCCTGTTCTATCTCCTTTTTTTTTATGCGTACGTTCCACCTGATGTGGGAATGGAGAATCTTCATTGTCGTCATCTTCCTTTTCCACTTCAGAGAATACCGATCATTCCTGCATAGTGATATTATCTAAAACATAAAAGCAACAACAATATTCTTGTATTACAGTACGCAAGGTTCCACCAGATATATCCTGGTTAAAAGTAGTCCTCAAAATGGTCTGCTCTGTGGAAATTCTTGTAGGGCAGAATTTTCTCCATGTCAAGTGGGCCGTGCTGGAGCAGGCGCGGACCTGATCACCGCCCGCGATCAGGTCCGCACTGCTATTTTACGCAGACGGGCAATTGAGGCTTGCCTAGTGTACTTCACTGCTCCTGTGGATAGCGGGAGTGGGCAGGCGGCAGCGGGTGCACTCAGAACGCCGGGTCCAATGGTGACCCTGCAGCCTTTTTAAATGAAGGCCTGACAGTCTTTTCAAGGCTGCTCACAATGGCTGGAAGAAGGGCACATCAGAGGGGCAATGTGCCTGACGCAAGTCCAGAGGGTAGGCAATCAGGGCAGGCCAGGCCGGAGGGTAGGCCATCGGGGCAGGCCAGGCCGGAGGATAGGCCATCGGGGCAGGCCAGGCCGGAGGATAGGCCATCGGGGCAAGCCAGGGCGGAGGGTAGGCCAGCGGGGAAGGCCAAGCTGGAGGGTAGGCCATCGGGGCAGGACAGGCCGGAGGGTAGACCAGCGGGGCAGTGTGCTCCCCCCTTTTTTCAGACGAGTGCCTAGCTGCCCTCTTGGAGGAGGTGGCAGCGCAGCGGGAGGTCCTTCTTCCGAGGGATGGAAGGCTGAGGCCCCCTCCCACCTGACCAAACGTACGTGGGAGGAGGTGGCTGAAAGTGTCAGCTCTCATGGTGTGGTGCGTCACAAATGGGTCCAGTGCCGCAAAAGATTCATGCGCTCAGGAAGGGTGAGTACCATGTGCCTCAACTCACTTAATGCAGCCGTCACCCTTTCCCCCAATCCATCTGCTGGTCTTTGCGCTCCACATGCTTGTGCCTTCTTGCTTAGCAAAATGGGCTATGCTGGGGGGTGGGGGAGTCAGCCCTGGCTTGTTTGGGTGAGTGTGCGGCAGCTGTGGGATGATGAAGAACTGGAGTCCTGCAATGTCCTAGTCTGGCTGGGTTGGCAGGGATGCAATGGGAATTCAGGGACAGGCTGGACCAATCAATGCTCCTCTTTCCTTTTCAGGAGAAGACTGCGCACAATTCCACAGGGTGGATGTGGGACTAGCGGAGGCCAGGCCCAGTGGGCAATCCTAACACCTTACGAGTAGCAGGCCATGGGTCTGGAGAGGCGCCATGCACCCAGGTCCACCAGTGGTGGTGAGGCTGGGGTGCCATGGGGAGGTATGTTTGGTGAGCATGCAGGTCACCATTTGTGTCACAGAAACCGTGGCACTGCTGAATGTTCAGTGATTAAAGTTTGCAACATGGGTTGACCATTGATTATTGAAGGATGAGCGCAAAATGATCTGGGGGACAGGGATACGCATTGACATTGTCTGCACTGTAACTAATCAAATGTTATTTTTCTTCCTTTTAGCATCACTGAAGCAGGGCCGGGAGGACGAGCAGAGGGCCCACCTCTCACCCCTGAGGCCCCTGAGGAACTCCACTCACTAGCGTCACACCATCCCAGCCAGGCAGGCACCAGAACAGATACTATCACCTCAGTGGGAATCAGATATCCGACTAGTGTCCTGGGGCACGGCAGTGAGGGCACTTCACACTCGTTTGAGGTGCAGGCAGAGACAGAGAGTGCCCAGGGCACCAGCAGTCAGCGACTGCTGGGGACCAGGTACATGTTTGGATGATGGCTGATGATGTGCCGCTGGAGTCACCCATGCTGAACATCACCGATGCAATGACCCTTTTGGCTGAGTGCCATGCTTCCTTCATGGAGAGAGTGGTGACTCTCATGGAGAGGCTCCTCCAGGAGACAAATCAGGGCCTCCTAGGGTTGTGCTCGGACCTGCAAGCCCTCACAGCGGCATTGAGCTCGGCTGGTCAATGCCAGTGTGGGAGATGGTTTGGGCACCAGGTATTCCAGTTCGGTGCCCATCCATCTACGGTGAGCAGGGAGGTCTGAAGCGATCTCACATTGGCACAGCAGCTGCCTGTTGTCTCTGCAGGTTCCTCTCAGGGTGCTCCAGATGAGGGCAGCAGCTGCTCCGCCCGTCTGCCAGTGACCATGGCATCCGATGAGGCTGAGGCGATTGGGGAGATGCCAGCTGTGGAACTGGCCACTCCCTCCCAGGCAGGGCCATCAAATGCTCCACAGGCCAGAGGATGTCCTCCAAAGTCATCGAGGCCAACAGGACAGCTCAATGAGCAGGCGGTCTCAGGTGCCAGTGCCACTGAGGGGACAGCACCTAGACGTAGCACCAATAAGCGTAAATTTAAGGCACCTTAGGCACCAAGGTTTCTCACTGGTGTTTTGATGTTGGTCCATAGTACTTTCTGGAAGCCTTGGTGTGATGTCCAACACCGTTTTCTTTTTGCTTTATGAAGTTACATTTGTTCCCTCAATAAATTTTGACATGGTTGCCATGACTCACAGTGATTCTTTTCTTCTACAAGTGAACGGGAACCCATGATGTTATGAGTGAGTTGTTTGATATTGAGCTTTATTGACAAGGGCCTTAGTTAATGCTATTATCCAGGCAGATTTAGCACTCAGGCATCGAGTATGGAGCCTGCAACCCAGACATGTGTTGAAGGTCTATCTGTGGTGGGCTGGCTGAAGGTTCTTTGGATTAAAGCCTCCCGGGTGTCCCTGCCTCCCTGGAGTATGCTCAGGTCAGCGTCTACCCGCTCAGCATTTCCCTGTGCATGCTCATCCTCGGACTCACTGCTGGATTCATAGTGTGCATCCAGACCAACTGCATCTACATCTTCATTGTCCACTGCGTCCTCCCTTTCTAGCGCCAGATTGTGGGGCATGTGCAGCATGCAACCACTATCAGTGATACAAGATCTGGGGGTACTGGAGTGCACCCCCTGACCAATCCAGGCATCGGAAGCGCATCTTGAGAAAACCAATGGCTCTCTCCACCACAGCCCTTGTGGAGATGTGGCTCCTATTGTACCACTCCTCAGCCTCTGTTCCTGGATGGCGGAGAGGCATCATAAGCCACCATCTGAGGGGATAGCCTTTGTCACCCAGCAGCAATCCATCCAGCCGGGCTGGAGCATTAAAGAGCCCCGGCACCTGGGAGTGTCTGAGGATGTAGGCATCATGGAAGCTGCCTGGGTACCATGCACAGACTTGCAGAATCTGCGTCCTGTGATCACACACTATCTGCATGTTCATGGAGTGGAAGCCCTTCCTGTTGACAAAGGTACCGGGCTCACCTGCTGGCACCTTGATGGCCACATGTGTACAGTCTATAGCACCCTGGACGTGGGGGATGCCAGCAATGGCCGCGAAGCCTCTGGCTCGCTCTGTCTGACTTGCCTGGTCACAGCGGAAGTGCATGAAGGTCAATGCACACCTGAATAGAGTGTCTGTCACCTGCTTGATACAAGTGTGCACAGCTGATTGGGACACTCCGCAGAGGTCACCCACCGACCCCTGGAAAGAGCCAGAGGCATAGAAGTTGAGGGCAGCTGTGACCTTCAGAGCCACTGGCATGGGGTATCCACCCACACAGTTTGCGGAGACCTCAGGGCCTATCAACTGACAGATGGAGGTGACTGTCTCCCTTGAGAGATAGAGCCTCCTTCGGCACTGGACCTCAGACATATTGAGGTAGCTGCTTTATCGCCGCCTGTATACCCTGGCAGCAGGATATTGGTGTATTTTGTGGCTCCTTCCGCCTTGCACTTCCTGTTGGCCCTGTGCCCCTTGTGTCTGCACCTCTCCTCCCAAAGGTGGCTACCCTGGAGGCTGAATGTGAACTCCTGGCCTCCTCCCCCTTCTGCATCTCTCTTCCTCCTCAGAGGAGGTGCCTCTAGTGGAGAGCACAACTCCCATTCCTAGGCTAAGGGAAGGCTTCCTGAAAGCTGCAGGCCCCAAAAATGATCCTTACTGTAGAGTCCTGGCCAAGGTTTTTACTCCTGTCCAAGCAGCTGGTGTGAGTTTTGAAGTATTCCTGCTCACACAGGCAAGTATCAGTAACTTTCACACTTAAATACCCGAAAGATCACATTTGCGATACCACTTCCCCTCTTATCCCACCCATCGATGAGGTTTATACAAATATCTCCTACCTGCCTGCCCATTGCACCCATGTGACGTCCTGAAGATCGCACGGGCAGCAAAAAATCAAAATCAATTGCTGCCGCAAGGGTCTTAATCTGCCTGTTGAATAATGGCGGGAGCATCTGAACTTATAGAGCGATCACCTTCCCAAATATTGCAATGGCGCACGGTGACATCGGGATGCATGCCACCTCATGTCATTTTATGCGTCAGCGTGCGGGGCCTGCCCCTGCACGCCAACGGGAAAATTCTGCCCATAATCTCACTGGCCTCCTCATTTCATTTTTGCCATCTGCTTGCAGATACATTAGTGGGGCTGTAAGCTATGGGGATATACCTCATCAATCAGCCATCCTGATATATGGCTTTGAGTCACCACGGCTGGTGTGGTGAATTGTTGCATAGTAAAATTGTCATGACAGCTTCCTGGATATCAGTTATTAATTTATGCAATAAAGTAATTAGCATCACACAATTGATGAACATTCTTTTGATTGAAAGCATCTCTAATTAATTAAATTGAAGAGATAGTCATATGGGGTTTTAATCTGTCCTGTCATTTGCTCATTGCACCCATGTTGTTACAGACCACAACATCGGCTAGGAACAAAGATAGTTTGCTCTAGAAAGAGAGAAGGATTTTGTGTGAAAACGGGAAAGTCATTTTAATGGACAACTTCAATCAACCAGACATAACCTAGAAAATCTCAGTGGATTAGAGTCAGAGTTGGTAAATGTAACGCCTGACTGCTTCATGAACCCAGTGACTCAGGGAATCCACCAGAAGATCTTCATATCTTGACCTGATATTCTTAAATGAAGCTGTCAGTGTACAGAAAATTAAAGTCATGGCCACTTGGGTTCAATGATCACTGAATGAGTGAGTGGGAAATGAGGTAGGATTGAGAAATATTAAAGACCAGAACCCAGGTATATAACTTTAAAAGGGCTGAATTCAAAGAAATGAGGAAATAACTTCAGCAAAGAGATTATGGGTAGTTGTTCAATAACATTTCAGTTCAGGGCAATTGGAATATTTTTCAAAGGATAACATTGAGCATGCAGGATAACTATACATCTAGAGTGATCCAATTCAGACTAAACAAATCTTACTCTAAATCTATTTTTAAAAATCTGAAATAGAGAAAATAACATATAAGTAGTTTAAGGAGAAAGTATTTTGTGCAATGAATAGCGAAATATGCAGAAATGCATCAAAGGAGCAAAGAGACATATAGAAATAAAGCTGAATATACAAAATGATACCAAAATGGGACCATTAGCAAATGATGATGATCAAAGACTTGAAAAGGATCTTGACAAGCTTGATCAGTGGCCAGAGAAATGGCAGATAGAATTTAGTAACAGGGCAGAAGTAAGGTATATATTTTGGCAGAGGAAAGGTTGATGTAGATTGCTAAATGTGAAGAGGAGTACTGGAGCTGGAGAGAGATCTTGTAGTCTGGTCACTGAAATCATCAGCACAATCTTACCAAGGTTACAAAAACAATGTTGGCATATATAGCAGAGAAAACATGTTAACCCTATATTTGGCCCTGGTGGGATGAAGAGTCAGATTTTACCAGCTCCCTTATGGCAGGCTAGGAGGTGCTGGGTTAGGGGGAGGCCAATAAAATGCCAGGTAGCTGAGTTGGAAGCTCCCTAATACAGTCCAGCTCCAGGGGAAGATTCCTAGCTTGGCTTCTTTGGCCAATTAAAGGCCCGAGGGAACATTGGCGGCAAAGACCACTCCTCTCCCCACTGGAAGAGTTACCCCATTAATTGCCTGGTTCCAGCAGAGAGAAAAATAATTCTGATTCCCCTGCAAGGATATCTCAAAATGCAGGCACCCTCTCCTTCTCCTTGCACCCTCAGAAGTGGACACCACTCTCAGTGACACTGCTGGAGCTGCAGAGCTGCTGGCCCACTAATTGGGCTAGCAGTGTGGAGAGCCAGCCTGCCATCCTAAATTGGATTGCAGGCCTGGTGGTAGCTGATCATGAGACTACCTCTGGGAAATTTGCTGCTGTGGTCCTGGATCCCACTTGTGTGGGCTTAGGACCTGCATATGATCACAATGTTGGGCCTTACCCACTTCTGTTAAAATCTTTGCCTAAATCTGCAATATTGATGGTGTTACAGTTCACTCAGGCAGTCCAAGTTGCTATGGCAACATACACTTTTACATGCAAGTCGTAGTCTGGAGCTATAGATACTGATGGTAGAGACTCTGACATTCTTTCTACCACCTGGATGCATACTGCAAATTTGAGATCTTGTGGAGCGGTGGGGAGTGTCCCTGCTTCTGAGCCAGAATCTCTGGGTTTGACTCCCAGCCTAGGACTTGATGGTTATGGAAGCCGTGTTCATAATGTGGCCATAGAGGTTGAGTACTAAACTGCAAATCCTTCCAACATGCACCAATGGCAGGGGGTAAACATGGGAGAGATTCCTGGTCAGTCTGTGGCAAAGTTCAGCCAATTAAAACCTGCTTGATACTACTATTAAAGACCAATTTCACCCCAAAGAATCATAATAAAAGCAAACAAATAGAGATAACATACGAATTAGGATCTGGAGCAAGCCTCTTGGTTCCTCGAGCCTGCTCTGCCATTCAATAAGATCATGACTGATCTGATTGTAATCTTAACTTGACATTCCAGCCTAACCCCGATAATTTTTCACCCCCTTGCTTGTAACTTGCAAAATTAAAGACTTTGACAGATTTTCCCAGGCAGATTAAAAAGGAATTTCCCAAAATAGGCTATATATTTTAGAGTGTTGAGGGAGGCTTCAGAGAAGATTTGTGAGGCATTGACAATGGTTGAGTTCTGAGCCCACAATGTGGATGTATACCTTTTTTCTTCTTACAATTGATAGTCCCAGTATGTGTCACCTGCATTTTCTGGTGTGTTTTCAGATCTGCACCATTGGTACCTTAATTATTTTTCACCATATTGCCCTATTTCCTCATTGATTGTATGGACCTCTTCTATTTCATTTCATCTTACATCATTTATATATTATTTCCTCCTTTTTATATGTCAGTATTATCTCAATGGTGATCTTTTGTATCAATGGTTAACTATCAAATAGTTTTCAGGCCAGTTAACTAACTGCTGTCTATGACAGGTGTATTTGTTGGTTCTTTTTCCTTCCCTCCCCTTTTTTTCCTTTTAAAATGTGTTTATTTTTAGGTCTTCTGTTCTGGTGAAGACTGCCTGAAATATCATAAGCTGAAATGTCATAATGTCTCTCTAAGATGCTGACAGTGCAGTTTATGATTTTATTTCCTTCTGTTTTACAGAAACCATTCTATTCTATGCATCATTGATCATCTTTGTTTATACTTGACATCATAACTTTCGATCCTAGTTCCATATTTATCCAGCTCTTTTCTGAATATTAGCTTGTTCTGGGAGCCTGTAACATTTCACAACGGAAGAAGAAATTCTTTTAATCTCTAGCCTGATTTCAAGCCTATTAGCTTTATCCTTGCCTTCAAAGTCTTGTTGCCTGTTGCTCACTTGTGTATTATCTATGCCTCTTAGCACTGTGAATACCCAGAAATTTTCAGTGCTTGCTATCTTATATCTTTTCTCTTCTGATTTTTTTTAAATTCCATTGAAATCGATGGAATGAAAATAAGATGGGCTCTATAATGAGCAGTCATTTGCTGCACCAGATTACTGCCCAAGTGCTGAAAATGAAAATCTGCTCCCATGAAGTGCTGTACTTGGGGCACTTTGAAAGCAAGCCGCATCACTAATTTTAACTCAAATGGATGGAACTCTGTTGTGTTCCGATGTCCTGCAGTATAATGGAAGTTAGCATTGTTTCCTTTTCCTTTATCCTTTTCCTATTCTACTGAGTTCTTATAAATATTTCATGCTTCAATTGCAGTTGACTTTCTGATGATTGTGCAGACAGCATTCATCTGGTTTTGAGTTCCTATAAGTGCTTCATGCTTCAATTACAGTTGACTTTTTGATGATTTTGCAATCTTCATCTGTTTTTGATTCTACACAAACATTTTCAAAATGTACTGATGCCAAAAAAGCAGTTAGATGTCATTGAGAAACTGAAATCAATAAATCAGGGAAAACAAACCTTCCCCCTTTCAAAAGCTCCCTTGCACAATAGACTTCCCTTTTCAATCAGTTCAAATTGTCAAGCAGAGAACACAGTGTCCCTAAACAGATAGGAAATAGACTCAGGTTATTAACGTGTATGATCATATTAAAATGAAGCTTTCATACTTTAGGGCTGACCAAACAAGCCACCTGCAAAACCACTTGGGGCAAAATTTTATGTTATGCAGGTGGGTGCATGCCTGACCCGAACAGGCATAAAATTGTGCGAGATAACGTCAGGCGAGTGTCCCAACACCATCGCCCACTCACACGATATTTTGCTTAGCAGGAGCACGCAGCAGTCAAAACCGCGCCTGCTGACAACTAAGCAGGCAATTAAGCCCATTAACAGTGCAATTGTCAGCGAATCCTCATGGCCCGTCCAACCTTACAGTTGGCAGACAGGCCAATCGGCCAGACAGTCTTTACATTTTTGATGAAACCTCATCCAAGGGTGGGATGAAATCTCCATTAGGAAATAAAATAAAAATAAATATCTGGGGATCGCATTTTTATGAGACACATTTTCAGATGCTTGATTGTGCTTCATGTATTTTTTTTTGCAGCTTTTTTGCACTTTATTTTATTATTTGGAGGTCTGCAGCTCCTGAGGCAGCTGTGTGCTTTCAAGGAGCTCAGTGGAAGTGCTCACCCACGCCCACGGTGACATCCTCACCTCCCCTCTTCCCACCCCCACTCCAGCAGCGCTGAGCTTTTCAGCGCATATTTCATGCTGGCTGGACGTTAATTGTCCGGCCAATGTGAAATCGTGGTCAGGGGCTGACCATGCTCAAGGACCCGTTTCTCAACTGCTGTCTGGCCTGCAGATCACGCATGCCTGACGAGGGAAAAATTCAGGCCTTGCTGTCCGAACTGAGTGGAGATTTGGCAAAAGGTACTTCTGATGTAAAAACAGAAACTACTGGAAGGTACTCAGAAGGTCAGGCAGCATTTTTGAAGATAGAAACAGAGTCAAAGTTTCATGTGGATGACCTTTCATCAACATCTTTCATTAAGCCATTCACACCTTCCATGATGCCCTTTCCCTCACCTGCATCCCATGCTGGTGGAACCAAGCCCTGTGTCCAGCCTTAGAAAATTACTTTGTTAGCATGGAGCTATTCCAGTTTGAAGGAATTCCACACAGGTACAAAATTAAAGTGGAATGTACAGAACTTCCACTGGATCATGTAATCAACTGTATTGAGATGGAAATGTTCAATACTGATGGTGGAAGCCCAAAATGGGGACTCCGGAATTAATGCTGTTTACCTTCATGGTACAAAACTTTGCTGAAGCGTCTCAATTGTTAGCTGTTGTTCTTTCACACACTAGTCAATGAGCACTCAGGGAAAACTCTTCCTGTCAACCAACAAATACGGGATCATTACAAAGTGTATAAAAAATGTGGGTCTTGAGGAGCACTTGAAGAATTAAACTACTCCTCTCCTGTTGAGATTGCTCACAAGTTACCTGAGGTCAGAAATGACATTAGAATGGTTGCAACTGTATTAGGCACTCAGATGATGCCTTGAAAAATAAAAACTATGCTGAATTGTTTGAAAAGAAAGTTGCATACTGTTTCTTCTTTCAATGTTCTTCTCAATCCACCCAGCAGCAGGAAACTAAATTATAAATATTTTTGTGCCACAGACTAATGTCTTTCTCCTGTGAACAAAAACAGTTCCTGTATTTTTGAGCACTCCCTCTTTATCACTTATCCCTCATAATGGGTTTGAATTCTACTTGATTTATTGCTTATACCCTCAGCTACTTCTGAGTTATGCTTTCTGGAGGTGAAGACCATCCATTTTCATCAATGACAGAAAAGAACAGTGTTTTGAATACATGCCTGCTAGATATTATAAAGCAGTACATTCTATCCATAATCATTCCTTTGTTAATGGGGTTATGAACTTTTATATAAAAAAATTATGAAACATTGGTCCTTTTGTTTTCTAACCTCTTAAAGATCTTAAGAACAAGAATAGCAATGAATGTGGAGAAATACTATCGGAAATAAGGTGAAATGTTATACCACAGAAACATAAGGTTTAACTGCATACTTTAGGTGTGTCATTGCAATTAAACGTTACCATAGATGTCGGCATACAAGAGCTTTGAAGCCTCGAAAATGTCCTTCTAAAAATGGGAATCAACTTATATGTTAAGTATAAAAATGAACAATCAGTGTGGGTGTGTGGGTGGTCACCATTTTGAAATGCTATCAGCACCTGATGCAAAGAGTGGACATGTCTTAAACTCTCGCTCACCTTCACAACACAGCTTGTATCACCTGTATGCAGCAGAGGGTGGACATGCAATGTTTTGGCAGCACTTTAGTGGATAGCAATATTATGAATCATTCTTGTAAGTGACTTCAGTGATCTTATTACCAGACCCAAGAACAGAGAAATATTTTGATTATGCAAGTGACTGGTGTTGTCTAAAAGAATCCAGTAATTATTTTATACTCTATGTAGCCATATTTATATTCTGAGTATGGCCTGAATTTTCCCATCGGCAATTTGGGGGCGGGGCCAGCTTGCCGACGGGAAAATAATACGGGATGACGTAGGGAGGAACCCCTGACATCATCCCAGTCTCTTTACATTTTTAGGAAGGCGGGCAGACAGTGAAATCAGCTGTCCGCCCGCTGACCCGCCAATGGCCAATTGAGGCCATTGACAGGCCAATTAAGATAATTAAAGGCCCTGCCCGTCCAAGCTTAACGCTGGTGGGCAGGTCAGGAGCCCCAGCGGGCTTCTGATAAAGCATGAAAGCTCATCCACTGGCAGGATGAAGTTTCATATCTGTTTTTAAGAAGTGTAATAATGCTTATGTCCTCTTTATTAACATGTCACATCGCGTGTGAGATTGTCACATGAGGGGGACATGTTAATAATTTTAAAATTTTTCTATTTTTAAAGTATTTTGCACTGTCAGTAATCTCCCTGAGACAGCACTTAGTCTCAGGGAGCAGTGCGCACTTTCATGTACATGCACAAAACAGCACACTTTGACAGTTGGAGGATCCCTCCCCACCCCCACACAGGAAGCGCCATAGCGCTTCCAGTTGGGCAGCCCGCTGGCAGGCCTTAATTGGCCTGCCCACTCAAAATGGTGGCAGGGCCCATTGCAGTGGCAGGGGTCAGCTGTCCACCCGCCGAGCCGGTGGGGGCCGCACGCCCATCAAGGGCAAAATTCTGCCCTATTTAAAATGAAAAAAACAACTTTTTAGCCAATTTTGTGTCATGAAAGCAAGCATCATGTCTAACAAATTTGATTGAATGTTTTGAAGAGGTGACCAGATGTGTAGATGAGGGTAGTGCAGTTGATGTAGTTTATATGGTTTTCAGCAAAGTCTTCGACAAAGTCCCACATGGGAGGCATATATAAAAAGCAAATGCACATGGAATACGGGGTAATTTGATAAGGTGGATTCAAAATTGGCTTAGTTGTAGGAGGCAGAAGGTGATGACAGAAGGATGCTTTAGTGACTGGAAGCCAGTCTCCAGTGGCATACCACAGGGATCTGTGCTGGGTCTCCTGTTATTTGTCATTTATATAAACAACATAGATGACTATGTGGAGGGTAGAATTAGTAAGTTTGTGGATGACACAAAGATTGGCTGGATGGTTAACAGTGAGGTTGAGTGTCTTGGGCTACAGGAAGCTATAGATGGGATGATCAAATGGGCAGATAAGTGGCAGATGGAATTTAACTCTGAAAGGTGTGAGGTGATACACTTTGGAAGGAGTAATTTGACAAGGAAGTATTCAATAAACAGCATGACACTGGGAAGTTCCGAGGAACAGAGGGACCTTGGCGTGTTTGTCCATAGATCTCTGAAGGCGGAGGGGCATGTTAGTGGGTTGGTGAAAAAGTCATATGGACACTTGCCTTTATCAATCGAGGCATAGATTACAAAAGTAGGGAGGTCATGTTGGAGTTGTATAGAACCTTGGTGAGGCCACAGCTGGAGTACTGTGTGCAGTTCTGGTTGCCACATTATAGGAAGGATGTGATTGCACCGGAGGGGATGCAGAGGAGATTCACCAGGATGTTGCCTGGGATGAAACATTTAAGTTATGAAGAGAGGTTGGATAGACTTGTGTTGTTTTCACTGGAGCAGAAAAGACTGAGGGGCGACCTGATCGAGGTGTACAAGATTATGAGGGGCATGGACAGTGTGGATAGGGAGCAGCTGTTACCCTTAGTTGAAGGGTCAATCACAAGGGGGCATAAGTTCAAGGTGAGGGGCAGGAGGTTTAGGGGGATGTGAGGAAAAACTTTTTAACCCAGAGGGTGGTGACAGTCTGGAAAGCACTGCCTGGGAGGGTGGTGGAGGCGGGTTGCCTCACATCCTTTAAAAAGTACCTGGATGAGCACTTGGCATGTCATAACATTCAAAGCTATGGGTCAACTGCTGGTAAATCGGATTAGGTAGGTAGGTCAGATGTTTCTCATGTGTCGCTGCAGACTCGATGGGCCGTAGGGCCTCTTCTGCACTGTGATTGTGTGGTTCTGTGATTCTGTGATCATTATTCTATTTATTAATTGTTTTGTTTAATGTCAGTTTACAGTCTTTGTATTTCACTGATCTCAATTTTGGACATAATCAAAAATAGAAACTGGGGTACAAAAGAACAGGAGTAGCCCAATCAGTCTTCAGCATGTAAACAAAAACAGAAAATGCTAGAAAAACTCAGCAGGTCTAACAGCACCTGTAGAGAGAGAAACAGAGTTAACATTTAGATCTGTATGATTCTTCTTCAGGGCTAAAGAGAATTAAAAATGTGATGAAATGTATACTGTTTAAAGGGGGGAGGGGTGGATCAGGTGAAGCTGGATGGAAGGCCAGCGATTGTTGAGGGCAAAGGAGAGATGTCATGAACAAAAGGACAAAGGGGGTGTTAATAGTAGTTTTAAAGGCTAAAGGACGTGCTGAGAGTGGCACTAAGGTAAGAAAATAGAATGTGATAATGGCTGGACAGGGGTAAGCACTCTGGAAAGAACAACATGAACAAGTGACAGATGGCCCTTGTGCAGGTTGGGTGAGGGGGAGCGGATGGTGGTGGGGCAAAAGGATCAAAAATAGGAAAAAAGGTGGGGTTAAAACAATGAATCAATGAATAAAAATGAAAATAAATAAAAGTAAAAATAAGTGGATATAAAAATAATGAATTTTGCAAAAAGGGATAAAAAGGGGGTGAGGATGGAGGAGAGAGTTTATGGTCTGAAGTTGTTGAACTCGATGTCAAGTCCGGAAGGCTGTAAAGTGCCTAGTTGGAAGATGAGGTGCTGTTCCTCCAGTTTGCGTTGAGCTTCACTGGGACATTGCAGCAGGCCAAGTGCAGACATGTGGGCATGAGAGCAGGGTCATGTGTTGAAATAGCAAGAGAAAGGGAGGTCTGGGTCATGTTTGCAGACAGCCCGAAGGTGTTCCGCAAAGTGGTCACCCATCTGCGTTTGGTCTCTCCAATGTAGGGGAGCAGCGAATGCAGTAGACCAAATTGTAGGAGGTGCAAGTGAAGCGCTGCTTCACCTGAAAGGAATATTTGGGCCCTTGGACAATGAGGAGGGAGGAGGTAAAGGGGCAGGTGTTGCACTTCCTGGGATTGCATGGGAAGATGCCATGGGAGGGAGATGAGGTGCTGGGGGTGATGGAGGATTGGACCAGGGTGTCCCGGAGGGAATGGTCCCTACAGAATGCTGACAGGGGGAGTGAGGGGAAGATGTGTTAGGTGGTGGCATCATGCTGGAGTTGGCGGAGGATGATCCTTTGAATGCAGAGGCTGGTGGGGGGAAAAGTAAGAACAAGGGGGACCCTATCATGGTTCTGGGAGGGAGAGGAAGGTGTGAGGGCAGAAGCATGGGGGATGGGTTGGACACGGTTAAGGGCCCTGTCAACCTCCATGGGTGGGGAAACCTTGGTTAAGGAAGTAGGAAGACATGTCAGAAGCGCGTTTTGGAAAGTGGTGTCATTGGAACAGATGTGATGGAGGCGAAGAAACCAAGAGAATGGGATGAAGTCCTTACAGGAGGCATGGTATGAGGAGTTGTAGTTGAGGTAGCTGTGGGAGTCCTTGAGCTTGCAGTGAATATTGGTGGACAGTCTATCACCAGAAATGGAGACAGAGAGGTCAAGGAAAGGAAGAGAAGTGTCAGAGGTGGACCCGTGAAGGTGATAGATGGGTGGAAATTTGAAGCAAAATTAATAAATTTTTCCAGGTCCAGATGAGAGCATGAAGCGGCACCGAAGCAGTCATCGATGTACCAAAAAAAGTGCTGTGGGAGGGCCTGAGTAGGTCTGGAACAAGGAATGTTCCACATACCCCATAAAGAGACAGGCATAACTGGGGCCCATGCAGGTGCCCATAGCCACACCTTTTATTTGGAGGAAGTGAGACAAGTTTAAGGAGAAATTGTTCAGTGAGAGAACAAGTTCCACCAGATGGAGGAGAGTGCTGGTGGATTGAAGTTTTTCAGGCCTCTGTTCAAGGAAGAAATGGAGAGGCCTCAGACCATCCTGGTGGGATGGAGGTGGAAAGGGATTGGATGTTCTTGGTGAAGAGGAGGCGGTTGGGCCGGGGAACTGGAAATTGTTGATATGAAATTGTTGGCAGCCTTCAGCACTATTTGTTTGATCATGTCACATTTGTCCCTCACTCAATTTACCTGCCCTATTGTCTAAGAATCTCTGAAACAGTGCCACGTATGGAGGTTCTAGGATCAGTAATCAAAAGCTTAGTCAAAGAGGTAAGTTTTAAGGGTCACCTTAAAGGAATAGAGTCTGAGGGCTTTAAGGATGAAATTCCAGACCTTATTGGGACCTTGGCAGCTGAAGGCATGGCCACCAATTCTGAGTGAAGGAAACTGGGGACGCTCAAGAGACCAAAGCTTGAAGAATGCAGAGCCCTCGGAGAATCCTCGGGCCAGAGGAAGATACAGAGAGAGAGAGCGGGGGGGTGAGGTCACAGAGGGATTTGAACAAAAGAGAATTTTAAATTTAAGGTGTTGACTGGGGGCCAATGTAGGTCAGTGAGCACAGGGCTAAAGGGTAAAAGTTTCTCTGTGGATCACCACCTTGATGTGTTGAGGAAACTTATGCATTCCAATAACCCCATGAGCGACGCCGTCGGGCTTTTCTTGCTCCTGGTGAGGTCACCATGGTGGCAAGGTCAGGTGATGGAGGTGCCAGACAAAGTGTGGCCCAAAATGTCCTCAACAGCAGAACAAGCAAAGGAAGACTGCATATCTCACCGACTGCAAAGGTGGAAGGCGGCTAGGTGGGCCTGATCATCTTGGTTTGACATTGCACCAAAACCTGACCATGAACACATGTGTGGACAATGAGGGCTCCCCAAGGTCCCCACATTAATGTGGTCATGTGCAGACTTGTACCAGGATCATTTGCCTGTACCTGTGGTGATGGAGAATTGGCAACAGGGACAGGCCTCTGAATCTGGGAGTCCTTAGTCAAGAATCTGCACTCAAGTGACAGATGCATTAAGGTTGTTGTACAGCAATTTTGGGACAGAGATGTTTTTGGGCAGCAGCATCTGTGATTCAGCAGTCCTCTTTAGGATACCCTCTGCTCACCCAAAATGGTGAAGAGGCTAGAAAAGATGCCCTAAAGATAGGTTGTCCTACTTTCTCCTGGCTGGGGAACAAATTGGGATCACCATCCCTGTGGTTGAAAAAGATAACTTTACATTTTATGAACTTAGAATATTAGAACACTCATAGGCAATCTCAAGAGTGATCTTTCAGAAAGAAGAACTGCAATTGTGTCACGTGAGCTATCAAGACTCCAAATTGACACTGTCACCTTCAGTGAGACCCATCTTCCTGGGGAGGGGCTGCTGAAGGAACAAGCGGGGTATACACTTTCAAATGGAAATAAAAGGCTGACAGCGATCTTCATGTCGAGGGGTTGATTTTGCCAACCACAACAGGATCTTGGATACATTGCCAGTGCTCTCTAATTACATAAATAAAAGACTCATGACACTTCACCTACAGCTCAGCCATAAACAATAGGCCATCGTCATCAGCTCTTATGCCCCAATTCTTGACTCTGATGAAGATGTTAAGGAAAAGTTCTATTCTGACCTTGTTGAAGTCCTCACTACCATCCCAAAAGAAGAAAAAAAAATCCTCCTGGGGCACTTTAATGCCAGGGCTGGCCATGACTCCAAGATCTGGAGCGAATCTATCAGAAAAAATAGAGAAGAAAAAGCCAATACAAATGATGTCATCCTGTTGGAAAAGTGTGCTCAGCATGACCTTACTAGGCAAACACTCTCTTCTGCGCTGGGGCAAATACAAAACTACATGGAAGCATCCTAAATCAAAGCACTGGCACATCCTGGATTATGTCATTGTTCGAGGCAAAGGGCTAATTAATATTTCCATCACTTGATCCATGATGGACTGATTCCTGATGGATGGATTCATTGGCTTTTTCAATCAATGTTGAACATTGATCTAGCACCAAGACATCACAAGACGCAAAAGTCCAAGTGGAAGAAGATCAACATCTCAGCCCAAAAGCAGCTCACAACTAATCTGGAAAATCTCTGCACATCCAACTCAATTCTGGAACAGTGGGATCAGATAAAGTCAGCTGTGCTAACCTCCTGTGCCCAGACCACTGAGTTTGAGCACTATCTTCACCAGGAACAGTTTGAAAATTAAGCTCAAATATGTGACTTCCTAGAACAAAACCAAGCAGCCTTCATTACCTGCCAAAACCACACAAGGTCACAAGTCAAGAAGGCACTATTCTAAAGGGTGTGTGGTGGGAAGAGAAAGCCGAGAGGTCCAACAATATGCTGACCATCATGACATGCAAAGCTTTCTTGAAGCCATCAGGCACATCTATAGACCAAGGTCAAATGGGCAAAATCCTCTTCATGCACAGCATGGTCCTATTCATTCACAGCCTTTTAAGGAGACATGCCATCTGTCAAAGCTGAAAATAACAGTTTCAATAACTCAGCTGTGAGGACATCGTGAGTCTCCGTGGATTGTGCTCCAATAATTTGGATGTCCAAGAAACTTCATCACAATCTGGCAATTGTGTCATGATGTTATAGCTGCAACTGTCTTCAGTGGGAGATCTGAAACAGATACCTGAAAAATCCACACTGTGGTCAAGCAAGGCAGTGTCAAAGCCCCCAAACTATTTACAATCCATCTGACAGTAGCTATTCTTCTCAAAAGTCAACCGCCCTGTGGTGTCATGTTAAATCCCATCTAGAAGTCTTTAACCTCAGTCACCTCTGTGTCAAAATAAACTGACAATCATAGAAAACGTGATCTACAGTTTGCGGATGACTGCAGTGTCATTGACCAACCTGCACCAGATTTGCAAGGCACCCTTGATCTCTTCAATTCTACATATAAGAAACTTCCAAAACAAAGTCATATTTTCCCACACTTGGTCAGAACTGAGAACTGCATGACCTGCTGAGTTTTTCCAGCATTTTCTGTCTTTATTTCAGATTTCCAGCACAGTATATTTGTTGTCATTCTGTATTTTACTGATGGATTTGTAAATGTCTTGTGGAGGTGAAATTTGTGGCCAGAATGGAACAAAATGGTCTTCCTCAAGATTTAATTTAAAGACATTTCTGATCATCTAATACTGTAACACAAACAAGCAGTCTCACAAGTCAGGAGCCATGGGAGGATTATGAGAAATCATGGAGAGATGGAGCTGGTTTCTTCAGGGTACATGCAGAACACAATGGGCAGAGTGTTGGCCTTTCATGCCGAATCGTCCCAAACCCACTGCATTAATTATGCATTCCCAGGAAATATGCCGTTTCCATGATGATTAGCTCTCATTCGCCCACCACGCCATCCATCTTGCTGCTTCATCATGCCAAGCAATATATATCAAGTGGGCCTTGCACACACATCTCGGTGCTTCCAGCCCAGGACTGCTGCAAAGAAGACATGGCCCCAAAAGGCAATAAGACTGCAGCCCCCAGGTTCAATGACAGGTCCCTCGAGTGCCTTTTGGATGCAGTGGAGGCTCGCTGTGATGTCCTCTATAGCAGCAATGTCACTAATCTGGCTTGGGAGGCAGTGGCAGCGGCGTTCAGAGCCAACAATCTTCAAAAGAGGACAATCACCCAGTGCCACAAGAGGATAAATGATCTCCTCCATTCCATGAAGGTAATTCCCTCTTCTCATCACTCTCAACTCACACACTCACAAACCCAGCACACATCCACAGGGACCTCACTCACTGCCAGTTCAACGGACATCATCATTCACACTCTCACACAAACCTTCATTGCCCTCATCCTGTACATGAGTCCACTCACCACCAACCCATGCCAGGCATACTTACATCTGGCCTGGCAGTTGTCCTGCTTACACTCTCTCCACCTCAATTCATGCAGGACAGGCTGGCACACAAGAGGGAGAGGTCGCTTACCAGTGGAGGAATGCCTGAAATTAAGGTCCTTGCAGACTTTGAAAACAAAGCCATCCAGCTAGCTGGCGAAGATCTGGACAATTCCTGTGCTGATGGTGAGATTGGTGGTGCTCTACGCAGTGAGGATCCAGCAGTGCAACATCCATCAGATACTGTGTATGATGTGTCCTGTTTCACAGGCTACTGCCATGCACTAATTAACTCCCCTTGCTTTCACAGGCATATTTGCTGAACAGCCGATAGAGTCCATGACTCAAGGCCTCCAATCAAGCCCCGAAGAAACTTCTTAAGAGGAATCTGAAGGTACCCTCCTTGAAGACCCATCACAGCACTCACCCAGTGCAGGACCTCGGTGGGACCTAGCTTTAGAGTAGCCTCGGGATCACAATCTGGTAAGCACATCACACTGTCTGATCCACAGCAGGCAGAGGCAAGGACTTCCCAGATGTCCATCATTCGGAGGACTGCTGGAGACCAGAAATTTGCTGAGTCTGAGTCAGATGATGAACCTCTGGATTCGGTCATATCACAGCTGCTGGAGCTGAAAAGGCAAGCTCGGAAACAGCAGGAGGGGATGTCCGCTGCACTCCTCAGATTGCAAAGCACAAAGGTCCATCCATCTTCAGGCTGAGGTGATAGTGCGAACGTGCCAACTCACCAAGGTCAACACTGGTAGGATGACAGCTGCCATGGAGACCTTCATCCAGGATGTTGCTCCTGCACTGCTGCACGGGCTGAACTCCACCGCTGATGCCATGGTTGGCCTCCAACAGCGTGTACATGAGAGGGGCAAGGGGCAGCCCAATCTCACTCCAGCTTCCCCTTCTCTTCAAGCAGTCAACCAGGGACCCTTGGGCACCCATAGGGAGGAGGATAAGCAGGTGTAAACTCTGGGGCCATCCGCCCAGATGACTCCATGTGTGTCCAGCCCATCCGAATCCCCTCTTCCTGTGACCCCAGCAGCTCCAGCTCCACAGGCAGAGGAGGGTGCCACTGCCACACAGCAGAACCCTGAAAGCAGGTCAGGGCCCTCCCCATCTTGGCCCTCCAGGGGACACCTGCCAAGGTCATCAGAGACAGGGCCTAGCAGTCAGCAGGCTGTCTCCACCTCTGCTGTGTACGTCCGAGGAGCACACAGACGTAACAGCAGGGTTACGAAGGTTAAGAAGATGGAACTCTTTTGTTACAAAACAAATAAACGAAATTAACAAATCAGGAGCCTGGTTAAGAAGATATAACTCTTTCGAGTACAAACCCATTTCCATCTGTTTCAGATGAAGTTACATTGCTTCATAGTTTGCCATTGTGAGATTTGAACTCTTGATCTTGGGGTTATAAAGCCAGTACCATAACCACTTGGCTATTTAGGCCAAGCATTAAGAAGATATAGTTGCAGAGCCTGGGCATGGGTGCTAATCGCTTGTTCACTGTTTTCAATAAACTCCCAAGAACGTTTCCCTGCCTAGGCTCCTTGTTCAGATGAGCTGTGTTCATGTCACTCAGATGTCAAACTTTAGTCCCTGCACCAGATCAAGGCAGGTGTCCCAGTCCAGGTCCTCTTCCCTGTGCTTTGTGCAGCCTTCAGTCCAAAGTGATGGTCCAACCTCACAATCACTGGACACAACAGTGATGTCTGCATCTCGATGGTGCTTGTCATTGCTGCCAGAATGTCATGGGCAGGAGTCACAGAGTTCCATCGTTCTCTCTGTGTGCTCTCAGCACCTTTGAGGTAGGGCTGGCCCCCATCTCTTCAGTATCTGTGACCAATGAAGCTGCGCTCCTGAAGGGGTTAGGTGCTGAAGATGGACAAAGGATCAGGTGCATTTAAAATTTCATGGTTGTATCTCCATGATATGACCCAGATCATGGAGCGCAAGCGAACCGCTCCCAACCAGACAGGAGTCAGACATTCTCAGAGGCTATGTGAAAATCTATGGAGTGTCCTCACTGAATGTTGTCATCGTCCTCCTGAAATCTATCGACTATTAGGGCCTTTGCTGCATCTCCATGACATGAGCCTGAGCACTGAGGGTATGTGCTCTGCCATCAGCTGCACAGGAGTCAAACATTCACAGGTGCAAGGTGAGGATGTCAGGACTGTACTCACTGCATCTCGTCATCATCCCCCATGAACCTTGTGGCTCTGAGGGCCTCCCAAGTGTGCCTACCTCATCTGGGCAGTGTGATAGCCTCATCAGCAGCATCCTCGCTTTTGAGGACCTCCTCACCATCATCACCTTCGACATCTTCCTCATTGAAGGAGACATGCAGTTCCTCCATTTCCTCCTCATCCAGGTCCTCCCCCCATTGCAGCGCCAGTTTGTATAGCACGCAGCAAGCGGCAATGATGTGTGCCATCCTCTGGGAGCTGTATTGCAGTGCTCCACCAGAACTGTCAAGGCACCAGAACCACATTTTTAAAATGCCTATCATTTGCTCCACCAAAGTCCTCATCGCAGCATGAGCCTCGTTACACCATCGCTCTGCTGCAGTCTGAGGCCGCCACACTGGCATCTTCAGCCACATATTTTGTGGGCAGCCCTTATCCCCAAGGAGCAAACCCTGCAGCCTCTGTGGACCCTGGAAGATGCCAGGGATCTGAGACCTGTTAAGGATGTAGGAGTCATGAACGCTCCCTGGGAGTCGTGCGCAGACCTGTAGGATGCGTTTGTGGTGGTTGTCCACCAGCTGAACATTCAGTGAGTGACGCCCTTGCAATTAATGTAGTTGACCCCTTGTTGCCATGGAGATCTAAGCATTATGTGAGTGCAGTTGATGGCACCCTGCACCTGTAGAAAACCAGAGATCTGTGCAAACCCAGCACTCTTGCTTCCTGGCTTTCCTGATCCCAGTCGAAATGCACAAAGCTCTGTGCCTTCACGAAGATGGTGTCCGTGACCTCCTGGATACACTTGTGAATGGAGGCTTGCAAGATCCTGCACAGGTCACCTGTGGAGCCCTGGAAGGAGCCACTGGAGTAAGAATTGAGTGCCAAGGTCACTTTCACGGCCACTGGCAGTGGATGCCCTCCATGTCCCCATGGCATCAAATCCTGCAGCAGGTGGCACATGTGTCCGACCAGTTCCCTAGACATGCGCAGTCTTCAGCGACGCCGGTTCTCAGTCATCTGCAGAAATGACAAACGCCATCAAGAGACCCTGGGTCTAGTGAAGCACCTATGAGTGATGGATCTCTGTGGATCTTCAGTTGCATGAGCAGCAGGCCCTCCCGCCCCTTCATCTTGAGGGAGGTGCTCCGCCCATTGCCGAACCAGGCGCCTCTGCCACATTCTTCTTCCCTGCTCCCTGTAAGCCCTGAGGCATAACGTTAAATCACTAGACTCCATGATCCTGATGTTCTCCTCCTACAGGATCAAGGAGAAAGATGTGTGGGTTAGCATATGTGTCCTAAGAACCTGTCTTGGTTAAATCTGAAGGCCCCTTCACACATGCAGGAGAGGGCTGGCCACCATTTGGATGGCCAGTGTGTAGTGTGCTTCATGCCTGTCTGAAACCCAACCCACTCCCACCCCACTCCACTTGGCTGATTGG
Source organism: Carcharodon carcharias (assembly GCF_017639515.1). NCBI lineage: Eukaryota > Metazoa > Chordata > Chondrichthyes > Lamniformes > Lamnidae > Carcharodon > Carcharodon carcharias. The sequence continues at coordinate 126,060,878 of NC_054469.1, read as the reverse complement.
CGGCAGATTTGCCCACTGGACTGTATGCTGTGCTCTCAGTTCAGGCACAGGCATTCTCTTAACCCATGCTGCAAGGCTGCACTGTTAGCTTGAACCATCAGGGATACTGGTCCAAACCTTAATAAAGACAATGCAAGGGGCTGTGAGTGCCTCTATCAGTGAATGTGCCATGGCCAGCTTTAGCAAAGGAGTTCGACAGCTTGCCTAGTCGGCCAATTGTTCTTCTGCCCTTGAAAATACACATTAATTTACGGTCTGCATCAGGGGTGAAAGGTTCTAGAACATTTGGTGGCAGTTTCATGCTCTTGCCTTGCTTGAGTGGCAGAAATGCTTCAGAGGCTCAACTCCAAGCATATCAATGGAGCTGCAGCTGAACGGTCTCAGCTGTGGAAGAATGCTCACTTTTGACAAGCTTCTATGTGCATGGCCACTTCCCTCACCTATATCAAGACTCCACCTCCACCCCCGTCCCCGGCATGTGCTTGTGCACTTCTTTAATTCTGTGCTGCCTTGCCCCCAACCCCCCCTCCCTCAACCTCACCTGCACTGCAGCCTTTGCCCTGGCATTGCACTGAAAGCCAGTAGGGAAAAAGTGATTTGCCTGAACACCCTGCCCACCCACTCCCAGCCCAGCCTCCCCACATGCACGGCTCCTTTTCGTTGATGTACTACGGGCAATGCTCAAAAGTATTGCGCAAGGTTCTGTGCACTCACCCCTGAGTTCCCTTCGAAGTTCAGCTCACCAGGTGTACGCTTTTGTAAGGAAGCCGTGAAGCACACTGTTCTGAAGTCACGCCGACATGGACAGTAATTTGCCATGGCGGGGATTGATTCCGGCAAGCAGGGATTATAATGAGACACTAAAGTATTGAAATTAGGTTCCCAATGTGCGGCAGCGATGGGAAATGTGACCCACCATTGACAGATTGAGCAGACGATCGCAAACTGGCTTCACGGTGCACAAAACCAATTTTTGGCCTTCTCACCATATTGTCTGCTCACCACCGCCATGACATGGGCCACCAACAGGAATAGGCAATTCTGCCCAAGGGCTGCAGACAGGTCGAGAAGAATGAAGAAGATTGCTGCACCATGGTCACAGTCACAGAGGATGTCTTTTGTAACTGATGAGGCCCTTTCGTGCTGTGGTGGAGTGGAAACCTTACTGGGGGGGGTTCAACAATGGAGCTTTAGAAAAGATGGATATGGATTTGGGAGTCTGTAACACGCTCAATGACTTTGGAGGGGAAAGGGAGGGTAGAGATAGAGTGGTAGTTTTCAAGGACAGAGGAAATAGTTTACCATTTTAAAGACACCACCCTCGGGAGTATCTGTTCTGATTGCAATGTATATCCTCTTTTTTCCCAATGAGCAAATTCTGTACAACTACAATCTTTCTATTCTGCTACTCCATATCCACATATCACCCCCTTGAATTATCTCCTGCTTCATTATACCATTGGTTAGCATTCTGACACTCATTCTGGCACCTTTTCTTACCCTCACAAGCCAAAAGCACTTTGTTACTGTTGGACAGGACCAGATTCTGCGGTTCCCACTCTCCTGCTTCCACCTCATCATTATCATCAGAAGGCCTGTAGACAACTCCCAACTGAGTCTTAGATCCTGCAATATCCCGAAATGCTGCTGTTGTTTCCACTTCTGATCATTCTTGCTGAAATTCCTTCTTAACTACAGTGAAGAAGAAAAATAGAATAGGAGTGATAATATGTCATGAAAAAAGAGCAGGAAGGGAAAGTAGAAGAAGTACTAAGCTTTGATAAGTGTGTGAGTCAATAGAAAGGACTAATACAACACTACTACAAATTCTGACTTGGATGTTAACCTGTTGACCTGTTTTGCTCATCCAGGTGAAGAAATATGTTCCTCCAATATGAATGTTTCCATGGTCTACACACATTCATACACACATATTATAAACAGAGTAATATGTGATAACATATTAATCATTTGCCATGCTGTGTTCCAGGAGACTGCCTGGCTAGCCTTTATGGGCATAATATGATTTTTTAATTTTAATTATAAGCAAGTGTACTTCTGCACTAACCAATAAATGTAGCAGCATTTTTAACTTCAAAGCATTTCTTCTCCGTACCCAATAATGGTACAATGATAAAAACTTCAGATATGATTCATTATTAGGATTTTTGTTTTGACCTATTGTATAAAATTATTTGAAACATACTCAGTTATTGGTGCAACCAGATTAATGGTGTAATTTATTAAATTCCAAGAAATCCAATTTAAATAGATTATTTGATTAGTATGTTTTTCTTAAATAGTCGAGCAACAACCAGATCTTTGGTTTTAATGGAAAAGATTTCTAATTTGTGTATTTAGTTGCTGGCAAATATTTGCGTGATTAAATGCTATTTATGCCAATAATAATATATAATATTATTAATGTTTAACACTCGGTTCATAAATGGTTAGCTCTTGAATTTAACCAGGTCTCTGGGAAGGTACTGAGGAGAATCAAGGTCCTTCTACACAGGAAGAGATAAATTACTAGGTTCGTCATTTCCTAGCAATAAAAACAGAGGAGTATTTAAAAGGCTGGCCAACCACATCTGTGAACGAAGACAATTTGATACAGAGCACAATTAATGATTGTAGAATCGGCCCTTTTTCGGGTCTGAAAGAATTCTCCATTTAAACCCATTTCCCTACTCTTTCCTGAAACTCTTCTAATTTATTTTTAAAATATTTCACATGCCTTTTATAATCGGTTCTATATTCTGGGTGGGACATAACAATCCCCTAAGAGGCAGGCTGAAGGGCAGGGATGGAGAGGTGTGTGTTCTGTATAATGTGGTGGGAAGATGCGAGGGTGGGCTGTCCGTCACTTTTCTGAAGCCCTGCAACTGAAGCCAGGCGGGAAGGATTGAGAAGGGCCATCCTACCCAGAGGCCTACTGAGACCCTTAAGTGGGCCATGTGGGTAAACCACCAGGTAAAGCCTGGCATGTAGGGCTGTGTCCTGGTGGGGGACCCTCCTTCCCAGCCACCCTTTGCTCAATGGAGATGGTAAATGAGGGACCTGTGGGAAGCCGCTATCCTGCCCTTCACAATGACACATCCTCCCCTTACCATCTTACCTCAGTGATCTTGCCCCGCTTACCCTCTTGGGGGCATCGACAACAAGCTTCAGCCTAGGGCCTCCTGCAGTAGCAGCAGTGGCCACTGCTCCCGGTGACACTGTTTGTACTGGTGTGCTGCCAGCCTCTGATTGGCTAGCAGCTCTCAGAGGTAGGACATCTGCACAGCACCAGAAAGTGCTGCAGGAAATCAACCTGGTTTAGCTGGGAACACCGATGGCAGCCAGCAGACTGTCGAATTAGGATTTAATTCCAATGGGGCTCCCAGAAATGTCTGTAGCAGGGCTGCCATGAACCCTCCAACCACTGGACAGGCCCACTGCCAAGGCCATTATGTTACACCCTCTGCATCTAGCTATTGACTCATTAAAACCATTTTTCACTTCCAGGACCACTTTGAAACAAAGTCACTAACAATGTAGCAAGATTAATTTGTTCAATAAGATCATCTGTTAACCATGATTACCAAATAAGATCGAGTACAATCTTTTAGATTTAAAGAATCCAGTAGTTTTGCTACTATTAGTAGAGTTAATGAAAGAAAGGAGGAAATGATTGTGTTCCAGAAATTGGTTCCATCACATTCGAAGTACTGTGTGCAGTTGCTGAAAGAATATTGGAGTCGAGTATTGCTCAGAAAAGAAACATTTTTTGTCAAAGCTTTTTGTTTTGCACTCATCAGAACAATTTGCAAGAATACCAAATGTAAAGGGAACAACAATTTACACAATATGAGAGGAGAGCACTGATTTGCTTGCAAGTGGACTCTGACCAGTGGAGGCATGGTTGCCATGGAGAATGCACCAGTTAATAGTGACTGACAGTTAACTATCAAACAATGGTAATAACGAAAGAACCCAAGTTGTGACTTATTCCAAAGAGTTTTATTCCACTGACTTAAAACTCCCTTCCTAGATCACCACCTGTTCCCATTTATTTGCACCCAGTGATATGCTTAACCAATTTACCTCTAATTACTCATTTTATTATGTGTTGTCTCTTAACTGTTTCCTATCATAACATCATCTGGTGCATTCTCCATGGCAACGCCACTACTGGTCAGAGTCTACTTGTGGGCCAGTCAGCTCTCTCTTCTCGTATAATGTAAATTGTTGTTCACTTTACATTTAGTATTCATGTGAATTGTCCTGATGAGTGCAAAATGAAAAGTTTTGAAATTATATGTCTCTTTTTTCAGCAATACTCAGTTCTGTATTACCAAACAACTATTAATATTAGACGTATGCATGTAGATGCTAAAGGCTGAGAAAATGAAATTATGATGAAAGACTTGGAAAAGCCAAAGCAGCATTTACTGCAGCAGAGAAGATTAAGGACATTCACTTAGAAGTCTTATAAGTTATTAAAAGCCTTGTGAGGATTATTAGAGGAAGCATAATGATGGAGGTCAAGGAAATGTATCCAAGCACAAGATTATTAGATTATAAAACATTAATAATGCAACAGTTATTTCTGCCAATTTGATCATGGTGGTTAAGGAATTATGCCATTGGGAGTGGAGTGGGGGAAATAATAGGATATAGGAAAAGACCTAGAAAATGGAACCACAGTCCTGTAAATAACACCAGTTTGAAACTAAGAGAGGCACAGGCACACTGTGCAGTAATGACATTTTTCTGTGCTTAAGTCCTGATGTCATTAAGTCTGTCATTGGAATATTTGAATCTAAAATTATACTTTTATTTTGGAAAAAAAAACATTAAAATCCTAAATGTCAATATATTGTTTGCTATCAGCACTCATACTTAGATTTAATTGTATCTCAATATCTCTGTTTTCCTTGTCCATTATGCTGTGCGGATTGTAAATATTGTGGAATTTCACATTTCACTAGCATTTTCGATTTGATGGTAAGTTTTTCAAACTGTCGGTTTTATTTTTGGCAACAACATTGCAAACATATCACGTAGCCTTCTAACGAACAAGGAGATAACATAAAATCTCTCATTGATCTAAAGCTTTTACTGCAATATGTTTATAGAACGTTACATTGTTGAATCATTAAGCAGCTCACCTTGCTGAGGATTGGAAGTTGATAGATTCAATCCTACCATCTCAATTTGTTACAAAATAAAAAATCTTATTGATTTAGGAGAAACGTTGTTAGTCCTGTCATTCACCAAGGACCCATCTGCCCCATTATCAGCTGGAAAGTCCACTGGATGAGTCAGAGAACTAATCTAATTATTAGGCAACACTGCAAATGCCCTGCTGAAGCAAAATCTGGGCCAATATATTATCTTCAATCTTTGGGCATTGCAGATGACTCCATTCAGTTTTTTTCACTTTTTTGAAATCAGGGTTCTTTTTAAATCTCTGTTCCTATAATGTCAGAGACAATGGCTGGGCCAGCATTTATTGTTCATCCCTAATTGCTCTTGAGATGCCTTCTTGACTGGCTGCAGTCCATGTGGTGTAGTTACACCCACAGTGCTACTAGGAGGGTAGTTCCAGATTTTTGATCCTATGACAGTGATGGAACAATGATATAGTTCCAAGACTAGATGAAATGTGGCTTGGAGGGGAACTTGGAGGTGGTGATGTTCCCATGCATCTGCTGCCCTTGTCTTTCTTGGTCGTAGAAGTTGCAGGTTTGGAAGGTATTGTTGAAGGAGCTGAGGTGAGTTGCTGCAAGGCACCTTGTAGATGGTACACACTGCTGCTACTGTGCGCCTGTGGTGGAGGGAGTGAATGTTTAAGGTGGTGGATGGGATGCCAACCAAGCTTTGTCCTGGATGGTGTCAATCTTCTTGAGTGTTGTTGGATCTGCACTCATCTAGGCAAGTGGGGAGTATTCCATTGCACTCCTGACTTGTGCCTTGTAGGCGGTAGAAAAACCTTGGGAAGTCAGGAGGTGAGTTACTTGCCATAGGATTCCCAGCCTCTAATCTGCTCTTGTAGCCACAGTATTTATACGGCTGGTCCAGTTAAGTTTCTGGCCAGTGGTAACCCCCAGGCTAATGATGATGTTGTGGGATTCAGCAATGGTAATGACTTTGAAGGTCAAGTGAACGTGGTTAGATTCTCTCTTGTCGGAAATAATCATTGCTTGGCATTTATGTGACATCAATGTCATTTGCAAATTATCAGCCCAAGTCTGAATGTTGTCCAGACCTTACTGCATGTTGGCACAGACTGCTTCCATATTTGAAGAGTTGTGAATGGCACTGAACATTGCATAATCATCAGCAAACTTCTGACTTTATGATGGAGGGAAGGTCATTGTTGAAACAGCCGAAGATGGTTGGGCTGAGGACACTGCCCTGAGCAACTCCTGCAGTGATGTTATGGGACTGAGAGTATTGACCTCCAACAACCACACTCATCTCCCATTGTGCTTGGTATGACTCAAACTAATGGAGAGGTTTCTCCCCAGGTCCTTTTGACTACAGTTTTGCTTTGGTTCTTTGATGTCACACTCATTCAAATGCTGCATTCAAAGGCAGTCACCATCACCTCACCTCTTGAATTCAGCTCTTTTGCCCACGATTGGAGCAGGGCTGTAATGAGTTCTGGAGCTGTGTGGCCCTGGCTGAACCCAAACTGTACATCGTTGAGCAGGTTATGGCTGAGTATGTGTCGCTTGATAGCAATGTCAACAACACCTACCATCACTTTGCTAATTTTTATCACTGTCAAAATGCACTTGCAAGATTAAAAACAGAAAATGCTGGAAAACTCAGCAGGTCTGACAGCATCTGTGGTGCGCAACTCAAGACTGTTGTTCTTTTGAGATCGAGTAAAAAGCTGTGGGAAAAATATGAGATCAAAAATAGAGAATGGGTTGATATCAGAATTTGACTATCCTCATGGGAAAAAAGGACAGACAGGAAAGAGACCACAAAACAGGTCAAACTGGAATGTTTATTTTACCACATAATCATTTTCAAAGAATCTAGAGCTGTCTTTAGACAATTAACTGTGAAACACATACCTCAAAGACATATTACAAATACTATACAAATAAAGGGCTTAATCAAAAAGAATGAATTGTTTAATCCAATGTACTAAATTCTAACTCACCGCCAGGTGTACTATGAAGTACAGCAAAACATAATTACCAGAACATTTTATTTAATTCATTTATTAATTTATTTGCATTGTATTCATTCAGGCACATTTTATCTTCACCTATGTAAAATGAACAAGGATCTTGACTACGTTTGGCAGAAGAGCCTGATAGTTTTTGTACTGGCCTAACAACCCAGCAAGCATGACCATGGCAATCTGTAAAATTGCATTTATTACTGTGACAGCAAGAAAAAATGACTGAAAGCTACCAGATTGTTATAAAATCACAAATGGCTCCCTAATGTTTACTGGTAAACTTATTACTCCTATTTGGGCTGACCTATATGTGACTGCAGTCCTTCACCATGTGGCTGCAGTGAAATGATTCAGTACAGTAAGTCTCTTTATTGTACAAGCAACCGCTATGTAAGAGGACCCATCACCTTTGCAGGACAGTTAGGAATGGATAATAAATGTAGTTTTGCCAGTATTATGTGATCCACATAATTAATTAATTGCACCTAATCACAATTTCTCTTAACAGTTTATGAATGTGAAGCTAATGTCAACACTTCTCATTGACAAATGGTTAGCAGTTGCATTTATTTAGCTAGTTATTAAGAACCCAATATTGTATTTCAAAAGAATCAATGTCATTAACATATATATTTATTAAACATAGTATATGGTCATTTAAAAAAAAAACTATCCTTATTTAGTTAATAAATAAATTAACCTGATTATTAATTTTATTGATTTCTGACTGATAACAAGGGCAATTCAAAAATGTACCAACTTAATTGTACATATCATATTGAATCAAAACTAAGACAAACAATTACAGAACATGCTAGAAATACTCAGAAGGCCTGGCAGCATCTGTAGACAGAGGAATATTCAAAAGGTAAATTTTCAGCATCAAGAGAAGAAATGCTGTGGTACCTGAAGTTAAACACCAAGGGCAGAATTTTGCGTTTGACGGGTGGGTGGGCCCGACCGACTCAGTGGTGGGCAGGCAACCGATCCCTGCCGCTGAAATGGGCTGTGCCGTCATTTTATGTGGGCAGGCCAATTAAGGCCGGCCCAGTGGGTTAGCGACTCCCATGTACAATGGAATCGGCGGCAGGGGGTGCGAAAGGGATGAAATGTTTAACTGACTGAGCGCTAACTGATGCACTGTCCTTGTTGTTAATTTCAGCATCACCACCGCATGGCTTCCCCCAACATATCCGGAGTGCCCTCTCCACACCTGAGGGCCAAGACTTGCAACTTGCAGCATATCATTTCAGCCAGCCAGGCACCAGCGCAGGGACAAACACTTTGGTGGGGAATATAACATCGACTAGTGTCCCAGGGACAGTGGAAAGGGCACTTCACAATTGCTGGAGGAAATGGCACGGACAGAGAGTGCCGATGGCGCCAGCAGCCGGAGGACTGCAGGGACCAGGCACATACTGAGTCCAGCAGTGATGATGTGCCTCTGGAGATGTCCGCCATGCAACAGCTGCAGGACAAGTGACAGGGTGTGCGGAAGCATCTGCCAGGGTTGCATGAGCGTGTGCTTCAGTTGGTCTCTGTGGTGGAGGAGTCTAGGCAGAGTGTCAGTGAAGGCATAAACTTCAGGACAGAGCTGCAGGCTTCCTCTACTGAGAGATTGGTGACTCTCATGGGGAGAGGCTTCGATCAGATTGAGACTCTTGTGATTGGGTTACGCTTGGACCTGCAAGCCCTCACAGCGCTAATGGCCACAGGTGGTCATTCGCAATGTGGGAGATGTTCTGGGCACCAAGTGTCACCGCTCAGTGCCCATCCATCTGTGGTGAACAGGGAGGTAGATTTGGACCTCACATCGATGCAGCTGCTGCCTGTCATCGCTGCAAGCTCGTCGCAGGGCGCTCCGGATGAGGGCAGCAGCTCCTCTGCCCCTCTGCCAGTGACCATTGCATTCATTGAGGCTGTGACAACCGGGGAGGTGCCAGTTCTGGAACTAGCCACTCCCTCCCAGGTGGGTCCAGCACAAGTACCACGGCCAGAGGACAGCCACCAAGGTCTTCGAGGCCAACGGGACAGCAGAGTCAGCAGGCTGTCTCTCAAGCCACTATGAGCGATGGGGCGGCACCTAGACAAATGAAAGCATGTTAGGCACTCCATGTGTTTGTCGCTGGTGATTTTGTGTTGGCCCTAGATTAGGGAAAAAATACTTATGTACGTCTAAGCAACGTTTGTGTTTTATTTTGGATGGAATAAAGTCCATTTTTCTGAACATGGCTGAGAGTGTTTCCTTTGTGCCGCATTTGTATGTTTCACAGACATATCATGAGTGTTTGAGTGGACATTGATGTTTCTGTACTAAGCCCTTAGTTGCAGCTGATGAGGTGGAAGATGTGGTACCTAAGTGCCACGTGTGGAAGCATCAGGCAATGCTGGTCCTGCTGATTCATGTGTGTGGAGCTAGCTGAAGGTTCATTGGATTAAAGTGTCCCAGGTGTCCCTGCCTCCTTGGTGTAATAGTGGGTCGGCGTGCTGCCCCTCAACATTGCCCTGTGCTTCCTTATCCCCTGAGCCACTGCTGGATTCATCCTGTGCAACCTCATCCAGGGCGTCAATGTCTTCATCGTCAACTGCATCCCCCCCCTTTCCAGCGCAAGTTTGTGCAGAGCGCAGCATGCTACCACTATCAGAGAGAAGCGATCTGGGGGGTACTGGAGTGCACCCCCTGAGCGGTCCAGGCAACGGAAGCGCATCTTGAGAAAACCAATGGCTCTATCCACCTCAGACCTTGTGGTGCCGTAGCTCCTATTGTCGCACTGCTCAGCTTCTGTTCTTGGATGGCGGAGAGGCGTCATGAGCCACCTTCGGAGGGGATAGCCCTTGTCACCCACCAGCCATCCATCCAGCCGAGCCGGAGCACTGAAGAGCCTCAGCACCTGGGAGTGCCTGAGGATGTAGGCGTCGTGGGAGCTGCCTGTGTACCTTGCACAGACTTGCAGAATCAGCATCCAATGATCACACAATATCTGCACGTTCATGGCATGGAAGCCCTTCCTGTTGACAAAGGCACCAGGTTCACCTGCTGGTGCTTTGATGGCCACATGTGTGCAGTCTGTAGTACCCTGGATGCGGGGGAAGCCAGCAATGGCTGCAAAGTCTCTGGCTCGCTACATCTGACTTGCGGAGTCGCAGCGGAAGTGGGTGAAGGTCAATGCTCATCTGAGCAGAGCATCTGTAACTTGCTTGACACAAGTGTGTACAGCTGATTGGGAGACACTGCAAAGATCACCCACTGAGCCCTGGAAGGAGACAGAGGCATATAATTGGAGGGCAACTGTGAACTTCAGAGCTGCTGGCATGGGGTGTTCACCCACACAGTTAGCAGAGATCTCAGGGCCAATCATCTGACAGATATAGTTGACTGTCTCCCTTGACAGACAGAGCCTCCTTTGGCACTGCACCTTAATCATATTGAGGTAGCTGCTTCACTGCCTGTACACCCTGGCAGCAGGATAGTGGCATCTTCTGCGGCCCCTTCCACCTTGGATGCTATTCTATCCCTCCCTTCCTCCTCAGAGGAGCTGCCTCTAGTGGAGATGTTAGAACTTATACCCAGGCTAAATGGAGGCCTCCAGAAAGCTGCAGGCCCAATAAAGATTACTGTCTGCAGACTACTGAGCTGAAGCTTCAAAGTACAGAGAAAGCTATTGGAAATCGATCTGAACTGCTACCAATCACACAGGCAAGTTTAAAACACTTTCTGCATTAAATATTTCAGAAAAAACATTAACAACCCCCCTGAGCACACATATCCTGTGGATGAGATTTGTTAAAAAATCAGTTACCCGCCTGACCGTTGGGCCCGTGCACCAAGGCGAAGATCGCATGGGCTCCTCAAAATTGGCTTCAATTGCCGAGTTAAGGGCCTTAACAAGGCCTTTAAGTAGTGGCGGGCACGCATCGCGCTTCATAGCGCGCCTGCCCACCTAAGTATCGTGATGCCATGCGCTGACATCGGAACGCTCGCCTGACATCAGCGTGCGACATTTTAAGTGCTAACATTCGGGCTCCGCCTCCCACACGTCAGCCATAAAATTGTGCCCCAAGACTGTGGAGTTAGTATGGACTGAGATTATTACAAAGGGTTAGGAATCAATTACTTTAATTTGGTAAAACTGTGGCTTTCAGATAAAGTGAGCATTGTCTGACATTGGTTGTGGCATGACTGATGTGAGACTGATAATACATTTAATAACTAAGTACTCAGGCTTGATACAGAACTTGCATAATTGACTCTGGAGGCTGCCAAAATCCTAATTGTGGCACTGGCAGTAGCAGAACTGCTGCACAGTTTATCTGTTCTTGCCACAAGCCTGTTATTGAGAGAGTGAAACACATTCCAATTCACTGTAGGCAGTTTTCTTCAATAATTAATAGTACAGGTCCATTCTGGAAATGGTACTGACCAATGCTTCAACTTACTAATAAACAAAATCTGATTTCTCTCTTTCCGAAGTTCAGTATATACAGGATACTGCAAAGATTTTAATGGTACTAGACTTCAAATTAATAGACAGTGTGTGAAGTGCTGAAGTTCTAGATAAATGCAACTGATTTTCTTTCAAATGGCAGGGAGCTACACTTCAGCAAGCAACTACGCACTCCGCACCTGACAGGAATGTGAAATGAACCCAGCTGCACTACAAATTTATTTAAAAATTATGTTCTCATAATAGAGCACAAGTCCACGCTACAAAAAGACAAACAATTTAAAAGAGTTTAACGCTTCAGATCTTGGAAAGAATTTCCTTGCAATAACTGAACACTTCAAAAGTGTTTATCATCTGGGGGTAGAGGGGCGCAATAGATAATTTAATGTTCTATGGACCAGTGACAAATATAGTTGCCATCCAAAAACTGGATTTTAACTCACTCCTTAATCTTTTCCCACATTCACTGGACCACCAAACAACCCTGACTCTCCTTTACTCTCTTATTTTTTTTTCTGGCTCTAAGAATGTAAGCAATAGAGGCAGGAATACACCATAGGCTGCCTCCAACCTGCTTCACCATCCAATAAGATCATGGATAAACTTTCTTGCCTTATTCCCATATCTCTTGATGCTCTAGTTTTCTCAATACTGTTTTCCTTGACTATATAGGACTAACTACTAGCAAATGTTTGCAATTTAGCCTTAGTTATAATATGCATATTTATCTATATTTCTAAGCACTCTGCCTTCTATTTGGGATGTAGCGTACTTTTGGATAATTTAATCATGGGCTAATCAATGCGTTTTATTGTATTTTGGACTTAGCATCCTGGATCAAATCCTCTGTCAGCACTTTCATGCGGTACAACTATATATTTTTTTATTTGTCCATGGAATGTGGGTATTGCCAGCTAGGCAATACTAGCATTCATTGCCCATCTTTAATTGCTCTTGAGAAAGTGATGGTGTGCTGCCTTTTGAACAGCTGCAATCCATGTGTTGTAGGTACATCTGTAGTACTGGTAGGGAGGGAGTTCCAGGATTTTTACCCAACAACAGTGAAGGAATGGCAATATAGTTCCAAGTCAGGATGGTGTGTGGCTTGGAGGGGAAATTGCAAATGGTGGTGTTCCCATGCATCTGCTGCCCTTGTCCTTCTTGGTGGTAGAAGTCACTGGTTTGGAAGGTGCTGTCGAAGGAGACTTGGTGAGTTGCTGCAGTGCATCTTGTAGATGGTGCTCACAGCTGCCACTGTGCATCTGTGGTGGAGGGTGTGAATGTTGAAAGTGGTAAATGGGGTGCCAATCTCATTGGGCTGCTTTGTCTTGGATGGTGTTGAGCTTCTTGAGTGTTGGAACTGCACACAGACAGGCAAGTGGGGAGTATTCCATCACAGCCCTGACTTGTGTGCCTTGTAGATGGCGGACAGGTTTTGGGGAGTCTGGAGGTGAGTTATTGCCACAGATTTCCCAGCCTCTGGCCTGCTCTTGTAGCCACAATATTTATATGGTTGGTCCAATTAAATTTCTAGTCAATGGTAACCTCCCGGATGCTGATAGTGGGGGATTCAGTGATGATAATGCCATTGAATGTCAAGGGGAGATGTTTAGATGATCTCTTGTTGGAGATACAATACATCATTTCCAAGCATCATTTTAAAAGAATTCTTACCAGTTATTATGTATCTACTGTTTAGAATTATGGAGGAAGAATGCAATTCATGTATGTAGTGAAAATATTGCCATGAATAGACAATACAACTTAGAATTCCAGTCTGTCAAAACTTTTTGTGGTTATATCAGGGCAAAATGAATGTGTTTTCAAAGCTGTAAAGAGTAGGCAACCCACAATAGTTATCATTTTGTTACCTTTTCACGCCCACTTTGGAACAATCTATAGAGCTCTAAGAATACTGTAAGTTATTCACACTTTAGAGATTAACACTGTTAAAATAAACTGCCATTAGCACAGCAACCACAATATACAACTTACATACTTTGTTGCAAATTGTCAATGCAGCATATGTTTGTATGGATTGATTTCTACAAAGAGAATGTTAGAGAAAGGGGAATAGAAACTGTTAAATGAAAGGGGCTTACATACTTTGTTGCAAATTGTCAATGCAGCATATGTTTGTATGGATTGATTTCTACAAAGAGAATGTTAGAGAAAGGGGAATAGAAACTGTTAAATGAAAGGGGCCAGGGTCTTTCTGGTGGTCACAGGGTGAATGATAAAATAGGATTGTTGACTAATCACAGCAAATCATTCTTCATCAATTACAGACTTTGTTTTAATGTCTTAAGCGATGAAGGAACAGAGTGCTTTCAAAGAAATGTGGCTTATTACTGCCAGGGTTGGGCACCCCAAGGTGGTAAAGGCAGAAACTACTGTACCGTTTGATGTGATTTCCTACAAGTTCTTAGTTTATACCGACTTTTGGAACTGGCTAAGAGTAGCAGATATGTTTATGTTGAAACGCAAAAGCAAGAGCAAAAATGGCCCGGAACTATTGCTTATAAATTAAAGCTGTAGTAAATGTTGCGTTAAGACTGAGGCTTGGGGTCACCACGGATACATGTTTACCGTGGGTTTGTGCTCACTGCTGAAACAAGTTCTAGTCTGATGAACAAATGCATCACTGCCCCTCGCTTTTTGTTTATTCCTAGATCTTTGCAGCAGCTCAATCTGGAGGCGCTTCTTCCCGCAGACCGGTTCACGCCACCACTCTGTGCAGTCACAGTCCCTGTTTCACTCAACAAATGAAATCTTCGGAAGCCCAAGGTGGGTGCTGGAGAGGAGGAATCCCAACGCGGAGCGATTAGTTGATTCAGACGCGGATCTGGGATGTCACGGAAATGAGTGTGAGGACCACCATGACTAACCAGGAAAAGTGGATCACCCTCAGCCCTGCAGAATTCTCGCAGCTACAGAAGTACGCCCAGTGTAAGTATTAAAGAATCCGTCAAGACACTCAGTTGATCTGGTAAGGCTGCTGCTTCGGAAGCTCACGCTGTATGCACGTTTCGCCGGTTGATTGTACAGTAATAGATTTGATTTAAAATAGATTAGAATCACATTGAGGGATAACAGCGTACAAGAAATCGCGATGTGACAGGAGGGGAATGGTGATATGTAATACAAACCCAAGTGCTACTTAATGTCTACACTTGAGATTGCTAACCGTTGCATTATTGAGATATAACAACTGAGAGTGTTGTATATTAGTGTTTATGAATTATGCAGTGCCCTTTTCCTTTATTAACATAGTGAATGAACTGTTTATTTTTGCATTGCAAATTAAATTACTTTCACTCAGGGTTGCATTTCAAACAAAGCCTTATATGAATCTTATTTCGTAGCCCCTGAGCACCTGCCTGCTCTTGGTGAATGTTGCTCATTGCTCCCATCCTTCCACTTTGCGTCATGTGCGTTTGCACTAAGAGCACATTCCCAAGCTGTTAAGTGAAGGAGCACTGTTAAAATTCACATTTTTGAATTTTTGCTCACGAAACAAGAGCATTGCTCATATTCCCCCGTCGACCTAGAGCAGCAACAGTAGCGTACCTGTGAACCCCAACTCGCTTCAGCATCAACAGCTTCATAGATTTTGGTACATGTTATGTAATGTTGTGCTGCAATGTTAAGGATCACAATTATTTAAAGCGCAATTGCCTGTGCCTGAAGTGCAGCCACCAATTATTTCATGAGAGAACCAGGAAGAGGAAACCAGCTGCATTGGATTTAAACGGTTTTTCAAATTTGTTTTATTTGTACCTATTTTTCTTATACTTCAGTTTTGGAAAAAAGCGCTGAATTATTCATTTTAATAGGGTAGTATATTTCCTCAGTGTCCACATGCTGTCCATGTGCATGAAAAAAACCTCAATCCCTATTTTTATCTCTTTAAATCAGTGTGTAGCTTTGGAAAAGCCTCAGTTATTTCTATTCTTTGCCCCAGCAGTTGATGTATTAGGGGGACTTTGACATTCCCATGGTATATATACCAGAGTTCGTGGCTTGTGAACTGTTTCTTCAAATGGGTTCAAAGTATATCCCTCTTTATAGTCTGTGTGACTAGCCAAACAGAATTATGAATGTAATAGAATAAGTTACCAGTTGTTGCTATCCTCAACAATTTTGTGAATGCACTAATCAGTCAAAAAATATCAATTCACACCAGGTTCAAACCAAATTGGTCCTGTCAGAAAAAATCTTGCTGAAATTTTTGTGGTGAAACTACAACAAACAATTTTGATTGTTACTGAAAACAGTGACTCAAACTCCAACAGCTCCTACTTCTTGTAAGATTGCTATGAAGAAACTCATGTTTTAATTGTCAGTGGCAGTGAAACTGGTAGTGTGGGATTAAGAGTATGAACTTGAATTGGAAGGAAGTAATTAGTGGTGCCGCACAAAAATCTGTGCTGTGGGATCTCAACTATTCACTATATTAACAATTTAGTTAATGTAATGGAGCACCAAAAATGTGCTTTTACCGCTGATAACAAGGATTGGTAACATAGTAAGTAGTGCAGATGGGAGCACCGAGACATTGATAGAGTGAACGGGGAAAACTGTGGCAGATGGATTTCAATGTGGGTAAGTGTGAGAGCCATTCGTTTCGACAAAAAAGATAGATCCTGACTTTTTTTTTAATGGTGAAAAGCTGGGAACAATGGAGGTTAAAAAGATTTAGAGGTCCATGTACACAAGTCATCACTTGTTATTTGTAGTGAAGTCATATACACATCCTTTGTGTCCACATTGACCATTTTGCCAGAAATAGCAGAGGAAAACCTGTAAACACAGGAATGGGAGGAGGTCCATTAATGCACATAAGTAACAGCAAGTGACCGCCACCTTTAGGTGGTTTCGCGCCATTGAAGAAACTGTTATTGGCCCAAATCTTCTGGTCTTCAGATGGGTGACCTGCTCCGTCTCCAACTAAGATGCGCTAAGGGATCCCTCATGGGCAACTCCCCTGCTCCTCAGGACCCTCCAGAAAAGTCTCCAACCCTGAGTTAGAGTTGGAGATTTTGGATAGTTCCGACTTACTCACCTGGATAGTTGCCCAGGAAATGTTTAATCAGAAAAACCCTAGTCTAACTCTTGCGTAATTATACAACTGATTCCCCACTCCTGGCCTCCTCAGCCTGACCTGACCCCACCACCCAAGTGCCACCCCCGGACCACCCAAGTCCCCTCCAACCCGACTTGACCCCACCCTCCGAATAGCTCCCCCCCACCACAACCCAACCCCACCACCTGACTTCCACCCCCCCAATCATGACTCCCTAATTCCCCCCGATCCAACCTTACCACCCTACTCAGCTGCCACCCTATCCCCTTATCCACTAACCTTACCCACCCTAACCCCATACACACTTATGTTCTCTCCTTTCTGAAGAAGCTTTGGGATATTTAAACTCTTAGAAGAATACGACAGCTAGTGCTGTAAAAAGGCGCGGATTCTCTCTGCTGATGTCTCTGAGGTTTCCTGCGCTGAGTCAGTTTGGAGGTATCCTTCAATTGAAGATTGCTTAGAAAAATCAGAGGAAGGTAAGTAGCATTTTTTTTCTGATCTGGGTTGGGAAATAGGGATTCTGATCCTGATCAGAGGAATTGGTCCAATATTTCTCCACGTGTGGAGAAAAAGGTAAATTTGCGCAACTCTTCTGTCACTATTATGACATGGAAACTGGTTTTCACCTGAGTAGGATAAACAGTACAGTTCTCTGGAATAAGTTGCTGTGTCAGGAAGGATGTAAGTGTGAAGTGAAAGTACAATGGAGGAAACGTATCTCTATTTGCTATTTGTACTGAAGTCATAAAGGTACTTGTATTTGCTTATTTGCTACAATTAGCAGAGGTACAGAGAATGTCTTTATGGTTTCATTACAAATTATGTGTAGAGATCTGTGTACGTGAATCACTAAAATGTTTTAATCTCCACTGTCCTCAGCTTTTCACCAAGTTCTTTTTTTAGATGTCAGGATCTATCTTTTTTGGACCAAACTGGATAGCCTCACACTTACCTGCTTTGAAATCCATCTGCCACAGTTTTGTTCACTCACTTAATTTTATCAATGCCCCTTTGTAATTTTCTGCTGCCATCTACATTATCTTCTCTGCTGCCAATCATTGCCATTGGTGAACATGTGTATATGGTTGTCTGTTGTATTAAGTTAGCCATTAATGAATATAATGAATAGTTAAAGCTCCAGAACACATCCTTGTGCAACACTACTAATCACATCCTTCCATTCAAGTGCATACCCGATATTCCTACTCCTAAACCCCTGTAGCTAGTGCAGCATCAGTTAACAACCATTGAGCATTTTGCATCATAAATATATTTAAGTGCAAAAGTACAACAATTTGGTTTGGGAGTTTGAGAGTGACCACCTGCTCTGCTGAAATGGTGTGTGTGGACTATATAACAACTGTAGTTGCTAATAACATTTGCAGAATGGAATCGGTTTCTGTAATACAAATGCAGCATTAAATGCAGCTCTCTGCAAGGTAATGCACGTCAGAGCAGAAATCTTAAAATGTACACAATGAAAGGATGCCTTAGTGATTTTGTTGTGCTGATTATACACCATTTACTGAAAGGGTCCAGGCATTGTGATATTTTTATCAGTAGAACTTATCAAGCACTAGATTTTTTCTCAAAGACATTTAAGTTACACATGGATATGCAATCTATTTTGACTTTGAATCAAGATTAACATTGACTGAAATGTTGGGATTCTGCCTCCAGAGGAACACTGATGCATTGTAGAGATATCAAAGAAGGACAATAGTGATGATTCCGACACGTGAGGCTTTATGTTGCAAAAACCAGCAAATCAGAACTGATTTTCAAAGAAGAAAAGAAAATTGAAAGGAGATATGATCTAGGCCCTTAAAATTTTGAGGCATGAATAACACATATATAAGTATATCATTAATGTAGGTTGTGTTTGCAAAACTGGAGGACAAAGTACAACATTACTGAGGTTCAGATGAGATTAGAGAAAGAATCTACATTTTCATGATAATATATTGAAAAGGTTATCGGGATAAGTCAATAATATTGATAAACAAATGCTCCAGGGAGCCCATTTCAGGCTATATTTTTTATGATAACCGATTGGCTGGGGTGTTGAATTTATATCATGATTATATTTGAAGAGAAATTTTACTACTTGGTTTTGCCAGTGACTAATTAACCTTAGGATCCAGCTGTTGTGCTCCACGTCGGGACAAATAACATAGGTAAGAAGAGGAAGGAGGACCTGTTTGGGGATTATCAGGAACTAGGAACTAAATTAAAGAACAGGTCCTCAAGGGTTATAATCTCCGGATTACTACCCAAGCCACATGCAAATTGGTATAGGGACGCGAGAATAAGGGAAGTAAACACGTGGCTAAAGGAGTAGTGCGGGAAAGAGGGGTTCCATTTCATGGGGCACTGGCATCAGTATTGGAACAGGAGGGATCTGTACCGTTGGGACGGTCTCCACTTGAACCGATCTGGGACCAATGTTCTAGCGAAAAGCGTAAATAGGGTGGCCAACAGGACTTTAAACTAGAAAGTGTCGGGGGGTGGGGGTTAAAACTCCAAGAAGTATGACTAATGGGAAACAAAGCAGCAGGTTAGCATGTGGGGGGGGTGGATTCAACTTCATGGAAAATTATGAAAAAACTGAAAAGAAAGGAGAGCCCAGGAGAGGCTATTAAAATCTTCAGAACACAAAATACGACAGAATGTTTGGAAAGGGCCAGGAATCTAACTTTAAGCACATCAGATAAAGGGACGACAATGAGAATGGGGATGGGAAATACAGGACTGAAGGTGTTGTATCTGAATGCACGCAGTATACGAAATAAGGTAAATGAGCTTGTGGTGCAGATTGAAATTGGCAGGTATGATGTGGTGGGTATTATGGAGACATGGCTGCAAGGGGATCAGGACTGGGAGCTAAATATCCTATCGAAAAGATAGGCAGGTTGGCAGAGGGGGTGGGGTTGCTTTGTTAGTAAGAAATCAAATTAAATTGATAGCAAGAAATGATGTAGGGTCAGATTTTGTAGAATCTGTGTGGGTAGAGTTGAGGAACTCCAAAGGTAAAAAAAAACATAATGGGAGTTATGTACAGGCCTCCGACCAGTAGTCAGGATGTGGGGCACAAGATACACCAGGAGATAGAAAAGGTGTGTAAGAAAGGCAAGGCTACAGTGATCATGGGGGATTTCAATATGCAGGTAGACTGGGAAAATCAGGTTGGTAGTGGATCCCAAGAAAAGCAATTTGTGGAATGTCTACGAGATGGCTTTTTGGAGCAGCTTGTGGTGGAGCCCACTAGGGAACAGGCAATTCCAGATTTAGTGATGTGTAATGAGGCAGATTTGATGAGGGAGCTTAAGGTGAAGGAACCCTTAGGAGGAAGTGACCATTATATGATAGAATTTACCCTGGAATTTGAGAGGAAAAAGCTGGAATCAGATGTAACGATATTACAGTTGAATAAAGGCAACTACAGAGGCATGAGGGAGGAGCTGACCAGAATTGACTGGGAGATGAGCCTAGCAGGAAAGACAGTGGAACAGCAATGGCAGGAGTTTCTGGTAGTAATTTGGGAGACACAGCAAAAATTCATCCCTAGGAAGTTGAAACATACTAAAGGGAGGACGAGGCAACCATGGCTGACAAGGGAAGTCAGGGACAGCATAAAAGCTAAAGAGAAAGCATACTGCGAAGAGCAGTGAGAGGGACAGGTAGTATTGAGGAGGTGGGGAGTCTGCAGAAGGATTTGGACAGGTTAGGAGAATGGGCAAAGAAGTGGCAGATGGAATACAATGTGGGGAAGTGTGAGGTCATGCACTTTGGTAGGAAGAATAGAGGCATAGGCTATTTTCTAAATGGGGAGAAAATTCAGAAATCTGGAGTGCAAAGCAAATTGGGAGTTCAGGATTTGCTTAAGGCTAACTTGCAGGTTGAGTCGGTAGTTAGGAAGGCAAATGCAATGTTTGCATTTATTTCGAGAGGACTGGAATATAAAAGCAGGGATTTGCTGTTGAGGTTTTATAAGGCTCTGGTCGGACCACATTTAGAATATTGTGAGCAATTTTGGGCCCAGTTTCTCAGGAAGGATGTGCTGGCCCTGGAGAGGGTCCAGAGGAGGTTCAGGAGAATGATCCCAGGAATGAAAGGCTTAACATATGAGGAATGCTTGAGGACTGGGTCTATACTCGATGCATTTTAGAAGGATGAGAGGGGATCTGATTGAAACTTACAGAATACTGAGAGGCCTGGATAGAGTGGACGTGGGGAAGATGTTTCCATTAGGTGGAGAGTCTAGGACCCGAGGGCACAGCCTCAGAGTAAAGGGAAGACCTTTTAGAACAAAGATGAGGAGAAACTTCTTTAGCCAGAGAATGATGAATCCATGGAATTCATTGCCACAGAAGGCTGTGGAGGCCAGGTCATTGAATGTATTTAAGACCGAGATAGATAGGTTCTTGATTGGTAAGGGGATCAAAGGTTATGGGGAGAAGACAGAAGAATGGGGTTGAGAAACTTATCAGCCATGATTGAATGGCGGAGCAGACTCGATGGGCCGAATGGCCTAATTTCTGCTCCTATGTCTTATGGTCTTATGAGATTAAATGGGTTTAAACCATGTCAGTTATCATCTTCAGTTCTCTGCTCAAAGGATGGATCAACCCACAACACCGCAAGCTCCACCATGGGTACAACAAGGAGGCAGGTCCTGAATCTACTCCAGCTGTTGCAGCGATCAAACCAAGTGCTGTTGGCACCAAACTGATCCACATTGGCCATCCAGCTAACTGAGCCAACTGGCCACTGAGGAGTCTGAGGTGTTGTGGCAACATGCACTTTTACACGTTGTATTATGGAGCTATGGATAGTGATGATAGAAGCTCCAATTTTCTTTCCATCACACGGTTGATCAGGAATCTCTTCTGCTCTCACCGCTGTCATTGGTACATATTGGAAGGATTTACGGGTTGATACTCTGGCCACATTGTGAATGCACCTTCCTTGACCATAAAGTCCTGGATTGGGACTTGAATCCAGAGCTTCTGGCTCAGAGGCAGAGAGGCTATGCCTTGCACTAAGAGTTCCTTCTATCTTGTTAGTAATAGAGCAGTTTTTACATGGTCTTCAGGGAGAACAGATATGTTAAGGTAAATTAATCCACATTTAGTTATGTTCTTGAGTTTTGCTGCGTATCTACAGTGCAAGGTCATTGTGCAGCAGGGCTGTTGGAATGAAACTTGCTGTAACCTGTCATGTCATCTGGCTTGGAGTTATGGAACCAGCTGACATAGTGCAGCAGACACTTTGATTTTTTTTAAAAGAACATTCTAGAACAAGGTTTTCAAGAGGGGATTAGGATACACTATACTCCATTAAAAGGTCCTTCACAATGTTGTTTTTGGAGCCCAAACTCGCAGAGTCAGGGCATGGTGGAATAGAAGCTGATTTTCCCTCCACTTTGCTGAATTTCCAGTCTCAATGCTGCATCATGAGATGGTGAGAGACAGGAAGGAGAATATCAGATAGATTGTCTCCACTGGAGCACTCCTGATGGCTGACCAAGATCAGGAGCAGGGGTGACTTTTTAGCAATTTATTCACCACATTTGCAGGCTTCAGTTGGTGTTGGCAGAGGACATCTGTTATTCTTGAAATTTCAGTGTTGCTGGCACATAATTAATTGATTCTGCGTGTTTCACTGACCAAAGCAGTGCTTCCTCTTCCTCTGGCCTTGGTCAACTTCATAATGCTAAGCTGTTCAGCTCCTTCAAATAACTAAAGGAGAATTTCAGCTTCAAGCCGTGACATTACAGAAGTTTAATGCTTTCAGGTAAGAACAGCATTGTGCATTTGTGTAGCACCTTTTAATGTAGAAGAACATTTGGGATATGCAAAGAAAAATGGATGCCATGCAAAGAAGGAAAGATTAGGAACATCTATCGTAACCTTTCCAATAAAAGTTTAAAGGAAAATCACAGGGAACAGAATACAGAGCAGCCATAATCCGACGGAACAAAGAACAACACTGCCAGTAGGATGATTTCCATCAGAAAAGCAAGACCGTTTGCTTGACAACATGGATTTTTTTGATTCTTGTTCAGAAATATTTGTCTGGCTGTAGAATTTCATGAAGCAGCATATTACTGTGTTTCAGGTGATCAATTGTAGAATCAATAGCATCACTTATGGAAATGATTTGCCATTTTAAGCTTTCCATGTTATTGCTTCTTTATATGAAGCATTTTTGTTTGATCAAAATAGTGTTTTTTTTAGCCTATTTCCCTAACTCTTAACCAAGAATGTGGCTTTAAAGAGAAGGAATACTTAATCAATAAAAATAGCTAGGAGCATCTCCATTCCTGTATGAACGATAGTATAGTTCTCTATTGTATATTGGCAAATCTGGGAAAACTAGGCATTTCACAAATGTATGTGTGGCATGCCAACAGTAACAGTTTTGGTGACATCAGAATTTTTCCACACTGTTGGTCCAGGAATATAATTGTTACGTATCAGGAATGCAACAAGTGCACGTCAAGGCAAGAGAAAGATTAACTTAGCAAACCTGATTCAAACACAGCAACCCCCTTGGGCAACAAGGATAGCTTGTCCCCTAAAATAGTCAGCTGCACCCTGTCTCTGGATCGCGAGATTGGGCATACTGAGAGGTTTGAAAGATGTCTCCTGATCAGTGCAATATCAGGCATTCTAATAGGGGTGATTACTAGCTTTCAGAATAGGGATTGCCTATCAGAAACTAATGCCAGCATTATGTTATCACAAGCCAAATAATTACACAAGAACTGTCTCCTGTGGAGAAAGATGGAACTGAACCAGTGGATGAGAATGTAAATGACACAAAGAGAACTCTAAATTTAGATAAGATTAACATGTATGTAAATGTGGATAATAAAGCATAAACTGTGCTGTTTTACAAATGCAAAAATCATGCTGCTGCTGCAGAAAAATTGATATTGCAGGGAAGAAGATGCTTTTTTCTATCATGGGATGTGGATGTCACCATCAAGGCCAGCATTTGTTGCCATCCCTAATTGTCCTTGAGCACCACTTTGAGCCACTGTAGCCCATCTGTTGCAGTACAGTGCTGCTAGGAAGGGAATTCCAGGATTTTGATCTTGCATCAATGAAGGAATGGCGATATATTTCCAAGACAGGATGGTGTGTGGTTTGTGGGAGTGATCTTGCAGGTGGTGGTGTTCCCATGTGTCTGCTCCTTTGTGCTTCTAGGTGGTAGAGATCGTAGGTTTGGAAGGCGCTTTTGAAGGAACCTTTGTGAGTGGCTGTATATGCTACACACCGCTGCTGCAGTGATGGAGGGAATGAATATTTACCTTGGTGGATGGGGTGTCGATCAAGCTGGTTGCTCTGTCCTACATGGTGTTTCTGAATGTTGTTGGAGCTGCACTGATCCAGGCAAGTGGAGAGTATTCCATCTCACTCCTGAATTCTGCCTAGTAGATGGTGGACAGGCTTTGGACAGTTGGGAGGTGAGTTACTCACCGCAGTATTCCCAAACTCTGACTTGCTCTTTTGTCCACAGCAAAATTGTTACGGACAGGGGAGAGATGATAATATGGTTCCTCCTTTTCCCACCCTTCATGATGTGTTTTAAAATAAAAATTGTTTTAACTCCGAGTGCTCTCAAGAACAGACAAAAGATAGGTTTTCTTGTAAGTTTTAGAAGAAAGATAAATATTTATTATTCAACACCCGAATGGATATGCTATCATGCCCATTTACAGCTAACATAGATTAATATACACTCGAAAAAAGACTGTGATTACAAGAGGCAGCATGCATTTAGGTCTTAAGTTCAAGAGTTCTCTTTCACACTTGCTTTTCCTGAGATTAAGTGTTGAAATGTTACATGCCTGTAATTCCTTTCTGGTCCACTGGTGATTTGGGAAGATGAATTTGCTGTGATTTATTGCTTGCAGTAGAAGCTTTCTGTTATTCCACCCCAGTAAAGTGCAATTGAAGCCTTGTAACAGAGCCCTGGTTTGGCTTCTCAAATAGAGAGATAAAGGTTGATCCGATTTCTCTGCCCACTGATGATTCTTAAGCACCGTGTTGTTCCTTTCCTGGTCTGGAGCTTTCTCCTCTTGCTGCTCCTTATCCAAACCTGGTTTTTGTCACATGACCAGATATTTCTGTCCATTGTTCCCACAAATGGTTTCTGACAGGTAAGCCATTGTCAAATATTGGCACCTGAATTTCACCCACTTGCATACCGTTGTGACAGAATAGGGTTTTCTTCCACAGCCGTTCTCTGGATTTCAACTCCGAAGTTGAAAAACCTCCAAGCAGTAGAGTGAAACCATAGGAAAGGTCTGTTGCATTTTAATGACTCTTCAAATGTATATCCTGCAAGTTCATTTGCAATTTAATGTCTTGTCTAGACATGAAGGATAGTTAAGTGGTCTTGTGCAGCTCTATGTGTATTGACAGGAAAGAAAAAGTCACCTGACTTCTCAGCATTTGTTGCCCATCCCTAATTGTTCTTGAGAAGATAGTGGTGAGCCGCTGACTTGAATAGCTGCAGTCCATCCGGTGTTTGCTGTTAGGAAGGGAGTTCCAAGATTTTGACTCAGTGTCAGTGAAGGGATGGTGGTATAGTTTCAAGTCAGGATTGTGTGTGGCTTAGAGGGGAACTAGCAGATGATGGTGTTCCCATACATCTGCTGCCATCATCCTCCTAGGTGGTAGAGGGAGTGAGTTTTGAAAGTACTGTTGAAGAAGCCTTGGTAAGTTGTTGCAGTGCCTTTTATAGATGGTATTCACTGCGGCCGTGGTTTGCCGATGGTGGATGGAGTGAATGGCCTGGATTTTTCACTCCTGGGTTGGGATCGCAAGTTGGGATGTTTCCTAGTTCTGCAAACTTGATTTGGAAGAAAATGCTCCAGAAGTTGGAATTTTCATTCCAGGGTGGTGGGGTTCCCTGAGAGATGGGCAGGGAGGCCCTGGAATGAGCATGGACGCTGCTGGGTGCAGAGGCAGGCTGGGCAGAAGTAAAATGTAAAACAGCACTCACCCACCCTCCACCCCCCACCTCACATATGCAGTTCCCAATCCCCATCCATGCCAACTCATGCCTGCCATCCAATCCCATGGGCCCCATACCTTCTATGCCAATGTATGCCCTTGTGCCCACCCCATAGCCTTTTATTGACCCAGTGCCAACTTAGTGCCAACTCATGCAAGCCCATGCCCCCAAATCACTACTCTTTGCCCTTATACCTACCATGCCAACTCACCCAGTATCCACAGAGGGCAGACATCAGGAGCCATGCTGAAATGAAATCAAATAAGGTTCTTACTGTCTAATGTAGATTTACCATTTTTTTAAAAAAGCACTCATTCAAAAAAACTCATTCACTACGTTTACATTTGTTCAACTAAACAAGCATTGGAATTCATTGTCCCACTTCAAAGAGTCTATAACCATTTGAGCTGTCAATCAAACTAGGAAATGGGAGGCACCCTACTGTGATAATGGAAGGTTGTGAAATCAGTCATGCAGCACTAATTCAGTAATGGTGACCCTCAGGTGTATGCCATCAGACAGAGTGAAATAGCAAACAATGATTTATTTTCAAAATACTCCAGATTTTTTTTGGAAAAATTTAAATAGCAGGAGTTGTAAATGCCTTGACAGACTGACATTTCATGTTGACACTTTTGACAGTTCCACTGAACTGGACAGTTAATGAGTTTATACACTTTTTCTGCACACTGCTGCCTAATTTTAACAATCCCAAGGGACACCTGATCTCTGAAGGATGCCCCAGGACCATATCCAAAGGGTATCACACCTCTCCAATGAAGCCCAAAAAGTTTAGACCTGCTCCTAACAGGTCTAATTTGTGCATGTCATGTTTCACAAGTCCAGGTCATCAAAATTAGACATGAGTTGAGCAGCTGCTGATTTATATGGACAGCTACCTGCACGGAATGTGCATTTGCAAATCCTGATCCAGGCCCATTCTGTCCCCATGAAGCTGGTAGGTGCCATGTTCAGGGGTGGAACTTCTGGATTTCAATCTCTTTTGCATTTTTCACAACAATGAAGAGGCTCTCCATTGTTGTGAAAATCCAGGCCAGTGCTTAAGGTGGTGGAAGGGGTGTCAATCAAGCTGGCTGCTTTTCCTGGATGGCATTGAAATTTTTGAGTGGTGTTGGAGCTGAGCTCATCCAGGCAAGTGGGAGATATTCCATCATACAACTAAATTCTGCATTATAGATGGTGAAGAAGTTTTGGAAAGGCAGGATTTGTTGCAGGATTTCTAGTTTCTGACCTGATCCTGTAGCCATGGTATTAATGTGACTGGTCTATATACGTTCCTGGTCAATGATGACTCCCAGGATATTGATGGCGAGGGATTCAGTGCTGGTAATGCTATTAAATGTCAAGGAGAGATGGTTAGACTTTCTCTTGTTGGAGACAGTCACTCCCTGGCACTCGTGTGATGCAAATGTTACTTGCCACTAACTAGCCCAAGCATGAAAGCTGTCATGCATGTGGACTTATAGTAAAAGCACCTCTACATAACAGTAGCCTCATAATAAAGGTTCCCCTAGGTGGAAGTGATCATAACATGGTTGAGTTTCTCATTCAGTTTAAGGTAGAGAAGGGTGGGTCTAAGACTAGTGTTTTGAACTTAAATAAGGGCAATTATGAGGGTGTGAAGAGAGTGCTGGCTAAAGCAAATTGGAAAATTAGGTTAACGGAGAGTTGAGATGATGTGTCAGACATTTTAAGGAGATATTTCATCATACTCAGCCAGTGAGAAAGAAAGACTTTAGAGGAAGGACATACCATCCATAGCTAACTAAGACAGTATCATATTGAAAGAAAAACACACAATTCCATAAAGACTAGTGGCAGATTAGAAGATTGTTTTTTATTATATTCTGTTCAAAGAATGGCTTAAAAAATGAGGAGGGAGTAATTAGAATATGCGAAAAAGCTAGCTAGGAATATACAAACAGACAGTAAGAGTTTCTACAGAAATTTAGAAAGGAAAAGAGTAAGTAAAGTGAACATTGATCCTCTACACAGAAAGAGAGCCTGCGGAATTAATAATGGAAAACAAGGAAATGGCAGATGAATTAAACAGATATTTAGTATGTTTTCAGTGTAGAGGATACAAATAACATCCCAAAAGTAAGTGTGCATCAAGAGGTGAAAAGGAGGAGCAACTTAAAACAATTCAAATCACCGGGGAAAGAGTACTGAAAAAATTATTGGAATGAAAAGCCAACAAGTCCTTGGCTGCTGATGAACTTCAACCTAGGGTCTTAAAAGACCAAAATTGCCTAGATTCTGGAAAGGTATCATTAAATTTGAAAATAGTAAATCTAACTTCTTTATTCAAGGTGGGAGGGAGATGGAAAGCAGGAAACAACAGGCCACTTGGCTTAACATCCAGCATGGAGAAAATATTAGAATCTATTATTGAAGAGGTTAAATCAGGCACTTAAAATCTCAATGAAATCAGGCAGAGTCAACATGGCTTTGTGCAAGGGAAATTGGTTTTGACTAATTTATTAGAGTTCTTTGAGGAAGTTACAAGCAACCTGGACCAAGGTGAACCCGCAGATGTGGTGTACTTAGATTTCCAGACGGCATTTGACATTGTGCCACATCAAAGGTTACTACACAAAGGAGCACATGGTGTAGCAGGTAACATATTAGCATGGTTAGAGGACTGGTTAATTAACAGGAAACAGAGAAGGCATACATGGTCGTTTTCAGGTTGACAAGATGTAACGAGTGGGGCCTCAACTACGACTTGGATGATGTGACAGAATGTATGGTTGCTAATTTGCTGATGACACAAAGATAGGTAGGAAAGTATGTTGTGAAGAGGACATAAGGAATATGCAAAGTGATATAGGTAGATTAACTAAGTGGGCAAAAATTTGGCAGTTAGGATTATAACGTAGGAAAGTGCAAACTTGCCCACTTTGGCAGGAAGAATGAAAAAGCTGCTTATTATTTAAATGGGGAGAATTTGTAGAACTCAGTAGTTAGCGGGATCTAGTACGTGAATCACAAAAAGTTAATATGTGGTAGAGCAAATCTGGGTAGCGGCAGGTGGTGAGGGAACCAACAAGAGGAAAAAACATTCTTGACCTCATCCTCACCAACCTGCCTGCCGCAGAAACATCTGTTCATGACAGTGTCAGCAAGAGTGACCACCGCACAGTCCTCGTGGAGACAAAGTCCTGCCTTCACATGGAGGATACCCTCCATCATGTGTGTGGCACAACCACCGTGCTAAATGGGATAGATTTCAAACAGACCTAGCAACTCAAGACTAGGCATCTGAGGCACGGTGGGCCATCAACAGCAGCATAATTGCACTCAACCACAAACTGTAACCTCATGGCTCGGTATATCCCCCACTCTACCATTACCACCAAGTCGGGGGATCGATCATGGTTCAATGAAGAGTGCAGGAGGGCATGCCAGGAGCAGCACCAGGCATACCTAAAAATGAGGTGTCAACCTGGTGAAGCTATAACACAGGACTACTTGCACACCAAACAGCATAAGCAGCAAGTGATGGACAGACCAATGGATCAGACCTAAGCTCTGTAGTCCTGCCACATCCAGACGTGAATGGTGATGGACAATTAAACAGCTCACTGAAGGAGGAGTCTGTTACAAATATCCCCATCCTCAATGATGGAGCAGCCCAGCACATCAATACATAAGATAAGGCATTTGCTACAGTCTTCAGCCATAAGTGCCGATTGGATGATCCATCCATCATCTGTGAGGCCCCCAGCATCAGAGATGCCAGTCTTCAGCCAATTTGATTCAATCCACGTGATATCAAGAAATGGCTGAAGGCACTGGATACTGCAAAGGCTATGGGCCCTGACAATATTCCGGCATTACTACTGAAGACGTTTGCTCCAGAACTTGGCACTCCCCTAAACAAGCTGTTCCAGTAGGGTTTCAACACTGGCATCTACCCAGCTATGCAGAAAATTGCCCAAATATGTTCTGAACAGAAAAAAAACAGGACAAATCCAACCTGGCCAATTACTGCCCCATCAGTCTACTCTCCATCATCAGTAAAGTAATGGAAGGGATCATCAACAGTGCTATCAAGTGGCACTTGCTTAGCAATAACCTGCTCACTGATACCCAGTTTGGGTTCCACCATGGTTACTCAGCTCCTGACCTCATTACAGCCTTGGTTAAAACATGGGTGAAAGAGCAGAACTCCTGAGGCGAGGTGAGAGTGACTGCTCTTGACATCAAGGCCGCGTTTATAAAGTGTGGCATCAAGAAGCCTTAGCAAAACTGGAGTCAGTGGGAATCAGGGGGAAAACTCCCTACTGGTTGGAGTCATACGTAGCACAAAGGAAGATGGTTTGATTGTTGGAGGTCAATCATCTCAGCTCCAGGACATCACTGCAGGAGTTCCTCAGGGTAATATGCTAGGCCTAACTATCTTCAGCTGCTTCATCAGTGACCTTCCTTCCATCATAAAGTCAGAAGTGGGAGTGTTCGCTGATGGTTGCACAATGTTCAGCGCCATTCGCGACTCCTTAGATACTGAAGCAGACCCTGTCCAAATGCAGCAAGATCTGGACAATATCGAGTCTTGGGCTGACAAATGGCAAGTAACATTCGTGCCACACAAGTCCCAGACAATGACCATCTCCAATAAGAGAGAATCTAACCATCGTCCTCTGACGTTCAATGACATTACCATCACTGAATCCCCCACTATCAACATCCCGGGAGGTTACCATTGGCCAGAAACTGAACTGGACTAGACATATAAATACTGTGACTACAGGAGCAGGTCAGAGGCTACGAATCCTGCAGCGAGTAACTCATTTCCTGACTCCACAAAGCCTGTCCAATGTCCACAAGGTACAAGTCAGGAGTGTGATGGAATTCTCCCCACTTGCCTGGATGAGTGCAGCTCCCACAACATTTGAGAAGCTCGACACCACCTAGGACAAATCTGCTGGCTTGATTGGCACCACATCCACAATCATTCACTCCTTCCTCCGACACACAGTGGCAGCAGTGTGCAACATCTACAAGGTTCCTACAACATCTGTAGGAACTTACCAAGGCTCATTAGCACCTTCCAAACCGACAACCGCTACCGTCTATCAGGATAAGGGCTGCAGATAGATGGGAATGCAACCACCTGGAAATTCCCCTCCAAGTAACTCACGGACTTGGAAATATATCGCTGTTCCTTCACTGTCACTGGGTCAAAATCCTGGAACTCCCTCCCTAACAGCACTGTGGGTGTACCTACACCACATGGACTGCAGCGGTTCAAGAAGGCAGCTCACCACAGCCTTCTCAAGGGCAACAAAGGATGGGCAATAAATGCTAGCTGAGCCAGTGAAGCCCACATCCCATGAATGGATAAAAAAAGTGATTAGCAAGCCAGATGGAATGCTGTTGTTTATTGCAAGGTAATGGAATATATAAGTAAGCATGTTTTGCTACAGTTGTATTGGTGAGACCGCATTGTTATGTATAGCTTGGCCTTCTTATTTAACAGAGAGCATAATTTGATGAGAAGCAGTTCACAAAAGATTCACTGAACTGATCCCTTGAATGAGGGCATTATCCTGTGAGGAAAGGGGAGGTTGGGCCTGTATCCAAAGATCAGATATTTGGATTGAAAAATATATGCAAGAGGATGCAGACTTTTAGGAAATAAGAACTAAAACTGATTGACAGATAAAAGATGGACATTTATTCAGCTTGGTCCCTGTGTTGAATATTTTTTTTCTTGCAACGGTAAATTCTGAGACAATGACATTTTTATTTTAAAAATCTGAACAGCGATGATAAAACAATAAAAACTGTGGTTGAATATTGTTGAACATGGATATTAAAAGTGTGAAAATGATTGGCAGCAAGTTGAATGAATAAAGGGGAGGAATGTGTACATATTTCTTCGAAGGCAAATGTTTGATTTAAGAACAGGCAAATAGTAAAAGTAAGTTTTAGAATGGATAGATATAATCCAACCCTTATCTGTTTTAAAAGTTGAGTTAGATGAGTTTTGATAACCGTGTAAAAAGGAGTAAATGTACAGTGGTTGGTGGAGAGCGGGGGTGTAGTGATGTGAAGATAGCAGGAAAAGGAATCTGTCTATCAAAAAATTGAATTGCTTTGTTGAGGATATTTTTGGTGATTAGAGAAAGATTACTAAGGGAGATATAGTAGTTTGGTAATTTAAAAAAAATCACTGCCCTGTACCAGAGGAGAGACAAAATCACTGAGACGTAAAATGACATGGGATGACATCGGGTGGATCTCCCGACGTCACCCCGCGTCATTTCCATTTTCAGGTCGGCAGGGGCGCAGCCGAGTCAGGTGCGTGCCCACCAACCTGTCAACAGCCTATTGAGGCCATTGAGAAACTAATTAAGGTAATTAATGGACCTGCCCGTCCAACCTTAAGGTTGGTGGGCAGGCCGGGAGCCCTGGCAGGCTTCGAAAAAAGCATGAAACCTCATCCATGGGCGGGATGAGATTTCATGAGAGTAATTAAATTTTTATCCAATCTTTCAATAAAAGTGATGGACATGTCCCAACTCATGTGACGGTGTCACATGAGGGGACATGTCAGGGAAATTTTTTTATCATTTGTATTAAAAATTTTAATTCTGAGCCAATCTCCCTGAGTCAGCACTTAGCCTCAGGGAGATCTGTGCACTCTTTCACGTAAAATAGCGCACTCCCAGCTGAGGGAATCTTCCTCCGCCCATACATAGTGCTTGCGAGTGAACATCATGCTGGGTGGGCCTTAATTGGCCCACCCATGTAAAATAGCGATGCGCCCCAATTAGGGGCACTGATTGGAGGCGCGCCCGTGCCCACTCCCGTACTCACCCCCCCCCCACACACACCCGATGAGGGGAAAATATTTCCCATAGTGTAATCAATTCTGGGACTTGCCAATAGGACTTCCCAAATACAAATGAGGCTCTATATCCTGTAATCATTTTTCGCAGAACCCTCAACCTTTTCATGAACCCCTGAGGGGCCCTGAGTTCCCTATATGACACCTTTGGTAGAGAAGATATCATTATAGACATCTCACACAGTTCCTGGAACTAAAGGTTGTGTCTGAAAAATTTGAACTCTGGACTCATGAGTACAACAATTTTTGATTATAACCTCTGTCTCTGTCTTGTCTGTGGTCCTTTATTATGCTGGTTTGGTTTGTTCTTGTTTCTTTATTCTTTTACTTTGCATTTAGACTGCTGCTATACAGCCATTTACGCTTCATTTGGACACATCATTTGCTCTGTTACTTTACCCATTACCACTCCCTTTGGCTTTTGTACCATGAAGCCTTCTCTCCTGCCCTCTGCCCTATCACCAAGCTTCCCTTTTGTTCTGCTCCCCCCTCCCCCCATCACCCTCCACCACCTCCACCACTTTCACTTGCTCAGAACCTATTGCATTTCTAGCTTTTCTCAGTTTCGATGAAAAGTTACAGACCTGAAACATTAACTCTGTTTTACTCTTTACATATGTTGTTAGACTTTGAGTATGACCTGCATTATCAGTTTTTATTCTTCTAGTTCAGTAGAAATTGTTGACTACTCACATGTATCGCTTTGGTGACATTGTTTTAACCATTGCATTAATCTGAGTTTAAACTGGGCCTCATACAAAACAGCACTTCATGTGTACATTTACTTTAAAAATCTGCCAACATTGAGTGCAAAACAATACAATCTTTCTTCTTTCATTTAATGTTTTGAGTTCGGACATGAATTTATCAGATATAGCACAATAATACATACAGCTTCTAGGTTTTTGTTCAGCAGATGCGAGTGGTAGTTTTTCTCCATCAGAGTGATTTGTACTTGTTCATAGATCCTAATGCAGCTCATGAACATCCACAAACTATGGAGCGATTGATTAATATGCAAGCTCCAGCAGTTCAGGGAAAATATTGAGTCAATTCTAGTAGAAATGTGCATTTATGTAGCAAATTCAATGTAGTACCAGAGCCAAAGCAATTTGTACTCTAGCCCCACCTAGGTCCAATGGCACTATTTTGAAAAAGAACAAGGGAGTTGTCATGATGTCATTGCCAATATTTATCCCTCGACCAATATTACAAAGACAGATGACCTGGTCGTTATTGCATTGCTATTGTGGGACCTCATTGTGCTCAAATTGCTTGCTCCATTTCCTACAGTGACTTCACTTCAAAAGTGCTCCATTGGCTATGAACCACTCTGAGACATCATGGATCAAACGTTCCACACTCCTGACAGGGGATTTGCAGTAGGTGGCCTTCCTGCTACCTACCTGCTCACTTCTGACCTGTCTGAAATTTTATGGAGTGGGATCTTGGAGATATTGGATGGCCCGCTGATCCTTTTGCCTA
Source organism: Carcharodon carcharias (assembly GCF_017639515.1). Classification (NCBI taxonomy): domain Eukaryota; kingdom Metazoa; phylum Chordata; class Chondrichthyes; order Lamniformes; family Lamnidae; genus Carcharodon; species Carcharodon carcharias. The sequence goes on along the minus strand of NC_054469.1, from coordinate 126,026,763 downwards.
TTGAGGCCCTTAAGCGGCCAACTAATAGCCACTTAAGGGCCTCATTGCATGGCACCGCTGCAGGTATTTTACTTGTAATGGGGAGGCCCAAGCTACACAGGAAGTCCGATACCTTTAGCTGCGCAGGCTGGTATTAGGCAAAGGTGGTGGGGGGAACCTCCTTTGGGGACTGCCTGGGTCCATCAGATGCACTCTCCTGCCGCGCGCCCCCCCCCCAATCATTTAGCCCTCCTTCCTGACCTCTTGAACCTGGGTCCTCACTCATCCCCCTTGCCCCCCCACTCAAATCCCTCACCGTGACCCCCAATCCTGGACTTGTCTGTCAGCCCATGCTCCTCAACATTGGGGACTGCTTGTAATCCCAGCAGTGGCTATTGTTGTCACTGCTGGGACAGCAGAGTTGTCAGCCATCTAATGAGCCAGTATCTCTCTGAGGCGGGACTTCCTCCCGAGAAAGGGGTGGAAATCCTGCCTTAAAGCAATTAACACAGCTTCCAGTGTTAAATTGCTGTTGGGTAGCCATCATGATTGTGGGTGGGCTCCACCCCCAATGACTTTTTAGCTGAGTGCAGGGGGACTGGGGGGTAGTGGTGGCCGTGGGAGCAGCAGGTGCCATGGTGCCCTATAAAATCCGGCTCCATGAGGTCATTGACAAAGTTGTTTATACTAAACTCGACACCAACTTTCGTTGTGACATCCCAGCTTACTTCCTTTTCTTCTAGTGGTGGCCTTCTGTACAACTGTCTCCACACCCAGCCTCTACTCCACCTCTTCTGTAAATTGCTGCAGTTCATTCATCACATTAATTATGCTGCAATGATGCAAGTTTCTGCCAGTGTCTAAACAATATTTTCCCTTCACTGTTGCGTTTAATTTTAAACAGGCTCCTAAGTATTAATCAATCCTTCCATTGATTGTGGGTGTTGACCAAGGCCAGGATTTCTCAGTCGGCGATCGGTGGGGAGGGGCCTGCTCGCAGAAGCGTAAATTGATGCGGGATGACGTTCGGTGGAACTCCCGACTTCACTGTGCCCCATTTCAATTTTCAGGTCGGCAAGGGCTCAGCCGAATCGGCTGTGTGCCCGCCGACCTGTCAATTGCTAATTGAGGCCATTGTCAAAGTAATTAACGTAATTAATGAACTTGCCTGTCCAACCTCAAGGTTGGCGGGCAAGCCGGGAGCCCTGGTGGGCATTGGAAAAAGCATGAAACCCTATCCACGGGCGGGATGAGTTTTCATGTAGGTTTAATAATTTAATAATAACAAAAATTTAATAAAAGTGTATTGAAAAGTGATGGACATGTCCCAACTCATATGACAGTGTCAGGGAATTTTTTTTTTCTGTTTTTATGATTTTTTATTGTGGAGCCGATCTCTCTGAGGCAGCACTAGCCTCAGGGAGATGAGTGCGCTGCTTCACGCGCATGCGTGACAGAGTGCACTCTCAGCTCAGGGAATCCCCTCCCCCCTTGCCCGCACAGGGAGTGCATAGCGCTTCCTTGTGGACGTCATGCTGTGCAGGGCTTAATTGGCTCACCCATGTAAAATGGCAGCGCGCCTCCGATTGGGGGTGCGCCTTCAGGTGCCTGCTCCTGAACTCCACCACCACCCCCCCCCCCCCCCAACCCCCCAACGGGGGGAAAATTCCGCCCCAACCGCTATTGCTGCCTTTTCCAATTAAATGCTACATGCAGATACTATTTCCGCTTTAAACTTCAAAAAAATTCAAAGTACATATGTCCTTTATGAAATGTTAATTAACTTTAAGTTTGCAATTATCCTCACTTATTTAAAGGAGATGTTTTCTTTCCAAGCTTTTCCATTTGGGTTTTCAATTTCCGTGTAAGTCGTAATTTGCTATTAAACCCCATTTGGTGCTAACTTTCATCCTTGGACAATCTTAGGTATTTTACCTATTCCTTTAAGTTTATAAATACTAGCATTTCTCTTCTTGCTTGCTAATGCAGAGTTGGAAGACAATGTATTTTAAAATAAAAACAGAAAACTGGATAAACTCAGCAGGTTTGGCAGCATCTGTGGAGAAAGAAACAGAGTTAACATTTTGAGTCCAATATGATTCTTCTTCGCAGAAGAGTCATACGGACTCGAAACATTAACTCTGTTTCTCTCTCCACAGATGCTGTCAGGCCTGCTGAGTTTATTCAGCACTTTCTGTTTTTATTTCAGATCTCCAGTGTCCGCAGTAATTTGCTCTCATTTTAGTGTTGTTTTAAAATGATAGGAGCTTGAAGGGATTGAGAGAAAGTAAACAAGAAAAGGGGCGAGAGAGACCAAAGTGGAAAAAGGGTGCTGAGACTTGAAGCAGACAAAGAGAGAACAAGAATGGAAAATGAGCAAACTATTGATGGCGAGACAGAGAACTGTGAGACAAAATGGAGGAAAAAAATAAGGGTGTGAGAAGTGACCCAAGAGAAGGACATAAACAAAAGAGGGGAAATAGAGTATACAGAAGGGAAGCGAGTAAGTGAAATACAAGAAACTGATGAGTGAGAAGAAGGACAAAACCATGAGAGATGAAATGGGATCAAGCAGAGAAAGACTTGGTGGAGGGAAGAGAAAGATGGGGTGATCTGAGAGAGATGGAAGGGAAGGAGCAGAGGGACGGTGCGGGAAGGAGCAGAGGGACGGTGCTGAAAGGAAAGGAGTGTTACGACCAGGATGGGAGGAGTGCGTGTATGATCCAGCCCCATACTCTGCAGGCCATACCATTAATTAAAATGTTTAATTTTCTCACCAAAATGGTCAGTTGTGTACCTATACCTCTAGTACCCAGAAGAAAAGAGACTCTGATCAGGCTTCTTTCAAAAACTAAGAATGAATAATTAATTCTAAAACAAAGCTTCATTTAACAAGTTGATTAACACACAATGGTAATCGGGAAGTACAACTATCTGTCTCTTCCTAAACAATTCCCCCAGCACACACAATCATACGTACAGACAAACAAAAGACAAACAGATAGAGTCTCTGCAGAAATAAGCGTTAGAGGATGGGCGTTATAAAATAAAGGATAAAGTCTGGAGGGTCTTGACCCTGTCGACCGGGAGATCTCTCGTGTGAAGTTGGGCCGCTTGTCCTGGTGGATGCCTGAATGTTTTCACCACTAGTCTTGGCTTTGCCGGCCCAAGTGCAGACTAGTTACACTCAGATGAGGGTTCTCTGGCTACAAGTTAATAGCCACACACAATTTTAGGCAGTGTAGAGAGAGACGGAGCCAGTCAGGTAGCCTTCTTTCCTCAGCTTAGTCTCTAACAAAACTGCCTTCAAAACAAGCAGGTTCACAACTTGAGATTTTTTCTCTCTCCCATGTGATTGCCTTTTGTCTCTCAGCTTTTCATAAATTAAAGAGCATTGCAGTTCAGCTCAAACAAACAACTCCTTCTCAAGTACCATATCAGCCTGGTGATTTCTTGGAAGAGGGCTGCTTGTTTACAGTTCCAAGGTGAACTTATGACCTTTTTAAAAAAATCCCAGGTTAGCATCTGCATGTCCAGATCATGCTAAATCCTTCCATTTTGTAAAAGAGAAGCTTCAGTCTTAGACATACAATTCTAACAGGAGCAACAAGAAAGAGAGCAATAAGAGACAGGAAGGATGTACAGAATAGAAACAGACGAGAGACAGAAAAGGAAAGCAGAAGAGAGCCAGATAGATGAGGACGAGCAAAGGGAGAGATGGAACAAAGAGGGTGACAAATAGGGAAGCAATTGAAAAATAAAGAATATGGAATGTAAGATGGGAGAGATGGAAAAAGGAGAGATACAGAAAGAGAAAAACAAAAAAGGAGAGGTAAATACAAGTGAAGGCAGGACAAAAATAAAAGGGAAAGTATGAGAAAAGTACATACATAGAAGTTATTTTTCCCTAATTACATAACCCTAGTTATAAGCAAATGAGGCTCTTTTTATTTGATAGAAGAGATTGTAAAAAGTATTGAGAGCTACTGTTTTGCTAATGTTTATTGTTAAAAAAAATATATGATGTTGGTATTTAAATGTATTTTGTGAGATAATGGGAATTTAGTTGTTGCTTCTGCAGGGTTTCTCTTGTATGTGCTGTTTTGTGAAATAAACAAGAAGTCTTGGCCCGTGAATGATACAGTTCTATTTTATATTTATCTGCAATCCAAGTTAAATTGCCATGAAGACGCAATGAAGTTCACATGATTCTTATGGACTGCAAAATACCATTTATTTTGTTAGAAATCAAATTGTTGCATTCAAATAAAATTGTATTAAGTGAAAAATGATTGTACTCAACAAATATTCACATAACACATCACAAAGCACATTGGAGATGATCTGAAAAATCACCCACATACATATGTGCAAAGATTAGATCCCTGGAATAAATACATGCTATTGATAAAGTGGGCAACAAGCAATGCTATAGCATTGTCTTCAATAACAAAGCTAATCATGTTTAACTAACTTGCTTGAGTTTTTTGGGGTAACAGAAATGGTTGATTAAGATAATGCTGCTGATGTGATGTACATGAACTTCCAAAAGGCATTTGATGAAGTGCTGCACAACAGACTTGTGGGCAAAGTTAAGAGTTCGTGGAATAAAAGAAACAGTAGCAACATGGATATGAAATTGGCAAAGCGGCAGGAAACAGACAGTAGTGGCTAACGGTTATTTTGCGGACTAGAGGAAGGTTTATAGTGGAGTTCCCCAGGGATTGATCTTAGGACACTGCTCTCTAATAATCTAGACTTTGGTGTACAGGACAGAATTTCAAAGTTTGTGAATGACACAAAAATTAGAATTATTATGAACTGTGAGGAGGAGGAGGATAGTATCGAACTTCAAAAAGACATAGGTTGGTGGAGTAGGTGGACAAGTGGCAGATGAAATTTAATGCGGAGAAGTGTGAAGTGATTGATTTTGGTAGGAAAAATGTGAGGAGGCAATATTAAATAAAGGGTAAAATCCTGAAGGGGTGCAGAAGCTAAGGGATCTGCTTACATAAATGCATAAGTCATTGAAGGTTGTAGACAGGTTGAGAAAGCCGTTAATAAAGCAGATGACATCCTGGCCTTTTAAATGGGAGCACAGTGTACAAAAGCAAGAAAGCTATGATAAACCTGCGTAAAACACTGGCTTGGCCCCAACTGGGGTATTGTGTCCAGTACTGGACACCAGACTTTAGGAAGGATGTGAAGGCATTAGATCAGGCACAGAAAAGATTCACAAGAATAGTTCCAGGAATGAGGAACTTAGATGGATTGGAGAAGCTGCAGCTGTTCTCTTTGGAGAAGAGAAGGTTATGGGGAGATTGGATAGAGATATTCAAAATCATGAGGGGTCTGGACAGAGTAGGTAGGGAGAAACTGTTCCCACTGATGGACAGATTGGTGTCCTCTGGTTCTCAATGTAAGGTGGTTGGCTAAAGAAACCTGAGGGAAAAAATGTTTACGCAGTGAGTGGTTAGGTTCTGGAATGTGCTGCCTGAGAGTCTGGTGGAAGCAGATTCATTTGTGGCTTTCAAAAAAGAATTGGATCACTATCTGAAGTGGAAAAACAATTTCAGGGCTATGGGGAAAAGGCATTGGAGTGGCTCTAGATGAATTGCTCTTGTGGAGAGCCAGTATGGAGGCACAATGGGCCAAATGGCTGCCTTCTGTGCAGAAATGATTCTAAGATAAACACACAAGTGTAATTGAACAGTATATCTAACATTTGAACATTACAGGGTAATTGTCTCAGAGAGAAGTACCTGTTAGTACTAGCAACCTTAAAGAGGAATGTTTTTTGGGCACCAGGGCTGGTGTTGGATGCAACTTTTGAAGGTTATACAGCAGTTATGAATTTCAGGCGTTGTCATAATGTCACTGAGCTAGTAATCTGGGAGCCCAGGCTATGTTATTTTCCCCTAGTTACTATAACCCTAGTTATAAGCATATGAGAGGCTGAGTTTTTATTTGATAGAATAGATTGTAAAAAGGATTGAGAGCTACTGTTTTTCCTTATGTTTATTGTCAAAAAAGATATATCATGTTGGTTTGTAAATGTCTTTTGTGAGATACTGGGAATTTAGTTCAAATCCCACTGTGGCAGCTGGTAGAATTTAAATTCAGTTAATTAATCTGTAATATAAAGCTGATCTCAGCTATCATTGATTGTTGTAAAATCTCATCTTGCTCGCTAATGTCCTTTAGGGAAGGAAATTGGCTGTCCTCACCTAGTCTGGCCTACGTGTGACTTCAGAGACACAGTATTGTGGTTGACTGTTAAGTACCCTCTGAAATGTTCAGTTCAAGTGAGATTAGGGATGGGCAACAAACACTGGCCTTGCCAGCGACGCCCACATCTCATGAAAGAATAAAAACAATCGTGTTGGCTGGATTCTGTCATCAGTGGCACAGATGCTGCCATGTGCAGTATATGGTGAGAAAATAATTGCGCATCTCAGTGCAAAGTGAAGGACCATTCCCCTTTTACTGACAAATGCTGACTACAGCTGACAGCCTTTAAAAATATACTATCCATTTCTCCTATCAAACAAGGTGGACTGGTTTCCTTTATGTAATCCAGTTAGCAAAATTGTAAGTCTTTATAAATCAATTTACAGTTTGGTACAGGAAATCGCTAATGTTTTAATCCAAAGGCTACCACAATTTAATGACCAGATTGACAGTAGACATTTTGTTATTTCTATCGGTCTTTGCTATCACCAAGCAATTGCACGTCTAATCACTTTCAACAATGTTGTAACTAACACTTTTTGATGGAATATTTTTAGCATAAAAAGAGACTATTGTTGTTGGAGCAATGCTAGTGTAGAAATTCCAAAGGCAGAGAAGGAAGCATAAAGATAAATATGCAACATTTTTGCTTGCTTACCTACCTATTTTTGTATCATCAGCAATCATACTGACTTGAAATGTTAACTGTGTTCCTCTCCGCAGATGCTGCCAGACCTGCTGAGTTTTTGCAGGTATTTTTATTTTTATTTTTGTTTTGGCTACAATACTGTTGGTTCATTCATCCAAATCATGAATATTTAAGGTAAACAGTTGAGGCTGCAGCACTGCTCCCTTTGGCACTCCACTAGTTAGTTTGCCAACCTGAAAATGACCCATTTATCCTGACTCTGTTTCCCTGTTTGTTAGCCAATCCTCTATTCATGCTAATATATCAGCCAGTGTGCCATGAGCTCTTATTTTGTGCAGTAACATTTTTATGTGGCATCTTATCAGTTTTTAAAATGTCATTCTCAATGAAATCACCTTTACAAATTTTACTTGCACTTAGTCACCTTTCTCAGTTTATCTCATAAGTTGGTGAGAGTCATAATGGTGGAAACAGTAATTCTCTCTCTGCTAGTTGGAGTAAATTCAGTGAGATCAATTATGTGCTGAGTTTATTCCTAATGGCCAAAATATATGAGAACTTAAATAGGTCAAACCTGGTTAGATAAAGTTAATACCAACCAACAACAGCTTGTGAAATTAATTCTCACTTTTCAGATATTTTGAGAGCAAAACTGGTCTTGGTCTGTAAACAGCCTGCAACTTGTTTTACACCCTGCCTGATTTCCTTTGGAAGTTAACATTTCAGGATGTCAACTGGCTTTCTAAATTGCCATCATCCATTTTCGTTACTGCTCAGGTCTAGTTTCATATTGTCATACCTTATGCCAAAACCAGCAACATCATTCAAATTTACTGCTGTGAGGTTCCTGGCTCTGTCCTGCAAAGTTGACACTTCAGAGGCAGAAAACCTTTGACCCCAATTCTGTGCTTTTCTTCGAGCTACCGATGAGATACATTGATTGATACTTGTTTCAGTTATGATTCCTGTAGTAATTATAGTTTTGTTAAATTTTGGTCCATACCTTTAAGAATAGCCCTATGATGTAAGATCACATGACCAATCTAAACCAATGTGTTAGTAGCGTGGGCTACCTCCATAGGCAATGAAGAGATAGAGATTGAGTTGAAAGCAACATGTATAGTTGCTGCTGGCTGTATTGTTAATAAACCAAATGTTTCTACTTGTAAAGTTGTCTGCAGATCAACTCTATTACAAATAAGTGACAAGGCCACACTACAATAACTCCATAACATAAGCCTTTATTTTCCAGAATAGGATATTTCCCAAATTCCATAAATAATCACTCGTAACTTTCAATTTATTTTTTTTTATACTTTCATGGGATGTGAGGGTGTCACTAACGAGGCCAGCATTTGTTACCCATGTCTAATTACCTTTGAAGTGAGTGACTTGTTAGGCCATTGCAGAAGGCAGTTACGAGTCAGCCACATTATTGTGGGTCTGGAATCACATGTAGGTTGGACCAGATATGGATGGCAGATTTTCTTCCCTGAAGGACATTAATGAACCAGATGGGTTTTTACAACAATCCATAGTAGTTGTCATGGTCACCGTGACTGAGATTAGCTTTATATTCCAGATTTTATTCATTGAATTTAAATTCCACCAGCTGTCTTGGTGGGATTTGAACCCATGTCCCCCAGATATTGGCTAGTGCTTCTGAATTTCAAGGGATTTGAACTTCTAGTCCAGTGACATTAATACTAGGTTGCCATCTTACCATAACCATAAGTCACAATAAAACTAAAAATGTTCTCATTTATTGATGAGCGCAAAATGGACAGTCTCAATAAAATGTACCCAAATAGGTCAAATTATTCTGAAATTAACCTCAAGGATAATTAAAGGCAGCATGAACACAATTACTTTGTTGTTCACAGTGTGCTTGTTCCATATTCATTTTCAGTTGGTGCCTTTCTGTGATGCAGGTTTAGTACGATTCCTACTAATGAGCTGCCTCAGGCAAGCTCTATGGAGACAGAAAGTAATGGAAAAACTTGCACTGAGTATTTTTATCTGTGGTTCTATTCTTGTAATTCTATATTTAGGTCTAAAATCCATTATTCATTTGTTTCTAGAACTGTCATATCCCTTGACAATGTCAGATCCTAATCTTTTCAATTACATATTTCTGTCCCTCCCTGTGGGATGTGCCTGCAATCCATTTTACACACAACCCTAATAGTATAGCCAAAATTCGGAACTTAGTGTGAAGAATTTCAGTCATATTTTGTTTTACTATTTTGGTGAGGTTGCACGTTGGCTTGTTGGTCCTTTAAGTCACAAAACTGAAAATTAAATAGCTTCATTGTAAATTCCGAGGCATTGGAATCATATACCCATTTCCCTTCATTTTGCAGACTAACTTATGAAGAAGGCTACTTATTTTGTTGTCTGAACTCCAACAGTATATTTGACTGGGAAGGGAACTCAAAAAGCAAGTATAAAAGCAAAATACTGCAGATTCTGGAAATGTTAGATACTAATCTGCTTTCTTACTTTAGTGCCACCATCAGCACCTCCTTTAGCCCTTACCATTACCATTAAACGCTCCTTTGTCCTTTAGTTCATGACATCTTTGTCAATCTTTCCTTTGCCCCTACCTATCGCTGGCCTTCTGTCCAGATTCACTGGCCCCACTGCCCTTAAACAGTATAAATTTAATCACATTTTTACTTCTCTAGCTCTGGAGAAGAGCCAAACAGACTTGTGACATTAACTCTGCTTTTCTCTCCACAGATGCTGTTAGACCTGCTGTGTTTTTCCAGCATTTTCTATTTTTGTTGCAAAAAGCAAGTGCTTGGCTAGAGAGTACCTCCACAATTAGAAAAATTAGTCCTGCAGACTGGAGATATACATCCTCTATTTGGATTTATGAACAAATGACTTTTGGCGAAATACTTTGAATTGTATGCAAGAACTAGTTTATGATGCAAAGGGCAAGATAATCATGTGGATCACAAACTGGCTAAGTAGAAGGTGATTTTATGTGAATAGCTATGTTATGGGTGACGTTTCGAGTCTGTATGACTCTTCGTTAGAACTAAGGAAATAGAGAATTGAGGTGAAATATAAGCTGGTAGAGGGGGGTTGGGACAGGTAGAGCTGGATAGGGAGCCAGTGATAGATGGAGGCAAAGAAGAGATTGCCAAAGATGTCATAGACAAAAAGACAAAGAGGTGTTGATGGTGGTAATATTATCTAAGGAATATGCTAATGGGGACATTAAGGGTAGCAAGCAGGACAAACTAGTGGCAGATGGCCCTAGTGGGGGTGGGGTGGGAGGAAGGAATTGAAAAGGGCTAAAAGGTGGAGAAAAAACAATTGTTTGAATTAAATTTAAAAATAGGTGGGAAAAGAAAAATTGAGAACTGTCAGTGTGACATCAGTCATCTCAGTTTCTCTGCTCCTCTCACCCACTCTAACCTGCCTCTTTTTGAACTTGCCGCACTCCATTCTCTCAGGTCCAACCCTGACATTGTCATCAAACCCGCTGACAAGGGTGGTGCTGTTGTTGTCTGGCGCACTGACTTCTACCTCGCAGAGGCTGAGCGTCACTCGCAGACACTTCCTCGTACCTCCCCCTGGACCATGACCCCATCACTGAACATCAAGCCATTGTTTCCAGGACTGTCACTGACCTCATCTCCTCTGGAGATCTTCCCTCCACAGCTTCCAACCTCATAGTCTCCCAACCTCGGATGGCCTGCTTCCACCTCCTACCCAAAATCCACAAACAGGACCATCCTGGCAGACCAATCATGTCAGCCTGTTCCTACCCCATGGGACTCATTTCTTGCTATCTTGACTCCATTCTCTCTCCCCTTGTCCAGTCTCTTCCCACCTACATTCATGATTCCTCTCATGCCCCCTACATCACATCAACAATTTCCAGTTCCTTTGCCCCAACTGCCTCCTCTTCACCATGGACGTCCAATCCCTCTACACCTCCATCCCCCACTGGGATGTTCTGAGGGCTCTCAGCTTCTTCCTTGAACAGCGGCCCGAACAATCCCCATCCACCACTACTATCCTCCGTCTGGCTGAACTTGTTCTCTCACTGAACAATTTCTCCTTAAAACCATCTCACTTCCTCCTCATAAATGGTGTGGCTATGGGTATCTGCATGGGCCCCAGTTATGCCTGTCTTTTTATGGGGTATGTGGAACATTCCTTGTTCCAGTCCTATTCAGGCCCCCTCCCACAACTCTTTCTCTGGTACATCGATGACTGCTTCGGTGCCACTTCATGCTCTCACCTGGATCTGGAAAAATATATTAATTTTGCTTCCAATTTCCACCCCTCCATCATTTTCACATGGTCCATCACCGACACTTCTCTTCCTTTCCTTGACCTCTCAGTCTCAATTTCTGGTGATAGACTGTCCACCAATATTCATTACAAGCCTACCAACTCCCACAGCTACCTCGACCACAGCTCCTCACATCCCGCTTCTTGTAAGGACTCCATCCTATTCTCTCAGTTCCTTGGCCTCCGTTGCATCTGTTCTGATGATGCCACGTTCCATGTCTGGAATTTCTTCATGTCTTCCTTCTTCCTTAACTGAGGTTTTCCACCCACAGTGGTTGACAGGGCCCTCAACCGTGTCCGGCCCATCTCCTGCGCATCCGCCCTCAACCTTCCTCTCCCTCCCAGAACCATGATAGGGTCCCCCTTGTCCTCACTTATCACCCCACCAGCCTCTGCATTCAAAGGATCATCCTCTGCCATTTCTGCCAACTCCAGCATGATGCCACCTCCAAACACATCTTCCCTTCACTCTCCGGAACACCCTGGTCCACTCCTCCATCACCCCCTACACCTTTACCCCCTCCCACAGCATCATCCCATGCAACAGCAGAAGGTGCAACACCTACCCCTTTACTTCCCCCCTCCTCACCATCAAGGGCCCAAACACTCCTTTCAAGTGAAGCAGCGCTTCTCTTGTACTTCCCTCAATTTAGTCCACTGCATTCACTGCTCCCAATGTAGTCTCCTCTACATTGGAGAGACAAAACGCAGACTGGGTGACTGCTTTGCAGAACACCTTCAGTCTGTTCGCAAGCATGACCCAGACCTCCCTGTCATTTGCCATTTCAACACACCACCCTGCTCTCATGCCCACATGTCCATCCTTGGCCTGCTGCAATGTTCCAGTGAAGCTCAATGCAAACTGGAGGAACAGCACCTCATCTTCTGACTAGGCACTTTACAGCCTTCTGGACTTGATATTGAGTTTAACAATTTCAGATCATGAACTCTCTCCTCCATCCCCATCCCCTTTCCGATCCCCGTTTTTCCAATAATTTATAATTTAAAAACATATATATTTTTCTTTTCCCACCTATTTTTAAGTTTATTTTGATGTATTGGTTTATCTCCACCTTTTAGCCCAGTACGATCCCTTCACCCCAACCCACCCTCACTAGGGCCATCTGCTACTAGCTTGTCCTGCTTGCTATCCTTATTGTCCTCATTAGCATGTTCCTTAGATAATATCACCACAGTCAACACCCCTTTGTTCTTTTGTCTATGATATCTTTGGCAATCTCTTCTTTGCCTCCACCTATCACTGGCCCTTTATCCAGCTCTACCTGTCCCACCCCCCTCAAATAGCTTATACTTCACCTAATTTCTCTATTTCCTTAGTTCTAATGAAGAGTCATACGGATTTGAAACGTCAACTGTATTCCTCTCTGTTGTCAGATCTGCAGAGTTTTTCAGGTATTTTTGTTTTTGTTTCAGATTTCCAACATCCGCAGTATTTTGCTTTTAGCTTTGTTATGGGGTTTGGCCATCAGTAGGGTGCTCAACGATTTGGAGCTAGGTCACCTTTGGGCTGTACAGTGATAATATTTATGCATTATGTCAAATTATCTGGAATTTAGAAGAATACCTGAATACACTGGATGTGGAGACATATGGGAAGTATGTATATAAGCACATAGTGTGATAAATAAAGTTAATGTGCTCCAGGCACAAATACCCACGTGAGATTATGATGCTGTGACAATAAAGGAGACTTGGCTTAAAGAAGGGCAAAAACTGTATACTGAATATTCCTGGATTCAAGGTGTTCAGGGGAGATAGGGAAGGAAGGAAAGGAGGAGGGGGCCCAGCAAATATTTATGGGGTTGGGGACATGGATAGATTGGAGAAACTGGGGCTGTTACTCCTTGGAGAGGGGAAGGTTTCGAGGGGATTTGGTAGAAGTGTTCAAAACCACGAGCGGGCTGGACAAAGTGGATAGAGAGAAACTGTTCCCATTAGTGGGATGGTCGAAAATCAGTGTCCTCTGGTTCAAGAGATTTGCAAAAGAAGCAACAGCAACATGAGGAAAAGAGAAAAAAATTGCAGGCTGACACTGTGGTGTTTGGGTGGGCAGGATGGGGGGCTGGGGTGGTGGTGGTGGCTGTGCATGGAACTGAGTTGCTTTTGCAGAGAACTGGCATAGACAGGATGGCCTGAGTAGCTTCCTCCTGTGCTGCAACCATTCTATTATTCTGTGATTGAGTAAATATGTCCAAGATTGGCAGATATCTCTTTCAATGTAGATACATGTGCATTAAGAAGAAAAATTGCAAGAAATACTCAGCAGGTCAATCAGCATCTGTGGAGAGTTCAGGTTTGAGGTTGATGACATTTCATCAGACCTGGAAAAAGAGATTTAACAGTTGTTGAGCAAAAGGGAAAACGGGGCTGGGGAGTTGATAAAGAAAGATCAAAAAGGAACGTTTATAATGGGATGGAGTTAGGGTGTTGCATCAATTGTACTTGCAAGGGAAGGTGTTGTTGGAAGGGGAACAGGTATTCGGAGGTCAACCACACATGAATTTGATTGCACAAACTCACATCTTGCTTCTTGGAAGGGCTATATTCCATTCTCCATGGGGAGAATTTTCTTCCTGTTGGGCGGGCTGGGCAGGAGTGGGCGCGGGCGGGTGCACAGCCGATCACCACCTGCGACCGTACTGCCATTTGATGTGGGCGGGCCAATTAAGGCCTGCCCAGCGTGATGCGCACCCAGAAGCGCTCAGCGCTACCTGTCACATGAGCTGGGACATGTTTCTGAATTTACATGAAACATTTTATTAAATTAATAAACCCTTCATGAAACCTCATCCCGCCCGTGGATGAGGTTCCATGAAAAATGTAAAGGCCTCTTCGCCTGCCCATGGGCAGCCCTGACAAGTACTTCAATTACTTGACTAATGGCCTTAATAGGCCTTTGACAGTTGAGAGGGCCGCAGCCGACTCCCGTGCCCGCCCACCGAACTGAAGATCGGAATGATGTGCGGTGACGTCAGAATGTGTGTCATTTTACGTGCTGGGCCCATGCCAACCAGAAGATTCTGCCCCTTATTTCACTGTTGCATCTGCTGTGAAGATGCCACCTCCCATGCCAGTACTTCTGATATGGCTCCTTCTTCCCCAGTGTTCCCTCTGTCAGGATTGACAGAGCACTCAACCCTGTTCATCTCATTTCCTAAATTTTTACCACTCCATCCCAGAACTACAGTAGGGTTCCCCCTTTCCCTTGTCTTCAACCCCACCAGCTTCAACATGCAATGGATCATCCTCCTCCATTTCTGCCAGTGTGTTTCTACCTCCAAACACATCTGCCCCTTCTCTTCCCTTTCAGCATTTCAAAAAGACTGTTTCCTCCATGATAGCCTGTTCCACCCTTCATTAATAGTTTCATTTGTTAAATTAACAGGTGCTGGCGGTGGTTTCTCTGTTATCACTTACAGCTCCTCTGGGCCCATTTGAGGCGCTTTCAAGGAAGTCATGGTGAGTTACTGCAGTGGTTCCTATAGATTGTTTACTCTGCAGCCATGACACTGGTGATAGAGGGGATGTGTGTTTAAGGTGGTGAGTGGGATGCTAATCAAGTGGACTGCTTTGGCCTGTGAGATGTGAGTTTGTGTAATCAAATTCATGTGTTGTTGATGGAGACTTCCCAACACCTCCCCTTCCAACAACACCTTCTCTTGCAGTGCAAGGAAATGATGTTGAGCTTCTTGAATTTTGTTGCAGCTGTACACACCCAAGTACACACTTCTTGCATGTGTCTTGTGAATGGTGGAGAAATCAGGAGGTGAGCCACTTGCTGTAGATTACGCAGCCTCTGAACTGTTCTAGTAGCCGTTGCACTGCCCTGTTTTTCCCAGTTGAGTTTTTGGTCAGTGGTGACTACCAAGACATTGGTGGAGTATTTGGCAATGCTAATGCCACTGAATTTCAAGTGTGGGGTGGTTAAACTCTCTTGTTGGAGATTGACATTACCGGGCATGTGCAGTGGGAGTGTTACTTGCCACTTATCACTCCAAACCTGGATGTTGTCCAGATCTTGCATGTGGGCATGGATTGCCTCATAGCTGAGGAGCTATAAATGTGAATGAACTGTGCAATCATCAGTGAAAGGCCCCACATCTAACCCTGTGATGGAGGGAGAATCATTGACAAAGTAATAGACAACACTTGGACCTTGGACATTGCCCTGAGAACCTCTTGTAGTGATGCCCTGGGGCTAAGCCTATTGGCCTCTAACAAAAATGACATCTTGTTGGTATAGGTCCAGCCACTGGATAGTTTCCCCTTTGCTTTCCTTTGACTTCAGTTTTATTTTAGGTTATTGCAGTTCTTCAAAATGTGTTTAATGCATTTATAAAAAATTAATTATCATGGCATGTGAAAGGTATATCTAAAAATTCTGGAAAATAGCAAATAGGGTTGCACCTTCTTGGACTTGCCTGATTACCTCTGAAAGGTTGTAGAGCAAATTAACTGTAACATAAACCATACATTGCAAATTTAGTGGATGAGGGTAAGGTGGCAGATATTAGCTCTATTTTGATTTTGACATGGTCTGTGAAGCAAAGACTTGGGTTACAGTGAAAGCTCATTAAATCAGGTGAAAATTGGATAATGTATCTGTTTGATAGTAACAGTTCTGTTTAAGTAACTGTGACCAGTAAACCCTGCAAGATTGATTTGGAGTGCCTCCTATTAAACATAATGACATCAATGAAGATACGTCAAGTCATCTGGATTTGTGGATACTAGCAGAATTTTAGAAGATACTACTATATTTCAATCAAAAATAGTAGTCACTTGGCAGCTAGCTAGATGCATTGAGAATGACATTTAAATTTCAAACCATAAGGTGATGCTTATTGATGCTAAGAATAACATGGGATTCAGAGTGATGGATATATAATTAAAGTGGTGCTCGAAAGAGAGTTGATAAAGTGCTGACAGTGGTGGTAATTGCTACCACATTATTAACAAAATAAATGGAATGTTAGAACTTGTAGCTCTTATCTGCAAAGTTCAAAGAATTTATTTAATAAGTCCATGCAAAATGGTTTTTGAGTTAGGTCATCATAATATATCGAACATGGCTAACATCATCTGTTTGATGTTACTTATTATGGAGCTACCATTTTTGGCTCCACCATTTCAGATGGGCACAATGAGTTTCCCATTAGAATTTGCCCAGTCTTTTGTTTTTTTGAAGATGGAGAGGAACAGAAGGCTACCAGGCTGGTCATGTAGCAATGGAAGCATACAGCAACCAGCTGTCAATACTCTGACACCAGAATTTATGGGCAGAAATTCCACTTAACGGATGAGCAGAGACTGCAGAAGCTTATTTTAGAAAGAAAACTGTCACTGAGTTATGTCACCTCATTACACCGCACAGAGTCCGACCTTATCATTTTTTAAAAACTTATTCTTTCATGGGCTGTGGCCATTGCTGTCCAGGGCAGCATTTATTGCCCACCCCTAATTGCCCTTGAGAAGATGGTGGTGAGCTGCTTCCTTGAACCGCTGCAGTCCATGTGGTGTAGGTACACCTACAGTGCTGTTACGAAGGGAATGCCAGGATTTTGACTTCATGACAGTGAAGGAGAGGCACGTCTGGTTGGTATGTGGCTTTGAGGGGAACTTGCAAGCAATGATATTCCCATACATCAGCTGCCCCAGTCCTTTTATGTGATAGAGATTGCTTGTTTTGAAGGTGCTGTCTCAGGAAAGCCTTGGTGAGTTGCTGCAGTGCATCTTGTAGATGTTACACAGTGCTGCCACTGTGCATCATTGGTGGAGGGAGTGGATGTTTAAGGTGGTGGAAGGGTTACCAATCAAGCAGGCTAATTGGTCTGGGATAGTGTCGAGCTTCTGGAGTGCTGGTTGAGCCGCACTCATCCAGGCACCATGTTGCTTGTGGTTGTTACGGTTTCAACCACCCTACCCTTTGTGCAGTAGGGTTATTCCAGACTGCTGCTGGGAAGCACGATGAAGATTAGCAAATCATCTATGCACCAATGTGTTAAGCAAATCTTGGATGCATTGTTTTTCAGAGCAATCAAATCATCTCCTTCTCCACAGACAGCCAAGAGGAGTAACAGCACTGCACTTCACTTTTACGAAGTGGCAGGATTCAGAAAGGTGCAAGGAGTTACAGTTTGTGGTTGTAGATGGATTACCTTTTCAATGCCACAACCTATGCCACTTTCTTTATGTGCAGTTTACTTGTGACCAGCAATATAACATCGAGCATGTGAATGCTCATTTCCCTGAAAATTGAGACAATATATTTTGGGCAATCCACTGCCCTACCAGTCTTATAGGTCAAGTATGTTCTATTTTGTTTTGAATCATAATAATTATCTGCCCTTTCAGTTTGAGTTGAACATCAGTACCATGAAATTTATTTGTGTGCCAGAGAAATAATTAAGCATATCATTGGATTTTTGGGGTCATGCTTCAGATGTCTGGATAAGCTTAGGGATGCTCTTCAATATAGTCTCACCAGAGTTTGAAGCATTATAGTTGTATGCTCCAGCTACACATTTTTACCTTATAATGAGACCTCAGAGGTGAAAGACCTCTATGACTGGCATGTTCATCAACATAATAGCAGCAACATGAAGATGAAATGGAGAACAATCGCTTGCTGGTTGTAAGAAGCATTCATGGCATTCTTATAAATGAGGCTACTTCATGTGAAATTGTGTGACCAGTACATTAAAAGTTTTGTGTGCATCCTTCTCTTCCCTCCACAATATGTTATCAGATACAGGCTTATCTTTTTTGCACATCTCAGAATGCTCTTCTTCATGCTAGCTCATGAATGCAGCTCCTACAGCTTTCCAGGAATGAAGGCCAGCAATTTTCTTTCAGCTGATCCTGTTCACTGCTGTAACTTTGTTATAAGCGCAGCAGGGTGGGAGAGGCTACAAGAAAATTCCTGGCCACTGCTTACTCACATAACAACTTTAATGCTATTGTAATTTTAATTTGAAACTATCTTAGGGTGTATGATTCTTGGGTTCATTGCATTAGTTGTATGCTTATAACTTTAGTCTTGTGCATCCCACAACTGCTGCATCAGTGAAAGGGGTGGAAGAGGTCACAGTCTGCTGTGTAACAATAAGAATCTCCTGGTTGACTGAGGTGGCCCTTGTTTTAGGGCTGCAAAGTTCCAAGTAGTTTTGTTGCAGGTAGCATCTCTTTTATTGCTGCACAGGCAGCTTTGCCATACATCCTTTTCACACGTGTAATGGGGAGCCTGTGAGAGAACATGCCTATGTTGCCATTCAGAGACAACAGTATCTCTTACTGACCTGATATACCATTTCTAGATATGGCTCAGTACAGGCATTGTGTATAGGAAAGCTGACTAAATGTTACCAATGAGATT
Organism: Carcharodon carcharias; assembly: GCF_017639515.1. Lineage (NCBI taxonomy): Eukaryota > Metazoa > Chordata > Chondrichthyes > Lamniformes > Lamnidae > Carcharodon > Carcharodon carcharias. The sequence continues at coordinate 126,008,194 of NC_054469.1, read as the reverse complement.
ACTGAAGCCTTGCTTTGTCAGTGAATCTGTTGTGGTTGGGAGAAACAGTCCTTTCCCATATTGCTTCCTCAGCCTCTATGGCATTAGTACGAGCATACATGGAATAAGTGCAGACTGTCATTACGGCATCAGTCAAAAGGCCACATATGCTTGCCCTCCAGACAGTAATATCCTTCTCAAGTTTCACCACTAGCTACTGCTCATCAGTGATGCTCTTTGTATCACTCTGTGCATTCCTCTTTGGATCACTTGAATGTTTTCTGCCTGAAGATCTTTGAGCTGGTGCATGGGGAGGATGGAGTGAGCAGTGGCAGCAATAGGTGAAGTGTGGGTCTGTGCCATTTTCCTCTGGCAAGTCTAGAGCAGAAAGAGTGATTAATGGTTGCCTGAGGGCATTTCACATGACATTTTCAGTATAAGTCTCATGATATGGTTATGGGACCAGCACGGGCCCCAGCTATGCCTGTCTCTTTATGGGGTATGTGGAACATTCCTTGTTCCAGTCCTACTCCGGCCCCCTCCCACAACTCTTTCTCTGGTACATCGATGATTACTTCGGTGCTGCTTCATACTCTCATTGGGACTTGGAAAAATTTATTAATTTTGCTTCCAATCTCCACCCCTCCATCGTTTTCACGTGGTCCATCTCTGACACTTCCCTTCCCTTCCTTGACCTCTCTGTCTCAATTTCTGGTGATAGACTGTCCACCAATATCCATTACAAGCCTACTGACTCCCACAGCTACCTCGACTACAGCTACTCACACCCCGCTTCCTGTAAGGACTCCATCCCATTCTCTCAGTTCCTTTGCCTCCGTCGCATCTGTTCTGATGATGTTACCTTCAAAAACAGTTCCTATGACATGTCCTCCTTCTTCCTTTACTGAGGTTTTCCACCCATGGTCGTTGACAGGGCCCTCAACCGTGTCCGGCCCATCTCCCACGCATCCGCTTTCACGCCTTCTCCTCCCTCCCAGAAACATGATAGGGTCCCCCTTATCCTCACTTATCACCCCACCAGCCTCCACATTCAAAGGATCATCCTCCGCTATTTCCGCCAACTCCAGCATGATGCCACCACCAAACACATCTTCCCTTCACCCCCCCCGGCAGCATTCTGTAGGGATCGTTCCCTCCGGGACATTCTGGTTCACTCCTCCATCACCTCCTAGTCCTCAACCCCTACCTATGGCACCTCCCCATGCCCACACAAAAGATGCAACACCTGCCCCTTCACTTCCTCTCTCCTCACTGTCCAAAGGCCCAAACACCGCTTTCAAGTGAAGCAGCATTTCACTTGCATGTCCTCCAACTTAGTCTACTGCATTCGTTGCTCCCAATGCGGTCTCCTCTACATTGGAGAGACCAAACGTAAACTGGGTGACCGCTTTGCAGAACACCTGCGGTCTGTCCACAAGAAAGACCCAAACCTCCCTGTCGCTTGCCGTTTTAACACTCCACCCTGCTCTCTTGCCCATATGTCTGTCCTTGGCTTGCTGCATTGTTCCAGTGAAGCCCAACGCAAACTGGAGGAACAGCACCTCATCTTCCAACTAGGCACTTTACAACCTTCCGGACTGAATATTGAATTCAACAACTTTAGATCTTGAACCGTCTCCTCCATCCCCACCCCCTTTCTGTTTCTTCTCCCTTCCTTTTGTTTTTTCCAATAACTTATATAGATTTTTCTTTTCCCACCTATTTCCATTATTTTTAAATATTTTATGCCCTGCTAGTCTTTCCACCCCACCCCCACTAGAGCTGTACCTTGAGTGTCCTGCCATCCATTCTTAATTAGCACATTCGTTTAGATAATATCACCACCTTCAACACCTTTTTGTTCTTTTGTCTGTGCCATCTTTTGATTATCTGCTCTTATCACTGCTTGCTTGTCCCTACAACCGCCCCCCCAACTTCTCTCCCCCCACCGCCCCCCCCCCCACCTTAAACCAGCTTATATTTCACATCTCTCCTAATATTCACTCAGTTATGTTGAAGGGTCATGAGGACTCGAAACATCAACTCTTTTCTTCTCCGCCGATGCTGCCAGACCTGCTGAGTTTTTCCAGGTAATTCTGTTTTTGTTTTGGATTTCCACCATCCGCAGTTTTTTGTTTTTATCTCATGATATGGTTCACTGACTATTAATGGAGAGTATAATTGGTTGAGGAAGAGCAGCAGAACCTACAGATAACATATGCCCATCCTTATTTCCTACCTCCCACACTCTGGCCCTCTTTCCCAGGATTTGAAGTGATTCCTCCTCATGGCCAGTGAGAGCTCATGAGTTTCATGACTGAACTCTCCTACCTTTTGCGGACTGCCTTCACTTGAAAAACAAAGCAAGAGAGTCAGTGGCCTTTTGTAATGTATGACATGCTGTAATGCAGATTTCTCAATGTGCATGCCACCATTGACAGGTGTGATGAGATGTATGCATCCAACAGACATCGATATACTGTGCAAATATTAAGAATGTGAATGAACGAACCTTTGGAGGAGAAAACTGAGAATGAAGAGATCATTGTGTTCCTTCTGAGCATTGAGGATAAACACTTTTAGTACTTTTACACATGTGAGGGGTGATCATCATAAATGGCAGACGTGCTCAGTTATGTGCATTCTTTGAGATGTTGGTGGCTCTTCTTTCTTTGCTTGACCTCGCAACTTTTCCTACATTAAATGCTTTTGTAGTGGCTGTTTAAGTTCTTGCTCACTGCCCTGTCCATCTCTTTCATTTTCCTATGTTCCTGTTTGAGACTCTGCATAATTCAGTCCTAAGTAAAGCTTTCCCCCACCACCACTTGATTTCCTCCAGCTCACTATCCTTTTGCTGACAGCCAATCAAATTTCTTCAGTCCTCCAAAAGCCTTTAAATCCAACCACAGCATTCATGCCAGTTCATCTTGCAGCCACTCTTCACCAGCTATTGTTATTCACTGGAAATGAGATGACAGAGCAAATCCAGACTGATTCCAGACTTGCTCATTCCTGCTCCCCAAATTGTTGAGCTCTCCATTTGGGGTTATGGCCTATTAAGAGTACTTGGGCTACTTATTCTTTATTTGCCAACACTAATCTAGAAGGCTGTTCGCATACAATATTCAAAGCTTCTCTTGTTCCTGTAGCTCCTATTGATCTAGTAATCCTTCAAGCCTTTAGCAAAAGCTAGTCCTCTTGCTTTGTTCCTTCCTTTTCAATTTCTTGGCTTAACTGTTACCTCCAGCACTACAATCTGAAACGTATTTTTAACGTGTAGGATTTTGATAATACCTCCAATTTTTAAGTTTCCATGTTAGTCTGAAGTAACATTTATGGATTTTATCTTAACCACCTTTTTAAAGTTCAGTTTGAATTTCTGTTAGTGGACCAGTTTACAGTTAAGGCAGCTGTTTACTTACTTAATTACTTTAAAGGTACTGAAAAGTCAGCATTCAAGGAATTGTATTTGTTCTAATTACACTGCTCAATTGAAGGCTTCTTTGTCAGCTTTAAAGGAATAAACAAAAGGTTTGAACTCAGCGAGGTGAATTTAGGATGACACCTTATCTTTAAACAAAGCCATGTGTTATTAGGGTTAATTGATTAACCATATCTGTAGGGCACAACATCGGTACTACAGAAAGGTATTTTGTTTCTTGATATTATGGTAGGAAGCTTATTATTATTTGTTCTTAATGGCTTTAGTATTGTGGGATAAAAACAAAAAACTGCAGATGCTGGAAATCCAAAACAAAAACAGAATTACCTGGAAAAACTCAGCAGGTCTGGCAGCATTGGCGGAGAAGAAAAGAGTTGACGTTTCGAGTCCTCATGACCCTTCAACAGAACTGTCGTCCAGTTCTGTCGAAGGGTCATGAGGACTCGAAATGTCAAATCTTTTCTTCTCCGCCAATGCTGCCAGACCTGCTGAGTTTTTCCAGGTAATTCTGTTTTTGTTTTAGTATTGTGGGACTTGGGTTAAAACATGTTGATGTGAATTGTTTACGATAGGTTGTGTTATTGATAAGAGGATGGAACATTGTTTGTACAACTCTGTATCCACGAGGATGTGTCATCTGTTCACAATGGAATGTACCTCTAGGGCCCAAAGAATAAGGGATGGACATTTGTCTTCAGTCTACATGATTGTATTTACAAATGTGGGGTGACACCAGATGATCCTCATCCTAAACCAATGAGAGGGATTAATTTGTACTATTGAGTAAGAGATGAGAAGTAGGGATAATAGTTGGAAAATCAAAGTCTTCATTGGCACAGTTTTACCATGGCTTTTGTGGTATAATTCTTCTGAGACACAGTTCAATGTAACATTTCTCCAGAAACAAAAGAAGAAAAGCATCACCTGTGCTGGTAGCACTCGGAATCTGAGGACCTTGAGGGATAAGGAACCTCCATGTTATTTTCACGGTTCTTGTTAAGTATATGGAACATCTTGTTTAATAAATTCTACTTGATTCATAAATACTAGCCACAAAAAGGTACTAAGTACAACGGACCATTGTTAGAAATTAAGAATTTGGAGCTTAGAGATTTTAATTCAAAGGGTTTTATACCTCAAAACCCCTAAACTTACAAATATGAGCTTGCATACGTGCTAATCATCACTAAGCTGAGCACAAGCAGTTACCTTCTGGTTGCCCTATAACCTCTTGTCCCATGATCTGGCTCCCATACCAGTGAATGTGCAAGTCACCCTCTTGGGTTTCAAAAAGAAGAGGAAGAACATCATATTGCCCTTGATAATGTGAATTGGCCCACCTGGTCCATGTTGTGTTCATGCTCCACACAAGTCTAACTTCATCTCACCTATAAACAGATCCTTCCAAAAGATGTTTCCCCTGAAATCCTGATGGGTTTTATTAGTGGCAATCTTATATCTATGTCCGCTTGTTAAGCAATGGCATACGATATAAATGTGATTCCAGATATTTTTGTTGAGAAGCTGATGCAAATCTTTAATTTTTGCAGCACTCCTTATTCATTGTTAGATGGCATTTTCATGTTCCATCGTTGCTTTTGAATGTAAATCAACTTGTTAGATTTAGACCATGAGTGCAGAACTAAAGGAATCAAGAGCTTGGACATGAAATTTGTTGCTTTGGCACTGTTGGAGATGGCACAACAGGAGTGAATCCCTTCCAAGGGGTGTGTGCTGCAGTGACAGCCATTTCCAGCATGGTTCATTTGATGCACCATGCTGGGAAAGAGATTGTGAGAATGTCCCTTGTGTGCACTGGTAGCAGGTGAGCTAGTGATATGATATCATACAGTTTAAACAGTTGATGTGATGCCCACTTTCCAAATTTGGACAAAGTAAGTCCATTTAAAGAATTCACACATCACTCACCAAAGATCAAGCATTCAGTTGCAAGCTGAGTCCAGGACCAGTAAAAGAGTCAGACATGCAACTTGTAGCTACATAAGTACTGTGGTGTGTTCTTGGAGGTGTTGTGGTCAGTTCCTGGATTTGGCAAGAAGTATTATTGCATCCTCAAAAGGAGGCCACAGGAGTAGGTGACCAGTCCAGAGAAAGATTGCTAAAGGTATGGGGGCTGCAGTGCCAGTGCCTCTGGATCAGCAGCACAAAGGGGAGATGGAGCAGGGGTCCTCGAGAGGAAAAGTTGTGTGCGATGCCCCCTGCCAAGTTAGAACTGGATTCCTCCATGCTCCTTGTCAGTGACAGGTGGCTGTCAATTAGGCCAGCCAATGCACCCAGCACCTCAGTGTGCTTGCCCTTCATGTATGCCGCTCCTATCGAGCTCCTCATCTGAGCCCTCTGTAGGAGATGAGCCTGGGATTTTGCCCTCTTTTCAGCTGGCAAATGAACCATCCATTACTCCTTGCTTGGCTGCAGTCTACTCTTGCCCAGCAGCCTCTTCATCAGTGTCATTCTCTCGCTATCTCCTTCCCTTAGGAGCTGCTGTGGCTGGAGGCAACAGTTCTTGGGTTTCTGAAATCAGAAATTCAAAAGGGAAAGGTTGGGGTGAGGGGAGAGGGGAGGGGTTGGTGCAGAACAGTCCATGGGTCATATCAACTGCAGCTTTCTCATCATGTCAGATAGCAGGGTGAGGATGAATTGAGAATCGAGAAGAGGCATATGTTTTATTCCTGATAGCCAGATAGTGAAGGAAGAAACCAGAGCCAGTCTTTATTTAGAATCATTTTTTTCCCACAGTATGAAACCTTACAGGGATATACCTCCTCATACAACCCATGCTCTGTGTCAGTGTCTCTTTTATGTGCTCAAATAACCATGCAATCAGTGCCCTCCACATGCATGTACATATTCAACCTCAACTGTTACAATTAAGATTCCCTTCTTTAAATAAAAATTAACGGTTACCATTGTTATAGAGGTGTGTTGATGTCAAGTATTAAATTTTAATTTCATCTGCTGGACTCGAATATGGAACTTTTTGAAAAATGGCAGTTTCAACTGTTAAACAGAAATACTGATTTAAGATGGCTGCTACATATCACCTGGCATTTGGGACTGCAAGTTGGCCCAGCTTCTGGAAGTCTCTCAAAGGTGGATTACAATGCACATGCTTGGACCACATCCTTGCGAAATATCGCACCTGCCTTTGTCAGGACTTAGCCCAAAACAACAAGGGCAATAATGTCTCAGACTTTATGTCTCCAGGATTACCATGTAACAAAGGAGAAATCACAGAACTGATTACACAGAAGAGGAGCGATAAGGATGCCTATCTGCCTCTATTGTATGTCGATAGTTTTGACTGGGGGAGGTGGAAACTCCTTCGTTTTGGTTGTTTTCTTTCACGTATCAGTGGCTAGTCATCAAGTGACTCAGGCTTTGATTTTGAATGTCTTTTATTACAAAATCCTTCAGTCCTTGGAGCAGTCTGGAGAAGGAACATCTGAAGGCAGCTAAAAGGCTCATTGCCTCTCTCTCTCCCTCTCTCTCTCTCTCCTTTCAAATGACCGGGACCCTGCCCGCTTATATTGTACAGTGGACAGTGGACAGAGAAATTCCTAAGCAAACTTCAAATCCAAAGCAATTTTTCCAGGAGAGGGAAGAAAACAAGGACTACAGCTTTAAGAAATGCCTCAGCCATGAACAACAGCAAAGGATTCATAATCAATTAACTCTTTGTATCGCCTTTTATCATTGAATCTTAATTTGGTCAAAAGTTAACCTCCTACTTGATAATGCATGTGAGTGTGTTTGTGCGCATGCGTGCATGTGTGTGCTGTGACAGTTGGGACATCTGTTTACCTTTCTTAATATTTTAATATATTTTGATATCAAGATGCTCTCTTGATCATGTCTTTCCAGTTTTGTATTTCCATAGCTATTATAGTTACAACACCTCATCTTGTTTTGTTGCTGCTTTAATGTCAATTAGTTTTAGTGACTTTGGCACCACATATAAGCTTACATAGTTAAGATGTTGCTCGGCAACCTTTTCCTCATGTCTCGGAGGACTGGAAACCAGCAATGGATGTCGCGAGAGACAGACCGTTGAGTTGAACTTGTCTGGCTGATACTGAACATGGAACTCATACTCTTGTAGTTTGAGCCTTCCATGCTCTATTTGAGTAGATGGTTTGCTATGTCACTTGTTGGACAATCTTACTAGTGGTCTGTGATGGGTTATAATTTCAAAATCGTTTCCATACAAATAGAGATGAAAATATACCCTAAGTGATATAGAGTGCTACTGTCTGTTCTGCAAATAACATTGCTTTACGGGAGTAAGCAACCTGCTTGCCAATGCAACAGTTGTTGGGTTACCTGCCTTGTTTTTAAATGATAATTGTGCTTAAGCCAACTGGACTTGCATCCATGACTAGCTGGGTGGTTTTCTCAGTGTCAAAATAGGTGTTTGTGCAGCTTTCTGACAACCATTGTTTGACCTGATATACAACCTGTGTGTGCCATGTAGTCCACTCCCACTTAGTGGTCTCTTTTGTCAGATCGCATTTGGGGACAGGTAGTTTTGTGAGGTCAGGAATAAAGCGAGTAGAGTACATTGCAAGTCCTAGCAGACTCCGAACTTCCTGCACATTTGCAGAAATCCATAACATTTGCGATGGCTTCAACTTTCCATGGATCAGGTAATACCTTTTCACCGCTGAACACAGGACTGCAAGATTCAATTCTGCTTTCATTGAACAAGCACTGCCTTTGTTCAAGGCAAGTTTACATTCTGAGATGTAGGCATGCATGCAGGTGTGTCTCGAATTCACTTTCAGCATGACCGTAGATGAGAGTGTCATCTGTTATGTTCAACATGTTTTCAAACCCTTGAAATTCAGACTGAATCATATGCTGAGGTACTTCAGCTGCTGAGATGACTCCCAAGTTGAGACTCTTGTATTGAAAAAGTGCATTGTGAGTGGAGAATACTGTAAGATACCTTAGCTCTTCTGCAAGCTTGATTTGTAGTATCTTGCATTGAGGTGAAGTTTAGTGGTGTTTATCACCATGCACTTTCTCTATGATATCATTGACTGTCAGTGTCAAGTGTCTTGTGGTATGGCTTGGTTTGGTGCCCACATATCAACACAGATTCTAATCTAGTTCTCACTCTTGGGTTTCTTGATGATTTATATGGGTGAGACCTAATGGATAGGCTCATCTTCAACTTTCTCAAAAATGTCAAAGTCAAGTAGGAGCAGAAATTTCTTCTCTGTCTGCTTCCTGCAGCGAAATGGCATTCATTGCCACTGATGCGCGACTGGAGGCATATTGGGGTCTACATGCAGCTTGCATGTAACATCTTTCACTTTGGCGATACCAGTGAAGCGGTCAGCACACAATTCAAGAATGTTGTTGGTATGCGTAGGAACTGCAAATGTGACTACAATCATGTGCAGATCTGTTGCTGTGTGGAAACTGTTGAGCGTGTCACATTCTCCAGATGTGATGTAGAACACAACATTTGGTTTAGTCTCTTTCAAAAGTCCTGAGAACTTTCAGTGGTTTGTCTCAGTTGTAAGGGAAATTTTTCGTATTCCTTGGTTTGCAGAGAATGGGGCAATCCTGAAATTTGTTGCATGTTTTATCTCCCATGACATTGACAGATGCTCCGATATTTATGAGAACATCTACATTCAAGCAGCCAGTGGTCACTGTCACATGTGGCTGGTTGTTGTATCCAAAAAAGAGCACTAAAATACTTTCAGGGTCAACCACCTCTACATTGGCTACATCCTCTCACCCTTTTGCTGTAGTACACATACGTGGCACCCTTCTGTTGGTGTTGGTATTGGTCTGAGTAGCTGACCTTGTTGATGAGCAATAATCACGTGCAATGTGGTTGGTTTTTACACAGGTTTTACATTGTTTACCAGTAGCGGGACACTCTGTTCAGTAAGGGTAAACACCGCCACAGTGGAAACATTGCTTGGACAAGTTGGAGCTCTGTTTTTAAGGCTGTTGTTGCTTTGCAGATGAGTGCCGAACACTCTTCTCGGAAGTTGAACATGGGAGTGTGAAAGTTACTTTTGGCAGCCTCAACTTTAGTAACTCAGGACTTTATTTTATTCGTTCATTGGCACCACTGGCTCGGCCAGCATTTATTGCCCATTCCTAATTGCCCTCATTCAAAAAAGCAATAATGATCTTGCTAACTCCCTGCAGCTTTGTCTTTTTTTTTGAGTGCTTTTTGGCATAGCTGACTAGAGGGACAACCTTTGGTTATTTGTGATTTGATTTCCCATTCAACTTCATCAAAGTCACATCTGGTTGCTAGTTACCTCAAACATGCTCTCTGGAATATTGGTCAATTGCTTGTTTTTTGCTCAGTGTGTCTGAGGAAAATTTTTTTGTAAACTGTATTTTTCTTGTTAAGACCTTTTATCATCTGTGATCGCAAAACCTGCCATCGTGCCTTTGAAGCATCACAGCCACTTTTGCCAATATGGGAATATAGATGCTTGCTTCAATTGCACATCAAAACATGTTATTATTGAGCATAGACAATGCAATATTCATCAGCAATGCCATCATGCAGTCTGTGTGTGGGTCTGTGGCAAGCTTTCCTGTAGCTAAACCCAAGCTACAATTCCCTTTGTGTGTGCCTCTAGCACTGTCGCAGTGTACCCCTAAATCTACAACTTAAAATGCTGTTTGCAGAAAGTAGGCTAATACCTCCAGAAGTTTCGTACCTAAAAGCAATGTTTCTTATTTTTCACCATACTGTCACCATTGTGAAGTTTTTTGGGACAGACAGAGTTATATATTTAGCCAGAGACATTTAGAACTGGAACTGCATGAACTGTTATATGTGGATCCTTTATTATTTCTTCCTTGCAGACTCCCTCTGCTGGTACATATGTGTTTGGTAGCCTCAAGTGACAAACTGCACAATGCAATTTTTAATACACTATAACACATTTCTTTAATTTCCACAGCTTCCATGCTGTATCACCCGCCTCTTTCGGCAGTTTCAAAAACACTGCCTGCACACACAGGCTTTTATGTTGACTGATCTACACTCACGCAAATTTGTAGCCAAAAGAGCTAAAAGTGTATTGAGAATTACATTACCCATTGTGGGAGAGTCCGCTCTAACATCTGGATTGCCCAATTGCTCTTCAAAGTCCCAAGCAACCAGCCTCACTTTGGCCTTAACCCCCAACTGTAAGGACGTTTTTCAGTACAAACTCATCGATGTGAAAAGGGTGGCTGCCTCCTATCTGGTACTTCAGAAAAAACCCCAAATTCTTTCCAACTATCCAATTCCTTTTGTTTTTCTTTTTAGTTTATCTTTAAGTTTAATGGCAGCCATCAAAAATTCACCTCATGAGGATTTCTGCTTCTATTTCTGTTTTGCGACTGTTCTCTAATCCTCAGTCATTGTGTAATCTATTCAAGCTATGGCCTCTACTTGCACTTTGATGTCTTTCAGGACTAATACTTGTAAGATCTCTTTTGCATTATCAGAGGCTGTTTCACTGGTACATGATCATTTTCTAACATAAGTCCATCTCCGACCCATTATTAGAACTTGCACTGCACTTCCTTACTTTTCATTCTTTTGCCCCTTTCTGCTCAGCCATGGACTTCACTTCTTGGCCATTGTCCTGAACATTCAACCAGTATTTAAAGTTGCAGTAGCTTTTCTTGCATGTCCTTCAAATATTACATTCCTCCATGCTCTAGACCACTCTGGAATATACGTCATCTAATTTCCTACTCTAGGCATTTGGTCTTATAGTCTGATTGTCCTGTCCAATGCAGCAAACCACTGTAGTACTTTGCCAGCATGATCATGGACCAATCCAAAGGAAGTCCATGATTGCCAATGTCCTCTTAAGGCATGGTACTTGAAGAAGGGGGAGTCCTGTCGCATACGTCAGGATCACTCAGCTTAGCACCATTCAGTGTGCGCGCACGCGTTTGTGTGTGTGTATGTGTGAGAGGGAGAGAGTAGGTGTGTGAGAGAGAATGTATGTGACAGAGAGAGATAGTATGTATGTGAGAGAGGGAAAGAGTATGTATATGAGAGAGAGGCAGAGTATGTATGTGAGAGAAAGAGTGTGAGAGAGTGTGTACATGTGGGAGAGAGGGTGTGTGTGTAAGAGATAGTGAAAGGGTGTGAGTGAGAGGGTGTGTGTTGGGGAGAGAGTGAGAGGTTGTGTCTGTGTGGGAGAGAGTGAGAGGGTGTGTGTATGTGGAAGAGGGTGAGAGTATGTGTGTGTGGGGGAGAGGGTGAGAGAGAGTGTGTGTGTGTGGGAGAGGGTGAGGGAGTGTGTGTGTGTGTATGGGAGAGTGTGTATATTTGTGGGAGAGGGTGAGAGAGAGTGTGTGTCAGTGTGTGTGTGCAGGGTGAGAGTGCATGGGTGTGGGAGAGGGTGAGAGTGTGTGTGTGCGGGAGACGGTGAGAGTGTGTGTGGGAGAGGGGGAGAGAGAGAGAGTTTGTGTGTGTGTGTAGGGTGAGAGTGCGTAGGTGTGGGTGAGAGTGTGTAAGTGTAGGCATGGGAGAGTGTGAGAATGCATGGGTGTGACAGAGGGTGAGAGTGTGTGTGGGGGGGGAGAGGGTGAGAGAGTGTGTGTGTGTGTGTGTGGGAGAGAGTGGAGAGAGTGTGTGTGTAAGGGAGAGGGTGAGAGAGAGTGTGTGTGTGTGTGTGTGGGCATGGGAGTGGGTGAGAGTGTGTATATGTGTGTGAGAAGATGAGAGAGTGTGTTTGTGTGCGAGAGGGTGAGAGAGAGTGTGTATGTGGGAGTGGCTGGGTGTGTGTGTGTTTTTGTGGGAGTGGGTGAGAGTGTGTGTGTGTGCGGAGGGTGAGACAGAGTGCGTGTGTGGGAGTGGGGAGAGTGTGAGAGTGTGTGTTTGTGGGAGTGGGTGAGAAAGAGTGCATGTGTAGGAGAGGATGAGAGAGAGAGAATGTGTGTGTGTGTGTGTGTGTGTGTGTGGGAGAATGTGAGAGTGTGTGGGTCTGGGCCTCAGAGGGTGATAGTCTGTGAGCGTGGGAGAGGGCGAGAGTGTGTGTGTGTATATGTGTGCATGTGGGAGAGATGAAAGAAAGTGTGTGTGTGTCTGAGAGAGGGTGATAGAGTGTGTGTTTGTGGGAGAGGGTGAGAAAGTGTCTGCGTGTGTGTGTGTTTGGGAGAGAGTCAGAATGTGTGTGTATGTGTGGGAGAGGCTGAAGATGAGTGTGTGTGTGTATTGAAGAGGGTGAGAGAGCTTCTGTGTGTATGGCAGAGGGTGAGAGAGAGAGTGCATGTGTGGAAGAGGGTGAGAGATTGTGTCTGTGGGAGAGTGTGAGAGGGTGTGTGTGTGTGTGTGTGGGAGAGAGTGGAGAGAGTGTGTGTGTAAGGGAGAGGGTGAGAGAGAGAGTGTGTGTCTGAGTGTGTGTGGAAGTGGGTGAGAGTGTGTGTGTGGAATGGGGAGAGGGTGAGAGTGTGTATTTGTGTGTGTGTTTGTGGTGGGGGGCAGAGTGTGAGAGTGTGTGGGTCTGGGCTTCAGAGGGTGAGAGTGTGTGGGCATGGGAGAGGACAATAGTGTATGTGTGCATGTGGGAGTGGATGAGAGAGAGAGTGTGTGTGTCTGGGAGAGGGTGAGAGGGACTGTGTGTAGGAGAGGGTGAGAGAGAGTGCGTGTGTGGGAGTGGGGAGAGGGTGAGAGTGTGTGTGTCTGGGAGAGGGTGAGAGGGACTGTGTGTGGGAGAGGGTGAGAGAGAGTGCGTGTGTGGGATTGGGGAGAGGGTGAGAGTGTGTGTTTGTGAGTGTGGGAAAGAGAGAGTGCATGTGTAGGAGAGGATGAGAGAGGGAGAGTGTGTGTGTGTGTGTGAGAATGTGAGAGTGTATGGGTCTGGTCCTCAGAGGGTGAGAGTGTGTAGGCGTGGGAGAGGGCGAGTGTGTGTGTGTACATGCGTGCATGTGGGATAGATGAAAGAGAGATTGTGTGTGTGTGGGAGAGGGGGGAGAGAGTGTGTGTGGGAGAGGGTGAGAGAGAGAGTGTGTGTGTGGGAGTGGGGAGAGGGTGAGAGTGTGTGTTGTGTAAGTGGGTGATAGAGAGTGCATATGTGGGAGAGGATGAGAGAGAGAGTGTTTATGCATGTGTGAATGTGAGAATGTGTGGGTCTGGGCCTCAGAGGGTGAGAGTGTGTGGGCGTGGGAGAAGGCAATAGTGTGTCTGTGTGTGCATGTGGGACAGGATGAGAGAGAGAGTGTGTGGTCTGGGAGAGGCTGAGAAAGCATGTGTGTGTGTGTTTGTGGGCAAGGGTGAGAGAGTGCGAGTGTGTGGGAGATGGGGAGAGTATGTTTGTTTGTGTATGTGTGGAAGAGGGTGAGAGAGTAAGTATATGTGGGAGATGATGAGGGAGAGTGTGTGTATGTTTGTGGGAGGGGGTGAGAGTGTGTGTGTGTCGGTGAGAGTGTGCGTGTGTGGGGGAGAGGGTGAGAGTGTGTGTGTGTGGGGGAGAGGGTGAGAGAGAGTGAGTGTGGGAGAGGGTGAGAGAGAGTGTATGTGTGTGTGTATGTGTGTGGGAGAGGGTGAGAGTGTGTGTGTGGGAGAGGGTGAGAGGATGTGTGTGGGGGGGAGAAGGTGAGAGAGAGTGTGTGTGTGTGTGGGGGAGAGGGTGAGAGTGTGTGTCTGTGGGAGAGGGTGAGCGTGTGCATGTGTGGGGGAGAGGATGAGAGTGTGCATGTGTGGGGGAGAGGGTGAGAGTGTGCGTGTGTGGGGGAGAGGGTGAGAGAGTGTGTGTGGGAGAGGGTGAGTGTGTGTGTGTGGGAGTGGGTGAGAGAGAGTGTGTGTGTGTGTGTGGGAGAGGGTGAGAGTGTGTGTGTGTGGGAGTGGGTGAGATGGTGTTTGTGGGGGGGAGAGGGTGAGAGGGTGTGTGTGTGTGGGAGAGGGTGAGACTGTGTGTGTGGGAGAGGGTGAGACGGTGTGTGTGTGTGTGTGTTTGGGAGAGGGTGAGAGTGTGTGTTTGTGTGTGTGTATGTGTGGGAGAGGGTGAGAGGGTATGTGGGGGAAAGGGTGAGTGTGTGTGTGTGCGAGAGGGTGAGTGTGTGTGTGTGTGTGGGGGGGGGGAGGGGTGAGTGTGTGTGTGTGTGTGGGTGAGGGTGAGAGTGTCTGTGTGCCTGTGGGCGAGACAGCCTCAGGATTGTCATTCACCCTAACCCCCACACACCAACAGGCACTCTCACCCACTCTCCTGGTGTTGTGTGTGAGGAAGTGAGTGCCCCGGGACAGGGAGGGAGCTCTCTCGTTTTCAGACTCGAATGGTCATATTCATTTTTTTTTAAAAAGTAGTAAGAAATAATCAATTTATTGGTGATTTGACTTTTGCTCAGCAATTTGTTTCTTTTCAAACATCAGCTTTTCTTTTTTGAAATCCATGTTTAATGTTGTGCCAAACTTTACCTTTCCGAAATTTGCTGATCAGCCTTCCTGAATGTGAGCAAAAATGAAATGTGGCTCCCCCCTTGTGAGAAGTTTGGACAAGCCTGCTTTGAACTCATTAGCTAATTCCCCTCATTTATTGGTCAGAAACTTAGACAGTTCCCCAAGTCTATTCCTATCCATTTCCCTCTGAACTTTGTCCATAATCACTCTTTTTTCCTCCTCATGTATAAATGCAGAAAGACTAAATCTAGTTACCATGTCTATAAAGGGTACAATGAAAACTGTCCTATCCTTGTCCTGTTCCTTTAGATCCAGGACAAGTGCCTCATTGAGTTCACCAATTGAAGCCAATGGAAGGCTTACAGTGGACATGGTGGTGTTTTCAATATTTTATCCAGATTTCACACTGCACAACTGTCTTAACTGAGCCTCATATACTCTTCTTTAACCAGACCTGCACTTTTTAGTAGGATTTTTATTCTTTGACAAGAAGGGTGAGCACATTGTCTGTGTAACTTTAAGACAGTTTGTGTTTTTTCTTCTCTCTCATTCTTATTATCTGATGCCACTAAAATTTCTCTAACACTTTGATAGAAATATCAGGTACTGTTGGGGGATTCTATAATGCCCTGATTGAGTAAACTGCAGATCCAGTGACTTATCATGCTTCCTGTCCAGTTTCATTTGTGCCTTTTCATGGAAGGCTTACTCAACAGCAAGGGATCTCAGTAGAGACTACGTCAGTACTGAGAAAGTGGCTTCCTCCAGCCAGTTTGCATTGAATCACCTGTCTTTCTAGTGAACTCAATATGTTGTCATCATCAAAACAAAAGTAAATCAAAATTTCATACTCCTTAACCTAGCCTCAATTCTCACTACTAAGTGAATTTAGATAACATTTTAACCAACTTGTTCCACATACTGTCATGGTTCAAGCACTATCTGACAACACAGTTAAATCAGTCAATTGTCAGGAAGATATAATAATTTTTATCATGTTATTTGGAATTTATTGTAAAGTAGAGTAATATTGGGGTCTGTGTCTACGTCTGTGTGTATGTCGGTGTGTGTGTGACTTAATTGAATTAAAGTCAGCTGGTCTGAAGGCTTTGATGTAAGAAGAGAAGCTAGATTTGAAATGCTAAATAGGTAAACATGGGTTAAGCTTTAGAATGTGAGGTGTAAAATTGAACATTTGCATTTTTTAATTAACCACAGTAGCTTGAATTTAAAAGAGGAGGTGAAATGTTTTACCCAGCCAGGAGAAGTTAAGAAACAGTGTGTTTATGTTTCCCAAAGATTACTGATAAAATTGGTAGCATGATAGATTTTTATTATTAGAGAGGTAAACTGCAAAGACATAGTGAAACAATGGGAATTTGCATTCAAAGGGGAAAGTATATATAAAGAAGAGAAGATTGTAAGCAAGAGAAGGCGTTCTAAGGACTAACAAGTGTGAAAAGCCTCCAGCCTTGAAACCTCAAGTTGCTGTCCACACAAACTGAAGTGAAGAAAACTCACTTTGAATTCAACTGTCCAGGGTATCGTGTTACTTTGCCTGGGTCTTTTAAAATCTATGTGCTTTACTGTTGTCTTAACAGAGGTCTAACTGTGAGTTAGATTAACTAGGCGAGCTAGGTGTTATCGTAGTAATAATTTGTAAACCTGTGTATGTGCTTAAAATCATTTTTTTTATTAACAAAGTTTTAATTTAGTTTTGTAAGAAATTTCTAAGCCTTGGTGGTCTTTTTACTGAATTAAAAGCTTGCATCTCGAAATAAATAGAAATTGTGAATAGTTGTGGCAGTTGCTTCAAGTTGCTTCAATCCTCTGGGATTTGAGCAGTTTGGCATTTACCATCTGCCTGCCATAACAAAATTGGGGGATCTTTATGGGATATATTTGAAATTTCCTGATTGGTTTAGAGTTGGTGAATCTTAAGGTTACGAGTGTGAGAAGCACTTTGAATTCAGGAGTTGGTGTGAGGGATTTTTAAAGTGGTGAGACTGCAAATATGTATCCATGGCTAAAACATTTTTGGAAGTAGAAGATATAACACTGATTGGGTTACAAAAATTACCTAAGGGTAAGTTAACAGAGTTGGCGCATAAGTTGCAGTTGAAGCTACCTGTCGGCGCAAAGAAAGCAGGCATAATCGAAGTGATAACACAGCATTTAAAGTTGGAAGTGATACCTGACACTAGTGAGTCACAGCTGGAGTTACTGAGGCTTCAATTACAAATGAAGAAGTTTGAACTTGGACAAGCAAAGGAACTGAAAAAGCATGAATTAGGTGCAAAGGCAAAAGAAAAAGAAAGTGAAAGGCATTTCAAAGGGAGCAAGCGGAAAGGCAGGAGAAAGAAAGGAAGCTGGGACTGGAATTCCAGGCAAGAGAGAAGGATAACGGGAGAGAGGCAAGGGGCAGAATTGTGCCCTCGGATGGCTTGCAGGCCCCACCGGCTCGGTGGCGGGTGGACAGCCGACCCCCGGCACTGAAACGGGGCCCGATGCCATTTTGAGTGGGCGGGCCAATTAAGGCCCGCACAGCGGCCTGCTTGACAGAAAGTGCTATGCGCTTCCTGTGTGGAGGGGGGAGGGAATCCCCATCTGTCAACATGTGCTCTTTCGTGCATGCGTGCGAAAGAGCGCACTGCTTCCTGAGGCAAAGTCCTGTCCCAGGGAGATTTGTGACAGGTAAGTAAAGTCTAAAAATAGATAAATATTGAAATTGTTAACATGTCCCCCTCATGTGACAATGTCACACGAGATGGGACATGTTAATAAGAAATGCATAAAATTTATTAAATGTTTATAAAACGGACGGGATGAAGTTTCATGAATAATCTGGAGTCCGCTGGGGTTCCTGGCCTGCCTGCCAGCCTTAAGCTTGGACGGGCACGTCTTTAATTATCTTAATGAGTGTGTCAGTGGCCTCAATTGACCATTGACCGGTCGGCGGGCGGACAGCTGATTTCGCTGTCTGCCCGCTTTTCTAAAAATTTAAAGGGACCGGGATGATGTTGGGGATTCCTCCTGATGTCATCCCACGCCATTTTCCCCTTGGTGAGTGGGCCCCACCCCCAAATTGCTGAGGGGAAAATCCTGCCCAAGGAAAAGAGTGAAGGAACAAGAAAGGGAATACTAGCTTAAAAGGCTGGAAATTAACAAAGAGATCTCTGATTCTGAGGAAAGTTCTATGATGAAAAAACATTTAAGATAAAAACCAGTGGGGAGATGTTTAAATTTGTACAAGCTGTTCTGAAGTTTGAGGAAATGGATTGCATAGGGATGTAGTCAAATTTTGTAGAACGTGTCCCACATGTCAGGTGATAGGGAAACTACAAGCAGTGATTAAAACGGTATCTTTAATTTCCCGTTCCTGCATGTGAAAAACTTTTTACCAGGGTTATGATTGATTGTGTAGGACCCCTCCCTAAGACTAAAAGTGGAAATCAGTACTTGCTTACAATAATGGATCTGTCTACAAGGTTTCCCGAAGTGATACATTAGAGAAATATTACAACAAAAAAACTGTGGAAGAGTTAAATACATTTTTTTTTACAAGATATGGTTTACCTAAGGAAATACAATCAGATCAGCATTCAAATTTAATGTCAGAGCTGTTTAAATAAGTAATGAACAGTTTGAGGATGAAACAATTTAAATCAATAGCTTACCATCCTGAATTGTAAGGGACTTTGGAAAGATGGCATCAAAC
Source organism: Carcharodon carcharias (assembly GCF_017639515.1). Classification (NCBI taxonomy): domain Eukaryota; kingdom Metazoa; phylum Chordata; class Chondrichthyes; order Lamniformes; family Lamnidae; genus Carcharodon; species Carcharodon carcharias. Next base: position 125,989,651 of record NC_054469.1, on the reverse strand, counting down.
TTTAAAAACTATGATGAGAGTGTATAGTCAGGATTATCCCCAAGATTGAGCTGGGGGAATTCCATTCTTGTTATTTGCTATTAGGGATGCTCCTAATGCATTGGCTGGCTTTCATTCTTAAGGTCATGAGGTAAGGGGACCACTGAAATTAATTCATGAGAGATTGGTGGGTCAAAATTCAGAAACTACTCTCTTGGACTATGTATCAAACTTCAGAGAGAGATTGGATAGAGCATGTAAATTAGCTAGGGAACAATTATAGATATCACAGCAAGTGTTGAAAGTGAAGGCAGACAGGAAAGCTACAGCTCATAGCTTTGTTCCTGGGGAGACAGTGTTAGCCCTGTTACCAGTACTGGATGACTTGTTAAAGGCAAAGTTTACTGGGCCTTACAGGATTGGAAAGAAGCTGAGTGAAGTAAATTATTTAATAAACACTCCAGATAGAAGAAAGAAGCAGAGGGTGCCATGTACATATACTTAAAAAGTACTTTGACAGGGAAGAGGACCAAAAGGAGATATTAGTGGGGGCAGAAAGAGGTAGGAATTCAGGATTCTGAAATTAATTTTCCTCTAATCAAGTTGGATAATGAGGGGGCACTTAAAAATTTAAATGTAATATTGAGTTACCTTCGAGACAAGTGTCAGTGATTTGGTGAAGCTGTTGCAGTCACACATTTGTGGGAATAAGCTATGGAGGACAAATTTAGCTATACATGATGTATGTGTAGAAGTTTCATCATCGATAAGGCAACAACCTTATAGATTAAATCTGGCAAAGTCATCACATGTACAGAAAGAAATTGCATTTATGCTTCAAAATGATATCATTGAGTCTAGGTGCAGTAACTGGAGTTCACCTATTGTAACTCTTTTGAGTACAAACCCATTTCCATCTGTTTCAGATGAAGTTACATTGTTTCATAGTTTGCCATTGTGAGACTTGAACTCTTGAGCTTGGGGTTGTGAGCCCAGTACCATAACCACTTGGCTATTTAGGCCAAGCTTGGGAAGTTCACCTATTGTACTGGTACTGAAACAGGATGGAACACAAAGGCTGTGTTCATTCAAAAGATGAATGTGGTGACAAAAGTAAATTCATATTCTATACCAAGGTTGGAAGATTGCATTGGGAAAGTGGGACAATCAAAATTTATAATTTGTTAAAAGGATATTGGCAAGCACCGTTATCGGAGAGAGCAAAGGAGCTATTGGCTTTTGGGATGCCAGATGGACCATATCAGTTTAAAATCATGTCGTTTAGTATGAAAAATGCACCTGCAACATTTCAAAGTAACAAAGTAATTGCATGTCTGGGTAATTCACAGAATCACAGAATCACAGTGCAGAAGAGGCTCTTCCGCCCATTGTACTGTTTATATTCATGTCTCGATATTTTTCAGTTAGATGTGGGGGGGGGGAGCATTTATAGCATCTAGAAGAATTGTTTTGTTGACTACAAGAAGCTTATTTGGTGATGAACTTAACTAAAAGTGAATTTGCAAAAGCAAAAGTTACATATCTAGGCCATACTATTGGACATGGTAAGGTGGCTCCGAGAGATGTGAAAGTCAAAGCTATCATGGATCTCCCAGTGCCTAAAACAAAATGAGAAGTTTTGAGATTTCTGGGCATGAGTGGGTTTTACTGGAAATTTGTACCAAATTTTCGCCGTGTGTTGTTCCATTGGCTGAACTATTAAAAAAGACAAGAAGGTTCAGTTGGCACAGGAATGTCGGAAGGCATTTGACATTGAAAACTGTATTAACTATGACACCAGTTTTGGCATTACCCGATTACGCCAAGAAATTTAACTTGGCTGTTGACACATGTGATATAGGCATTAGGGCTGTACTGTTACAAGAATGTGACACTGGAATTGAAAAGCTGACAGGGTATTTTTCACAAAATGAAATGTACAACAGAGAAGATATTCAACGATCGAAAAGGAAACTTCAGGATGGTGTAAGCGTTGCAGCATTTTGAGGTTTATGTTGCAAATAATTCGTCAGAAATAATTGTTTATACGGACCACAATCACTCAATGTTTCTGGACAAATTTCAGGATGAAATGCAAGGATATTCAGGTGGAGTTTATTACTGCAACCATTTAATCTACAAATTATACATGTGGCTGGATGAGGAAATTTGATTGCAGATGCATTGTCAAGAGTTTAAAGGTTAAAGGGGAAATTGGACATTTAAAAACCTGGACACTGAATTGGAATGATTTATGTTAATGCAAAGGATTTTTATATGTATTATGTGAATGCATGCCTCTGGTGATGTAATAGTCTAAGTATATAGATAAGTATAGGAGGTAGTGTAAGGTGGGTTAATAAAATGAAGCCGTATTTTTAAATTATGACAGTTCATTTTTCAATAAGGAGGGGTATGCCAGAAAGATATCATAATTTTCATATTATTTGGAATTTATTGTAGAGTAATAGTGGGGTCTATGTCCATGTGTGTGTGTGTGTGTGTGTGTGTGTGGGACTTAATTGAATTAAAGACAGCTGGTCTGAAGGCTTTGATGTAAGAAGAAAAGCTAGGTTTTAAACGCTAAATAGATAAACATGGGTGAAATTTTAGAATGTGAGGTGTAAAAAATGAACATTTGCATTTTTAAATAAACCAGAGTAGCTTGAATTCAAAAGAGGGGGTGAAATGTTTCACCCAGCCAGGAGAAGTTAAGAAACAGTGTGTTTATGTTTCCCAAAGATTACTGGTAAAATTGGTAGCATGATAGATTTTTATTATTAGAGAGGTAAACTGCAAAGACAAATTCCCATTGAAACAATAGGAATTTGCATTCAAAGGGAAAAATATGTATAAAAGAGAGAAGTTTGAGTGCAAGAGAAGGAATTCTAAGATCTAACAAGTGCAAAAAGCCTCCAGCCTTTAACCTTCAAGTTGCTGTCCACATGAATTGAAGTGAAGAAAACTCACTTTGAATTCAACTGTCCAGGGTATTGTGTTACTTTGCCTGGGTCTTTTAAAACCTATGTGCTTTATTGTTGCCTTAATGGAGTTGTAACTGGAACTTAAATGAACTAGAGGAGCTAAGAGTTACCATAGTAGTAATTTGTAAACTTAAGTATGTGCTTAAAATCATTTTTGTTAATAAAGGTTTAATTTAGTTTTGTAAGAAACCTCTAAGCCTCAGTGTCCTTCCTAAATTCAAAGCCACATCTCGAAATAAATACAAATTGCAAATAGCTGTGGCTTCAAGTTTCCTCTGTGATTTGAGCAGTTTGGCATTTACCATCTGCCTGCCATAACACCATGACTAACACTCATCACCGGACTAAAGCTCCTTGTGACTAGTACAACTGCTTTTGATTGATCATTATCATCTTCAGCCTTAGAGTTCTAGGTGTCAGGTGTAACTTCAAAGACCCTACTTTCTGCCTTGGGCGATTCAGCACGATATTTTGAGTCGCAGCTGAAGCACCTGTTAACTGTTGCCTGGGCATTCCTTGGGTTCATTTGCCTATTATTGCTGTTTCAATCCTGTCTTCTGCTGTGATATACAGATCTACTAAAGAATCTGTGCATTCCTGTCTCACCTTAGCACAAGCCAGAAATTTAAATGCTAGCACTGAACCAGGGATCTCTGAAATGAATTACTTCAGTGTTCTATATAGTCTTTCAAAGTCCCTGATATATTCCTCCATTGAATGACCATCTGTCTTTCAGTATCTATCAAATCTGACTATGCCTCGTAGGCATCCAGTAGGTCATCTTGCGAATTTCAACCATGAACCCTAATAGAAGATCCAAACCTTCATCAGTAGTCAACTGGCAGTCAACCAGCTCACAAAATACATCACTTCTGATTAATTATTTTGTTAAGTAGCAACACCACCAGGGCCATATCTTGTTTCCTCCTTTTTAGGGATATTTTCTGTGTTCACATATCCATTCATTCTTGTACAAGTCATATGGCCCAGTCTCTGAGTACATCAATGGATAATCCTACCATGACAATTTACACTTGCTCTCCACCATTTTTCCATAATGGCCACTAGAATTGTAATCTTATTTTTGAAGAAAATTGTTCATTTTTCATGTTTCCAGCCTTTACCTTTAGGCAACCATCCTCTGGTACCATATTTTATTCCTGAAAGCCAATTAAATGAAAGAAGAAACAACAGCTGGTCTTTACTTAGATTAGATTTATTCACAGAGTGATACAGTACAGTTTATACCTCTTCATATGACCCACACCCTGTGTCAGTAAGTGTCTCTCTATAAGTGTTGAAGTAACCATCCAATCAGGCCCTCCATCCAAATATAATTAACTTCAATTGATACAATTAACAGCATAAGGCAAGAACGTAATGTCATCTTCAATGTCTTCCGTGATGGCAGGTACCATGAGCTCCAAGGCAGGCCCATGATGCTGAGAGACATCTCCTCTGTAGTGCTCAGGGGGTGCCAATGTCCTTGTCCACTGCTGGTTTTGCTCTGCTCCTTTTACACTGTGCCACCTTGGCCTGCAAGAGAGAGGCCAGAATGTCAGTGGTCGTGTAGTACTGTGTTTTAGTGGTGTGCCTGCCATAGCTGAATAGCTGGGGGCATTCAGAGGCAACAAGAGGTGGTTGTGAGGCTGGCAGCTTTGTTGGTTTGTGAGGCTGAGGTGCAGTATCTGGATGTTGTGTGTGATTCCTGAGTGCCAAGAACTGCTAATGGGTGAATGATAGAGTATGGTATATTGAGCAACTGAGATGTTGATGGAAGAATGCCATGCATTGCCTGAAAGTTAAACCAGGTGGCTTGGCCCTGATTGGTCAAGGCATTACCCTTGGGAATGAGTCAGCGAATGGCTGTCACTTACTTTGTTTAGCTGAAACAGGCACAAAGTATGTACGTGTTCTTTCTGTCTGCAAGGTACAGGGCCCTGTGTATTAATATATGTAGCTTCCGGTACACGCAAATGTGCCACGTTGTGGCCTGACTGGCAATCTTGAATTGGTTGTCAGCATTATTCTTAGCATTCTGAGAGTTATTTAGCAAATGTTAAAATCGCAGAATCACATCTATCATGTGTTTAGAGTTTTGCAATCAGGGGCTGGTTGAGTACAGTTTGTACCTTGCCTGTTGCGAACTGTGGCTGGGACGTGCTGTTTTATACGATCCGCCAGTTTTTGGACATATGGCCTACTGGCATCACACTGGCACTGAAATTCATTTACCACATTACTCATTTGTGTGATAGGCAGAATCTTTTTGGCTTGACGGCAGCATCCTGCTGGTGCCGAATACCACTCATACTGCTATTGCATAGTAGCAGCGTGAAACAGCTAGCTTCAACTGTTGCTCAAATTTTGAGAGACCTTGTCCTTCCAGGGTAATCTGAGGTAGAATGGACACTTTTCAGGTCTGAAAGTGAAGGCCTTAGGCCCGCTCGTGAGTTTGTGCAATACATAGTGCGAAATGATCTGATCAGGGTAGCCATTATCCTGCAGGATGTCTTTGATGTGCCCTATTTCAGCATCAAGCTTGCATGGTAAGCAAATAGTTCGGGCCCTATTTACAAGGTTGCCAACACGACCAATATTATAGCATATGGAACTGTAAGAATGCCAATGCGTGTATTGACCAGTGAAGGTAGGCTTGCGGTGGACTGTGGTAGAGAATCCCCTGGCAGATTTCTCCACTAGTATGTCAAGGAAGGGTGTTCATTTGACTGCTCCATTTCAAAGGTGAATTTGAGCGCAGGATGGAGTCCATTAAGACATGTAAGGAAATTGTTATGTGCAGCTGCGAATTTAAATATAAGAAATGTATCATCCACGTATTGAAATATGCGAGGAGCAGGAGGTAAGGTGTTATTCTATCGAAGACACATGTTTCAATGAACGCAACAAAGGTGTTTGCAAGAGCGGGGCCTAGAGGGGATCCCATGGCAAAACCATCTATTTGGGCATACATGGTGTCATTAAAACTGAGCTCAACTTTGCAAGTTGCTGAGTTCATAGTTCAATGAATACTGATTCATACAATGGTGGCAAGTCTAGAGTGTAGAGATGATCAGACTGCAGATCTTCCTAGAGCTGTTTTCACCTCATACATACAACAGAAGGAAGCACATTGTGTAGGTTTCTTGTTGATGATTTTGAATGAGTATCTCTGCTCTATTCACCTATATCAATGAAGGAATTGTTGCATTAGTGCCCTTAAGTTTGCTGCGGAGGATAAGAGGCTTTAGCCGAGTGGGAGATTGAGAGAAAGATCATCCTAGTAGTATTATTTCAAAACTTTAGCATGATTCCATGTAGCACATATTATTTGGCAGTCTGCAAAAATTGTCTCGAACTTGAGCTGCCTGTCTGCTTTTATCCCATAAAGTACACTAGAGATTGGTTACAGCATCCTGGGTTCTGAGTAATTCCCTTTGATCACTAACTAGGACAGGCATAGCAAATTCATCTGACAAATATACTTAGGCAAGTTGATTTCCAGCATCAGATGTTGAAATCCTATTGAACTCCCCAGCTTGCAGTTGAGCTGGCTGTGTCAATCCTTCCAACCCTAATTCTGCATCGAGTTACTTTTGCCTGTAATCATATGCACTGTTACTATTCAGCCTGACCCTCTTTGACTACCTCCTCATCTGTATGAAAAGTACATTTTTTGTTATTTAGTTAATTAGATAAATATATTTTTCAAGTAATTGTTTTTCAGGAGAGAAATTTAGCTATAGCAAACTATTTTCTTAACACTTATCATTAATTATAATAGGTCTTCTTACTTTTCCTAGCAATTTTATACATGATTTACTAAAAGTTGAGATTCTGCCAGGATGCCTCGAGTATGAAATTCCGGTCCATTGGAGATCTCGTTGCATTGAAGTGCTCATCGGAGTCCACTGTTGCAGAACTCATCTGCGGCTTCTCCATCTAGTGAGCTGGCATGCAACTTTTGTTTTTTCCCCGTTGCTCCCTGCACACTCACCGCCTGCCTGTCTGCAACCCACTCATGCTTGCTGACTTGCATGCAGATTCCAACTCTGCGTTAGCCTCTAAGGTACATGTAATGTCAGTATCTGTTGGTGGCTGTGAATGTCAGATCAAATGATGGTTCCTTGTCATCAGTGCTTTGTTGCTTTCTCTCTTCCCCCTGGGCATGCCCTGGCTGTGCAAGTGATTGTGAGCAGGCCTAGAGAAAAGGGAAAGGGTTGGGGTGAGGGAAGAGGAGATGGGATGGAAAGCAAGAGATCTGTTTCCGTCGTCAAGTTGTCCTAATGGACTATTAATCGCTGCTTGATAGAATTGTCAATGACACTTTCCATCACAATTCTGGTGATTGAGAATAGACTGAAGGGGCAGTAATTGGCCAGATGAAATTTTTCCTGCTTTTTGTGGACAGAATATATGTGAGCAATTTTCCACTTCGTTTGGCAGATGTTATTGTGTAAATATTGTGGCTGCACTAACAGGTCAGAGGCTGGGTATTTTGCAGTGAGTAACTTGCCTCCCGACTTCTTTCCATCATCGACAAGGCAGGAATATGATGAAATCCTCCCTTATTGCCTGGACAAGTACAGCTCCAGCAACACTCAAGTTGCTCAACAGCATCCAGGACAAAGCAATCTGCTTGACTGGCACCTCATCCACCATCTTAAATATTCACTCCCTGCAGCATCGGTGACTGCAGTGTGTGCTATCTACAAGATGCATTGTAGGAACTTGCCAGGGCTTCTTCAACAGCATTTTCCAAATCTGTGACCTCTACCAGCTAGAAGAACAAGGACAGCAGGCATTCGTGAACACCAGCACCTGCAAGTTCCCCTCCAAGTCATGCATCATTCTACTTGGAACTATATCTCTGTTCCTTTGCTATCATTGGAAAAAAATCCTGAAACTCCTTTCCTATCAGCACTGTGGGTGAACTGCAGCAATTCAAGAATCACAGAATCACAGAATTTTAACATCACAGAAGGAGGCCATTCGGCCCATCGTGTCTGCACTGGCTCTCCAAATAAACATCATTGTCTAGTGCCATTGCCCTGCCTTTTCCCCGTACTCCTGCACATTGTTTCTATTCAAATAATCATCTAATACCTTCTTGAATGCCTCGATTGAACCTGCGTTCACCACACTTCCAGGCAGTGCATTCCAGACCCGAGCCACTCGTTGTGAGAAGAAATTTTTTCTCACGTTATGTTTGCTCCTTTTGCAAATCACCTTAAATCTGGGTCCTTTTGTTCTTGATCCTTTTCTAGCAGGAACAGCTTCTCCCTATCTACTTTGTCCAGCCCCCTCATGATTTTGAACACCTCTATCAAATCTCCTCTTAGCTGCCTTCTCTCCAAGGAGAACAGGCCCAACCTCTCCAATATATCCTCATAGCTAAAGTTTCTCATCCCTGGAACCATTGTTGTAAACCTCTTGAGCACTCTTTCCAATGCAATCACATCCTTCCTATAGTGTGCTGCCCAGAACAGTACACAGTGCTCCAACTGAGGTCTAACGAGTGTCTCATTTAAATTTAGCATAACCTCCCTGCTCTTGTAATCACCCTCACCTTCTCAAGGACAATTAAGATTGGGCAGTCAGTGATGGCCATGCCCTCATTCCATGAAAAAAATCCTGCAGCTCGCTCATGTTAAATAGCAGGACAAGGATGAGCTGAAAGTTTAGAAGAGGCATAAGGCAGTACCATCATTTTCAAAGTTCTCAGCAATGTCAGGTACCACAGGCTGTGTTGCAGTCTGCCCCATGAGATGGGGAACCATCTCCTCCATAAGATTCCGGAGATGCAGGCTTCCACCTGTTCTGCTCTGCTCCCTCCTGTTAGGAGCAACCTCCTTTTGCAAGAGAAGAGGAAGAATGTCCGTGATTGTGCTGCACTGTTTGGGTGATGGGCCAGCCACAGTTGAAGGAATGTGGAAGCAGCGAGAGGTAGATGTGATGCTGAGGTGGAGGGTGAGGTGATGTTAGGTGTAGTTCTGAGTGCCAGAGATTGCCAGTTGGTGAAGGTGTGCATTGAGCAGTATAAAAGGTTAGTGGAGTGCTGGGTGAGAGATGTATTGTGCAGGTGCATTCACTGACTTTGACCATTGACTTGAGATCATTATACTTCATGTGGTGCTACTGCCAGATTCTCCCAGATACTGGGAATTGAGACCCGGCACATTTCCTTCTGAGGGTGGTTCTTGAGGGCCTTCTGGTCTACCATAGAAATATGGCTTCTCTCCTTCTCCACCACTAAGGCCCCATGCACCGCATCCATGAGAGAGCCTCCTCTCTAACCTTAACCCTTTCTCTGTCCTATTTTCCTTATTTAGAATTGCAGCATTCATATTTAATAGTAGCATCCTGTGATTTACTGCAGCTTCACTTTAAAAGGGACAGACTGCCTTTCAGAGAAGCAGCCTGTCTGCACCTTGTTCTGTTTGTGAACACTGCTCATCCCCCTGCTGAATGCTCAGGCACCCAGCAACATGGTCCCTGCTTAGACCAGCACTACGCTTGGATAAATGGGGAGACAGCACAAAGAATGCACACTACCTACCTCAATGGCACGATCAGGTCATGAATCATGATTCCTGCTCCCAAAAAAAGTGGTGTGGACTGTTTTCTAACCAATTGTGTTCTCCTTGATGTCAACAGTGACAGGTTTGGGGGAAAAAATAATCTGCTTTGGCTAGTGTGTTCATCTCTAACTCAATCTTGAAACTGAGACCGGCTAAATTATGCCATAGTCCACCCGCTCCCCCCCACCATCCCGCCTCCTCCCGATAACAAAAGCAGAACCATTTTGTACAGATGGAAAAATTGCTTGCAATGAGTACAAAACAGCTAAACCTCAACTGTCGTCATTTTGCACCAAGTAACAATGAAAATAGCAAATAAGATTTGCAGAGTTTCTGTTTTTCTGGAGATATTCAAGGCTTATCTAGTACCATGAGTCATGATGCATCGCGAATGACTAAGCACTTGCATTTAGTTTAATGTGTACGATTGGCTATTGGGTGGGTTAACATATTTTGATGGATGAGCAGGGAAGTGTGCATGATGAGATTTGCACAATTCTTACTCTTAGCAGCCAGCTCAATGATGAATCTCCCCAATTCAAGCACAACCGTCATCCCCATAAATATTTCAATAAGGGCACCTGTGAAATACATCATTTAGCAAATAAACTCACTTTTTGGCGGCTGCCATCCAGTGACCACTTAAGGTTTGGCTCCTCTTCTGCTCTGAGGCCCCTTGTTTACATATGACAGGGATCTATTTCCTGTTTTGTGTAGCTGCCAGGAATCTTGAAAAATCACCTGACACAGTATTGGGTCGGGTATCATTTAGGCATCCTATAGGCCGTGACACATTTGTCCTGATTTCATTGCAACCATTTTGTCTTCGCTGCAAAATAGGGGCTGGGGGGATGCTGGCAATCAGATCTGGGGGTTAGTGAGCGGGTGGCGTAGTTGGGCTTGGGAGAAGCTTAAGGCTTCCTTGACAGATCTGGGGAAGCACTCCTGTCCCTCCTGGCCCACTGTGGAACCAGCAGCTCCCATTTCCCTTCAGTTGCTGAGTTTCATGTCCTGCAGCAGCAGTAAGTTGTAAATTAGCCTTCTGGTCGCACTGTCAGAGCTAGGTTTGAGCATGGGCCCCATCTCTTCATGGCAGGAAAGCTGGATACCCCAATTATTTGGTTTCGTAAAAAGGAAGTACTGTGCTACATGTTTCACTTTTTATGGAGGCAGAGGATAGTGATGAGTGGAGGAATGGAGTAGACGCCTCAGTTATTCAAGCATTTCTGGCTGGATTACTGAACACTAGTTAACATCGATGTGAAAGTAGGAATGTAATTGCACCCTTGGAAAGGTTGATAAATTATAGTTTTCATAGTTCATTGGACATTCTTAGATCTGCAATTGTGATCTGTAATCAGACTCCCAATTGCAATGTAGGAGCCCAATTTAAATATGTGAATTAAGTGGCTAACCTCCTCATGGTGGGTCGCACAAACTCCCTGATATCTGCCAGTGTTGTGCGAGATGGTGGCAGACTGTTTTGATATCTGTAAATTTACCGTATTCATTGATGTAGTGATGTATGTGATGTAGAGTGTTATGTAACCTTGGCGGAGCAGGCTCGAGGGGCTGAATGGCCTACTCCTGCTCCTAATTCATGTGCTTGTATGTATCCTCATGATTCCCTGCTCAGACAATTCTATATTTTGATGCTACTTCAGGGTGTGGTGCAGAAGGCAGGAGGTTACTGCAACAGTGGGAAGGACGGTAACTGCCAGAGCCTTGATTTGCTTTTCTTATCATATTACTCAAGCAGCCTTTAAATAGCTCTGGAAGTATGCTCTTATCAAATGTTTATTCCAGAAACTTTGAGGACTTTACCTAGTGCTCCCATGCAGTGCTATCCCATTGAGGAGGTGAAAGGCTGCTGACTTTCACTGATAGATGGCCTGTCTAGCTTCACCTGCATCACTTCAACATGGGCAGCAACAGTCCAGTCTGAGATGCACAGCAAGGGCCTGGCAGAGTGGCAGCAGTGGGAAGATGAATGTTGTTATTGTGAGAGAGGACACAGGCTTGTGCTCTAAAGCGGATCCACCTTACCCCTGGGGTGGTGCCTCAGCAATCCGAGCAATCTGCTGGAGGACAAATTGCTGGACTGCTGGATGAAGCTGCATGCCCCTTTTGAGCACCGAAATCAGCAGCCATGATGGCAGCAGTCAGATCCTGCATGGCACCTAGCATGGCTCTCATGATATCCAGCAGTCATCAGATGTGCATCACAACTCGATCCACAAGTGCAGAAACTGAGGTGGCTATCTCTTCCACGCTGGGAAGGATGGGCTCCAAACTCTGCACAAAGCTCTTTGCCAAGTTGGAGCCAGACTCCACTGTGTTCCTTGACAGGGACAACATGCCATCCACCAGGCTTGCCAGTATACCAAGCATCTTCATGTGTATGTCTATCAGCCTTCTCTAAAAGTCGCCCATCAAAGTCATCTGCGATCTTGTGTATGTCCTATGATATAAATATTAAGTTTATAATACTATTATGTTTTGGGACTCTCTCTTTAAGGTAAAATGAAGGAATGCTGGGGCTTTGTCACCTTCTCTGAATTCTGTCCAACAACAAGCCTGGGTGGGTTGGTTATTAAAGGGGGCCCCAGGTTGTCTTACTGGAAAGAGTGTGCCAGATGTTAATAGCTATAGAAAATAGCAAGGCAGTTGCTCTGACTGTGGGTAAACTGTTACTGTCCAGGTCTCACAGGGAGGTGTTAGGAATGTCAAGTTTTATAAATGGTTATACTTTGAACTGTGTAATTCCAAGATAGAATAGAGTTGGTGAGGTGGGTGGGGTGGGGGGTGGGGGGGGGGGGGGGGCGGTGTTGTTAAATTATAGTTAATTGGCATTTCTATCTGGATACAAGGTCCACATGAGCCATGTCACCAAGGAGATGAGGTTTGGAAAGGGAAGGGTCCATTGCAAGGTTAGTGGGAATCTGATTTGCTAGATGTCTAGCTCACCATCACCATTCTTGCTGGAATTGCATGTTGGAGGATGCTGGATGAGGTGAGCAGAGGATTTAGCTCAGTTTTGTCTCCAGTTATGTTAGATTAAGGTAGTGCTGAGGTGGCAGTTGCCATGGAAACACACTTGAGAAGGAGTCAAAGCTTTTAAGAAAGGAGTGAAGCAAAATTGGAAAGAATAAAAAAAGAATGAAACCAACTTTGATTTAGTATGACCGATGGAAAGAATGGAGTTTCTTTTAATAAATTAAGAGCAATTTGCATTTATATGATGCCATAACATACCCCGATACCCCAAAGCATTTCAGAAAAGCATAGCCAGATTAAATAACTAACACAGAGCCAAAGAGAGAGACATTAGATTAAGTGGCCAAAAGAGTAAATAAAGAGAAACTGTTTCCAGTGGTTGAAGAGTTAATAACCAGAGGGCATGGATTTAGGCCACAGGGAAGGAACCAGAGATGGCATGAAGAAACAGTTTTTCTTAACATTTAAGTGTTTGGGATTTGATATGCACTGCCTGACATGGTGATGGGGGCAGGTTCAACTGGGGCTTTCAATAGGGAATTGGAACAATATAAGGATAAAAACATGGGGAAGGAACCAGGGAGTTGGCTGAATTGGACTGCCCTTAAGGAATTAATGCAGATTCAATGGCACAGAGCCAAAGAAGGAGACATTAAGATAAGTGGTCAAAATAGTAAATAAGAAAGGTGGTGATAGCCACCTCAAATGGCCTCCTTCTGTGCTATTCTAGGATTGTATTGAAAGTTTTGTGAAAGAGATAAGTTTCAAGGAGTGTCATGAAGGAGGAGAGAGAGATGGAGAGATGTAGAAAGGAATTCTAGAGCTTTGGTCCTATCGCTGAACGCAATGCTGCCAAAGGGGTCGAGGAAAAGTGAGTGGGGGATACACAAAAGGCCAGAGGTGGAGGAATGCAGATTTCTCAAAGGGTTGTAGGGCTGGAAGAGATTAAAGATATGGAGGGGATAAGTGCCTGAAGGGATTTGAACCCAAGGATGAGAATACTAAAATGAGGGCTTTTGGAACATTTTATGGTGAAGTGAACAACCACTGTCAAAATTGTCAGCAACAAGTGATAAAAATATTGGTTATGTAAACTGACACAAGATATGTGTCACCAACAAGGAAAATACCATTGAATGACAGTAGGTTTTTGATTATAGGTGTGCAGGTGAGCTTTCAAGTGAGAATATTGATTAGCTAAACAGAATAGCTAAAGTCAGTTGAGTTTGTTTAGCTATTATTGACATGGGGTGCTTCAGAATTTGGCTTTTCTCCTCCTACTGTTGACCACCTTCTGACACAATCTATCCCTTTGCATTGTCATGGAAATATAATGATTTTCATAATATTATTGGATTTATTGTAAAGGTAGATTAATAGTGGGGTTTGGATAGTTTCCCTGTGTTTATGTGTGTGTCTGTGTGTGGGATGTAATTGAATTGGAGACAGCTGGTCTGGAGGTTTTGAGTCATCAACAAGAAGCTAGGTTTGAAATGCTAAATACATAAACATGGCTAAAGTTTTAGAATGTGAGGTGTGAGGAAATTAGCATTTTTAGATAAATTAGGATAGTTTAAATTTCAAAGAGGTGGTAGGATGTGACACCTAGCTAGAGGAGCTAAACTAAACAGTGTGTTTATTTTCCCCCAAAGGTTACTGATAATAAGAACATTATGATAAGATTTATGTTATGACAAAGGTAAAGTTCCAAAGACATATCGGAACAATGGAATTTGCAATATAAAGGGAGAAACATGTCTAAAGAAAATGAGGCTTTGTGTCAGTGGTGAAGGCATCCTAAGATCTAAAATGTGAAAAGCCTCCAGCCTCTATATATCAAGCTGATGTATACAGGAACCGTAGCTGAGAAAACTCACTTTGGATATCACTGTCCAGGATATTGTGTTGCTTTGCGTGGCTCTGTTTAAATCTATTTGTTTTTATTATTGCCTTAATGGGGGTGTAACTGGAAGCCAGATTAATTAGGGTTTTTAGGAGTTATAGTAGTAATCTGTAGACCTATGTATGTGTTTGAAACATTTTCTTTTGTTGATAAATGTTTAATTTAGTTTTCTAAACCCTCTGAAGTCGTGGTAGTCTTATAACTTCTGAATTTAGGGCATGCATCTCAAAATAAGATACAAATTGCAAAGCAGTTGTGACTGCATAATCAAGTTTCCCTCGTGGATTTGATCTGCCTGGCACACATCATCTGCCACGTCATAACAGCATTCTTCCTTCATGCTAATCTCTTTACAGGTGCCAAGAGGTTTCAAGGCCTTTGTCTTCAGAATAACAAACCTTTGAATCTGTTTTTTACAGACTTCACCTCCAATATTTTAAGCTTTGCACTATTGAATAATTGGAATAATAAGCATTCAATCCAGCACCTCTAACATCTTTTTACTGTCTCTTGTTTGTCGGTGACCATGTTCATCATCTGGGGTATCTGGTAGGGTTCTGTTGGGTAGCTAGGTGACTGCTCCTGTAAGTCTATTATTAAAGATTTTAAACATGAAAAAAATGATTAAATTGATTTGTAAAAACACTTAATCAAACAGAAAATTGAAGCATCAGAACTTATTGATACAGTGTTTTTTAGATGAATTCGGATGTCCTCTACAATCCCATCAAGTTGAGGTTCCCATCAGGAGTTCTCACCCTTTATGCTTCTGAGGACCCCTTACAGTAATGTAGAAATTTCACACACTCCTTGTAACATAACAGGATTGTTTTTTTCTGTATAAAGACTAGTTATAAAATATTCATTATTACTTTCATTATATTTCTCAATATGAATCTTCTTTCTTGTGACGAGCAACAATTCTGTCAAGACCTTGCAGTGACTTCAGCGAGCAGAAACAACAGCTAAGGTTAACAGTCAACCTGACTCAGTTATACCGATGTTAGTAGATCATCGCTGAAGTTGGTGGAGTTCTGCTTAAATTACTAGACTGTCATTGAGGTTGATAGTTATACTGAGGCTCACAGACTGTCATTGGAGTTGGTAGAGTTATACTGATGTTAGTAGACTGTCACTGTGTTTGATAAAGTGTCACTGGAGTTGATAAAGTGCTGATGAGACTGATGGTATTGACAACCAACTATCACTTCTCCTCTTGGCTGTTACTACCAAGCCAAGCAGAGTGTGCCTGCTGAGATTGGTCACTGTCATCTTGACAACTGATAACCATTGACCACTGGGGACAAGTGGCAGTTTCCAGTTATTCTCATCCTGTGCGTGTCTAGGACCAGGAACTAGAATAATACTATGCTGGGCTCGATCGGTGACTCGGGCTGGAAGGCATGCAGTGGGGTGTACCTCTTGTAGGGTAAGAGCAAAATACTGCGGATGCTGGAAATCTCTATATTCACAGCCTTCTGCCATTCTGTACAGATCATTGATGAATGAACCAACAGGTGCTCCTGGCTGCTGGACTCACTTGTTAAATTTAGTTCTTTTAAGTATTTTATTGCTTCTTAGATTAAAATAAATATCAAATGATCTTAGTATTTCTTCAGATTTAACATTGATTCGTTGATTCCCTGTCTTGCAATAATGTCATCCGCAATCAGGCTTACCGAGTAAAACAGTGTGTTAACCTGCTCTGCTTCTGACTTTTTAAGATGGAGTTGCCATTCACTTGGAGGACAAAGGGATTTCCTGCGCTTGTTGGTTTTGGCGGGCTCTGCTACAGTGGTGATTGCTTGATAAAACAAATTTGAACAATGGCTGTCTGGATCAACTGTCTGCAGAGTTCTCCTGCTCAGGCACACATTTGTAAAAATCCTGGCTTTTGCATGCTCTCAGATTAGAAATTGCGATTTTCCCTGATTTTTTAATTAACTATTTTTTCTGTTTTGCAGCGAGCTCAGATGTTACATGTTCAGATGCCAACTCGGGCATCGAGCTTTAGTGACAGGTTTTTCCAAACTGCATTCCTGACTCTGAATTATTTAAAGTTTCCTCAGGACTTGCTGTAGTCTGGAATTCTAAAAGATATTGCTCACCCCTACTTGGAATGCTGACTCTGGGATTTGAAGCTGGACTTCCAAAGGAGATTCAATGGAGTTTTCTGCTGCAGTAAAGCATTTTAAATTTCCGCATTCAGCTTTAAAGCCTTTCTTTTGAGTTTTCTCCTGTCAATTCTCTCTCTGCTTCTGAAGCTTCTTTTTAGGTCAGAATGCTTTGTTAATTTTTTGTCAGTCTTCCAGCATTTTCGTTTTTCTCTGCATTTTCTGCAACAATTTGGATTTTTCACAAGCTGCCACCATGTTGCAGAGTGTTGTATACAGTTTGGAGGGCCTGAAGAGGTCTTTGTAGTCACATGTAGGTTAACTGTAAGTCTTTACTGACTCTTAGAACTATTTACAAATATACAGTAAAGGGTACAATCCAGGAACTGTCTCCATACTTGCTGGTACACACAGCCCTGTCCAATACTCAACTGACTCTGGTGCAGGTCAGGTTCTCTCTTACATCATTGTGTGGGTGATGTTGTACTCAGTCCCACATTAACCCTACATGTGCCAGATCCTTATGCTACAGTAACCTTTCAGTTTGGTGTTAAGTTGACTTTAAATTTGCCATGGATACAGGGAACTAGTGACAGGTCCCTTGAAACCTTTCCATGGACTCTGAGGGAGCCACGGATCCCCAGTTGAGAATCCCTGCTTTACATTAACTTTAATTTCTAAAGTCAACCCTTTGCCCCAACAGTCACTCATGTTTACTGCTATCATCCCGAAGGTACTCAAAGACCTGAATCCTATAACACCTGATCTATATGTCACTACACATGCACATTGAATCAAATCAACTTCCAAATGTGAGCATGACTTGAGAGCATTTCCACATACTGCTGCATAATAACTCACAGCATTCAGTTCTGTGCAATTAAACAAAGTATAATAGGGACAAAACTGGGGAGGGAGGAGGAAATTCAAAATACCTGACTGCTGTAACAATTAGGTCTGCACCCCACCCAACAATTATCCATGTAGCTCCTGTTAAAGTTCTTATAAATTGGTAGTTAGTTGGCTCGGCAATTTGGAGCTGTATAGTGAATGACAAAGGAACCTTCACAGTAATCTGTTCCCATATTAATGTAATTAAATGAACAGTAAATGTAGACCAGTGCAATTATTTCTTCAAACAAGATATCTTATTGTTGATTCTAAAAACCCTTCCTGGAAACCTCCCTGAACTCTTTGCTTGTTACCAGAATGCTATTCACAGGTTTCATTATTGTTCATTGGACTTATCAGAAAGTGATAGCTTTCAAAGATGGAGTTTTTAACATCTTAGCAAATATGATACTTGAGTGCCCCTTCATCCATAGCTATACACGAAACCTGAACACAGTCATGAATCTATTTTTGGAGCGCTGTAAGCCTTTTTAAACACAAAAGTCACGCATTCAACACTTATCTCAACGTGCCTAACTAAGGAGTTTATTTACAGTTGGCCTGGTTACAATTACAGTGCTGGTTACAATTTCCACATTGTACCACTGTTTAAATTAACAACCTAACCAAGGCAATCTAAATTTCATTTCTAATCATTCAGATAAAATAAACATTCGTTGTGACTTTGCACAGAATTAAATGATAGGAAATCTCAAAGCTGGCAAAGATAATAATTCTGTCCAGTCTACCTTCCTGGCAGTTGTAGCCAATGCATCTCTTATTTTTAAATGCTTGTCCATTTTGACTCTGAAGCAATAGAACCAAAGATAAGTTACAGTGCAGAAAGACGCCATTCAGCCCATCACATCTGTGCCAGCCAGAAAAACAAACTAGCCGCTCATTTTAATTCCACTTTCCAGCACCTGGTCTGTAGCATTGCAGGTTACAGCATTTCAGATGCAGATTCAAGTACTTTGTAAATGAGTTGAGTATTTCAGCCTCTACCACCAATTCACACAGTGAATTCCAGACGCCCACCACCCACTGCGTGAAAATGTTTTTCCTCATGCCACCTCTAATCCTCCTACCAATCACCTAAAATCTATGACCCCTGGTAATTGATCCCTCAGCTAGGGGAAACAAGTCTTTCCTGTCTACCATATCTAAGCCCCTCATAATTTTTTACACCTCAATTAAGTCACCCCTCAGCCTCCTCTGTTCTAAGGAAAACAACCCTAGCCTATCCAACCTTTCCTCATAGCTGCAATTTTCAATCCCTGGCAACATTCTTGTAAATCTTCTCGGTGCTCTCTCCAGAGCAATTATTTCCTTCTTGTAATGTGGTAACCAGAACTGTACTCAAAATACCAGCAGTGGCCTAACCAGCATTTTATACAGTTCCAACATTACATCTCTGCTTTTGTATTCAATACCTCATCCAGTAAGCATTCAATATGTTTCCTTTACCACCTTATCCATCTGTCCTGCCACCTTCAGGGACCTGTGGACCTGCACTCCAAGATCTCTCACTCCTCAATGCCTCTCAATAACCCCCCATTTATTGAGTATTCCCTTGCTTTGTTTGCCCTCCCCAAATAAATTATCTCATGCTTTTTCCAGCTTGAATTCCATTTGCCACTTTTCTGCCCACTCAACCAAACCATTGATATCATTCTGGAGTCAACAGCTATCCTCTTCACTATCAATTACATGGCCAATTTTTGTGTCATCTGTAAATTTCCCATTCCACATTTATGTCTAAATCATTAATATATACAACAAGCAGCAAGGGCCCCAACACTGAGCCCTGTAGAACACCACTGGAAACCGTTTTCCATTCGCAAAGACATCCATTACCCTTTGCTTCCTGTCGCTGAGCCAATTTTGGATACAACATGCCACCTTCCAGTGTATCCCATGGGATCTCACTTTTCTTACAAGTCTGCCATGTGGGACCTTGTCAAATACCTTACTGAAATCCATGTAGACAACAGCCACTGCACCACCCTCATCAACCTTCCTTGTTACTTCCTCAAAAAATTATATTAAGTTAGTAAGACATGATCTTCCCCTAACAAAACCATGCTGTCACTGACCAACCTGTGCCATTCTAAGTGACAGTTTATCCTGTCTCTCAGAATTGATTCCGATAATTTGCCCCCCACTGAAGTCAGACTGACCGGTCTCTAATTTTCTGACCTCAACCCTTGCACCTTTTTAAAATCATGGTACAACATTTTCAGTCCTCTGGTACCTTGCCTGTATCTCATGAGGATTGGAAAATGATCCTCAGAGCATCCACTCTGAATTCCTCCCTGGCTTCCTTTAACAGCCTGGGATACAATCCAACCAGCCCTGGTGACGTTATCCACCTTCAAGCAAGTCAGTCCCTCCAGTACTTCATCTCTCACTGTGCTTATTGTATCTAATGTTTCACACTCCTCCTCATTAACTAGAATGTGTGCATCATTCCTCTCCTTAGTGAAGACGGAGACAAAGTATTCATTGAGAACTTGCCCACATCTTCAGCATCAACGCACAAGTTACCATGCACATCTCTGATAGGCCCTACCCTTTCCTCAGTTATTCTCTTGCTCCTAATGTACTGGTAAAACATCTTTGGGCAATCGGATATACTGGAGTGAATTTTCCCCCCGTTGTGGGGGGACGGGGGGCTGTGTGGGGGTGGGCGCAGGCAGGCATGAACCGAATAGGCACTCCTGATCAGGGCTGCACTGCCATTTTACGTGGGTGGGCCAATTAAGGCCCGCCTAGCATGATGCGTGCCCAGAAGTGCTGTGCGCTCCCTGTGCGGGCGGGGCGGGGGTCCCTGAGTTGGGAGTGCTCTCTTTAGCACATGCGCATGTAAGAGCGCAGAAATCTCCCTGAGGCACAAAGGTGTTTGAGGAAGATAAGTTCTAAGTTTTAAAAATTTTAATGAAGTTAAAAAATTTAAGATATGCCCCCTCATGTGACAGTATCACATCAGCTGGGACATGTCAACGAACTTCAGAAAAAAATTATTTCATTTATAAACCCTTCATGAAACCTCATCCCGCCTGTGGATGAGGTTCCATGAAAAATGCGAAGGCCGCCTGGGATCTTTGCCTGCCCACCAGCCTTAAGGTTGGACAGGTAGCTTTCTCAATAGCCTTAATTTGTTAATTAATGGCCTTAACAGCCCTTAGACAGTTTGGCGAGTCGGCTGCGCGCCCGCCGAACTGAAATTCAAAATGACGCGCAGTGAAGTCAGGACGCACGCCTGATGTCACCCTATGACATTTTACGCCTTGGCGAGTGGGCCTTGCCCCCACTCGCCGAGCCGAAAATTCTCCCCACTATTTCAGAAACCGAGCTGCCTCCCAGAGAAGTATTATTTTCTTGTGCCCTTCCAAAATCAACCTCTTTTCATTGTATACTCCTGTTCCCTTTCTCTTTATTCACTCATGGGATGCGAGTGGCACTGGCAGGGCCAACACTTATTGCCCATCCCTAATTGCCCTTGAACAGGTGGTGGTAAGCTCCTCCCTTGGACTGTTGCAGTCTGTGTGGCATTGGCACATTATTCTGCTATCCTCTTTATATAAAAAAAAACTCTGACTAATCAACTGTCTGAGCCTCAGTAATTTAAATATTTACCTTCAGTTTTCTCTCCAATTACAAGTGTCTCAAGCCTGTGAGTCTATCCTTATGTATTTTATTCTGCAGCTCCTTAATCATTCTAGGAGCTCTTCTCTGCACCAGTATACAGTTTGAGATTTGCACAGAATACTTCCAACTGTGATTGATCAATTTTCTATACAGTGGCAGAATAAGCTCCTTCAATCTAAGTTCCACATTCTATACAAGAGACCAGATTCACGAGAATAATTCTCGGGATGAAGAACCATAGCCATGAGGATAGATTGGAGAGGTTGGAATTGTTTTCCCTAGAGAAAAGAAGGCTGAGAGGAGATTTGACAGACATGTTCAAGATCCTGAGGGGTATGAACAGGATAAATAGTGAGAAACTGTTCCCACTCAAGAGAATATCAAGAACTAGAGGGCATGGATTCAAAATAATTGGCAAAAGGAGTAAATGTGATGTGAGGAATTTTTTTTTCATCCAGAGAGTGGTTGGAATCTGAAACAAACTCCCTGAAAGGGTGATGGAGGTAGGTTCGATCGAGATGTTCAAAAAGGAATTGGGCTGCTACCTGAAAAGGGAGAATCTGCAAAGTTATGGGGACAAGGCAGGGGAGTGGGACTAGGTGCAATGCTCTTTGAGAGAGCTAGTGCAGAGTCAAAGGGCCGAATGATCTCCTTCTACACTGTAAAGGTACTGAGATACTGTGATTTAGACTTCTTGGATGACTGTAGTGCTGGAGAAAGTTGCAGAGCTAAGAAGGGGTGAGGTTATGGAGGGATTTGAGTGTAAACATGAGCATCTCAAATTTGAAGCATTGGTGGACCGGGAGCCAAATTATGTCAATGAGCGCAGGGATAATGAGTGAATGGGACAAATCTCTTCATTTGTTTTAGATTATATCTTTTAGTATTAGGAGTTAAAGTTTACTTATATAAAATGGGATAGGTGCAATTAGAGCAAACTTGGAATCTGTTATACTTAAAATGTTGGGGCTATGTTGTTTTAAAAGGTAAGATGTTTAAAATGCTGAGCTTTAGAGATTGCCAGAACACCTAAAGAAATATCAGTTCAAAAGGTGATACATGTTTGTTTTAATAAAGTCAGAATAGAAGAGATAGAGCTATAAAGCAGCAGGTGGACTTAGCTAAAGAGCTGAAGGTGGGATGTCTGCAATGCTTGTAAGGAAGTCCAGTTTAAAAACATTCATCAAACTCTGAAAATTTTAAAACCCATTCACTTCATCAGATCGAATAAGAAATTGTAAGTGAGGGCTAATTAATCTGAAGTTCAGTTTGAGGAGTGGTCAGAGCAGGTTACATTGTCATGCAAGATGGGCAGAACCTAGGGAGTTCCTCTGGTTTCAATTTATCTGTTTTCTAAGAGAGTTAGTTGCAATTTGGACCTCATGTGGTTTGCAGCTCACTCAGAGAAGTTAGCCAAAGTAAATGACCATTAGATAGACCTGCACTGTAATCAGAGTAAAAGCCTAACATCATTGTTGGCTGTGTGGAATGCACACAAAGTCAAGGTCAAGGCTTAATCTCAGTTTAGATCTTGAGGGAACAGAAACTGGAAGATTACCAGTTTGAAGCTAGTGGGAGAACCTATAATGGACCTCATAGTGTCTTACTGCAAAATAAATAACTTGGAAGTCTCAAAAAGCAACCGGAACAAGAGGCTGAGGCATCCACAGTCAAGAGATGGTAAATGAAAGCTTTACTTCTGAGAACAGCTGGAGCTGAGGAAAATTAAAGCTAGCATCTAGAGGATAGTGGCACACTTATGGGTGCTCCCTACAAGAGTAAGTAACTAAGATTGAAGTGCCCTATAAGGGAATTCTTGGGAGAGGTAAGGAGTAAGCCTGATTGCGTAACCTACAAAGTTATAAATCATATTATTAAGTTAATTGTGCTTGTTTGCCTTTTATATACAACAAAGTTTGTTTTGTTTTAAAAAAAGCAAAACTTTGTGGTGTAGTTCTGTTAGTTAAAAGAGGTGTAGGGATTTATTTTTAAATGTTAAGGACCCCTACAAGGATCATAATAGTGTGTGCTAGGGTAGAGGCACATGCGACTTGGATGAGCTCAACTTAAGGTAATAAATGGTATGACATAGCTCAGATAGCACTAGAGTAAGAAATGGTAAATTAGTATGCGGGGCCAGATTAAGGGAGAAAGTGATAAAGCCTAAATCTAATGCACGTGTATATGAATGCACGGAGTATGGTTAATAAGATTGGTGAACTACTGGTGCAGATTGCCATGTGATATTGTGGCTATAACAGATACCTGGCTCAAAGAAGGGCAGTGTCATGATGATAGTTGATTGTGGTTGCAGATTCCAGTATTAGATACTGTACAGTACTCTGTACTATATACGGGGTCACCTGATCTGGGGGTTGAAGATCAGATAGCACATGTTGGAACCTGACTTGATAGAGTTCAGATGCTGCAGATATGTGTTCATGTTGGAAAACGTGTTGTCAATAAAGTTAGCTCAGCTACAATGTCGACGGCCTCTGTGCATCATTAAAAAAAGAAATAAGACATGGTGTCAGAAGTAAACTAAACCCAACAATGGAGGTTCAGAAACCACCGACAGAGCTCAGTTTGGAGGGCAATCTCGTCGAAAAATGGAGGAGGTACTAGCAGCGATTGGAGCTGTACCTCACAGTGACAGGCAGTGATAAAAAAGGCCCTCAGGTACAGCCTTCCATCTGTCTTCACATAGCGAGGAAGAAGCCCTATAAGTCTATAGCACATTCATTTTTGAAAGTGATGAAAAACAAAATGACTTGAAAGAAATAATGGAAAAATCCAAAGCGTCCTGCAGCCCGAAAAAAAATCATGTATGAAAGATACCAATTTTTTTACGTACATGCAAGGCAGTGATAACATTAGTCAGTATGTAACTGGGCTGAGAAAATGAGCTAAATCGTGTGAATTTAGAGAGCTTGAAGAATCACTAATCCAAAATAGAATCATTTGCTGGATTGCAAATGACTCTGATAGTACGGCTTTTGAGAGTAGTTGATCGCAAGCTGGAGAAAGCAATAAATACCTGCAGAGCAGCAGAGCCAATAAAATACTAGATTAAACAGATGCCAAAGGTAAGCCGCACATGCGCAAGCAGTTAGATGCATTTAAACAGAAACAATCCCGGGAAAGAACAAATAGACAGCCTAAAAGTGAAAAGAACAATACTACTATTAAAACATTTAAATGCACCCAATGGGGAATGGAGCATTTACCACATAGTTGTCCAGCCTACGGAAAGCAGTGTAGGAACTGTGATAAACTAAATCACTTCACTAAGATGTGTGAATTGAAGGAAGTGCACACGATTGCAGATGATGACACAAAAGGTAAGCATAAAAACCTGTATCGCCCGTATGGTGTGTTGAAGGTCCATAGATAGAAGCTGCGTTCCTCCAGCTTGACCTGCCAGAAGCCTGAACTGACATCCAAGACTGAATAGTACTTAGCATCAGCTAGCTTACCTGTGACCTCTTCTACTGTGGGCAGCTGGTAGAAAGCTGAAACTGAAGTTCTTATTGGTGCAAAAACAACAGATTCCAAAGAAGATGAATGAAAGGTTGATTTAAAAATTGTCAACATGATGGTGAACATCAAGCTTGAACAGGTGCACAAGCAAATGTCAATCCCATAAGCCTGTAACATAAGATAAGCAAAGATAAACAGCTAACTAAAACAAAAGTGAAGCTGTCTGCTTGTACAGGTAGAAAAATTGCAGTAGAAGGCAAATGCACACTTAAAGTGAACTACAAAAAAAGTCTCAAGCACTTCCGTTCATTGTGGTGAAAACTGATGCAAAACGATTCTTGGAATCAAAGCTTGTGAAAATCTGAAGCTAATCAAGAGAATAATGATTGTCACCATTGATGACATTCTGAGCGAGTATAAAGATGTGTTTCAGGGGATTGGTTGCTGAAAAGTAGAACACACCATCAAGATTGAAAAAACTGTGACACCCAAAATACACCCACCCAGGAAAATACCAGTAAGGCTGAGAGATCGACTAAAAGCAGAGTTGGACAGAATGGAGAAACTTCATGTCATCAAGAAAATTGATGTATCGATGAAGCGGGTTAATCTAATTGTAATTGTAGAAAAATCAGATGGGAATCTGAGAGTCTGTCTGGATCCCAGAGACCTAAACCAGGAAGTACAAAGATAACATTACCAGCTGCCCACAGTAGAAGAGATCACACGTAAGCTAGCTGATGCTAAATACTATTCAGCCTTGGATGTCAGTTCAGATTTCTGGCAGGTCAGGCTGGATGAACGCAGCTCCTATCTATGTACCTTCAACATGCCATACGGGTGATACAGGTTTTTATGTTTACCTTTTGCTATTAATTCAGGTCCGGGGGTGTTCCACAGAACAGTGATGCAGCTGTTTGAATGGTTAGAGGGCATGGAAATCTATATCAATGATGTGCTGGTCTGGGAAGCCTCACGAGAAGAACATGACCACAGACTGAGGCAGGTGCTGGCCAGAGCTAGAGAAAGGAATCTCAAGTTGAAGAAGGAAAATTGCAAAATGTACAGCATGAAATCAAGTACTTGAGTCATATGCTAACAAATGAGGAATTGAAGCTGGACCCGAGTAAAATTGAAGCAGTTGTGAACATATCACCCCAGAATGAAAGAAAGACTTGAAGAGGTTTTTGGGAATGTTGACCTATCTTGGGAAATTCATTCTGAACATATCCGACTTGACAGCACCTCTCACAGAACTTCTACAAAATGATGTGGAATGGCACTGGGAACAAAATCACCAGGAAGCTTTGACCAGCCTGAAGAGAACACTGACACAGGCACCAGTGTTAAAGTATTACGATGTCAGTCAGCTGGTCAAGATCTCAGTGGATACTTAAAAGCCTGTCCTGGGAGCTGTCATCTTGCAAAATGAAGCACCAGTGGCATACTCTTCAAAGGCAATGACTGAAACACAGTAGCAGTGTCCCCAAATGGAGAAAGAAATGCTCGCAATTGTGTTTGGCCTAGAACACTTCCACCTGTTTGTCTATGGCAAAGACATGGAGGTAGAGTCTGACCATAAGCCTTTGGAAGCTATACTTAAAAAAGCTCCTGAATTGTGCACCACCAAGAATCCAAAGATTACTAATTGGTCTGCAGAGGTACCAGGTCAGAGTGAAATACAAGCCGGGCAAAGAAGTGTACATTGCAGACACTCTGTCACGTGAATATCTACCCATCACAGAGGAAGAGGATAAAGAAACAGAAGCACAGGTTCACAAGCTGACAAAGAACTTACCTGTATAATATAAAAGCAAAATACTGCAGATGCTGGAAATCTGAAACAAAAACAAAAATTGCTGGAAAAACTCAGCAGGTCTGACAGCATCTGTGGAGAGGAAGACAGAGTTAACGTTTCGCTTGCATATGACTCTTCTTCAGACCTTATCTGTGGTTGTAACCAAACTGGATGAGATCAGGGAAGCAACCAAGAACAACGCCATCTTGAGAAAACTGCAGCAGCTCGTGCAGACTAGCTGGCCAGCACATAGGAGTGGAGCCCCTTTGCTGTACAGAAGTACTGGAACTTTCGTGAGGAACTTCATGTAGCAGAAGGAACACTTTTCAAGGGAGAAAATATCAAAATTCCTGCAACACTGAGGAAAGAAATGCTGCAGCGCATGCATGAAAGTCACCTCAGCATAGAAACATGCAGGAGAGGAGCTCAAGATGTAATGTATTGACCTGGAATGGGGGCACAAATCAGTGAAATGGTCACTGCATGTGCAGTGTGCCAAAAGTACAGTAAATCACAACAAAAAGAACCATTTCAAACACATAGTGCTCCAGAGAGGCCCTGGCAGAAAATTGGAGTGGACTTGTTCGCATTTCACAAAAAAGAGTACCTACTAGCAGTAGGCTATTACTCAAAGTTTTTTGAATCTGTGCTGCTGAGAAATGAGAGTAAGAGCATTGCTGTAATAAATAATATAAAATCCATTTTTGCTCGCCACGGCATAGCTGAAGTGCTCATCCAATAATGGTCCACAATTCTCAGGCACTGAGCTTTGCAAATTTGCACAGGACTGGGAGTTTTGCCTCACTACATCAAGTCCTAAATATCCACAATCCAATGGAATGGTGGAACGTACTGTACAGGCTTTAAAACACCTGTTGAAGAAAGCAAAGGCAGACGGAAGAGACTCCTACCTGGCTCTGCTGGTTTTCAGGAAAACTCCATTAGAGGGCATTGGATCATCTCTAGCACAGCTTCGGATGGGCAGAAGACTAAGAACTAAGTTTCCAACTGCGCCCCAACTGTTATTTCCACAGCCAGTGAGCTGCAGCGTGCAGTACCTGCTCAAACTGAGACAACAGAAGCAGAAACAGTACTTTGATCGAGATGCCTGACCTCTGCCTGACCTGAACATGGGAGAGATGGTGAGGATTCAGCATGAAGGGATCTGGAGTCCTGCTGTCGTCACAGGAATCACAGGAGAACCACCGTCTTACATAGTACAGACTCCAAACAGGTAACAGTACAGGAGAAACCGGAAATTCTTACGGAAAACAAATGAAACGCAACCCTGTTCTGAACCAGAAAGTGTAGCTGAAGATCAAAAACCAGAATGCACCAGTGAAGCAATGGATAACCAGACAAAGCCTGAATGTCCTGAAAACTATCCAATGGGTGACAGTGACACAGAGCTGTAAAAAGCCCCTTGCCCTTCAAAATCACTTCAGTCACCATTCAGAGCATCCAGTGGAAGAATTGTGAAAAAAACCAGAGATACAGAGATAAGTAAAAAACAAAACAGACTGATCTAAACATAATGAGAAAGAATAGGTAAGAGACTTTGTGTACTTGAGTTGCATAAAAGTTTTTTTAAAAAAGAAAATGTCATGATAATAACTAATGGTAGTTGTGGATTCCAGTATTAGATACTATATGTTACTGTGTACTAGATATGGAGTCACTTGACCTGGGAGTTGAAGGTCAGATAGCACATGTAGGAGCCTGCCTTGATAGAGTTCAGACACTGCAGATATGTGTTCATGTTAGGAAAATTTATTATCAATAAAGTAAGCTCAGCTACAATGTCAATAGTCTGTAATGTGTGTCATTAAAACAAGAAACAAAACGGGCAGGACTGGATGTTAAATATTTCTGGATATGAGCTAGAGCTATTTGGCTAGAGCTAAGGAACAAAAAATGTGCAATTACATTACTCTGGTGTAGTCTTTAGGCCACCAGCTGGTGGAAAGGATGTAGAGGAACAAATTTATCTTGAAATTACACAGAGGTGCAAGAATTATAGAGTGGTAAGAATGGACTTTAATTATCCAAATATAGACTGGAATAGTAATAGTGTAAAGGGCAGAGAAGGCCAACAGTTCTTAGACCATGTTCAGGAAGATTTTCTACAGCATTATGGTACCAGTCCAATGAGAAAGGACTCTAGGCCTCCTTCTTGGAAGTGAGGTGAGTCAAGTAGGTTAAATGTGAGTAGGAGAACATTTTAGTGGAGAATGATCATTGTATCTTAAGGTATTGGCTGACTATGGAAAAGGACAAAGAATATTCCAGAGTAAGAAAAATTAACTTGATGAAAGCCAACTTCAGTTGGGTAAGAACAGATCTGGGTTGAATAAATTGAATTCAAAGGTTAGAAGGAAAAACGGTAGCTGAACAGTGGGATGCCTTCAAAGAAGAGAGAGTTTGGGCCATCAAGGTATATTCCCTTGAAAGGGAACAGTTGGGCAAACAGAGCTCCCTGGATGATTAAAAAAAGGAAATTAAGGCAAAGAAGATAGTGTGCTTGTGACTGATGCTACATAGAAAATGCACTTGAGAACTAGGCGGAATATAGAGAGGGGAGGTGAAAAAGCAAATAAGAGAAGCAAAGAGGTAGCATGAAAAGAGACTGAAGGCTAACATAAGGGAATTCCGAAGTCTTCTACGGCCATATAAATAGTAAAAGGCTAGGAAAAGGAGGAGTAAGGCCAATTAGGGGCCAAAAAGGGGATATACACATGTAGGCAGAGGCCATAGCTGTTTTTGCCGAGGAAGAAGATGCTACCCAGGCTACGGTGAAAGAAGAGGAAATTCTAGAAGGACTTAAAATTCATCTGGTGGAGTTACTGGATTGGCTGTCTGTACTTTAAGCTGATAAAGCGGCAGAGTTGCATCCAAGGATACTGAGATAATTGAAAGTGGAAAATGCAGAGACACTGGCCATAATTTTTCTTCCTTAGACTTGAGTGGTGCCAGAGGACTGCAGAATTGCAAACGTTACACCCTTGTTCAAAAAAAAGAGTGCAAAGATAAGCCTAGCAACTATAGGCCAGTCAGTTTAACTTTGCTGGTGGGGGATCTTCTGGGAACAATAATTCGGGACAAAATTAATAGTCACATGGACAAATGTGGGTTAATTAAGGAAAAATCGTGCTTAACTAACTTGCTGAACTTTTTTGAGAGGTAGCAAAGAGGGTTGATGAGGGCAATGCTGTTGATGTGGTGTACATGGACTAAAAGGCATTTGAGAAAGTATTGCACAACACTTGTGAGCAAAGTTGAAGCTCATGGAATAAAAGGGACAGTAGCAACATGGATACAAAATTGGCTGAGTGCCAGTAAACTGGAAGCGGTGATAATGTATGTTTTTCGGGCTGGAGGAAGATTTGTATTGGGTGTTCCCTCGGGATCAGTGTTGGGACTCTTGCTTTTCTAATGGCCTCAAACTGGTGTACAGGGCACAATTTCAAAATTTGCAGATGATTCCGAACTTGAAAGCATTGGGAATTATGAAGAAGATACTGTAGAATTTCTAAAGGACATATCATGTTGGTGGAACGAATCACCAGAATCACAGAATCATAGTGCAGAAGAGGCCCTTTGGCCCATCGAGTCTGCAGCGACATGTGAGAAACACCTGACCTACCTACCGATTCCCATTTACCAGCACTTGGCCCATAGCCTTCAATGTTATGACGTGCCAAGTGCTCATCTAGGTACCTTTTTAAAGGATGTGAGGCAACTCGCCTCCACCACACTCCCAGGCAGTGCTTTCCAGACTGTCACCATCCTCTGGGTAAAAAAGATTTTCCTCACATCCCCCCTAAACCTCCTGCCCCTCACCTTGAACATATACCCCCTCATGACTGACCCTTCAACTAAGGGGAACAGCTGCTCCCTATCCACCCTGTCCATGGCCCCCATTATCTTGTACACCTCGATCAGGTCGCCCCTCAGTCTTCTCTGCTCCAACGAAAACAACCCAAGTCTATCCAACCTCTCTTCATAACTTAAATATTTCATCCCAGGCAACATCCTGGTGAATCTCCTCTGCACCCCCTCCAGTGCAATCACATCCTTCCTATAATGTGGCAACCAGAACTGCACACAGTACTCCAGCTGTGGCCTCACCAAGGTTCTATACAGCTCCAACACGACCTCCCTACTTTTGTAATCTGTGCCTTGATTGATAAAGGCAAGTGTCCCATATGCCTTTTTCACCACCCCACTAACATGCCCCTCCGCCTTCAGAGATCTATGGACACACACGCCAAGGTCCCTTTGTTCCTCAGAATTCCCTAGTGCCATGCCGTTCATTGAATACTTCCTTGTCAAATTACTCCTTCCAAAGTGTATCACCTCACACTTTTCAGGGTTAAATTCAATCTGCCACTTATCTGCCTATTTGACCATCCCATCTATATCTTCCTGGAGCCCAAGACATTCAACCTCACTGTTAACCACCCAGCCAATCTTTGTGTCATCCGCAAACTTACTAATCCTACCCCCCACATAGTCATCTATGTCGTTTATATAAATGACAAATAATAGGGGACCCAGCACAGATCCCTCTGGTACGCCACTGGAGACTGGCTTCCAGTCACTAAAGCATCCTTCTGTCATCACCCTCTGCCTCCTACAACTAAGCCAATTTTGAAGCCACTTTATCAAATTACCCTGTATCCCATGTGCCTTTGCCTTCTTTATAAGTCTCCCATGTGGGACCTTGTCAAAGGCTTTGTTGAAATCCATATAAACTACATCAACTACACTACCCTCATCTACACACTTGGTCATCTCCTCAAAATATTCAATTAAATTTATTAGGCATGACCTCCCTCTGACAAAGCCATGCTGACTATCCCTGATCAAATCTTGCCTCTCCAAGTGGAGAAAGATACTCTCCTTCAGAAATTTCTCCAATAGTTTCTGTACCACTGATGTGAGACTCACTGGCCTGTAATTCCCCGGCTTATCTCTACAACCTTCTTAAATAGCGGAACCACATTAGCTGTTCTCCAGTCCTCTGGCACCTCCCCCATGGCCAGAGAGGAATTAAAAATTTGGGTCAGAGCCCTGCGATCTTCTCCCTTGCCTCCCTCAGCAGTCTGGGACACAAATCATCCAGACCTGGATATTTGTACACTTTTAAGCCTGCCAACACCACCAATACCTGTCACTCCCTATATCAATTTGCTTAAGAACCTCCCAGTCTCTCTCCCCGAGTTTGATGCCTTCATCCTCATTCTCTTGGGTGAAGACAGATATTCATTCAACACTCTAGCGATCTGCTCTGGCTCCACCCATAGATTGCCCCCTTGGTCCCTAATGGGCCCTACTCTTTCCCTGGTTATCCCCTTCCCATTGATATACTTATAGAATATCTTGGGATTTTCCCTACTTTTACCAGCCAGAGCTTTCATGTATCCCCTCCATGCTCTCCTAATTGTTTTCTTAAACTCCACCCTGCACTGACTGTACTCCACTAATGCTTCTGCTGATATGCTTCCCTTGTACCTGCTAAAAGCCTCTCTTTTCCTTCTCATTGTAACCTGAATATCTCTGGTCATCCATGGTTCTCTGGGCTTGTTACTCCTTCCTATCACCCTAAAGGGAACATGTTGAGCCTGTACCCTCCCCATTTCGTTTTTGAACACCCCCTACTGTTCCTCTGTAGATTTCCTCACAAGTAACTGTTCCCAGGCTACCTTGGCCAGATCCTGCCTTATTTAACTAAAATCCACTCTCCCCCAATCCAAAACATCTTTTTGCAACTTGTCGATTTCTTTGTCCATAACAAACTCAAACTATACCATGGGCGGAGAAGAAAAGAGTTGACGTTTCGAGTCCTCATGACCCTTCGACAGAACTTGAGTTCGAGTCCAGGAAAGAGCTGAAATATAAGCTGGTTTAAGGTGTGTGTGTGGGGGGCGGAGAGATAGAGAGACAGAGAGGTGGAGGGGGTTGGTGTGGTTGTAGCGACAAACAAGCAGTGATAGAAGCAGATCATCAAAAGATGTCAACAACAATAGTACAATAGAACACATAGGTGTTAAAGTTAAAGTTGGTGATATTATCTAAACGAATGTGCTAATTAAGAATGGATGGTAGGGCACTCAAGGTATAGCTCTAGTGGGTTTTTTTTTTTATTTTATATAATGGAAATAGGTGGGAAAAGGAAAATCTTTATAATTTATTGGGAAAAAAAAAGGGGGGAAACAGAAAGGGGGTGGGGATGGGGGAGGGGACTCACGACCTAAAGTTGTTGAATTCAATATTCAGTCCGGAAGGCTGTAAAGTCCCTAGTCGGAAGATGAGGTGTTGTTCCTCCAGTTTGCGTTGGGCTTCACTGGAACAATGCAGCAAGCCAAGGACAGACATGTGGGCAAGAGAGCAGGGTGGAGTGTTAAAATGGCAAGCGACAGGGAGGTTTGGGTCATTCTTGCGGACAGACCGCAGGTGTTCTGCAAAGCGGTCGCCCAGTTTATGTTTGGTCTCTCCAATGTAGAGGAGACCACATTGGGAGCAACGAATGCAGTAGACTAAGTTGGGGGAAATGCAAGTGAAATGCTGCTTCACTTGAAAGGAGTGTTTGGGTCCTTGGACGGTGAGGAGAGAGGAAGTGAAGGGGCAGGTGTTGCATCTTTTGCGTGGGCAAGGGGTTGTGCCATAGGAGGGGGTTGAGGAGTAGGGGGTGATGGAGGAGTGGACCAGGGTGTCCCGGAGGGAGCGATCCCTACGGAATGCCGATAAGGGGGGTGAAGGGAAGATGTGTTTGGTAGTGGCATCATGCTGGAGTTGGCGGAAATGGCGGAGGATGATCCTTTGAATGCGGAGGCTGGTGGGGTGATAAGTGAGGACAAGGGGGACCCTATCATGTTTCTGGGAGGGAGGAGAAGGAGTGAGGGCGGATGCGCGGGAGATGGGCCGGACACGGTTGAGGGCCCTGTCAACGACCGTGGGTGGAAAACCTCGGTTAAGGAAGAAGGAGGACATGTCAGAGGAACTGTTTTTGAATGTAGCATCATCGGAACAGATGCGACGGAGGCGAAGGAACTGAGAGAATGGGATGGAGTCCTTACAGGAAGTGGGGTGTGAGGAGCTGTAGTCGAGATAGCTGTGGGTGTCGGTGGGTTTGTAATGGATATTGGTGGACAGTCTATCACCAGAGATTGAGACAGAGAGGTCAAGGAAGGGAAGGGAAGTGTCAGAGATGGACCACGTGAAAATGATGGAGGGGTGGAGATTGGAAGCAAAATTAATAAATTTTTCCAAGTCCTGACGAGAGCATGAAGCAGCACCAAAGTAATCATCGATGTACCGGAGAAAGAGTTGTGGAAGGGGGCCGGAGTAGGACTGCAACAAGGAATGTTCCACATACCCCATAAAGAGACAGGCATAGCTGGGGCCCATGCGGGTACCCATAGCCACACCTTTTATTTGGAGGAAGTGAGAGGAGTTGAAGGAGAAATTGTTCAGCGTGAGAACAAGTTCAGCCAGACGGAGGAGAGTAGTGGTGGATGGGGATTGTTCGGGCCTCTGTTCGAGGAAGAAGCTAAGGGCCCTCAGACCATCCTGGTGGGGGATGGAGGTGTAGAGGGATTGGACGTCCATGGTGAAGAGGAAGCGGTAGGGGCCAGGGAACTGGAAATTGTTGATGTGACGTAAGGTGTCAGAGGAATCACGGATGTAGGTGGGAAGGGACTGGACAAGGGGAGAGAGAAGGGAGTCAAGATAACGAGAAATGAGTTCTGTGGGGCAGGAGCAAGCTGAGACGATCGGTCTACCGGGGCAGTTCTGTTTGTGGATTTTGGGTAGGAGATAGAAGCGGGCCGTCCGAGGTTGGGCAACTATCAGGTTGGAAGCTGTGGGAGGGAGATCCCCAGAGGAGATGAGGTCAGTGACAGTCCTGGAAACAGTGGCTTGATGTTCAGTGGTGGGGTCATGGTCCAGGGAGAGGTAGGAGGAAGTGTCTGCGAGTTGACGCTCAGCCTCCGCGTGGTAGAGGTCAGTGCGCCAGACAACAACAGCACCACCCTTGTCAGCGGGTTTGATGACAATGTCAGGGTTGGACCTGAGAGAATGGAGTGCAGTAAGTTCAGAGAGAGACAGGTTAGAATGGGTGAGAGGAGCAGAGAAATTGAGACGACTAATGTCGCGCCGACAGTTCTCAATGAAAAGATCGAGAGAAGGTAAGAATCCAGAGGGAGGGGTCCAGGTGGAGGGAGAATATTGAAGATGGGTAAAAGGATCCATTGAACTGGGAGAGGACTCCTGCCCAAAGAAGTGAGCCCGGAGACGAAGACGGCGGAAGAAGAGTTCAGTATCATGCCGAGCCCGAAATTCATTGAGGTGAGGGCGTAAGGGTATGAAACTAAGTCCTTTGCTGAGCACCATCCATTCTTAATTAGCACATTCGTTTAGATAATATCACCAACTTTAACTTTAACACCTATGTGTTCTATTGTACTATTGTTGTTGACATCTTTTGATGATCTGCTTCTATCACTGCTTGTTTGTCGCTACAACCACACCAACCCCCTCCACCTCTCTGTCTCTCTATCTCTCCGCCCCCCACACACACACCTTAAACCAGCTTATATTTCAGCTCTTTCCTGGACTCGAACTCAAGTTCTGTCGAAGGGTCATGAGGACTCGAAACGTCAACTCTTTTCTTCTCCGCCGATGCTGCCAGACCTGCTGAGTTTTTCCAGGTAATTCTGTTTTTGTTTTGGATTTCCAGCATCCGCAGTTTTTTTGTTTTTTTCTCTGTGTTTAATTGACTGCCACTGCTCTTCAAGAAATGCCTACCTCCTTGAAGAAGTTCTGTTCCTCTCTGCGACAAGATTTCCGGATTTCTCTGTTGCCTTGTTCACCTTCATTGCTTTCCATTTCTCTCCTAGTGTTTGACAAGGTGTTTACTAAAACCCGCTTTCACAGCCATATCTCCTTTCTCAGTGACTGTCTCCGTCTCCGACTTACCCCACATGGATTTCAACTGAAATTCCACCCCTCATGTTTCGAACCCACCCAGGATTACAGGTATCTCCGGGACATAAAACGTTTCTCGGACTGCTGTTCCCGTCACATTCTGAAATCCACTCTCAGTGCCATGCGCCACCATATGAACACACTCGACCTCTCCCTCCAGCAGCACCGCCGTACCCTTTTTCAAAGCTGCGCGTGCCCCCAGTTTCATTTTATCCTTCGGCTCATCCGACGCCTCAACAAGAAACTTTTTCTCTTTCTCTCAAGTGCTAAGGAACGCAAGCTCCAACAACTCATCGACACCAACACCCATCTAGGACCCTCCACCCCTGCCTGTCCCTCCGTCCCCACCCCATCTTCCAATCCCAGCCCCAGCCGTGTATTCACTATACCCCCTGACCTTCCCCTCTCCGATGCTGAACGTTCAGTGCTCAGCAAAGGACTTAGTTTCATACCCTTACGCCCTCACCTCAATGAATTTCGGGCTCGGCATGATACTGAACTCTTCTTCCGCCGTCTTCGTCTCCGGGCTCACTTCTTTGGGCAGGAGTCCTCTCCCAGTTCAACGGATCCTTTTACCCATCTTCAATATTCTCCCTCCACCTGGACCCCTCCCTCTGGATTCTTACCTTCTCTCGATCTTTTCATTGAGAACTGTCGGCGCGACATTAGTCGTCTCAATTTCTCTGCTCCTCTCACCCATTCTAACCTGTCTCTCTCTGAACTTACTGCACTCCATTCTCTCAGGTCCAACCCTGACATTGTCATCAAACCCGCTGACAAGGGTGGTGCTGTTGTTGTCTGGCGCACTGACCTCTACCACGCGGAGGCTGAGCGTCAACTCGCAGACAC
This sequence comes from Carcharodon carcharias, assembly GCF_017639515.1. Taxonomy (NCBI): domain Eukaryota; kingdom Metazoa; phylum Chordata; class Chondrichthyes; order Lamniformes; family Lamnidae; genus Carcharodon; species Carcharodon carcharias. Next base: position 125,953,436 of record NC_054469.1, on the reverse strand, counting down.
TTCCTCCTACCTCTCCCTGGACCATGACCCCACCACTGAACATCAAGCCACTGTTTCCAGGACTGTCACTGACCTCATCTCCTCTGGGGATCTCCCTCCCACAGCTTCCAACCTGATAGTTGCCCAACCTCGGACGGCCCGCTTCTATCTCCTACCCAAAATCCACAAACAGAACTGCCCCGGTAGACCGATCGTCTCAGCTTGCTCCTGCCCCACAGAACTCATTTCTCGTTATCTTGACTCCCTTCTCTCTCCCCTTGTCCAGTCCCTTCCCACCTACATCCGTGATTCCTCTGACACCTTACGTCACATCAACAATTTCCAGTTCCCTGGCCCCTACCGCTTCCTCTTCACCATGGACGTCCAATCCCTCTACACCTCCATCCCCCACCAGGATGGTCTGAGGGCCCTTAGCTTCTTCCTCGAACAGAGGCCCGAACAATCCCCATCCACCACTACTCTCCTCCGTCTGGCTGAACTTGTTCTCACGCTGAACAATTTCTCCTTCAACTCCTCTCACTTCCTCCAAATAAAAGGTGTGGCTATGGGTACCCGCATGGGCCCCAGCTATGCCTGTCTCTTTATGGGGTATGTGGAACATTCCTTGTTGCAGTCCTACTCCGGCCCCCTTCCACAACTCTTTCTCCGGTACATCGATGATTACTTTGGTGCTGCTTCATGCTCTCGTCAGGACTTGGAAAAATTTATTAATTTTGCTTCCAATCTCCACCCCTCCATCATTTTCACGTGGTCCATCTCTGACACTTCCCTTCCCTTCCTTGACCTCTCTGTCTCAATCTCTGGTGATAGACTGTCCACCAATATCCATTACAAACCCACCGACACCCACAGCTATCTCGACTACAGCTCCTCACACCCCACTTCCTGTAAGGACTCCATCCCATTCTCTCAGTTCCTTCGCCTCCGTCGCATCTGTTCCGATGATGCTACATTCAAAAACAGTTCCTCTGACATGTCCTCCTTCTTCCTTAACCGAGGTTTTCCACCCACGGTCGTTGACAGGGCCCTCAACCGTGTCCGGCCCATCTCCCGCGCATCCGCCCTCACTCCTTCTCCTCCCTCCCAGAAACATGATAGGGTCCCCCTTGTCCTCACTTATCACCCCACCAGCCTCCGCATTCAAAGGATCATCCTCCGCCATTTCCGCCAACTCCAGCATGATGCCACTACCAAACACATCTTCCCTTCACCCCCCTTATCGGCATTCCGTAGGGATCGCTCCCTCCGGGACACCCTGGTCCACTCCTCCATCACCCTCTACTCCTCAACCCCCTCCTATGGCACAACCCCTTGCCCACGCAAAAGATGCAACACCTGCCCCTTCACTTCCTCTCTCCTCACCGTCCAAGGACCCAAACACTCCTTTCAAGTGAAGCAGCATTTCACTTGCATTTCCCCCAACTTAGTCTACTGCATTCGTTGCTCCCAATGTGGTCTCCTCTACATTGGAGAGACCAAACGTAAACTGGGCGACCGCTTTGCAGAACACCTGCGGTCTGTCCGCAAGAATGACCCAAACCTCCCTGTCGCTTGCCATTTTAACACTCCACCCTGCTCTCTTGCCCACATGTCTGTCCTTGGCTTGCTGCATTGTTCCAGTGAAGCCCAACGCAAACTGGAGGAACAACACCTCATCTTCCGACTAGGGACTTTACAGCCTTCCGGACTGAATATTGAATTCAACAACTTTAGGTCGTGAGTCCCCTCCCCCATCCCCACCCCCTTTCTGTTTCCCCCCCTTTTTTTTTTTCCCAATAAATTATAAAGATTTTCCTTTTCCCACCTATTTCCATTATATAAAATAAAAAAAAAACCCACTAGAGCTATACCTTGAGTGCCCTACCATCCATTCTTAATTAGCACATTCGTTTAGATAATATCACCAACTTTAACTTTAACACCTATGTGTTCTATTGTACTATTGTTGTTGACATCTTTTGATGATCTGCTTCTATCACTGCTTGTTTGTCGCTACAACCACACCAACCCCCTCCACCTCTCTGTCTCTCTATCTCTCCGCCCCCCACACACACACCTTAAACCAGCTTATATTTCAGCTCTTTCCTGGACTCGAACTCAAGTTCTGTCGAAGGGTCATGAGGACTCGAAACGTCAACTCTTTTCTTCTCCGCCGATGCTGCCAGACCTGCTGAGTTTTTCCAGGTAATTCTGTTTTTGTTTTGGATTTCCAGCATCCGCAGTTTTTTTGTTTTTTTCAAACTATACCATGTTGTGGTCGCTATCGCTAAAATGCTCGCCCACCACCACCTCAGCCACCTGTCTGGCTTCATTCCGCAGAATTAGGTCCAGCAATGCGCTGTCCATTGTTGGACACTCTACATATTGACCTAAGAAGTTCTCCTGTACACATTTCAAGAAACCCATTCCATCCAAGCCCTTAACACTATGTCTATCCCAATTAAAGTTGGGAAAGTTGAAATCACCTAATATAATTACCCTATAGTTATTGTTTTTACACACCTCCACAAATTGTGCACATTTTTGCTCCTCAATTTCCCACTGACTATCTGGGGGTCTATAATAAACACCTAATAATGTGATTGCCTCTTTTTTATTCCTAAGCTCTACCCACAAAGCTTCATTCAATGCCCCCTTCAAGATATCATCTCTCCTTATTGCAGTAACGGACTCCTTCACTAATAATGCAATGCCTCCTCTTCTTTTACCCCCTCCCTGTCTCGCCTGAAGATTCTGTATCCCGGAATGTTGAGCTACCAATCCTGCCCTTCCCTCAACCACGTCTCAGTGATGGCTACTATATCACAATTCCACATGTCAGTCCTCACCCTTAACTCATCCGTTTTACCTGTAATACTCCTGGCATTAAAGTAGAGTCCATCCAGCCTTGCCTTACTCCCTTGAAACTTAAGGCAGCTATACTCGCTCTGACTTGATTGTTTTACTGTATTATGATGTGTCCCTATTGTGCTAACATTCTGTGTCCCCTCCCCCTGCCGAATTAGTTTAAACTCCTCCCAACAGCACTAGCAAACATGCCCTCAAGGATGTTAGTCCCGTTCTGGTTCAGATGTAGACTGTCCCACTTGTACGTGTCCCACCTTCCCCAGAAATGGTCCCAGTGATCCAGGAATCTAAAGCCCTCCCTCCTGCACCAACTCTTAAGCCATGTATTCATCTGTGCTATTCTCCTATTTCTGAGCTTGCTAGCACATAACACTGGGAATAATCCAGAGATTACAACTTGAGAGGTCTTGCTTTTTAGTCTACTGCCTAACTCCCTGAATTCTTGATGCAAGACCTCATCCCTCTTTCTACCTATGTCATTGGTACCAACATGTACCATGACCTCTGCTTTATCACCCTCCCCCTTCAAGATGTCCTTCAGCCGCTCAGTGACATCCTGGACCCTGGCACCAGGGAGGCAACATACCATTCTGGAGTCATGTTGAAGGCCACAGTAGCGCTATCTGTTCCCCTGACTATAGAATCCCCTAATTACTATTGCTCTTCCTCCCTTCCTCCCCTCCTGTACTGACAGGTTGCTTATGGTGCCAGAAGCTTGGCTCTGTCTGCACTCCCTGGAGGAACCAGCGCCTTCATCAGCCTCCAAAATGGAATACCGGTTTGCGAGGGGACCCCAGGGGACTCCTGAACTACATGCCTGTTTCTCTTGGACTGCCTGGTGGTCACCTATTCCCTTCCTTCCTCAGGTCCCTTCATCTGCAGTGTGAACACCTCTCTAAATGTGCTATCCACGATGCGCTCAAACTCGTGGATGCTCCACAGTGTCCCTAGGCGCCGTTCCAGCTCTGAAACATGAGCTTCCAGGAGCTGCAGCTGGTCACACTTCCTGCACACCTCCTGATCCCGGGCACGGGAAATGTCCCCGGCTTCCCACATGGAACACGAGGAGCACACCACGGCTTTGAGCGCTCCTGCCATGACTTATCCCTTTAAATTAAATCTTTTAAGTCAATTACTCTAGGGCCCTTCTTTCCTGATCCTCGATACTGCAGAGTATACAGACTGTAAACCACAAAAAGACCTTAAACTATAAGCAATTAAAGTAGTAAATACCTTACCCACTACTAACCAGCGATTCCTTTCCCTTGTAGCCTTTATTGCTGCAGCACGCTCTGAAGGTTTAATAAGTTGGATAGCAAGGAAAAAATACAAAGAGCACCTCGTCCCCTATGCACTGAATTCTTGCTTTGCACCAAATTCCGAATACCCACTCTGGCTGTGCCTGACTCAGGATGTGCTCGCTCTCCTGTTTGCGTGCTTCCAGATTGTCCCTTTCTTAAATAGAGCTGACTTAACTCACCACTAGTTAAGCTTCAAATAGTAATTAACCCCTACTCAGGCCCTAATCAGGCTTCAGGTGATTGACAGTTAACTGTCGCATTGTCAGCTGAGTCAACTACCTTAACAACCTTTTAACTAGACCTTACTAGAACTTTTGTAACTAGAACTTACAAAAATTTAAAGAGAAAAACTTACCAGTTCAATTCCCGCTTTGCACCAAATTCCGAATACCCACTCTGGCTGTGCCCCGCTCAGGATGTGCTCGCTCTCCTGTTCATGTGCAAGCACACTGAGTGGACAGGTGACAGATGAGGTTCAATGCGGAGTAATGTGAAGTTATTCATTTTGGTAAAAGCAACTGAGAAAACCAAATTTCAGAATAAGATGAGACTGAGTCAACACACAGTTTTATCTATCTATAATCATTAAGGAATATGTGACAGTACAGATAAATACAAATTCTCTTCAATAGTATTCACAGATGTGTCAAAAAATGGTTTATGCTTTATTATTTTTCTTAAAATACAAAATTTACCAACAGTCCTAGGTGGAATACACTTAACTGAAATCATGATGAATGACCTGTAGGTATTCAGTCCAAAAATTGTCAGCTGAAAATCTTCTAAACATAAATATCCCTTTGAAAATCATGGTCAATGATCAACCAAATTCATTAGTGGCTTGGGAAATGACTAATGTTGTTACAGGTTAATGTGACAATCTCTTCTGTTCAGCATTATCACTCTTCGTTGAAGAGACATCCATGTTACAAGATGCATAGCACTAACAACTGCTGGACCAACTACCGTCTGGTCAGGGTCAGTCATAAACTTCTGGCCTGCCCGATGTTGGCAAAGGCTGCCCATGGGAGATTCAACACAAACTCACTTCAGGAAAACACTACCTGTGAGGCCTTCCTGCAAGTCCTCCAGTCCAGGCTCACAGCTCTCCCTGAAGCTGCTGCATCTGGTGTGACCATCTGGAACAGCCTCAAGACCAGCATCATTACAGCCTGCACTGCATCACTGGGCTTCACCAGTCACCACCACCAGGACTGATTCGATGACAATGACACTGCAGTTGAAAATGTACTAAGCTAGAAAAGAGCTGCCTCCTGCCTATGGCAAAGTGACACCAGAAACAGCTCCTTAAAAGCCTCCTACAGACAATCCCAGAGAGTGCTCCAAGAGATCAAAAGCAATTGGTTGCAAGAGAAAGCCAAGAAGATCCGTTGTATGCTGATGAACAAGATCTAAGAGGCTTCTACCAGGCCACGAAAGTTGTTTATGGTCCGCGCCCATCCAGCCCCACATTGGGCCCTGGCTGCTGACAAGTACACTCTGCTCACAGACAGCGACTCCATAGGACCAGCTGGAGACAGCACTTTGAGACTCTTCTGAACCGTGACTCGATTACCTTGGACACTACTCTTGCCTTTGTATGCCAGTGCCCAGTGGGCGAGCCCCTTGCCAAACCTCTGTCTCTGGACAAAATTGAGCAAGCCATTGCACAAGCCAAAAACAACAAGGCTGCTGGGGCCGGATGGTATCCTAGCTGACGTCTATAAGTTTGGCAGGGTCTCTGCAGTTATGCAGTGCCTATACTTACTTTTTTTTGGCAAATCTGACAGGAAGTGAGGCTCCCAGGAGACTGGGAGACTGCCAAGTTTGTCTCAATCTTCAAGAAGGGAATGTGACAACTACTGAAGGATAGCACTACTCTCCACTGCAGGCAACATCCTTGCTGAAATACTATTGAACCGTCTACTTCCACTCAGAAGCCTTTCTGTCAGAATCCCGATGTGGTTTCTGAGTATCATAAGGCATAACGGATCTAAGAGGAATGCCATGAGTAAAACTAAGCTCTTTATATGATCCTCACTTGATTTTACGTGGGCTATCATCTCAGTCAACCGGGAAGCTCTCTGGAAGACCCTGGGCCACATCCGCTGCCCAGGGAAATGCATTGAAGTGGTGGGGCATCTCCATGCCAAAATGACTGCTACCATTCTCTGCAATGGACTGTAGTCTGATGCCTTTCCCATCAGAACTGGTGTCAAGCAAGAATGTGTGCTTATGCCCAGCCTTCTCTCCATCTTCCTAGTGCCCATTCCTGACATGGTCAACAATGCTCTCCTGCTTGGGGTTCAAATTGAGTGCAAGTTCGATGGGAAGTTTTTCAACCTCAGGTTGAAAGCAAAAACGAAATGCATGCATGACTGTAACTGGCACACACAGAAGACCACCTACAGGCCACCCTTGACCTCATCAAAGAAATATGTCAAGTCCTAGGACTGCATCTGAGTGCATATAAAGCAAAGGTCCTCCTCCAGCCAAAACCAGGGCTTGCACCAAATTCCACCTTCTACCCCCACCCCCTACTCCAGGCAGCTGACCACTTCTGCTATCTCAGTAGCTGCGTGTCCCAGTCAGTGACCATAGACTTGGTGATCCTACACAAGATCCAGTGCACAAGCTGCTCCATTGGGAAGCTGCTTAGACAAGTCTTCAATAACCAGCACCTGCAGACAGACACAAAGTTTGCAGGCTACAAGGCAGTCACCCTCCTGATTGCTCCTGATCAACAACGGACTGACCTAATGACTGACTGCCAATGTAGAATGTGGATTCTTTTAATGCTGTTTCTCCATTACCATTTTATTTTCCCATGTCCACCTTCTTTACCTTTCACTGACTTCACCCCCATCTCGTACAGCCTTTCTCTCTTTCTCTTCCCCTTTCTTTTTTTCTCTTTCTCCCTTCTTCTACTATAGGACTCGGTGGTAAGCATCCTTGTTGTTCTGAGGGACTGTCATGGAAACTCTTTATTGATAGGCACCATAAGTGAATGAAAAATGAAACAAATTTGCTCCCTCCTCCTCACACTTATTCCAACATTATTTAAAAGTATAATGCAATAAACCAAGCTCTGTAATTTACAGCACACTATCCTTTATCTTTAATACCATATTGCTCATCAAAGGTATAAGTACAGAAAAGGTGGGCATGTTCTTCAAGCTACTTGGCATAGAACAAACAGTTAGACTTCATTAGATTGTTACTATCTGTTTTTGCCTGCATTTTCCATGGATTTTATTTTATAGCAATAGCACTTGCCTTGTAAAACCATGCCCCCAATATTTATGGGGAAGGAACAGGGGCACATGTCATTGGGAAGATCGAGGTCTTGCTGAAATTTAAGGCAGGAGTGCATCAGAAATTTTCTTCTCTGCTTCTTGCTATCTGTTTTTTTTTCCATTCGTGTGGGTATCACTGGCTCAACCAGCATTTATTGCCCATCTCCAGTTGCCCTTGTTCAGAGGGTCAACCACATTGCTGTGTGTCTGGAATCACATGTAGGCCAGACCAGGTAAGGTTGGCAGATTTCCTTCCCTAATGGGCATTATTAACCTGATGGGTTTTTATGACAATCTGAAATGGTTTCATGGTCACCATTAGATTTTTAATTCCAGATTTTTATTGGATTCAAATTCCACCATCTGCCATGGAGGGATTTGAACCTGGGTCCCCAGGTTATTATCATACCACTACACCGCTGCCTCCCCCAGATCAGGTTTTTTTTTTGGGGGGTGGGGTGTGGTGCGGGTGGGCAGTGGTTTTGTAGGACAATTGAAGAGGAGGAAGGAAGAAGTTGTGGAAGGGAGGGATCAGATGAGGTGTGAGAGATTGGATCGCGGTGAAGAAATCTGATCACAGAGAGGGAAACAGATTGTGTCATGTTGGCTGGAAAGGGCTGGCTAAAAGCACTCCTGTTTCTTCTGGCTCACAGGCAGTGCTCTTAAAAAAACACTTGTCTATTAAATATGGTAACTCCTTTTAGCTGTGGGGTTTCTCGAGCCCTGGGATACCTGGCTCACAGCCATTAAATGCAGATAGCTGCAAAAGTCTGAGGCAAGCAATCAACCTTATTAGCATATGAAAATCAGAGAACCGCCTCTCCAGAAGTGGGTGGGAGAGATGGGGGATGAATAGGATTAGGACACTCGGTACCTGAGTATTGTGATATACAGTAAACTTGTGTTACCTGGCACTATTACCAACTGTCCTTAACTGGAACTTTGAATGAATTGTCACTTTACCAATAGGAAGCAATCTCAAAGTTATCCGGAATCCGTGCCTCTATACTGAATTATTTTATACTTCAATTTATATTTTAAGGTACCGTTGAAGATTAGAAGTAAAAAGAATGCTGTTCTTTACCTTCTGAGTACTTGTATATTAGCTTATGCTACAAGTATTGAGCTGCATTCCATTGATAAATGGAAGCCTCCGTTCACTGGCATTTTTTGGATTAACCAGCACCACCTAATCCCTGTGCATGCTGGTTCATAAAGATTTTACTTCTTTTGAAATAGGCATGGAGGATTGCTGTTTACCAGATTCCATGATTTGCCGTTATCACCTATTCAAAAAAAGGAAGTTCTACAGTGACACTATACTTATCAGCAACCGGAGAGAGAAAAAACAATTTTATGATCAGAACAGACTTGTGCTGTATGACAGGGCTGCTGCATAAAAAATGGACTAGCTTTTATTTGAATTTTACATTTAATATCTGGCATCCTCTCTGGCCCCAGAATGAGTGACCCTGCAGCACTTCTTTGCTGACTGGCCAGTTTATCTCGTTACTTTCACTTAATAAAAAACTTGTTGCATTCTTCAGCTCTGCCATGGAACGATGGAAAGTAGATTTAAAGCTGTTGTTCTTGTGTAGAGATTTCCAGATTGTGTTATCTGCACCAAAATCATAAATTTATTTCTAAGTTACTTCACAGTCCCTCAAAATGTTTTTGGGTTTTTTTTGCCATTTTTTCTTTGTTGCTGAAGTTTCTAGTATCCAGATTAAAGTTGGAAAGAACATTTTTTTTTTAAGGAACAAACAAAAAAGATCTATATTTTATAATAACACGACATATTTATCAGTTGAAGTAGCTTTGTGTCTCTTGTAACATTTTTCTTAAATTCATATTTTAAAACCCAAGGCCTTGTTATGAACTTGGGTTTAGACTCAAAGGGGGTAGGAGTAAATGATTTGATAAGGCCTGAAAATGGACAGAGGGATCAAGATGCATCATCAACCTGTGCCTGTTCTTTCTTATACAGGCAGCAAACAAACTTCATGCTGGTTGCTAATTTAAATGATTATCGTATAGAGCCCAACACTAAACTTGCTGTTGAGTGTCTGCACGCCTCAACAAAGGGGTCTAAGTTTGTGTGAGGCTACTACCACTTAAAGCTAGCCCACACTGAAAGCCAGCCTGCACCTCTTAAAGGGGAGGTGCATTCTGGTTGCTGGAAGTGGCTAAGGCAGACATTCTGAGCAGTAAGAAGAGCGAATGTGGCATTCCATGGTTCTTTGATGCAGCCTTGGAGGCCTTGGTGCATGGGTTCGCTGGGAGGAAAGAGGTCCTCTTTCCGTAGGAGGTCGAGGGCCTCTTGCCAGACACTGAGAAGGCTTTGAGAGCAGTTAACCATCACTGTCCAATATGCAGTGAAGCCCTCAGTGAGGAAGTCAAGCTATGTAAGCAAAGAATTGTATGGTGGTGGATGGAGAATGGTGGTAGGTGAGTGAAGGCGGTGAGGAGTAACTGAGGCTGGTAGTTCATTGATATGAATGTGGCGCTTGAATGTGCATTCACTGACCTTGATCATTCATGGGAGGGAAAACTCAGCAGGTCTGGCAGCATTTTTCTTCTCTGCCAATGCTGCCAGACCTGCTGAGTTTTCCCAGGTAATTCTGTTTTTGTTGTGAAGGTGATGGTTGCATTGTAAGGCCTTCAACAGTTCCTTTATCACTTTAGCGGTGGGATGAGAGCCATTATCACTCAATAAAATCTCTGGTATCCCAAACCTGGGCATGTATTCACATAACAACAATTTTACAACAATAACAGCATCATTTCATCGGGTGAGATACGCCTCCACCCATCGCGAAAACAAACATACTATAACCAAAACATAATTATATTCCATCCATTTAGGCATTTGTATAAAGTCCATTTGTAGGTGTACAAATGGGCCCCATGGCTGGGGTCCTGTACCAGCAGTCACTGTGGGCATCTTGCCTGGAGATTATGTCATTGACATAGGTATGACAGGTATTACTAATTCAATACTATTCACTATACATTCAACATTCATTCTATATACACGTGTTAAACCTCTGAGCTGGCAACTGGTCAAGTCATGATTCTTGTGTCATGAGAGATTCAATAAATGCTCATTAGTTACCCATAAAGGGACTACCCCTTCATTAATCTGTCTTAAATTTTCTCGGGCTTGATCCATAGGTGCTGCATACATCATTTCTGCTCGCTTCATCTGAAATATTTTTCCCTATTTCAATTAATTTATTGATAGTCACCGCATGACCTTCGAGCACGGTAGCCAGGTTTTGGATTAACCAATGATATCCCTATATTGAATATCTAAGCGAGATTATTTATCAGGCTACGCTTAATGCGGTTCCCTCCCAAGCCTGATCGCATCTTGCCATTGAACTGAACTGCTTCAGTCATCAATTGGCACGTCAGAGCTGTATAGCGTGCTTGGGTATGGGTTGAGCACCACAGGGGCAGGACGATTCCGGATATGTTCAAGACTATGGGCACCAGCTTATGGTGTACATTATCATACAAAACTTCTGATTAATCAGAACCAAACCATTTGTCGATCCTGGATGCATATTCGGACAAGATGATTCAGTCAGTGTGGTTTGAGGGTCTTCAATTATCTCTACTCAGACTGTGAAAGTAGAGGTGGGAGATGGCTGGGTAGTGGCGGTTCTCCCATGCCCGATCTGAAACAAACCCTTACTACAATTTGAAAGCACTTGTTTTCCTGCTGTTACATTTATCATTCCCCATTGCGTGTCACACTCGGCACTGTCCGTTCTGTACCAAATTTCCTCCTGCGGTGCGGGATGAGCAGTGATGATCCCCGACCTTGTTGCCAGTACTGATACGCCCATGACCAGGATCGTAGATCTGTGGAGACATTAACATTGGCTCCCGTTCTCATATCTACAAGTGCGCATGTATCACCTGTCATAATTACCTCGAATGGTCCATGCCTGTTCGCTCCGAGCTCACCTTGACCATCACTTTATTCCCCACTTGGGGAGGCTCGTTGTTGCTCTTTGGATTTGCCTGTTTCCATATCCTTAATCATCTGTGAGTCTCTAACTTCCTCTCTCAACTCATGTAATTGCCTACTTAATTCCCTTACATTGTCCTGTATTTTTCCTTTTAGTGGCCCTACTCCTCCTACTATAATGCCTTCAGGTAATTGCATGGCCCTTTCTGTTATCATTTCAATTGGGGTGGAGCCGGTGGTCCTGCTTGGGGTAGCCCACGGCGCATTAGAATTTTGGGCTGTTCCCTGTCTCTTGATTGATGTTTTTTTCAAGTTCAGTTCATCCTTTCCACCATCCCTGGACTCTGGGGGTGGTAAGGAATATGGAATTTCTGTTTAATCTCCATAAGATTACACACTTCTTTAATGACTCTCCCTGTGAAATGAGTTCCCTATTCTGAATCCATCTGGGTAGGCACCCCCACTCCTTCCAGTTTACTCTCTCCTGCTGCTGTCTCATGTCAGACTTCAATTCCTTAAACAACTCTACAATGCACCTTTTTATCCTATCTTTCAATGGCTCAGTATCTTCACTTCCAGTGACGGTTCTCTCTGGGAACCGCTTAACTCTGTCTGTCATCAAGGTGTTAATCCTGTGGTCTTACTTTTTGTAGCTCACAGGCACATTAATATAATCAGTAATACATCTATTTAGCCTTTTTCCAGCTTTCCCTTTACCTGTATCCATTTTGTGGTAAATTGTTGTTAAGTATTATTTCTCCTTACATTTCAATTCCTGAACTACAGATTCTACATAGTTTTACCTCTAAGTTTTTTCCCTGACCATGATCATCCTAAGATTCTCTTGAGTTCAGTTTTTCTATTGTCTTGATCGTTTAAAATTTTCCTTACTCTTTAGGCCATATTAACTATTCCATTTCAATGGGGATCTCTGTCTCTAGATCTTTGCTTATCTCCCCCTGTGCAGTTCCAATGCTTCAGTTGATGGCCAGATTATCAAATTCATTTCCCTTAAAACAGTTTGTACATTACGTCCTCTTTCCCTAGCTCTTTCTCCTACTTTCCTCATACCAGCTTACACATGCAACAGCTACCATCTTGTTCAGGTTGTCTGGAGAGACAATAAAGTATTCTCATAGCAGTTTTAAAACAGAAATCAAGCATTGACATGTTTTGCTTCCTTATCTTCTTCTCAAACAACATCTTATTGTCCCACTAAATTATGTCTGACTTTTTTTTGCATTATCCCAGATTCATTAACTTAGCCAAAAAATGGATTTCTGCCAAACTTTGTCAAGGCCTTGAGCTTAACTTCATATTTTGGGAACAGACTTTACAAATATAAAAGCTTGCAGCATTTTAATTAGTGCCAATTGTTGTCAAACCTTTTAAAATGAAAATTCCCTTTTGAGAACTTTATCAAGAACCAAACATCAAATTTTTAAACTTTGTAAGAACTGTAATTTACACTATTAAAATTAAAACAACCTCTTTTTCATGTGTAATGATTTGTATCCAAGTTATAATTTCCGTATGTTTATCGACACATTCTTTATCTTAGATAGCATCTAGTGATTCAAAAGTAACCTGTTAAATTACACTGCACTTTACATCGCAAGATTGTCCCAAATTCAAATGCCAGTGCTTTTGGAAAGCAGATTTCCTTTAATATTTAATTCATCTCTTCTTAATAAACCCCTTTTTACCCATTGGAACCACCTAGACCTTGTGTTTATGTCTTTTGGTTTTCCTAGAATCTTTCTGAATTTCAAGTAATTTTTTTTCCTCAGAATTTTAGAATACTAACTTGTATGTATTAATCCCAATCAGCTTGGAAGCTGATGATGAGGGTTATTCCCTACTAGTCTGCAAGGGGGTGGTACAAGGTTTGGTTCATCTCAAACAAAGGCAAACCCTGTTTTATCTTTACACTACCTTCAAATTACGATCTTTGCCAGAAATCTCAACTTAAACCTTATACTCAAAACTTTGGAATATTTTAATAAACTTTTCCTTTAATCTAATATGGGGCTTTCGACTCTAAAGTGCTCAACTACACACACAAAAGACAATTCAGGGAAGAAAACACATTAAAGCTCACATACAAATGCTTCATTGCACACAAACAAACACATGGATAAGGGTATGTATTGATACTCATATAATATTGAACTTAACTCTAAATGAAGCTTCGAGGAGCAGTGGGGGAATAAAGGGATCTTGAAGGCTCCACCTATATGGATCTTCAAGCTGACGAAAGTTCACATTTTCTCTGCTGCTGCTTGTCAATTGCTCATTAACCCCTTAGGGGTACTCTCTCTCTCTCTCTCTCCCCAGCACAAACGGCTCTTATAACTTAGATCAATTCTTATTTTTTTAAGTTACAGAAAATTCAGTAGCGGACTATCTACCTCCCTTAAAACATATTATAAGCGCTCAAGTCTGTCCTGATTAAAAGTTCCAGCTGGTGGGAAGCTCTCTCCTTTACTTTGAGTCCATTTAACCCAATCAGAAACAAACTGGACAATTTCAGGACTGTAATGAACATACATATAAGTATTTGGGGTTCCCTTCAAAGGGGGAACGTGGGCTTTCTTTGAAGCCATATTTCCCATTTTTTAGTTAATAATATGCACAAAAGAAAACACAGAAAGTACTTACTTTTCACCTCCAGGGGACTCAAACCTCTGGGAATCCTACTACTTTCTTCCTCCTCGGTCTCGAACCCCTGGGAATAATACTACTACTTTTTTCCTCCAGGGGATTCGAACCCCTGGGAATACTACTACTACTTTTACACCTCCAGGGGACTCAAACCATTGGGAATACTACTGCTACTTTTTCACCTCCAGGGGACTCGAACCCCTGGGTATACTACTAATAACTTACACTAAATTACTGGCCAAATTAATCTCCCAAATATTTAAATAGATGACTTAGCCTGAGAGTTAGCCACAGGCAGGCAAAGGCAGATCGCAGGTCAACGAACCCCAGAAGCCCAAATGGGGGTGCCGCGGACTGAGGAGTCCTTGAACCGCGAGGTCCTAACGCTGGCGCTCCGTGACCCAACCCCAGGGGTTAGTCATCTCAGTGGAACCTCCAGAATCTGTTGGAGATTAATTACACCAAGGCATCATTAAAAAATGGAAATCCCATTTATTACTTGTGCACAAGGGAGAACAATACAACAAGAGCTATTGTGCCGTCTCCAAGCAGAATACAGAAACGCTTGATTAAAAGCATTTTACAACCAATCAGTAAATTTTGCACATCTCAATCCACTTATTTGCATACGTTAACTGACTTCCATGTTCCAGTAAATTTCCATTCCTACACCACAAGTGCAGTTGTTTATAACTTGACTATCATAACTCTGATTACATTCGGCCCAAGAGAGACAGACATGGAATGTCTCAAGGCTCATCCCGCTATAGTGGTCAGACAAGATGCTATTGCTCTTTAAGGTTGCAGTGTTTTTCTCTTAGGCTTAAGCATTTAATTCAATTTCTCCATTAACCCTTTCAGTACTGAGTGGGCTCCCTATAGTTGTCTACGCCACCACAATGCTATTATGTGGTGTACATGGATTTCCAAAAGACACTTGATAAAGTGCTGCACAACAGACTTGTGAGCAAAGTTCGAGCTCATAGAATAAAAGGGACAGTTGCAACATGGATACAAAATTTGCCGAGTAACAGGAAACAGTAGTAGTGTAAGAGAAGTGGTGAACAGTTGTTTTTTCAGAATAGAGGAAGGCATGCAGTAGAGCTCCCCAGAGATCAGTGTTAGAATCTCTATTGTTCCTGATATATGATGAGGACCTAGGCCTCGGTGTACAGGGTACAATTTCAAAATTTACACATGATACAAAACTTGGAAGCATTGAGAATCATGAGGAGGATAGCGTAGAACTTCAAAAGGGTATGGATAGTTTGGTTGCATGGGTGGACAAGTAGCAGATGAAATTTAATGCAAAGAAATGTGAAGTGATTCATCTTGATAGGAAGAATGCAGAGAGACCATGTTAAAATAAAGTATATAATTCTAAAGGGGGTGCAGGAGCAGGAGCATAAATTATTGAAGGTGCCAGGAAGGGTTGAGAGAACAGTTAATGGAGAGAGCATCCTGGGTTTTATCAATAGAGGCATAGAGTACAAAAGCAAGAAAGTTATTTTATACCTGTATGAAATACTGGTTTAGCCTCAACTGAACTATTGAGTCCAATTCTGGGCATCACACTTTAGGAAGGAATGTGAAAGCATTAAAGAAGGTGCAGAAAAAATTCACAAGAATGGACCCAGGGATGAGAAACATAGTTACATAGAAACATTGGAGAAAATGTGACTGTTTTTCCTTGGAGAAGAGAAGGTTGAGAGGAGATTTCAATGAGGTATTCGAAATAATGAGGGGTCTGAACAGAGTAGGGAAAGACTATGCCCACTCATGAAAATATTGATAATGCAAGGACACAGATTTAAATAATTGACAGAAGAAGCAATGGAGACATGAGCAAAAACTCATGAGGATCTGAAATGCACGGCCTGAGAGTGTGGTAGAGGCAGGTTCAATGGAGGCTTTTAAATGGGAATTAGATCACAATCTGAAAAAGAAATATTTGCAGGGTTATTGGGAAAAGGCATGGGAACTGCTCCTTCAGAGTGCCAACACAGTCACGATGGGCCCAATGTGCTGTAACCATTCTTGAATAGTTGACTTTTGTATGGAATATTGGATGGTTTGATGAAGTTAGTTTGGAATAGTTGTTTTGTGGTGGCTTTTATTTCAGCATTGTGGTTAAAAGATGGTCATTAGCTGAGGGATGCTCTCCATTGTGTTGTGTGGCACTACTACAGTGCTAAATAGAATAGATTTAGGATGGATCTAGCAAAGCAAAAATGTGCATCCATGAGGCACTGTAGGCCATCAACGGCAGAATTGTATTCGACCACAATCTGTAAACTCATGGCCCAGCATATCCCTCACTCTACTGTCATGCCCAGTACTGGCATGTCATATTATGAACTTTCAGTTTAAAAATTAGACACAATCCAGCTGTTAAGATGACTGCCAAAAATCATGTGACTTTTGGCATTTGGTCTACAGACAGTAGCAAGTTTCAGTTGAATACCTAATTAAATATGGACATGCGCAGCCATCTGGGGAATTCACACATCTCTTTGCTTAAGGATGGTCCAAAACAAGACTATGGAGTTATCAGACTGCCTCTCTGCATGTTCCATATTGGGTAAAAGGGAAAATCAAAACTCAATTTGTGGCAGATGGAAGTGTTTTGAGACAGCCTTTTGGTAAAGCTGAGTTATTTAAAATCCCAGAGAGAAACTTCAAACATAACCTATATTTTTAAGTGGTATGTTTGAGATGCAACTCTAAATTCAGGAATCAGACCACCAGTTCTCAAGAAGTTTTATATTAAACTAAATGAAGCATTTTATTAATTTACACAAGGTAATTATATACACATGGCTACAAATTACTACTATCATAACTTTTAACAAATTCCCAAACTAATCTCCATTAAAGCTACAGCAATCCATAAATTTAACTGAACACTAGACAAAGCATTTTCACCTCTAGGGGAGGTGATGGCATAGTGGTATTTTGACTTGTCTAGTAATCCAGAGACCCATGGTAATGCTTTGGGCACCTGGGTTCAAATCCTGCCATGGCAGATGATAGAATTTGGACTTAATAAAAATTTGGAATTAAAAGTCTAATGATGACCATGAAACCATTGTCAAATGCTGTAAAAACCCAAACTCCTGAACTTCAGGGAAGAAAATCTGCCATCCTTACCTGGCCTGGCCTACATGTGACCCGCAGCAATGTGGTTGACTCTTAAATGCCCTCTGAACAAAGGCAATTAAGGATGGGCAGTGCCCACATCCCATGAATGAATTAAAAAAAAACTTACAAATTCAAATTAATTTCATTTTAGGTTAATTTCATTTGGTTCATGTGGAGACAGTTGTAGGCTTACAGCCACTTTGATCTTACATTGCCTGTGCCCTTCACACTCGAAAACTGCCCTCTGATATACCTAGCATATCTCATTGGATATAAATTCATTGTATCACTAGCCTCTTTGAACTCCACCTCTTCTAACAATAAAGCCTCTTTCATAGTATCAACTCTATTAGTAATAGAAACATATTGCCTGTTCTTTGCCCACTTCTTGAATGCGCTTTTCAAAAAATGCAAATGCTGTCTACCTCTCTTACATCTCAAAACTAGTTCATTTCAAAGCACCCAGACTAGCTGTCTTTAATCGAATTAAGACACCCACTGACTAAACCTCTATTTTAAAAGAAAAATATTTTCCAATAATATAATATACATTAATAGCTTCATGACAGAAGGAAATATAGCTACTTTCAACCCCTCCCTCTCCCACCCCACCCCACCCAACCTCATGCAAACTGGACTCTGTGGGCCTCAGTAGTGTTAACCCACACCACA
The DNA here is from genome assembly GCF_017639515.1 of Carcharodon carcharias. NCBI lineage: Eukaryota > Metazoa > Chordata > Chondrichthyes > Lamniformes > Lamnidae > Carcharodon > Carcharodon carcharias. Next base: position 125,935,536 of record NC_054469.1, on the reverse strand, counting down.
GGATGTGAAATCAACATGAACACACACCTTATTTGGAAAAGGCCTTGAACTTGTGTAAAGCCACATGGCAAGAAGCCATGTTTTTCTGTCAGCTTAAAAGGTCAGTTAAGAGCAGTTTGCTGATCAGTTCCACCAAAGCTGTCAGAAACATCAGTTAAGCCAGTGTGTGAACCAGACTCATAGGAAACAAGCTGCAAGAAAACAGACAGCCAGAATATGTAAGGTATTCCAGTTCAAAGATCGCCTGAAAACCAACCACCTAGCTGTTAGGCAACAATATACCTAACAAGCTGTTATGAAACCTTCGCTAGACAAGGCTCTCACTTCAACTTTAAATCATGGAATCCATTCAAAAATCAGAGATTGAGATGACTGTAATCTGCAAAAGTGTATGACCTTTATCTGTGTCCAATCTCCGTATGTGTGGGTGCATGAGTGAGACTGAGGTTGTGTTTAATTCTGGCTAAGTGTGAGAATAAATAACACTTTTTTTATCTAACGAAAGTTTGCTGCTGAATTATCTAATTGGAACACACTCCAAGGGTAATAAAATGTACGTCTGTCTGCAAGCATGACCTAGACTTTCCTGCTGCTTGCCATTTCAACACACCACCCTGCTCTCATGCCCACATGTCTGTCCTTGGCTTGCTGCAATGTTCCAGTGAAGCCCAACGCAAACTGGAGGAATAACACCTCATCTTCCAACTAGGCACTTTACAGCCTTCCGGACTGAATATTGAGTTCAACAACTTCAGATCTCCCCTATCCCTCTTTTTTTATCCCTTTTTTCAATATTCATTTTTATTTTTTATTTTTAAATTTTTTTTATCCACTTATTTTTATTCTTATTTATTTTCATTTTTATTCATTTATTCATTGTTTTATCCCTACCTTTTATCCTATTTTTGATCATTTTTCCTCACCACTGCCCCCTCCCCCCACCCCATCCCCACAAGGGCTATCTGACACTTGTTCATGTTGTTCTTTCCAGAGTGCTTACCCTTGTCCTGCTTTCTGCTTTCTTACCTTAATGCCATTATCAGTACCTCCTTTAGCCCTTACCACTACCAGTTTGTTCTTTTGTTAACCGCATTTTTGTCAATCTCTCCTATCACTGGCCTTCTATCCAGCTTCACCTGCTCCAAACCCCTTAAACATTATAAATTTCATCTCATTTTTACTTCTCTTTAGCTCTAAAAAAGAGTTATACAGACTCAAAACGTTAACTCTGTTTTTCTCCACAGATGCTGTTAGACTTGCTGAATTTTTCCAGAATTTTCTGTTTCTGTTTGTAATAAAATGTATGCCACTTGACATACAAAACATACTGATCCAGGCAGTAAGAGAGCACAAATTCTGTTTGTGACACTACTGTTACAGTCAACCTTGGTTCAATGAATAGTGCAGGAGTGCATGCCAGGAGCAGCACCAAGCGTACCTGAAATGAGGTCTCAATCTGGTGAAGCTACAACTCAAAACTACTTGCATACCAAACAGTGGAAGCAGTTTGTGATAGACGGAGCCAAGTGATCCCACAACCAACGAATCAGATCTAAGCTCTGCAGTCTTACCACATCTAGTTGTGAATGATGGTGGACAATTAAACAACTCACTGGAGGAGGAGGCCCCACAAATACCCCATCCTCAATGATGGAGGAGCCCAGCAGATCAGTGCAAAAGACAAGGCTGAAGCACTTGCAACCATCTTCAGCCCGAAGAGCTGAGTGGATGATCCATCTTGGCCTCCTCCTGAGATCCCCAGCATCACAGATGCCAGTCTCCAGTCAATTCGATTCAATCCATGTGAAATGAAAAAAAGGCTGAGGGCACTGGATACTGCAAAGATTATGGGCCCTGGAAATATTCCAGCAATAGTACTGAAGACTTGTGCTCCAGAACTAGCTGCGGCCCTAACCAAACTGTTTCAGTACAGCTACAACACAATCATCTGTTGGCAATGGGGAAAATTGCCCAGGTATGTCCTCCCACAAAAAGCAGGACAAATCTAACCTGACCAATTACCACCCCAAAAGTCTACTCTAGATCATCTGCAAAGTGATGGGAGGCGTTGACAGTACTATCAAGAGCTCTTACTCAGCAATAATCTGCTCACTGATACTTAGTGTGTATTCTTAGTGTGTGCACGGCTCTCCCGCACAGAGGTCAATTGAGTCACATAAGTGGCCAGTTGCAGGCCTCTTCCTATCACCACTGGAATTTTACCAATGGTGGGAGGGCCCTTCGCTGCAAAGGTAGACCATGGTGGCCTCCCTCCAGGCTTAGAGTGTGGAGGGGGGAGTACTTCTTAATTGAGCAGCCTGTGGCCCATGGAATGCTTTCCTCCTTCCTGTTGGCAATGTCCATCCTCATGGTAATCCCTCCCTACCCTCACCAACTCACCTGTCCCCTTTGCCAGAGCCTGCCTGACTGGAGGAACTGAGAGAGATGGTGGTAAGGTGGAACTGGTGTTGTCAGTGTATATGTGAAAACTAACACCGTGCCTTCTGATGATGTTGCTGAGGGACAACATGTAGATGAGAAATAGGAGGGGACCAGGATAGATCCTTGGGGAGGCACCAGAGGTGCGGAGCAGAATGAAAAACATTGCAAGTCATTCTCTGGTTTTGATTAGATAGATAAGAATGAAACCAGGTGAGAGCAGTCCCACCCAACTGGACGATGATGAGAAAGGCATTGGAGGAGGATGATATGGTTAACCGTGTCAATGGCTGCAGAAGGACAAGGAAGACAATTTACCTTTGTCATAGTCACATAGGATGATGTGATTGGACCTTCCTCTGGAGTGAAGTATATTGCTATTTTTTTTTTGTTCATGGGATGTGGGCACCATTGGAAGGGCATCATTTATTGCACATCCCTAATTGCCTTTGAGCAGGTGATGATGTGCCACCTTCCTGAACCACTGCAGTCCCTGTTGTATAGATATAACAACAGTGCTGTTAGGAAAGAAGTTCCAAGATTTTAACCCAGCAACAGTGATGGAACAGAAATAAATTTCGGGATGTTAGATCAGCATTTGGATCAGAGCTGAATTTGGTGACTGAGTCTCAATATCGAACATTTCCACGTCATTTCTGATTGCTATAGAGCTGTCAAATCGAACATGATCCATGTACAGAGTATATTATGAGGCACAGTATCTAGCCAAGGAAAACTAGAGATGACAAGAAAAAGAAGCAAGTTTGAACTGAAGTTTTTAAATAACAATCTTGTAGTTTAAGTTGGTCATAAGTATAACTTTTGTGAGTACTTTTTGGAGTATTTCATTTATTTCCAGGTTCTGTTTCCTGATTGAGGTAAAATTTTAAGATGGTTGCTATGAATGCTGTAAATCCTTAATACATTAATTTACTTTTTGCTCACTTTAACTACACAGCCCCCATTGTCTCTACCTTCTCCCAGCTTTACTGTTCTCTATTAACTGCTTTCTAAAGTATAAACCAAAATGAGTTTTCCTGTTGAGTTTCCATTAATTTACTAATTTCCTCTCCATGCTCCATTTTCTGCCTTCTGAATGTTGAGCCCCTGAGTTCTTCCCTTTCCATTTTTAATTTCTGTTCATCTCCCTTTGGGCTCATGATGCTGGCTTTCTCCCTTTCAACTGCCACTCTTTCTATTCCTCCAGCAAAAACTTTATATAGCACTTTTAACAGAAAACAGCCTAATACATTTCAAAGAGTTCTGTAATCAGATCCCAAACTTCCAATATTGTGTAAGCTCTATGTTGCCTAGCTTTAACTGATGCCATTTTACTCCTTCTCTCCATCTGTTTTGCTGTTTTTTCCCTTTCTGCTACCCTGAAGGCACTGACTCATATATTGCTGCACAGGCTCCAGCTGCTCTCTGTTATCTGACCCATGTCTTGCATCCTAGGTTTTAAATGGCAAAAAGCTACTGGACTTGAAGGATCTTTTTAAAAAAAAGGATTTTGCAGTTGAGCCTGATCCATTCCTCATCTGATACTAGCACATGGCACTTTCCAGTGGAGATTATTGGAACGTGACCAGGATAGGGAGCCCCAACTGATTTTGCTTTTCTTTCGTTAATGCTGCCCTTGCTCTAACCCCAGGGTTACTGAGGACACTTGTGACACTGACTTACTGCAGACTTTTAAGATGAATCTTAGTTGGGAAAGTGTTATTGGAAAAAAACTTTTCTTTAGTTTGGAGTTATATAAGGCAGTATAATTTGCTTTGCAAGAAATGGCCCTTTGTTAATTGCAGGTGATATCATCATCATGACTTACATGTCAAAATTATCATTTTCATTCCATGACAACTCCCAGTTAAAAATTTCTTGCTCATTCACTGCTAACGAGTCATATTTATTACAGCACTTCTTCAAAATACCTAAATGACCAACCATAGTGAGGGAAAATAATATTGTGTAGTAAAGAGATAAACGAAAGCTACTGGTTTTAAAAATGTATCTGATTTGAAGGGGGGCATCCATTTCAAATACAGCAGTGCATTTGTTCTTTGTGCTGAAGAATCTATTCAATTGCAGATAGCACAATGAATGTGCATTAGCTCAACTTGCACCTTGAACTTCACTCTGAACAGGTCAGAGTTTGTATATTATTAAGAAAATAGGATGATGTTGTCTGATGCAGTATAATTTTTCTTCCAGGTAACTTGCCTATTCATTGGAGACTCAGCATTGCTCAACATATGCCAGAACTTTGTGATGTAAAGTTTGAAGAAAACCCATTGTTCTGTGAAAATTCAGTCTTGTCTTACTTAGGACAAACTTGTAAAACTTAAACTTTGTCTTTTCTTGTAGACTCCACAAAGAAACTTAAGGATGTTTTGGAAGAATTCCATGGTGCTGGTGTACTTGTGAAATACAACCCTGAGCAGGTATTTTACATTTCATGTGACCTGATGTCTAATATATTAAAAAGGGCACATCATAGGCTTTCATTCCTCTTCCTCGCAACCCCCCCGCCAAAAAAAGAATTCAATTATTCGAGCACTGAAAGGGAATAAATGAATACATTCTATATTTTTTTATTTTCTCAGAATGTGGGCAATGTTGCACTGCTTTCCCATCCATAATTGTATATGCTTTGTGTTGATTTTATACAACCAACTGACTTGTTGGCCACTTTAGAAGGCATTGAGTCAATCATTCAGGCTGCGACTGGCGTCATGTATAAGTCAGACTGAGCAAGCATGACAGATTCACTTCTCGAAAAGGCATTAGTGAACAAGTAGGGGTTTTGGCTAGCTCGTTTGCTTTCACGGCCATTTTCTCTGTAAATTATCAGATTTATTGAAATGAACTTTTGTAACTTGAAGTAAAGGCTGCATTATATCTCTGTACATCTCTGTCACTTACCAGACTTGCTCTTAATTGGAGTCATTTTTATTGATTGTCCTTTCTACAGAATCTTGACTTCATCACTGATTTTGACATTCATGTTTGTTGCTGTTCCTGTCATGCCTTATTGATTTTTATGGACTTTTTATGAAAAGTCTATTCAGTAAAGTAGATACAGGGACCATATGGATGTCAGTGCTTTTCCAATATAAAAATGTCTTCAGTCTGCATTATCAGTCTGTCAGTCAATAGCATGGTAAATATTCAATACTACGTTTCTCCCTCAATTAAAAATAGTCGTAGTCAAGATGCCAAGTGATTTAAAAGTAATGTAATGACAGGATCTTGGTGAACTTCAGCTTGGTAGAAAAATATTGGTCAGACTAATGGCTCATATAGTCCCAAAGCTTTAGATCATATTGTAGGAAGGGGCAGCAAATGACATCGTGATTTTGCAATAGATGGTTAATAAAACTTTAAAAAGTTGGCACTTTTCTCACAATGTTTAGACATGTTATTTAAAAATTTGTCAATGCCGTCTAAAAGAATCAATGCCCCAGCTTTCAAAAGCACCCTGATAGTAGGATTGATGGATCCATTTTAGCGTGCAATGAAACAAAATAAGATTAATTAGATGATTATTAATGGATTTAAAACATTCACAAAATGACACGGCATATGCTGTGCTGTGCTTAAACCGGTTGCATTCATTTAAGGCAAACTATGACATCCTATAATTGGCAGAATCCTGTGGCAGCGGCAGGGTCAGGCACTTGACAGGCCAGCAGCAGGCCTTCCACCGAGGTCAAGGACCCTATTATGTCTTGAGTCTATGGGCAGAATTTTCTGCCTGTTGGGCGGGCGGGCCCGATCCAATCTCTGGCTGGCGGGGAGCCAATCCCCGCTGGAGAAGCAGGCCCCGCCGCCATTTTAAGTGGGCGGGCCAATTAGGGCCCGCCCAGTGTGACATCCGCTGGGAAGTGCTATGCGCTTCATGTGCAGGGAGGGTGGGATTCCCCAAATATGAGAGTGCGCTCTTTTGCACATGCGCACGGAAGAGCGCACATCTCCCTGAGACTAAGTGCTGCCTCAGGGAGATCGCTGACAGCTTTATAAACTTTAAAAGTAGAACAATAAAAAAATCCTTAACATGTCCCCCTCATGTGACAATGTCACACGAGATGGGACATGTTAATAAATTTCACTGAAACTTTAATAAACTTTTTAAAACCCTACATGAAACCTTATCCTGCCGGTGGATGAGGTTTCATGTTTTTCAGAAGCCCACCGGGGCTCCTGGCCTGCCCACCAACCTTAAGGTTGGATGGGCGGGTCCTTTAATTGTTTTAATTATCCTGTCAATGGCCTCAACTGTGCATTGACAGGTCAGCGGGCCCGCAGCTGATCTCGCTGTGCCCCCATCTTCCTGAAGATTTAAATGGGGCGGGAACCCCCGACATCATCCCACGTCATTTTTGTGTCAGCGAGCGGACCCAACCCGCTGCTCGCCGATGGAAAAATTTAGCCCTATGAGTTCACCAGTCGAGTAAACTCGAATTGCACGCCTTCATATCCTCTTGTTAGATAATGCTCAGTATCAATAATGGAGAGAGACCGACATAAGAACAAACTGTGATTGTTTATTGCAACAGAGGGCAGAGCACTAAACCTTTGCTTGCTACCACAGCCACCTCCAGCTCTAACTAGTAGCCAACGCTGTACATTGGTCAGTACTGTCACATGGTTAGTCCACTTCCATTCTCTTAAAGGTACATTGTACCCCACCTTACAACAGACCCTGGGGCAGAAGTCCTGACCACCGAGAACTGCCAGGCAATCAGAAGCTGGCAGCTCTTCTGTAGTCTGCAGCTCCACAAAGGACACCGTGGCTGCTGCTGGTACTAAACTCACCTGAGGCCTCAAATTGTTGGGTTGGAGGAGAACACAGGCACAGGTGAGTGGCAGGAAGGGAGTAGTTGGGAAGGTGGGGCCAGCATCAAGGCCAGGGCAGTGGCTTTTTGCAGCCCATCCCAATGCAGGGTCCCTTGATAAAGCACAGCCTTTGAATAAGGGACACTCTCTCGGAGCATGCAAACAAATATACCAGGGCTTGTTTGTCATGCTCCCCTCATGGCAAGTCCCCTGCCTGCCCCTGGGTTAACACCAGCAGCCATGGCATTAATTGCCCACTTAAAGGATGTCAATTGACAGGAAGGCTGTCCATGAGGCTTTCTGCAATGGACTTAATCGGACTGGAGGTGGGAAGGTGGCAGGGTCCCTACCCACCAGCTTTGTGCCTGAATAAATGTCCGCTGCCAAAAAACCCATCACAGGGAAGGCTGTAAGATTCTGCCCAATGTTATATCATAGTAACAGATAATTTGATCCGGCATGTCTGTGCCACCATTTTGCTCTACCAGCTACCTAGTTTAACCCCACTCCCCTGCACACTTCCCATATCCTTCAATATTCCTCTTTTTTAAAATAACTATCTAGCTTATTTTACAACAACTTGTGGACTCATCTTGAAAACAGATTTGGAGTAGGGAATTGCAGAATCTTAACTAGCCTCTTTGTAAGCTGTGAGCCCTACCAACATGTTAGGCACCATGGTGAATTGAAGGAAAAAAATAAGGTTAGGGGAAGTTGATTAATTGTGTGTCCCATCCAAAAGACAGGAAGAAAAAAATGTATGTACCTATGTCAACCTATTTTATTTTAAGCATAGACAAAGGCATTACCCTGACATGCCTGACTAGCTATGACCCATACCAGAGGAATTTCTAGCCTTCAGAAAACCAGCAGGGACCTTCTTATTTTTAAAGAGGCACAAATGCCCTCTGTGACTGCAAAAAAATCAAATTCCAATGAAATGCGCCAACAGCCTTTATGTTTCTAAGGCAGCGTTTTGGCCAATGGAGCCAGTGGGCAAGATTTTCCTGGCAGGGGGCGGGGCTCTCTCGCTGACGTGTCAAATTACGCGTGGTGACATCGGGCAGAACTCCCGACATCACTGCACCCCATTTAAATTTTCAGGTAGGCAGGGGTTTGGCAAAATCAACTGTGCACCCGCCGACCTATCAATGGCCAATTGAGACCATTGACAGAGTCATTTAGCTAATTAGTGGACCTGCCCGTCCAACCTTAAGGTTGGCGGGCAGGCAAGGAGCCCTGGCGGGCATTAGATAAAGCATGAAACCTCATCCACAGGCGGGATGAGGTTTCATGTAGGTTTTTAAAAATTTAATTAAAGTTTTAAAAAAATTATGGACATATCCCAGCTCATGTGACAGTGGTACTGATCAGGGGTACTGATCGGGTGCGCACCTCCGTGCACCCGCATTTCAACTTTGCCCCCGATGGGGGGAAAATCCTGCCCAGTATGTCTGCAAGTACAAAAGTGACCCTGACTCCTCTAATAAACCTCTCAAGATTTCAGATCTGGCAAAATACATCCTCCCTCCAAAGCCCAGGAGAAGTGGTGGGAGGTGGGGTTATTAATAGAGGATTTGATCACTCTAAACTGAAGGGTTGAGGAAGATGCACCACCACTTATAAAGGGGAAAATCAAAAATCACAAAATCACATTTCTGTTTACGTACAGGTAGTGAGAGGAAAAATTAGGGCTGTTTAAATTAATCCTCCTCCTGTCCGTAACAAGTGCAAGATGATATCAGCCCATTTTATTGCGTTTTTTTTATTACCATGTTAAAAGAGTGAGTAACAGGATTGTGTAATGGATTAGGCACAGTTATTCCCTTTTCACCTTGACTGGGTGAAAGCCAGTCTTCATTAATGTGGTGGAAGTCTTCTCTTTTTATGTGAAATTGTTTTGGGTAGTCTCAATTCTTAGTGGGTACAAGTCTATAGAATAAACGTATCCCATTCAACCAACCTGCAGAATGGTTGGTTTGTTTAGTAAGTGCAAAACAAGTCAGATCACTGAAATGGAGAATGCTACTCTGAGGCAGACTGAGGAACATTAATGGGGAAAAACAGATTTATTCCACGCAAAGCTTAACTTTGGTAACACAAATTGGAAGAAGAAAGAGAAGTTGCATGTCAGCATAAACCTTGTGCTGAAGTCTCTTGTGTGGGATTTGCATGCATAAATTAAGTTTCAGCTGCAATTTCAGTGTAGTAATGGTTGCAGAGCAGGAGCAACTTGAAGAAAGCCCTAGCAACAATGTATCTACCTAGTCTAGAGTCCAATGGTGTTTTGGTATATGTGAATGCGCTTTTGAGTATTTTAGAATAGTGACTGTACTAATTCATTGGTTGTAAAATGCTTTCGGACATCTGTGAAATTTTAGACTAAAATGGAGTATGGAGTTGCTACATTCCCTGTTAGAAAGTAGTAATGTTGCCTGTCTTTGTTAGTAATGTTCAAAGAATACACTTTGCAGGAAGTCCCAACTTTGCCATTTGAGTCATCAAGGCCTGATCCCAAGAAAATTAAATAGTCCATTATTTGTGCTTGCTGTTTGATCGTTCTGTATTCACCTGGTATAGGGAGGAATTTGTAATAACTTGAAAACCTATTCTATCTCTGCACTCTTGCTCCTCACTAATTGAAGGCAGGCTACCACTTGGGAACATCCAAGATACTAAATGAATAAACTGCTGAAGTTTTGACCTGTTTCTGGATATTGCTTTTAATGTCTTAAGATTTAAAAAGATTTCTTCACTTATGTTTGTTCATTTGCTGGAATGTCCTTTGGACCCTTTTGAAAAGAAATTGTTATTAATAATCAAAAAATTGAATGAATTTATAAAAGGCAAAGTCATGTTGCAGTCTATCCTCCACCGGGCCCGATTTTAACAACAGGCAGCAATCAAGCCAACCGCCCTATATGATCACTTTAAGACCAGCACCATTTTGACAACCACGTCTCATTTATATTTTATTGGCAAGCTGATTACATATTTCTGCAGTGCAGTTGGAAGATGGGATTTCTGTCACCCATTTGAAGAGCGAATGCCCCCTTAAAGAAAAGTGTCATTCTACTCAGTTTAATTCAGATTGTAGTTGGGTGTATTTCGTACATCAGCATTTCTCAGGCAAGAGCACCTTGCTTCTCAAATACAGCAGCTGGAGCATTTAAGAGCAAACAGGAAGGTTTTGTGCCACTTAGATGGCAGGGTGTTGTTCAAGACACCACTGCATCTGACCTGGACAGCAGTGACAAGTAATGTTGATGCTCACATATTTCCCTAGTCCATGGGTTCAATGTTAGAAAAACATTAGTGTGATGTCTTTCTATTACTATTTCTCCATCTTACATAGAACTTCCCCTCCCCCTTCCCTCCCCCACATTCTCCTCCACCAAACAAAAAAGGAAAACTGAACCAGCTCTTATTCTCATTCTAATGCTTCCCACCACACATGCCCATCCAGAAGTGTTGGTAGGTTTAAACCCATCACTACTCAAAGGCCGCAGGCTCTACAAGGTCATCTACTCTGCAACCAGTCCCTGGCATGAGTCTCAGACTGTCCTTTCACTCTCAGACTACCTGCACCCTATTTTTAATGAATTGCCACACCTCCCAGCCTCAGTCTGTTGTCCATTTTTAGTCCAAATTGCTGTTGTTGAACCCATCCCCATTAACTTGATGTGTACTCCTGCTTCATTACACACTGGCTGACAACCAGTGGCTTCAATAAAGGCAAAACATTGTGGCAAAATATATCTATAAAATAACATGAGAGCCATAGAGATGTTGAGAAATGTACAGAACAGAGAGGAATAGCTGGATTTAATGCAGCCCATCACGATGGGAAAAATGGTGGCTGGACCCACATAATCACGGGAGAGGGCCTGTGACAGTCTCCTGGCAACTGCAGAACCTCCCCTGATTAGGTCAGAGGCTAGAAGGGGTTGACGTGCAATTCCCAGCTGGCTGTGGTAGGATGTCACTTAGGCTCGTTAATGAGCCAATCCCATTATCCCTGAGCCCACCACAATCAGTGGCAGCACAGGAATTCAATGGGGATGAGGGGTGGGAGGGAGGGGAATGTGGCGGGCGGATGTATGGCTTTCCATGGTATTCCAACAAACATGGAATGTTTTCATTTTCTTACATTAGGTATTGTATTTCTTGATGGGTTGATGTAACCAGAAAAGTTATTTAGTCATTTCCTGTGTACAAACAGAGTTTGGGCGCTTGTGTCTAAATGATATCATGTCAAGTCATTTTTGAACACATTCATGTTAAGACAAAGGCAAACATCTCCAGACAGCCAGAAAATATTAACAACATTAACACTGACTCTTTTTTCTCCACTTTTGAATGACAGGTCCCTTGGTCACAAACAGAGGTGGCCGCTAAAAGTCACCACAAGGCCCTTGCCTCCGATCCCATGACCCACATCCCACCTTCACTCACCTTTTTGTCTGGGGTGCCAAGATGATCCTGAGCCTCTGATGGGTGTATTGACGCTATCAGCCACAACACTTCTTGTTGATGTTGGCAGCAGTGAAGCGGCCGTTAGCTCATGGCAGGCCTGACTTCTGCTATCAGGGGCGTCAATCACAGGGAAGCCTGAGGGGCACTTGATTTCATCTGGCCACCCCCATGGAACTGACCGGCTGATATTTCTGCAATGCTAGCTTGACAATTTCAATTTTGTGGACTTTAAGCTTTAGTACAAGTTGCTCTTTGTGTTGCTTTCTCATTAGTGAGGGAACAAGCACTTGCAAAGTGTAAATCCCATGGAAATCCAAAACCAATATAAAATAAGGAGTACTATTCTTAAGGAGGTGCAGGAGCAGAGGGACTTGGGTGTATATGTGCATAGATCCTTTACGGTGGCAGGACAGTGAGAGACAGCACCTTCAGGAAATGTCTCCCAGTGAGACTCAGCACTTTCAGGAACACTTCCCCCAGTGTGAGTCAGCACCTTCAGGAACTGGCCACCACTGAGAGTCAGCATCTTCAGGAACTGTTCCCCCAGTGAGAGTCAGCACCTTCAGGAACTGTACCCCAGTGAGAGTCAGCACATTCAGGAACTGTCCCAAAGTGAGAGTCAGCACCTTCCGGGACTGTCTCCCAGTGAGAGTCAGCGCCTTCAGGAACTTCAGAGAGCTGTTAATAAAGCATACAGTGTCCTGGGCTTTATTAATAGGGGCATAGAGTACAAGAGCAGGGAGGTTATGCTGAGCTTATGTAAGACACTGGTTAGACCACAGCTGTAGTATTGTGTGCAGTTCTATATTATAGAATGGATGTGAACGCATTGGAGAGAGTGCAGAAGCGGTTTACAAGAAAAGTTCTAGGAATGAGAAACTTCAGTTATAAAGATAGATTGGAGAGGCTGGGACTATTCTCCTTGGAGATGAGAAGGCTAAGAGGAGATTTGATAGAGGTGTTCAAAATCATGAGGGAGCTGGATACAGTTGATAGGGAGAAACTGTTCCCACTCATAGGGTGAAATTTTACAGCAGTGGGATGTTACGTTCCTGCCAAAGCCAATGAAGTTGAGAATGTCTTGCTGCATTTTATGGCCCTGCCCCCGCTGAAACGGGGCTGTAAAATTCTGCCCATAAAGGGATCGAGAACGAGAGGGCACAGATTTAAAGTGATTTGCAAATGAAGCAAATGTAATGTGAGAAAAAGCTTCTTCTCACAACGAGTCTGAATAAACACAGGAGAATGGCACTAAGGCATAATGCTTATTCAGAGAGCCGCTGTAGATACAATGGGCCGAATGGCCTCCTTCTGCACCATAACAATTCTGTGATTCTGTGAAAAACAATTGTAACGAAATGGAAGAAAGTAAGTCAACAGCACAGAGATGCTGGGTTGGAAACAACCAGAAGCTGTACAGGCTTTTGATGAGATCGCATCTGGAGTACTGTGTGCAATTTTGGTCTCCACATTTCAGAAAGGACATACTTGCATCGCAGGCAGTACAGCGAAGGTTCACTAAATTGGTCCCTGGGAAGAGAGGGTTGTCCTATGATGAGATACTGAGTAAATTGGGCGAATATTCTTTGGAGTTTAGAAGAATGAGAGGCGATCTCATTATAAGCTACAAAATTCTAAGGGGTAGATTTATAGGGTGGATGCTGAGAGATTATTTCTGTTGATCAGGGAATCTCAAACATGGGGCACAGATCAGGATATGAAGCTGATCATTTAGGAAGTGGTGAGGAGACATTTCTTCAATCAAAGTATTGTCAATCTTTAGAATTCTCTGCCCCAGAAGGTTGTGGATGCTCCATCATTGTATACATGTAAGGCTAGTATAGACAGATATTTGGGGTCTCAGGGAATTAAGGGATATGGGGAGTGGGTGGGAAATTGGAGTTGCAGCCAAAGATCAGCTATGATTGTACTGAATGGCGGAGCAGCTCAATGAACCATATGGTCTGCTCCTGCTCCTATTTCTATGTCTTAACATGGAAGAGAGCAGGTTGGGAGAAGGCAAGAATAAAGAGCACAATGGACTGAAGCATTCTGGGAGAAGTCACTGCAGCCACCTTGACTCAGGAGGGAATTGAGGGGAAGGACTCTTGCATTCAACAGGAGGAAGAGTATCCAACAGTGGGCACTGGTGAGAAGTGATTGAAGCATTCTGGGAGAAGTCACTGCAGACATCGTGACTCAGGAGGGAATCAAGGAGAAGTACTCTTGCGTTCAACAGGAGGAAGAGCATTCAACAGAGGGCACTGGTGAGAAGTGACTGAAGCATTCTGGGAGAAGTCACCACAGCCACCGCAACTCAGGAGGAAATCGAGGAGAAGGACTCTTGCACTCAACAGGAGGATGAGCATCCAACAGAAGGCGCTGGTGAGAAGTGATTGAAGCATTCTGGGAGAAGTCACCGCAGACAAATGTGACTCAGGAGGGAATTGAGGATGACCCACTGTCAAAGAACGGAATAACCCCAAACATTACATTGCTGTGGTGTTTCCATCCCTCCCTCCACCTCAAACCTAAAAAAAGAGAGAGGAAGAGGCACTGCCTTCAGGAGTGCACCAGACCTGCGAGGGACACTCTTCTGAAAGTGGATTTTAAAGAAAAAGCAGCTGATTGGTGAGTAAATCCTTGGAGCAGATTCGGAGGGAGGAGCACCAGAGCGGTGACCTCGGGGCACAGAGTAACTGAAGCCAAAAACTGAAAAAGTGATATCACAGGAAAGCTGTGACCTGATTGGTTGGTAGCAAATCACCAAATTTGGAAAAAAAAACTGCAAAGCTAATTAATAATTTAATTATCTAAGTTGAGATGGCTGGGCAGGTGATGTGCTGTAGCTGTATGATGTGGGAGCTGGCAGATCTCATTGCGAGCTGCAGTGACCACATCTGCAACAAATGTTGGTTGCTGGAGGAACTCCGGCTCAGAATTGATGATCTGGAGTCTGAGCTCCGGATGCTGCGGCACATCCGTGAGGGGGAGAGTTACCTGGATGCTTTGTTTCAGGAGGCGGTCACACCTGGAAGATTAAGTACCTCAAGTTTGGTCAGTGCTCAGGGTCAGCAGGGTGTGACTGCAAGTGAGGTAGGTAGAGGGATCCTGTGTTCAGGAACAGAGGAGCCTCAGCTCTTCACCTTGTCCAACAAGTACGAGGTACTTGCTCCCTCTGTGGATGAAGAATAGGGCTGTAGGGAGGATGACCACGGCACCGTGGCACAGGAGGCTATTCAAGAGGGAGGAGGAAAAAGACAAGTGGTAGTTGTAGGGGATTCTATAATTAAGGGAATTGATAGCTTCCTTTGTAAGCAGGATCGAGAGTCTCACATGGTATGTTGCCTGCCTGGTGCCAGGGTGAGGGACATCTCTGACCGGTTTGAAAAGATATTGGAGAGGGAGGGGGGGGGGGGAATCCAATTGATGTGGTCCACGTTGGGACAAATAACATAGGTAAGACTAGGAAAGAGGACCTGTTTGGGGATTATCAGGAACTAGGAACTAAATTAAAGAACAGGTCCTCAAGGGTTATAATCTTCAGATTACTACCCGAGCCACGTGCAAATTGGCATAGGGACGCGAGAATAAGGGAAGTAAACACGTGGCTAAAGGAGTGGTGCGGGAAAGAGGCGTTCCATTTTGTCGGGCACTAGTATCTGTTTTGGAACAGGAGGGATCTGTACCATTGGGACGGTCTCCACCTGAACCGATCTGGGACCAATATTCTAGCGAATAGGGTAAATAGGGTGGGCAACAGGACTTTAAACTAGAAGGTGGGGTGGGGGGGTAGGGAAGAGTAAAACTCCAAGAAGTATGATTAATGGGAAACAAAGCAGAAGGTTAGCGTGTGGTGGGCGGGTGGGGTGGGGGGGGTGGGGGGGTGGTGGGTGTTGGGGGGGGTGTGGATTCAACTTCATAGAAAATTATGAAAAAACTGAAAAGAAAGGAGAGCCCAGAAAAGGCTATTAAAGTATCCAAAACACAAAATAAGACAGAATGTTTGGAAAGGACTAGGAATCTAACTTCAAGCACATCAGATAAAGGGATGACAATGAGAAAGGGGATGGGAAATACAGGACTGAAGGTGTATCTGAATGCACGCAGTATACGAAGTAAGGTAAATGAGCTTGTGGCGCAGATTGAAATTGGCAGGTATGATGTGGTGGGCATCACAGAGACATAGCTGCAAGGGGATCAGGACTGGGAACTAAATATCCAAGGATATACATCCTATCGAAAAGATAGGCAGGTTGGCAGAGAGGGTGGGGTTGCTTTGTTAGTAAGAAATGAAATTAAATTGATAGCAAGAAATTATGTAGGGTCAGAAAATGTAGAATCTGTGTGGGTAGAGTTGAGGAACTGCAAAGATAAAAAAAGCTATAATGGGAGTTATGTACAGGCCTCTGAACAGTAGTCAGGATGTGGGGCACAAGATACACCAGGAGATAGAAAAGGTGTGTAAGAAAGGCAAGGTTACAGTGATCATGGGGGATTTCAATATGCAGGTAGACTGGGAAAATCAGGTTGGTAGTGGATCCCAAGAAAAGCAATTTGTGGAATGTCTACGAGATGGCTTTTTGGAGCATCTTGTGGTGGAGCCCACTAGGGAACAGGCAATTCCAGATTTAGTGATGTGTAATGAGGCAGATTTGATGAGAGAGCTTAAGGTGAAGGAACTCTTAGGAGGAAGTGCCCATAATATGATAGAATTTACCCTGGAATTTGTGAGGAAAAAGCTGGAATCAGATGTAGCGGTATTACAGTTGAATAAAGGTAACTACAGAGGCATGAGGGAGGAGCTGGCCAGAATTGACTGGGAGATGAGCCTAGCAGGAAAGACAGTGGAACAGCAATGGCAGGAGTTTCTGGGAGTGATTTGGGAGAACAGCAAAAATTCATCCCTAGGAAGAAGAAGCATACTAAAGGGAGGATGAGGCAACCATGGCTGACAAGGGAAGTCAGGGACAGCATAAAAGCTGAAGAGAAAGCATACAATGTGGCGAAGAGCAGTGGGAAACCAGGGGATTGGGACGCCTACAAAGACCAACAGAGGACAACTAAAAAAGAAATAAGGAGGGAGAAGATTAAATATGAGGGTAAACCAGCCAATAATATAAAATAAGATTTTAAGAGTTTTTTTTAGATATATAAAGGGTAAGAGAGAGGCAAAAGTGGACATTGGGCCACTGGAAAATAACCCTGGAGAAGTAGTAGTGGGGAACAAAGAAATGGCAGAGGAACTGAATAGGTACTTTGTGTCAGACTTCAGGGTGGAAGACACGAATAACATCCCCAAACTTCAAGAGAGTCAGGGGGCAGAGGTGAGTATGGTGGCCATTACCAAGGAGAAGGTGCTAGGAAAACTGAAAGGTCTGAAGGTGGATAAATCACCTAGACCAGACGGATTACACCCCAGAGTTCTGAAGGAGATAGCTGAAGAGATAGTGGAGGCATTAGTGGTGATCTTTCAGGAATCACTGGAGTCAGGGAGGGTCCCAGAGGACTAGAAAATCGCTAATGTAACCCCCTGTTTAAGAAGGGAGTGAGGCAAAAGACGGGAAATTACAGGCCGATTAGCCTGACCTCGGTCGTTGGTAAGATTTTAGAGTCCATTATTAAGGATGAGATTTCAGAATACTTGGAAGTACATGGTAAAATAGGGCAAAGTCAGCATGGTTTCATCAAGTGGAGGTCATGCCTGACAAATCTGTTAGAATTCTTTGAGGAGGTAACGAGTAGGTGGACAAAGGAGAGCCAATGGATATTATCTACTTGGACTTCCAGAAGGCCTTTGACAAGGCGCCGCACAGGAGGCTGCTCAGTAAGATAAGAGCCCATGGTTTTAGAGGCAAGTACTAGCACGGATACAAGATTGGCTGTCTGGCAGGAAGCAAAGAGTGGGGATAAGGGGGTCCTTCTCAGGATGATGGCCGATGACTAGTGGAGTTCCGCAGGGGTCAGTGTTAGGACCACAACTTTTCACTTTATACATTAATGATCTAAATGAAGAAACTGAGGGCATCCTGGCTAAGTTTGCAGATGATACAAAGATAGGTGGAGGGACAGGTAGCAATGGGGAGGCTGGGAGGCTGCAGAAGGATTTGGACAGGTTAGGAGAATGGGCAAAGAAGTGGCAGATAGAATACAACGTGGGGAAGTGTGAGGTCATGCACTTTGGCAGGAAGAATAGAGGCATAGGCTATTTTCTAAATGGGGAGAGAATTCAGAAATCTGGAGTGCAAAGGGACTTGGGAGTCCTAGTCCAGGATTCTCTTAAGGTTAACTTGCAGGTTGAGTCGGTAGTTAGGAAGGCAAATGCAATGTTGGCATTTATTTCGAGAGGACTAGAATATAAAAGCTGGGATGTGCTGCTGAGGCTTTGTAAGGCTCTGGTTAGACCACATTTAGAATATTGTGAGCAATTTTGGGCCCCGCATTTCAGGAAGGATGTGCTGGCCCTGGAGAGGGCGCAGAGGAGGTTCACAAAAATGATCCCAGGAATGAAAGGCTTAACATATGAGGAACGTTTGAGGACTCTGGATCTATACTCGATGGAGTTTAGAAGGATGAGGGGGATTTGATTGAAACTTGCAGAATACTGAAAGGCCTGGATAGAGTGTGCGTGGGGAAGATGTTTCCATTAGTAGGAGAAACTAGGACCCAAGGGCACAGCCTTAGAGTAAAAGGAAGACCTTTTAGAACAGAGATGAGGAGAAAGTTCTTTAAGCAGAGAGTGGTAAATCTATGGAATTCATTGCCATCGAAGGCTGTGGAGGCCATGTCATTGAGTGTATTTAAGACCGAGATAGATAGGTTCTTGATTGGTAAGGACCAAAGGTTACGGGGAGAAGGCGGGAGAATGGGGTTGAGAAACTTATCAGCCATGATTGAATGGTGGAGCAGACTCAATGGCTGAAGGGCCTAATTTCTGCTCCTATATCTTATGGTCTTATGGATAGGGAGCAATCAAGATTATAGAGGACAGTGATTTGCAAGCAGCCAAGGACACAGAGGATTGTGTGTCAGGAGGAGCAAACAGCATGTAACTGGCATTTGTAAATGCACAGCTAATCTGGTCTGTGCAAAAACAAAAATACTATGGAAAAGCTGAGCAGTATTTAGTCTGAACCCTCTGTGTGCTCGGAGTATGTAAAGGGGTTCAATCACTTTGCAGCTTCAAAATGTAATGGCTGAATTTAACTAAGCAGGTACAAGACTGAAAAGCATGCTACATTTCTTTTATCTTTCCAGTCAGCCTCTTAGTTTGGGCATCCACGATCATTATATTTTAAACCAAAGGCGTTGTTTTTGTGAAGTAATGCTGCATAAGGTTTAAAGGAAGGGCTGTAATTGTTACTCTGTGTGTGGGTTTCACATGTACTCGATCTTTTAAGTAAAAGATGGAGGCGGTGAATAAATGAAAATTAGACCTGCATGAATGCTGTAGGCCAGGACTGCTGAAAAGTTATTGGAATACATTAGAAGCAAAAAGAAAGGCCTATAATAATAGAACAGACAGAGCGGCTAGTTTTCACTTCCAGTTAGTTGTTAAAAGAATTCTGTACTGATGGTTGTACAGAATATCTCCATATAATCCTTCTAACAAATTTCCTGAGACTGACATGAAGTCTAGTATAATTTTCCAGTTCCGACTTGTTACCCTTTCTGAATATACATAGAAAGTGTGCCTCCCTCCAATCCTTCGGAACAATCATGGACTCCAATGAACCGTAAAACATATGAGAAAGGGCCTTGCCTAGCAGAGTTCCCATATTTTTGAGTAACCTTGGACAAATGCTGCCTGGACTAGCAGTTCAGTATGCTTTGAGATCCCTGTTGTCTCCAAGATTAGACCTGCATTTACTCAAACATTAAAAGAACTTTAATGTTAAATACATATAGGTTTAATGGTAACAGAGTCTACAGCAGTAAAGACCAATGCAAACTAGTCAGTTAAGACCTCCGTAATGTGCTGGGAGTCCACATCAATCTGTCCTGAAGAGAGACCCACAGACTGAGAACTACAGAAGCATATTGAGACTGAGATAATGAAAAGCACAGAGATATATAGATATAGAAAATAAGAACCACAGTCATGCATGGGGGTAGAGAAAGAGCAAATTCACATGCAGGGAAATTGGATGCGCATGATTTTGTTCAATAATGGACATGTTGCATGAGCAAGCTATAAATAAAAATGGGATATGAAAGTGTTTTTCTCATAGATTCTGTGCACTACTCCTCTAAAATTTAACATTTAAAACGTGCTATAGCAACTGAATATAAATCTCATAGAATCTACTTTCTCTTGCTGCAGTACTGCAGAATTGGCTTCAAAATGCTGCAGAGTTCTTGGGGCACTGATCTGATGCCAGTGGTCAGACGGTTAATACTTGTAACAAATTCTATACATAGAAAATAGAGTGCTACAGAAGCCAAAGTTAAGCAGCTAACTTTCAATGTATAGATCCCATCATTTGGTTCTAATAACCTGATTATCTTTTTGTACTGGAAACATTTCTGACATTGTGTCACCTCTCCTTGGTATCACTCCTGCCTGCGACTTACTGCCACTTACTGCCAGTCAACTGGCAGCATGTAGATGAGGTTCAGACCTGAAATGTATGCCAGTGGCTGCATTTTGTCCTCAGTCCTTCCCCCTCCTGCCTAAAACCTGGGCGAGGTTAAAATTCACCCTCAAGCAGTGCCATAGGAGTTCTAATAAAATATCATTTTCCAGACAAGCTGTTAACTGTGACAAAGTTTCAAATGTCTTAGGATGTAAGCTAAAAATTATGATATTAGAATAAGAAGAAGGAAGTGTTTTACAACAATAACAATTGTAATGGACATGAACTTGAATATTGCTAAAAGAGAGACAAGCTGTTGAAGTGTTTTGCCTTGCACTCAGGACAAATGCAAGAATGCCAAATTTCAAACAATTGCGACAATTTATACTACAGGAGAAAAGTGGTGCTGATTGGTTGGCAAGTTGACTCTGATGAGAGCCTGGAAAAGCTTTGGCAACATGTCTGTGCTTTCAACAATATTCAAGTAATGGACCTGTTACCTAATCTATTATGGAAGATTCATGCATAGAATCATGTAAATGGGTTCGAGAGACATCTTAAATGTTTTTCTGGATTTTTTTTTCCCTATTTATAACCTTAGTTAAAATTCTTTCAAGTCTTCACCATTCTGTCCAACCAACTTGGCAATTAAACTTCAACAAATTAGGCCCTTGGATGACAAATTCTGATGAGCTGAGCAATGATGATACAGTGATGGCGTTTCTAAGTAAATCAGAACCCAGAAGAAGCCATAATGCCCTAACAAGATAGTAGAGCAAAGGTGATTCATTCACTTGAAATGTCACTGTTTCGTCTTAATCAACACAATCATTTGTAGAATATTGCAGGATCTGAGATGCCAGTATTAGATGGAACAATGGTCCGTCTGTTATGAAATTTTAAGAATTAGTTGATAGATTTTTGTTAGATGGTCGTCGGCTGCCCCTTGATTCGCGGATGACATCTATTCAGGGTTAGTGTTTTCTGTAATGGGTGTTCATGTGTCTGAACAGGCTGATTCACGACCCACATATCTTTGAGCACATGGGACAGGATGTGCCATGACCTAGTGGGATGCAGAGTACAGGAATTGTTTTCTTTTCTTAACTAATTAAAAAAGTTAAAGACTATCAAATTTAAAGAAAAAAACATATGATTAGGCAAAGACGGGTGACAGCTCAGAAGATTGGACAGAATATAAAGAACAGCAAAGAATGACTAAAAGATTAAAAAGGAGGGAACAATTAGAATATGAAAACTAGCTATAAATAGAAAGACAGTAAGAGAGAGATTCAAAAAACAAGAGTTAACAAAGTGAGCATTGGTCCTAAAGATGATTAGTCTGGGGAATTAATAATGGAAAATAAGATGATGGCATATGAATTAAACAGGTGCTTTTCTTCGGACTTCACTATAGAGGATACAAGTAACATCCTAGAAATAGCTGTAAATCAGGAAATGGAAAGGATGGAGGAACTCAACAAAATTACAAACACCTAGGAAGTGGTATTGAGCAAATTGTTGGAGCTGTGGGCTGACAAGTCCCTAGGTCCTGATGAACTCCATCCTATGGTCTTAAGATAAATGACTAGTGAGATAGTTGATATGTGGGTTTTAATTTTCCAAAATTCCCTAGATTTGGTAAAGGTTCCTTTACATTGGAAAATAACGAACATAGCTCTTGTATTCAAAAAGGGAGGGAGACAGCAAGCAGGAAACAACTGGCCATTTAGCTTAGTATTTATCATAGGGAAAATGTTAGGCTCTATTATCAAAAGACATTAAAGCAGAACACTTAGAAAATTTCAAGGTAATTAGGTAGAGTCAACATTATTTTTTTAAGGGAAATCATGTTTAACCAATTTATTGGAGCCCTTTGAACAATGAACATGTGCATGTACAAGCAACATAAAGGGGAACGGTTAGGTGTGCTGTAATTAGATTTCCAGAAGGCTTTTGATAAGGTGCCACATCAAAGGTTATTGTGGAAAATAAAAACTCATGGTGTAGAGAGTAACGTTTTGGCATGGATAGAAGATTGTCTAGCTAACAGAAAACAGAGGGTAGACATAAATGGATCATTTTCTGGTTGGCAAGATGTGGTGTGCCATAGGGATCAGTGCTGGGGCATCAACTGTTTACAATTTATATAAATGACTTGGATGAAGGGACCAAAGGTATGGTTGCTAAATTTGCTGTTAACCAAAGATAGGTAGGAAAGTAAGTTGTGAAGAGGACATAAAGGAGCCTACAAAGGGACATAGATAGGGTAAGTGAATGGGCAAAGAGTTGGCAATGGAGTATAATGTGGGGAAAATGTGAAATTGTCCATTTTGGCAGGAAGAATAAAAAGAAGCATTTTACCTAAATGGTGAGAGATTGCAGATCTCCAAAATGGAGAGGTATCTGAGGGTTCTAGTGGATAAATTGTAAAAGATCAGTATGCAGGTACAGCCAGTAATTAGGGAAGCTAATAGAATGTCATTGTTTATTGTGAGGGGAATTGAATACCTAAGTAGGGAGGTTATTCTTCAGTTGTAAAGGGCATTGGTGAGACCACATCTGGAGTACTGTGTACAGTATTGGTCTCCTTATTTAAGGAAAGATGTAAATGTGTTGGAAGCAGTTCAGAGGTTTACTAGACTAATACCTGGAATAGACAGGTTGTCTTGTGAGGAAAGGTCAGACAGGCTGGACTTGTATCCGCTGCTGTTTAGAAGAATGAAAGGCAACTTGATTGAAACCTTTAAGATCCTGAAGGGTCTTGACAGGGTGGATGTGGAAAGGATGTTTCCTCTTGTGGGACAGTCTAAAACTATGGGTCACTGTTTAAAAATAAGGGGTTGCCCTTTTAAGACAGAGATGAGGAGAAATTCTTTTTGCTCAGAGGGCTGAGTTTTTGGAATTCACTTTCTTAAAAGGCAGTGGAAATAGTCTTTGAATATTCTTTAAGGCAGAAGTAGATTCCTAATAACAAGAGGGCGAAAGGTTATGGCAGCAGGTGGGAATGTGGAGCTGAGGCTACAATCAGATCAGCCATGATCTTATTAAATGGCAGGGCAGGATCGAGGGGCTGAGTGGCCTACTCCTGCTCCTAATTCGAATGTTCGTATGTTGCCTGCTGTTGCTTTGCCTCATCATTAAGGCATTGTAATCCATGAATGTTTTAACATTCCAAGTTGCAAAATTTAAAAATATTCTTTAGGTAAGGGTTTCGAGGGTTGGTGAAAAGGCAGGCAAATGGGGTTGAGGTACAGATCAGCCATGATCTCGTAGAATGGTGGAACAGCAGCTGAATTGCCTACTCATGTTCTTATGTTCAGTTTGCTTTCCAGATTAGATAGTATAATGGAGCAGATCTGTACACCAGGTTTATCTCAGCATGCAGGGTGCTTGGTGCTGGCGTGACCCTGACGAGGAAATTTCGGACCCACCCTCTCCAACATCATGGGCCATGTTGGAGGAGAATGGAAACTTGCAGAATATTTCAATTCTGATATGTATCAATCTGGTTAGCTGACTTCCTCTCCTTCCGCATTCTGAACCTCACATGAAATACCAAGGGCTGAATTTTACCCTTGAAGGGCGGGCGCTATGCACTTCCTGTGCGGGTGGTGGCGGGGGGGGGGGATTCCCCAACTGTGAGAGTGCCACACTTTCGCGTATATCTCCCTGAGGCTTAGTGGTGCCTCAGGAAGATGGCTGAAAGACTGTGAAGGATTAAAAATAGAACAATAAAAAAATCATTAACATGTCCCCCTTGTGTGAAAATGTCACACGAGATGGGACATGTTAATAAAGTACACAAAAACTTCATTAAACTTTTTAAAATCCGATATCAAACCTCATCCCGCCAGTGGATGAGGTTTGTTAAAAAAATCACTTACCCGGCTGCCCACTGGGCCTGTGCACTGACCCGGAGTTCACACGGGCTCCTCAAGATCATTGTTAATTTGTGACTTAATGACCTTAACAAGGCCTTTAATTAATGGCTGCATAATTAACGCTGCATAGTGCGCCCGCCGACCTACACATCATGATGCCGTGCGCTGACGTCGGGATGCTCGCGCGACATTTTAATTACTGATGTGCAGGCTCTGCCACCTGCACGTCAGCCAGAAAATTCAGCCTCATCTTTTTCTGGAGTATTTGAGCTCCTCAACCTGTGTTATTCTTCAATTATAGTCCAATAATTATTCATGCAGCTTTACTTGTAATCTGAATATAGTTTTGGCTATTTTTACTTTATCCTATTAGTTATGTTACGGACAGAAGGAGGATTGATTTGATCAGCCCTGATTTCTCCTCTTGCTACCTGGCCGTATACAGAAGGAGTTTTTTGATTTTTGATTTCCCCATTTATACGTAATTACATCATAATACAGTGGCATATTATCCCCGACCCTTCAGTTTGGAGTGATCCAATCCTCAAGTAATGACCCCACAACAAACTCAAGATAAGGTAAAACGGAATTGGTTTATTCTACACACACATAAAATGCAGGGAAGAGTTTTTCAACGTCTGCCCCATTGGCACTCATACACTAAAAGTTGGATAAGGAGAAAAAGGGAGTACCGGGCAAGACCACGATAAAAATAATAGTTATGGTTTCATTAAATCCAGAGTCCAGTGTAAAAAGTTCAAAGGTGTACTCCTTCAGAGGTTAGAAGGCTGAAACTGTTTCAGGGTGATCCATCTTTCCAGAAGCAAGGTCTTCCACGATGGAAGAGCACACGTAGAGATGAATTAGTCTTTTAGGCATAAATACGGGAGTTCCGGTGTTGCAGTAGTTCACAGTGCAGATTAGGACCAGGCAATTGACCTGGACAGAGCTCTATCTGCTGCCTGGATTCAGTTCCACAATATTACAGGTTCTAGCAGCTCGGGGGGAGGTCATGTGACATACCTCCCACTTCTTCTCCTGGGTTTCGACAAAGGAGGTACTTTTCCAGGTTTGGAATCTTGAGAGGGTTAATAGAGGAGCCAGGGTCCCTTTTGTCATTGCAGACATACTGTCTCCATTGGCTACAGCTCTGCCTTAGAAATGTAAAGGGATATTAGCATATTCCTTTGGAATTTGATTTTCTGCAGTCATATGAGGCATCGTACCTCTTTAAAGGAAATAATGTCCCTGCTGGTTCCTGGAGGCTAGAAATTCCTCTGGCATGAATCATGGCTAGTCAGGCATGTCAGAGTAAAGTTTTTGTCCTTTTTTAAAATAAAATAATTTTATAAAAATAGCCAGGGTTGATATAGATATATATTTCCTCCCTGTCTTTTGGATGGGGGCAGTTATATTCACTTTTTATCGTGTAAAATTAAGTCCTTCTAATCTCAGCCTTCCTCAAGGTTTGTTAATATACATGCTGCAACCCAAAATAATTCCAGCTTGATGAATTATAATTAATCATTACACTAGAAAGGGGCAGCAAAATTCAGTGGAAAGTATGAATATAATAATACTATAGAAAGGAATATTGAGTGTGCTTGGTGTGAAAGAATTTATATGACTGATAGCTTTGTTCTCATAGTATGTAGAAGTTCTTTATTAGCTTGCATGCTGGGCAACTTATACATTTCTAATTTAACTGGCAATGCAAATTGATAAACTTGGAATAAAGTTGTTTTTTTATTACAGGTGAAACTTAGAACAAGAATCCAGAATTTTTAGAGCACGTATTTCAGTGTAGATCTGAGACAATGGGCAGGATTGTCTGGCCCTGCCCGCCACCAGGATCATTTGGTCGCACCAAAAGTCAATGGACTTTTGGCTGAGCAGTCAAATCTCCTGCAGTGGGTCCCGCCATGACAGGGCTGGAAAATCCTGGCCAATATCTTGGCAACAGGGTCATCCATATATTGTGGATGTATGTCAGTGCATGGAGTGCCTACACTTCGAGTGCAGCTGAGCTGTGGCTCAGTGATAGCAAACTTGCCTTTGAGTCGCACGGCTGTATTTTAAGCTGGGGGCAGGTTCACAGTTCCTCCCACCTGGCTCGCTTGAAGTTGGGAGCAAGCCTGCCTCCGATTGGCTGGCTTCCCCTGCAGCCATTTAATAGACATTGGCCTTTAATTGGCTTGAGGCGGGCACCAGAGAGCTGCTGACTAATTGGATGGCTAGCAGCATTCTCATCCCAGCAGTGGCACTGGGCAGGTGGCCACTGCAGGGACTGCAACAGTCCCCGAGGAAGGCAATAGAGCCTGGAATTTGGCAGGTCCCAGCAAGGGAGGGGGGAAAGGGGGTGACAAATCAAAGGAAGAAAACATTGGAGTGGGGAAGTTCACACGTGAGGGAGGTATTTGCACAGGAGGCTTGTTACAGAGGCACCCGCCACACACCTACCCCCTTCCCTGCTGCTGCCAGGACACCTGTCCACCAGATTTCAGCTGGTGGGCTATACACTGGGTGCAGTCCCCCCCGCCACAGATAAAATCCTATTGATTGACAATTTAAGGGCCTCTGTTGGCCCATGGGCAAGCAGGCTGCCCAACACCTCCCCTGCCATGGGTAAAATCACAGTGGGGTTGGGTAGGTGGAGGGCACATGGTGCTGCTGCCATGGCGCCAAATTTTATGACCCCTATTATGGCACGGCAGATGGTAAATGCCGAGCTGTTCAAATCCCAGAGGGAAACTTGAAATAGCTGCCAAAATGGTTTTTGTGATTTGTATAGTATGAGGAGCGGTTCTAAAATCAGGAAATGATGTCCCTGACTACCTCTTATGATTTTATTGTAAAGTAAACATTTATTAAATGAATGAGGAACAAAACAAATAAAACACAATTATACTTAAACACACAAATGGCTTCACAGAGTAAACGGTACACTAAAACAGTTCCACAAATCTTAATTTAACTATCCTCAGAGCTCACCTTCCCCTTTTCTCTTCAGCAACTATCCGTATAGATTTTAGAATCTAAAGAAGTCCAGTAGTTTTTAACCACACAGTGCTTTTTCCTTGTGGTGTCCTCTGAGGCTGGCAGCAACTGTTTATTTCAGTCTGGCCTTGTTCCCACTGTCTTCTGGGAGTTCTGACCAGCTACCCTTCTGTCATTTGGAAAATATAAGCAAATACCCCCTCACATAGTCTTTAGTATTTTCTTAAATACATTCCTTTTTTGATCTCTCTATTATCTGACCAGTTTCTTCAGAAATGCTTTCTTCCCAGAACTGATTAGACCATTCTTTACTTTAACTCTTAGACTTGTAATAACAAACTTACTCTATCTTTACCTCATTTCCTTACACCTTTTTACATCCTGTATATATCTCCGTTTGAACTAAAACAACTCAATTCAAACTATTCCTGTTATTGCTTTATGTAAAAACACAGATTGAAGATCCTCTTGGTTCATGAACATATCAAAACCACTTCATACAGTTGACTTCAGTCCCTTGCTGTCACTCTAGCTCTTAATCCAATTACAGCCTTATTTCTAGCAGATAAGAAAATATGCCAAATCCAGGCTTACAGTGCAGCGGGAGTGCTGCACTGTTGGAGGTGATATATTTAGAATGAGTTATAAAATGGAGACCTCCATCTGCCCACGTTGGGGACATTAAAGGTCCCACAGTATGACTTCAGAGAAGACTAGAGGAGTTCTCCCCTCTGCACTGGCCAATATTTAGACCTTAACCGACCACCGTAAAATAAAATGCCTGGATCTTCGGAGAAGGGGCAATCATTGTCAGATTACCGCTCTCCTCTTTTCCTCGATGCTGCTCTGCATTTCTTCTTGGGTCTTTCAAGCCCAGATTTGCTGGAAATGCAGAGCACAGTGTCCCTCCAGGATCCCTGCTGCAATGCTGTGGAGTCAGGGGCACTCCCTTTTTATGGTACTAGCTGTGATTTGGTAAGTTTAAAGGTCCAGGGTAATGTTAATGCATGGGTGAGTAGATGAATAAGTGAATGAGTAGGGTGGCAGGGTGAGTAGGTGGGTGAGATAAGTAATTAGGGTGGCTGAGTTAGCAAGTGGGTTGGGTGGTAGTCGGGTTGGGTTGGGAGGGGTAATGGGGATAAATAAGGGACAAGGGGGTAGTCGGGAGGTCAGGGGGTTAGTCCAGGTGA
Organism: Carcharodon carcharias; assembly: GCF_017639515.1. Lineage (NCBI taxonomy): Eukaryota > Metazoa > Chordata > Chondrichthyes > Lamniformes > Lamnidae > Carcharodon > Carcharodon carcharias. The sequence goes on along the minus strand of NC_054469.1, from coordinate 125,907,138 downwards.
TGGGGTCAGTGTGAATGATTTTCGGGGGGTGGGGGTGTCAGTTGTGGAGTTAACCAGTGTGTTAGACCAGGTTTTAATCTAACCTTTCCTGGGTAACTATTTAGGTAGATACTGCAGAACTGTCCAAAGTCTCTAACTCAGTCAGAGACATTCATGAATAGTCCCAGGGAGCAGGGGAATTGCTTGTGAAGTTCAGACTTCCCAGTCAATGCCCATGGAAGTCAGTGTGTTGTAAGATTTTTGGATTCAGGCCCACAGATACCTAAAATAGGCAGTTGCCTATTCATTTGTAATTTTTAGTTTATTAAGAAATAACAGTTTAGATATGATACATTAACTAATTAGGCAGAATAAAAGTATACAACCCATAATATTTGAGAGCAGTTTACTGATCGCAGAGGACAAATGGATAGTTGGCACAGAATGTGTGGATCTCAGTAGTTTGTGATAAGAGCGCTCTAGACGAAGTGGTAGGAGACTTTTCCCTCAATCTTCCTCCCCATCCACTGGTCCATCTTCCATCTGAAGAAGGCAGCTGCCCAATGAGCACTGCCACCTCATCAGCACCTCAGCTTTCCAGCGTCAGTACAACACCAATGTATATACCCTTTTTGGGGGGACTGGTAGCTTACCCAATGTCAATCATCTATCTAACTATTCTGACCATTGGATACAGGACAGGCACTCCAAACATCACGGTGGTTACCACCTCCCCTGTTCATCATCCTGCTCGAGGTCAGCTTTTTAGTTTGCATCATGTTGCGGGTCATATCCTGGTCCTTTCTCAACACTTGCATAGATAAGGGGGCACAGAAGATGCATCCTACCAAGGCAGGAATGTCAACATGGCAGCCTGAACCAAGTGACCTTGCTTTTTCCAGAGACTGTTTAGAAGTCAAATTGTTTAGAAATTCTCTTTCCAGAGAGAGAATCGATGCTGCTTAGCTAACCCCATAAAATGCAGAAAATACCCACTTATTAAAGACCCCAATTTCTTACAGCATCAGCATTTATGCGGAGTCCCGACATGGATCTTGGGTCATACATCTGGTCTCTAATAATCCGGAGACAGGAAGATTTTGGGCCAATACCCGATCGTTATCAAATTGTGTTTGTGGGACCTTACTATGCACGAATTTGGCTGCTATGTTTTCTACATTACAATAAAAAGTGTGGTCACTTTTGTAAAGTACTTTGAGATGTCATGAGGGCATGAATAGTGCTATATAAATACAAAACTTTCTTTTTTCTACCTCAAATGGAAGTGCCAGAAGTGGATTTGTGGAAACTTAGGAATGCCAGTCAAAATGAAATTAAATTGTACATTTCCTGGCTATTCTGATTTTGGTAAATCAGTGTTCTACAAGAATGCTTTGAAATGGTTAAATCCCTCCCCTTTTGCGACTCTGGACTCTTATTAACAAATTTTTGAAGACTGGAGTTTGGGTGCAACTAGCCCTGTGTCAAATTCCACTCCACATGCCCAGAGCCCTCAGAATTTCAGATCACAAGAGTTTTTACAAACATTAAAGGGAGTTTGTGGATTAACACCATCTATTTTTCATAGCTTGATTTCTATAGACTAAGTCATAGTTGTTCTTTACATCTGTATATCTTAATACTTTGAGAGGAATTAGAATGAGGTCTAAGAGAAAAAATATTTAAAGTACCAATTTCTCTACATCTACATATCTTAATAACTGCAGACAAAATGTATGCCAGTTAAAGAAAATATCTTAGATATTCAGTAGTAATAAATCAGGTTCGGTTCCTGATATTTGCCCCAGATCAACCACAGTGAACGCCAACCCAGACCTGTGTATCTCAAGTTGCAAGACAATTCTATTTACTGCCTCTGACCAGAACTGTCAGATACACTCATTAAGACTGATACTCATTTGAATCATTCATGTTAATGCAGAAAAATGTATCCATTTGTTTAAGAGGCACTTGCAACATTTGTATCACATTTCTGCTTATAAATCTCTTTTAACAATTCTTCACACTATTGAAAATGGATAAATAACTTCTTGTCATTATGTGTCATACTCTGCTTTCCATCTTAACTACTTTAAATGCCATCATTTGTACTAACCTATTAATTCCTCTTTCTTTTTTGGTTTGGACTTCTCAGAAGCAGGATGTCCTCAGTCAAGTAAGTATTATTTATTTGAAAATGTTCTCTATACAGGGTTTTGTGATAAGACAATAGTGGAGAAGTGGCTATTTGTTGGGTTTGAAGATCTTTGGATCTATTTTGGTACAGAATGAAGCAGAGAAATAAAACTGATTAGTTTGCTGATAGCTTATTGAGTCTACTAGTGAGTTCGTGAATCACACTCACCAGGTACAATCCCTAGCTTGTGTTGTGTTAATTGATTTCAAAAGTGACAGTGCTAAGAGTATTATAGTTGGTTTCAGTGCACTTAGATTAGTGGGGGGAGATTTGGCCAGGGTTTTCTGTCCTGATAGTTATCCAGTGAATCTCTGTGAATAACAGGATTAAGCTCGGCTGTAAAGCCACTTCTGGTTGAGTTGGCCTGCTGTCAAGACTCGTACGTGAATAAGACCCTGGCCGAGTTAACATCCAAAGGTGCTGATTGTCTTCTCGTAAACACAACAAAGTGTCAGTGTCTACTGGAGAGAAGAGAAGAACATTTTGTTAGAGAGGAAAAAAAAATTCTTGCTTATTGCTTTGGTTCACTTGTTCGTTCTGTCTTCAGGTCACCAGAGTTCTGTATTTTACCATAATAAAAACAAAATGCTGGAAAAACTCAGCAGGTCTGACCGTATCTGTGGAGAGAGAAAAACTGTTAATGTTTTGAGTCCATATGACTCTAAGTCATTTGGACTTGAAATGTTAACTCTGTTTCTCTCTCCACAAATGTGGCCAGACCTGCTGAGTTTTTCCAGCATTTTGTTGTTTCAGATTTCCAGCATCTGCAATATTTTGCTTTTATTCTGTATTTTACTTATAGATTTGTATGTTACTGACATTGATAATTGGACTACATAATTCCCTCAATTAGTGCTTTCCAGAGGCATTCTTTGATAATGTTTGACTAGGTTGCTCCCAACATGCCTAGGAGTTAATATTAAGCTGGAATATCCAAATGTCCCTGCTATTGTTCACAAAGGCACTCTTGTCCTCCCCAGATCCAGCTCACAGTTGCACAACTAACTCCCCATCTTTTTACAGAAGTATTGGGCTGTATTTTGCCATGGTCTTTGGGACCCTGACATTGAGATCGAATGGGGTTTGGAACCTACACTTGCCACCAGCAATCTCCCAAGAGGTGGCCTCCTCATTGGTTGCCTCCAAGCTCGGCATTGTATTAAGGACAGTGGTGAGCTCTCGATACTGCTGGCCCAAACAGAGGGCTGACTGCTCTGGAGCCCTGGCAGCCTGTACATGGAGGTGCCTTGCTGGCCTGCACAGTAGTGCAGAATTAAACAGAATTTAGGCCAGCAGTTCCAAAGCAATGGAGGGAAGCAGTGTGCTAGATCAGGATTTGCCATGAATGCAGCCTCCATCCTCACGGCCTCATCAATTCAGCAAGGCCCCAAAATCACCCCTAATTGGAGCATAAGCCAACGTAATTGCGAATGGGTAGCTAATCCAATTCCCAGCCTGCTCTGGGAGGATTCCCTGCTGGTGGGAATGTATGGGGAGCCATCCCTACATGGCTATCCCTATTTTTCCAGCTCTCCTGTCTCCAAGCCTACCACTACAGGGCCAGGAAAAATCAGCAGATTCTTTTCTTTAACTGTCCCATCACATTTGATCTGGTTTTGCTCTCCTTCCTTAATTCACCGTATAGCACTTCTCTCTAGCCCAGTCCTGTCCTCCTCAAGCTGTATTGTTTTTGCTTCTCTCACCCCCCTCTTCAAACTGGTACTCTTTCTCCCCACCCTCACCAATGCTCTGCCATTCAGTATGGGCCTCATCACCTTTTCAAGCTGGCAGTCTTTTCCCATTGATGTTGGCATTCTTTCTGCCCTCAGTTCATGCTGACTTTTTCTTCCATCTGCACCCCAAAGGGCTATTTCCAGATTCAACCTGTTCCCTCTCTACTTCTTTGGCAATTGAAGGGAAAGAAAAGAGACATTCACTTCCCACTTATTACCATTGCCCCCTTCGCTGCCATCCACTGCTACCCCATTTTACTATTCATTTTCTCCACCCGCTTAGACTTGAGTCGGGTTACTAATGGATTTGAACTAGATTCTTCTCTCCCTGGTGCTGCTTCTGCCAATAATAACAGATATCATATGCTCTGGGTGAGATCTCCTATTCTTGCAATAATTCCTACCAATAGTTTAGTGTTGCTGGGATCATTGCACTTAGTGATATTGAGAGCAGAGCTCTGGTCTAGTCCATTTGCAACTGAACTTAGGTAGAGGCTGAGGAATCAGTGGAGGGGTTGGATACTTGGGTAGGGGTTGGGAGAGTGGGAATGAGAGGAAAAGACCCAGTTCATGCTGATTTGTTTTTCCCAACAAATGCAATGCCTGACCAGGTCCCCAAAATGGAATGGAGTGAAGCAGCAATGATCATTGTGTATGCATTTTCATTTCTGGTACTTGTTGATTCTTCCTATATGAAGAAGGAGTACCAACACAAGGAAAATGCAATAAAACTATTTCTACTTTTTCTTACCGTGTTCTAACTTTAACAGATTTTTTTAATCCTTTGTTTCATGTATTTCTTCCTTAACCTACCTCCTCTTTTGAAGACATGATTCCAGGCTAGGGCATTGCTCTCCTATCTTGCTCAAGTTGCTATTTTTTTAATGAGCGTTCAGATGGAGAGTGTACTACCACAGGGAGCATTGTGATTGGATCACATGTCATTCTCATCTAAAGTACACACATGACTTCCAACAGAATATAATGAATAATCCTCAACAGCAACCCTGGTTACTAAGGCAAATTGTGATGTCCCTCCCATTGATCCAGCCAAGAGCAATAAACTTGAGACAAGCCATTAACTTTAATGGCTCATTGATTCATTTCCTGACCTATTTTGTTTCGTTGTATTCTCGCATTATTTTTCTTTCACTCATTCTCTCACTTGATAGAGGGCTCGCTAACCTGCACGTGCTTCTGGCTGTAAGTAAATGGGCACTTGTAGTATCAGAGAAAATCTTGGGTATTTGAGAAAGCCATAGCTATTTTGAATATCGTCTGGTGCTACAAAAGTGGTAAACTCTATAAACCATCCACATTCAGTTTTGAAATGAGAATCCTTGAAAAGCTATAAGCAGTATTAAATACCATCAATATCATATTTTTATTCATTAAATCCCAACTGTTCCCTTTCCTCCCTCCTCCAATATTCTCCCTTTACGTGAAATAGTAAACCCATGCTGAGTTCTACTTCCATAGTTACGACTTTTCCTCCTTCAATTCTCAGAGCATATTTTCACCTTCCAAAACAGTTCCCATTTTTCCCGCAACTCCATGTCCATAACATTGCCCATCTCACCCCATTCCTCAGCTGATCTGTTGCTGAATCTCTCATCCATGTTTTAGTCACTTGTATCCTCAACTATTCCAATGCTCTAGTCGCTGGCCTCCCATCCTCCAGCTTCGATAAACATCAGCCTGTCCAAAACTCTGCTGCCTGTACCCTAACTTGGAAGTCCCATTTGCTCATCACCCATGTGATTGCTGACCTACATTGGCTCCTGGTCCAGCAACCCCTTGTTTTTAAAGTTCTCATTCTTATTTTCAAATCTATTCATGGCCTCACCCCTCCCTAGCTCTATTCTCCTTAAATCCCACCATCCTCTGAGCTAAATTCTGGCTTCTTGCTCATCCCCAATTTTAATCACTCCACCATTGGCTGTACTGTCAGATGCCTTGGCTCTAAGCTCTGAAATTAGGTGAAAGTAGCTGATGGAGTGGATATGTGATTAGAAGTTCAACTTGAGGTCAAGCATGGCACCAAGATGAGAAACAGTCAGTTTAAACTTCAAACAGTTACCAGGGAGAGTGGTGGATAGAGAATGGAGCTTGTGATGGGGACCAAAGACTATGGGCCAGAATTTCACTCTTGAGGTGAATATCTTGAGTTGGGAAATTTCTCAGTGCTACACACCTGCATCAGGAAGAAGTGCCTGGTGTGGCATATGGGCTGGGGGCTGGGTGGTGTTGGGTGTGAAATGGAGTTGGACCTGCCACCCCCAGATACAGATTGGACATGGCCACAGGGGTTGCTGAATGCCTAGGCAGGCTGTTTAAAAGGTCAGCCTTGGTGCTCTGCAACTCCTTCCCAGTTATTTTGTTAAACATTAGACCCTCTAACCCTCACCCTCGACCCCTCCCCCCCCCCCCCCCCCATCCACTCCCCATGTTTGTACATGCCAATCCACAGCCCCCATCCACCTCCCCATGCCCTAATACCCTCTAGGTCGACCCATGCCCCCACCCATCCCCATGGCCACTTTTAGCCCTTTAACCAACTCCTGCCAACCCATGTAGCCCCACCCACCAGCCTGTGCCTATACATGCTCCATGCCAACTCACACAGAATCTACCATGGATAGACCTTAGGAGCCATGTTGAAATAAAATGAAATAAAGTTCTAAATATCTACTACAGAATTCACTGAAAAAAACCACTCCTATTCATGAAAGCCTATTCAATACATTTAAATCCCCTCAAGTGCTTAATCCCATTTAATAATCTTTCACAGAATCACAGTGCAGAAGAGGCCCTTTAGCCCATTGAGTCTACACCGACACTATATTCTTAACCCCACATCAAAGACTCCTAACCTTTAATAATTTATTTGAGCTGTCAATTAAACTGTGAAATGACAACCCCCACTTTGATAATGTAAGGTTGTGGAAAGAGCCAAGAATTAGTAATGCTATAATGGTAGTCTTTTGGGTTATGTCAATAAGCAGATATTGAAACTGCCAGAACAGATTGTTCTCAACTATCACAGACACACGCAGGCGGTTTTAACTTTTAAAGAAAATTTAAATTACTTGACAGTTCTACAGACCTAATCTGCCTACAACTGCATTTATGAATTCTCTAAAGATTCGTAGCTCCCACACTGCCATTTAAGGCCTGTGCTTCAGTGAAAATGGATTCTGTTTGAACTCAACACGGAGTTTAAGTGTCCCTGCTGAATTCAGGTTTCACAGATTTGTGAGTCAGATCCTGCCTCTGTTTCAGCACCGCAGCAGCCATCGGAAATGGGAATGGGCCTTGCAGATCTGAGTCCTGTCTGCCATTTTTAAAGGTTCCGGGAGTCTCCATGACTCCATGAAAATTGGCCCAATGGATTTGGTCTTCCGAATATTTGGTGGTTCTTACCCATTACTAGATGTCAGACAAGCAATGTGAAAAAATTAGAGGCAGTGAAGGGTTTAAGATGTTAAGTCCTAATGGCTGCTTGACCGTAAAGACAAAGAGCAAGACTGAATCCTTCAAACAGAAGTTTATTCTGATGTATAAAACTCTACTCAGAACTGGTCTCATCAGTTTTCCTTTTTATACATACCAAATAGGTACTTAGCTTGTTAACTAATAGTTACCATTTAAACTCCTTGAGAGTTAACAGTTTCCTTCCCCAGATTGTCCTCTTCTTAAGATGAAAGCAACTCTTAAGTATATATTAAAAAAATGGACCTTCCTTTCCATAACACAAATATCAATATATATTTTCATTCAATAAATTCTCTTTTAAAAAAACATGTACAGGAATGTCCATGCAAAAAAATTCCTTTTCATCTTCTCAAAGGAAAAGATCTCCCTCTTTGGGGATACCTACCAACTTTTGAGCTCGATCCTCATTTTTTGAAGCAGTTGGACAATTGGTAACTGCTATCAATCCGTTTAACCTTGGCAATCTGTTTTAAGTTTGCAATGTCAATTCACAATCTCTTTTTGTTAATGCACTTCGTAAAGTGAACATTTTCCCAAAGTGACTTATTGTCCATATGACGTTTGATGGTACTGTTCCTGAATACACTTTTCCATTTAAAAATTATGCCAGCATCTTTGATATGAAGAATACCATAATTACAGCTTCAACAAGGGTGAGAGTCTCTGCTGCCAATGTACTTTTTACAACTCTTGGTATCTTTTTAGCCTCCCATGCCAAAGGCCAACATTTACCTTTTCCCGCCCATGAGAAATATTATAAATCTTCCTGCATGCAAAAACCCATCGCATAGATTTGCAGAAGATGCGTCACTAAACAGGCTCATATTTCTAATATCACCCAAAGATGGGAATTTCATAACAATGCTCCACTTTCAATTTTGTCAGTGTTTTGTTTGCTCGAATAATTTCTTCAACCTTAGGATCGTTTATTTTAGTGCTCAATTCTAAAACATCAAAACTGACGCCTGGCCTCATTTGTTTGCCTAGCCAATCCAGTTGCCCAATTAGGCAGAGTTCCTCTTTTTCCATTTTAAAAGCCATTGTTATGGCACAGCCGATGGTAAATGCTGAGCTGCTCAAATCCCAAAGGGAAACGTGAAACAACCGCCACAACTGTTTTGCAATTTGTATAAATTGAAATGCGTACCTTGAATTCAGTAGTAATAAGACCACTGAGTCTTATAGGTTTCTTAAAACTAAAATAAGCCTTTATTAATAGAAGAAATGATCTTGAGTACACACATAGGTCTGCAAATTACTATTATGATAACTTCTAAATGCCCTGGTTAATCTAACTCCCAGTTATACTTTTGTTAAGGCAACAGTAAGACACATAATTTTAAAAGACCCAGGCAAAGAAATATGAAATCTTGAACAATCCAATTCAAAGTGAGTTTCCTTAACTTCAGTTCTTTGTAGACAGCAGCTTGAGGGTTGGAAGCTAAAGGTGTTTCACAGTTGTTAGATCATAGAATTCCTTCCCTTACACACAGCCTTCACTCCTTTATTCATATTTTCCCCTTTGAATGCAAATTCCCACTGTTTCATTATGGGCAGAATTTTTCCCTTGGTGGGTGGACGGGCCCCACTGGCTTGGCGGCGGGTGAGCAACCAACCCACACCACCGAAACGGGGCCCGCTGCCATTTTAAGTGGGCGGGCCAATTAAGGCCCGCCCAGCGGCCTGCCCGACGGGAAACGTTATGCCCTTCCTGTTCCTGGGGAGGGGGGCAGGAATCTCCAACTTTCAAAGTGCGCTCTTTTGTGCATGCACGCGAAAGTGCTGTCTCAGGGAGATTAGTGACAGGTTAGAAAACTCTAAAAATAGAACAATAAAAATATTACTATCATGTCCCCCTCATGTGACAATGTCACACAAGATGGGACATGTTAATAAGAAGCACTGAAACTTTATTAATCTTTTTAAACTCAAACATGAAACCTCATCCCACCAGTGGATGAGGTTTCATGTTTTATCAGAAGCCCGCTGGGGCTCCTGGCCTGCCCGCCAACCTTAACGTTGGACGGGCAAGGTCTTTAATGATTTTAATTGTCCTGTCAATGGCCTCAATTGGCCATTGAGAGGTCGGCGGGGGAAACAGCTGATTTCGCTGTCTGCCCACCTTCCTAAAAATTTAAATGGGGCGGGATGAAGTCGGGGGTTGCTCCCAACATCATCCCGCATCATTTTCCCGTCGGCGAGCGGGACCCGCCCTCAAATCACCAATGGGAAAATTCTGGCCTATGTTTTTGGACTTCAGGACTGATAGTAAAAAACTCTTGTAGTACCAATTTTACCAGTAATCTTTGGATAAAAATAAGCACACTGTTTCTTATTTCTGGCTAGGTGACACATTTCACCCCTCCTTTGAAATCAATCTAGTCTGGTTTATTTAAAAATGCAAATGTTTCCCCCCCACCCCCATTTACCAACTTAACATTCCAAACCTAGCTTATCTTCTGACAAAGCCCTCAAACCAGCTACCTTTAATTACCTTTAATTCACTTAAAGTCACACGCGCCCAGTGGGGCCTGTGTCTATTACTCTACAATAAATTTCAATAACATTATGAAAATTATTATATCTTCCTGACACTGCTTTGAGTTTTTTGGGAGGCCCTACCATGACCAAGTGCAATGGGCTGCAGTAGGATTGCAGATGTAAAGTGACATGTGATCCGCTCTGCCTGATTTCCAATCCAATGTATTTAAATGCACTGGAAGCCTGACTTCCAACCTTGAACTCTGTTCAGAGCCCATTAATGACAACCAGTTCAAATTTGCTACTACCACCCCACAAAAAATCGTCTACATGCATCGTAAATATACCAACAAGTTACCCTCCATGGTGCCGATAAAACATTGCTGGGTCTTCTTTCAACTGAAGACAGCCCAGCTTTAATAAAACTGACCTTACTGAGAAATACCAAACTCTAGAGGCATCATTTATACCATTTATTTAACTTCTAGTGTATCCCTTTTTTATTTGGTGCCTCTTTTGGTGGATGGAGAAAAACTTCCCTTTGCAGTTGGTGTCCCTGCAAAAAGGCAGCTTTAATATCAATTGACCTGCATTCCCAAACATTTGTAGCTAACAGAGCCAAAAATATCTTCAGAATAACTTTTCCTGCCTTAGGGGAATCTACTCTTATATCCTGGTCACCCAATTTTTCTTCAAACCCTCGTGCCACCAGCCTGGCTTTAGCTTCATAAGTCCCATCGGGAAACATCTTTTCCATGCACGTCCATCTATGAGACAGAGCTGGTTGTCCCCTATCTGGCACCTCTGTGTACCCCAAATTCTCTCCAATGTAGTTCTTGCTGTTTGGCATTCTTTGTTAGTTTATCATCTAATTTGTTTGAAGCTACTAAGACTTCTCGGTCACCTGAGCCTCTGCTCCTTGTAGCATTACCAGTCTGTGCCATATTCTTTGACCTTGTTAAGCTATGTCCTCTATCCTGCCCTCTTTCCTGCTCTAGACTTTTACCATTTTATCTCCCTCTACTATTGATAGATGTTCTTTCAACAGTTCGAAATCTCTTCCTAGAGGCATGTTCTCTCTCAGACCCACTGTCTGAACTGACACTAGATTTTCGTGCCTTCCATTTTTGTACTTCATGTTCCCAATCCATAGGCCTAACCTCTTGTCCTTTATCTCGTACATTTAATCAGTTTTTATATTTTCCAGTGGCCTTCTCTACTGTACCTACAACCGTGGCATCCCTCCATTGACTGACCCCTTCTGGCAAGTATGTAACATTAGTACCAGCTTTGGGCAGTTGTCCTCTTGGACAAATCGCTTTATCTTGTTTATCGGCGTTAGTGTCCATCTCCAGATACTCTGTCAACTTCAGCAAGCTGATCCTGAATCATGCAGCATATGGATATGAGAAGTATATGGTTCCTCATCACTTTGTATAATCTTTTTCGGACCCGCAAATTTGTAATCCATGCCAAATAACCTCAATGAGTGTACCCAAATACTCTGGTTCTCATGACTGTTTCGCCATCTTTACCTATAACCTTTCCCAGGCCTTTCCACTCATTAAATCCTTCTGTTTTATATTATACCATGCCTCCGATTGAAAATCATTTCTGATGCTCATATATTATGTCTTAAAAGCTCACCGAATTCTTTGAAACTTCGGCTTTAAGGAACTCTCTTCTACCCACGTGTAGTGCATTTAAATGCCCAGAAAAGGTAGAGCTAATTGGAGTCCCCTCCCAAGCTTGGGGATAATCTCTCAGGACAGAAGGAATTTTTGGATTTCTACCAAAAGCCAACTGATATGGACTATAACCTCCAACCATCTGCAGTGAATTCTCAGCAAGGACAGCCCATACTAGAGCAGATGTTAATTTACAGCTTGGTTTATCTCCTATCATTAGCAAATTCACCCCCGTTACCTGTGAGGAATTTTGCCAGTGGTCCCAATCCATCCATATGCACTTTTCCATTACCTGTTCCACAAATAATTTATTTTCTTTATGGTGTAAAATTGTCGATGGCTAAACCTAGTTGCCAAATCTATGAAATGTAAACTAAAAATGTTCTTACTTCATCCCACACCTTTAAATCCATCGCCACAACTTCATTGAAATCCCTTGCTAAGGGTAGACTTGCTTTCAGCTGTGATGGTGTCCTTCCGTGTTCCTTACATGTATCGCATCTATTGCTTATCTTCTCTAAATTTAGTGTACTCTCCATCCCTTAGCAAAATGTTTAATCTTTATGAAAGACAGGCATACTGTTGATGCAATTTTAACATAATTAGCTTTTTGTCCTGTAAATTCCTATCCCCTAATGCTAATAGCACTTCTTTAGTTTCCTTAGTAGAAAAGTTAGGTTGCATTAAAGGAATACTAAACTACAATAGTGTCCAAATTGCATAAATTGTAAATCCACAGGTTTTCCAATGTGTTGTTTTCTTCATTTGTGCTTCCTTCATCGATAGCCTGCTCAACAGTAATGGAATTTTGCTGGAAACTACGTCCGTGCTCACGAGATGATTGACTCCAGCTATCTTACAGGGAATCACTACCCTTTTTAAAGATTTTAAGGTATTATCATCTCCAAATCTAAAACTGTTGGAATTCTCAAATTCCTTAACCTTATTCCGGTCCTTGTCATTTAAGGGGTCCAGGTAGCATTTAAACCAGTCTATTCTACAGACTGTAGATGTGCATCCGGTATTTAATGCCGCATAGTTGAAGGATTCTGCAACCAAGACATTCACTACCTGGCTGAAACTTCTTGTAACTAATACAAAGCCCTCTCTTTGGTCAATATGTCCATCTTCTGAGTCTTCTGCCTCATGTTTAATTTCAAACACATTTTATCATTTAGGACAGTTAATTGCATAATAGTATATTGAATTGCACCTAAAACACCAATTAACCACACCTTGTGCATTTCTCAGGTTCATTGTTTTGTTGTAATTCTCCAATTCTTTTCTCCTGCCATAATTTTCACGGTGTGTCTGTCCTCGTCATTTCTAGCTACAAATCTCCTTTAGTACTGACGCCTGTGCCCTGTTTCTAGACGATCTCGCTATTCCATTAACATTGTATCCTCCATTTTCTGTTTCACCACTGAATGACCCATTTGCACCATGAATGCTGCCAGAAATGAGTGTTTTCCGAAGGATGGCCTCTGACATCTGTTCTTGCAGAGTGTGTCTTTCCGCAAATTTAACTCCTGTCAAAACTAGAAGTCTGTCCATATTTGTTACACTGGTGCAGTCTAGTAACTTAAATGCCAGCACTGATTGGGGAATTTCCAGATGGAATTTTTGCAATCTTGCATATAGTCCACTGAATTCCATTGTGTAATCTTCTATGGAACTATTCTCTAACTTTCTAAGTGTGTCAAAATCTGACTATGCTTTGTAAGCACTTAATAAGCCATCTTTCTGGTAGATCTTATCCATAAAATCTAATAATGTTTCCAAACCTTCATCCATGTCCAAATGCTCAGGCTCCATCTCTGAAAATACTTGGCATCTTATTTTGCTTTCACACAGTAGGAAAGGTGCCAAGGCCATTCTCTTTTTTCTTCAGCAAGGAGGTAGCCCATGTCCTCATGGTTACTTCATTCTTCCATTGGTCATTTGATCCACACTCAGAAAACATCAACAGGTAATCATACCCCAACAGTCTACATTTTGATTCAACCATTTTTGAGTGACTCCAAACCACTCTACTCTTAAAGTTAACTCTAAATACACTTTTTTTCTGAAGAAAGCTTAATTTCCATGTTTTTACTTGCAAGTAGCAACCACCCTTTGCTACCATTGTTAAATTCCAGTGGCTGCTTAACAATAAAGACAGAGACAAAGACTGACTCCTTCAAACAGAGTTTTATTCTGGCATATAAAACTTGACCCAGAGCTTGTCTCACCTGCTTTCCCTTTTTATACATATCAAATGGGTACTTAGTTGTTAACTAATAATTACCATTTAAACTAATTGAGAGCTAACTGTTTCCTTCCCCAACAGAAGAAACACGACAGTAAGGTGAAGGGTGTTGTCAGAGTGCATGTGAAACCTGGTTTGGGTTCAGATTATGTCACCAGATAGTTGAATAATAGGAGAGACAAAGGGTAGATCCTTGGCAGGGATCTAGTGGTAAAGGTAAGGGAATGGGCAGAGAAGCTATTTCAGGTGATCATCTGGCTGTCACTAGAGAGATAAGAAGGGGACCCACGTGAGTGAGCTCCACCCAGCTGGACAACAGAGGAGAGATGTTGGAGGAGAATGGCATGTTCAGTCATTTTTGGTGGGAGGTGGAGGAAAAGTTTACCATTGTTACAGTCACATAGAACGTTGTTTGTGACTTTTAAAAGAGCTGCTTCACGTTTTGTGGCAGTGGTGGACATCTGACTGGAGAGATTCAAATATGGGCCCAGATTTTCCTCACCTGGTTGGGTGCACAGAGTCGGGAGATTTCCTGGCTTGGCGAACCCGACCTTTAAAAATTTCCACCCGTGTCTCAAATATTTGGTCCGTAAAAAAAGGAGCCAGGGCAGGAGGCCCTGGAAAGTATATGGAGGCTGCCGAGTGCGCAGGCGGTCTGAGCGAAGGCCTGCCTCTGTGCCCTGGCACTGTGTTTAAATATCAAAAAATGACTGTTTATTGAGTGAGCAGAAGCCACAGAATAAGTTTTAAAAATACTCAAGTGACCTAACCACAGGTCTCAAAATAGCAAATATTTACATAACTTCACCTGGCAATTTACAAAGCTATCAGACTGGAGTCAGGCCATCTGGATGTAGCCGATCAAGGACACTAAGCTTAAATGAGTGTGAATTGCCATCTCCTGAACTACTCAAACACATTCACACATAATCTAATTATTCAGGTGAGTGAGGCCCAAGCCGTTAAACTCAATCACTTTGTATCTTCGACCCCTGCTGAGAAGAGGGACCCACTGACCATTTTACTCTAAACACTTTAAACAATGGAATGCAATGCAACACAATCCCAAAGCAAACAAGAGGAACAGCACCTCATCTTCCAGTTAGGCACTTTACAGCCTTCCGGACTTAACATTGAGTTCAACAACTTCAGACCATAAACTCTCTCCTCCATCCTCACCCCCTTTTTATCCCCTTTTTTCAATATTCATTTTCAATTTTTAATTTTTATTTTTTATCCACTTAATTTTATTTTTTATTTATTTTCAATTTATTCATTGTTTCATCCCTACCTTTTATCCTATTTTTAACCTTTTTTTCTCATCACTGCTCCCTCCCCCCACCCCAACCCCACAAGGGCCATCTGTCACTTGTTCATATTGTTCTTTCCAGAGTGCTTACCCTTGTCCTGCTATTATCACATTCTGCTTTCTGACCTCCATGCCACCATCAGCACCTCCTTTAGCCAGTACAGCTATCATTAAACACCCCTTTGTCCTCTTGTCCATGACATCTCTGGCAATCTCTCTTTTCCTTCCACCTATCACTGGCCTTCTATCCAGCTTCATCTGCTCCCCCCTCCCAAACAGTATAAATTTCATACATTTTTACTTCTCTTTAGCTCTGAAGAAGAATCATTAGGACTTGAAACATTAACTCTGTTGTTTCCTCTCTCCACAGATGCTGTTGGACCTGCTGAGTTTTTCCAGCATTTTCTGTTTTTGTTTAAAATTTCCAGCATTCGCAATATTTTGCTTTTACTTTAAACAATGGACCTGGAATGAGTTTATGACGACTGTGTTTGGTTAGTGGCTTGTTTGTGAAGAAAGGTCATTTGTTAGCAAGTCAGCCCTTTGTGTTATAAGAAACTGCTTTTTCAGGGCCAGAGATAAGAGAGACCTTGAGTGGGTAATAGCAAGAAAGAGGACTTGCAGTCCCTTTCTCGCTCACTCCAGTCATTCTGCAAGCTTGTGCCCTGCCTGCGTCTGACTGGCCATCACCCCTGGCAACATCTTCCAAGTAAACCAAGCAGCTGCTGACTCCAGTAGAAAAGACAGATATCGTTCATTAACATTTTAAATTGTCCTGATCTGGAAAGATCATCAAACCCAGTCTGAAACCATCCAAGTCATCAACCTACAGGATCTGTATATGATTACATTCTTAAAACAATTTAACCTATCTTCCATCTTGGTAACGTGTGTACTCATGCGCGAGAGAGCTCGAACAGCAGTTGGGTGTTAAGGTGTTGGGGGTTTTCTTTTCAAAATTTACATGTGATCCTGTCTGTGTGAGTCTTTTACAGTCACATCACTTAAACAGTTAAAAATTCAGTGAATTGATAAGCAAATTCTTTTTAAAAAACACCTGTTGTGGTCAACCAAGAGGTGGAGAGAGAGGGAAGCCATTCTAACACTTATTACCTAGCTGTAACACTCTTCTGACAATCTTTGATTCGTATTTCCATGCTATTGTTGAACTAATATCAGAGAGGGAGAAAGTAACACAATACAAGGAGATATCAGGAAACTTTCAGGCTGGCAATTAACTAGCAAATTAACTCCGATATAGACAAATGTGAGGTGTTGCAATTTGGAGGAGAAACAGAAGCAACTGATTTGCACTAAGTACGGTAGCAGGCGTGAAAAATGTAATTTTACCCGCCGACAGCAATGCTGGATTTTTGCACTGTATTGCCCCTTTCCCGACGTGTCCCAACTCAGTGATGCTCCTCAGGGCACCATATTTAAAGCACACCAGAGCGCAGCCTACTTCATGTCTACAGGCCAGGGCTGCTCCAGGTAGCCTAGATAGCAAAGAATATGGCAGCTCCCAAATTTAGTGGATGCGATGGAAGGCCACTGTGATGCCCTCTACTCCTGCTCTGGCCACAGGAGGTCCACCAGAGTCACCCATCCAGCCTGGGAGGTGGTGGCAGTGGCGGTCAGCAGCACTGGAGCACAGAGGAAGTCAGCCAAGCCATCCAGTGCAGGAAGAGGCTGAATGATCTCATCCATTCTGCTAAGGTAAGTCAACTACCTCATCACTCTCAACTCACAAACCCATCACACATCTACAGGGATCTCACACCACAAGGGACAATACCACTGGTGCTGAAGTGCTGTAATCTGCAAGGCTACGGACCATGTGCTGGAAAGTGGGATTAAAATGAGTGGCTAATTTTTTTTTCTCTTTTTGGCCAATGCAGACATGATGGGCTGAATGGCTTCTTTCTGCACTATAACATTTCTATGGTTCACTAACTCTCACACACACTCTCACATCTCCATCAGGCCCATATCCTCTGGAACTCGTGTCCTTATCCCATCCATGTCTTTGCTCCCCACACAAACATTCCACTCAGTGCCATGTGTCCTGCTCACACTCTCTCCATCTGTCTTCATGCAGTAGAAGCTGGCTCACAGCAGGAGGTAGAGGTCCCAGACCGGGGGTGGAGTGGCCCACATTACGTCCCTCACTCACTCACTTGGAAGAGCATGCCATCGTGCTGACTGGTGAGGGCATGGACCTTGCCTGTAGAAATGGTGAGCACCCATGTGAGGGTCCTGTACCATATCATGCCTCTCTCAATGTAACTGTGAGTGTTCTCTCTTTTGCTTTTGACTCTGCTGCCTGCACTAATTATCTCTAGTTTGGTTCACAGGGAGCTCTGCCAAGTGACTAATGCCCTCAGCCAGCCTGTTCCTCTGCTCCATGCACATCCTCACCTCCAAATGAGAGGACATCTCTTTCACTGAAGAACTGGAAATAAGCAGCCTGGAAGACCCATCACAGCGCTTACCCACACCCTGCATCAGTGCAGAGACACACAACTCGGTGAGACCTGGATCTAGAGCCGGCTCAGGTTCACAATCTAGCAATCACTGTACGGACACGCGTCTGCAACAGGAGGAGGCAGGTTCAGCACAGTTCCACAGCACTGGGGGGACTGCTGGGGAAGAGGCACCTGTGATGTCCGAGTTGAATGACAAGCCTCTAGATTCAGCCTTCCAACTCATCATGGAGAGTCAGCAGACAGCGGGGAGACATTACGCAAAGCTGTTGGAAGCCCTCAGCAGAGTGGCATGTGAGTCAGAGGAGTGTGTCCGCCTACTCTCTGATGAAGTGGTGCCCACATATGCATGCATGGATGTCTCCATGGGGAGGATGGCAGACCCCATGGAGACCCTGGTCCAGCAGAATACAGAGATGTGCACAGACCTGCACTCTATCGCGGTAAGTTCCTGCCATGGCGACGTGAGAGGGACTCGACATCACTCCAGGTGCTCATTCCCCTCAGGCCGGGGCCCTTGGGTACCGGAAGGGAGGAGGAGTGGCAGCTGGACACTCCTAGATCATCCACGCAGTAATCTCAGAGGCTGTCCGCTCCCTCTGATCCTCTTTGCCTGTGACCTCCTCAACCTTGTCCTCTGCCACTGCAGAGGGAGCAGCTGGCCCACAGGATGAGAGCCAAAGCAAGCTGGTGCTTTCAAGACCTTGGTCTCTAGAGGATACATGCTGAAGTCACCAGAGGCAACAGGGCCAACCATTGCTCAAGCTGTCTCTACCCCTGCTGCGGATGTCAGGGCAGCACCTAGAAAAATTAAGAAGTTCTTATTATAAGTGATTGTCCTGGTGAAGCCATTTTGTCACTTTATAATCTGAAAATATATTCACTTTTACTGAGTAATGTGTTATGGTGTCTTTCAGCTTCATTTAAAGGCTTTGCGAGTCCTCCCACTGCATCCCCCCCAATCCCCCCACGAGCAGTTCAACTACACGCAGGTGGAACATGATTGACTCTGGAGAGAGAAGTGTGTGTGGCAGGGCCTGTCAGGGCCTTGTGTAAGCATTCTCCCATGCGCGCAGAGCCTTCATCCATCACACTCATCTCACTGTCCCAGGCATTTTCAATGCTGCCTGCTGGGGTTCTCTTTCAGTTGTCCATCTGAGCTGAGTTGCATCTCCACCCACCCACTGATCACACTCCCATGCAGCACCTGTGCCCATCCAACACGAGGCTCCACTCACTTGCGATTTTGACAACCATGATCATGGTCAAGTATATCATCAGTTCCCCTGTCCCTACCCCTAGTCACCCCTGTCATTTTCCCCCATCGCTGTTTATCCCCTTGGCATTACCTTCTACCTTTCCACCGTCACCAGCAACCTGAGCTCTTTTCTTTCTGGAATGTCCAGGTGAACGTGCACATCCCCTACCTTCCTGAGAATCCCACCCATCCACATTGACCTGCCTGTACTCCTCCTTTCCACCCCCAGGGCCCCTGTCTGCCTCCAAGTCCCCACTAACTACACTCGCGGTCATTTCTACCGCTACAAATGCACTCTCACCCTACCAGCTCCCTCTGCCTCATCTCACACTTACACTCACCATTTGCTCTTACCACAACCATGCTCAATTTGCACCCCAGGAGGCAGTCATTGACTCCACAGACCCCTCCCTTGCACGTTCACCTAGATAACCCCCATCCCTTACTTTGTCCTCCCTTACTCCCTGCTCCCCTTGGACACCTTCTCTCCTCCAAAATTGCTCCTCCCCTTGGACCTTCTCCCCTCTCTGAACTCCTTCCTGCCCCCTCCCAGCCTCATTCCCCCACCTTCCAACACCTTCGATCCACCCCTACCACCTCACCCCCCCAACCCCCAGTACACCTTCCTCTCCCAATCACAGCTGGACTTTCCTCTCTCAGCACCCCCCTCACCGATCATCAGTAGCAGCCCCATGGCCAAGATGGTGATGTTCCAAAGCAGACCTGAAGCCTGAAAGGAGGCCTCCCACCTTCTGTGTGCTACTTCGCGGCAGGGCCATGTCCATGAAAACCCACCCAGCATGTGATGCACATGTTTCTCCAGGGTCCATTGGCTTTCGGGCTCCAGCATCTTCTGCTTCTCAGATGTCTGCGATCTGAGCAAGGCCGTAACGGTAAGTCCCGACCTCTGCACGTCACACTTGTCCAGACGTGTTCTGGGCCGGTGCATTTTCTGCCGGTCTAACAGTAAATCGAGCAAAGGGGGACGATTCTGGTCGGGCCTTACTTTGCATTCCATTACCGGGACGCAAATCTTGTTCACACCGGCCTTCAGCGGGATTGGCGTTCCGCCATGGCGGACACCATCAGATGATCCCGCTGTGCTTTCCCACCAGTGTGAAACTGGTTTCTGCCTCATGCTGAAATTCCCACCCACCAGCCTGCCAAACCCACATCTACTGTGACACTCACTGCCAATGGGACCAGACAATTCCACCCATCATCAACACTGTAGAAAATAAAATAAAGGCATGTGGAGAGAATGTTTCTACCTGTGGAAGAATTCAAAACTAGCGGCAATACATAGAAAATAGTTACTAATAAATCTAATGGGAAATAAGGAGACATTTCTTTACCAGGGTGGTTGAGACATGGACCCGCTGCCACAAGGAGTGGTTGAAGTAAATAGCTTGGCTGCTTTCAGAAGGCAAATAGATGAGCAGGTGAGAGAAACAGGATTTAGAATGATATGGTAGTTACAATGTCCAGTATAACTACCAGTCTAGACTAGTTGGCCTGAATGGCCTATTTCTGTGCTATGTATCCTATACAGTTCTGTATCAGGTTAAAAAGAATTATGAGTAGAGAATGGTCAAAAGCTATAATTTTCATCTCTCGCCTTAAAGGTAATCCATCAACCACTTGTGTAAAAAACAAAAAAAACTGCGGATGCTGGAAATCCAAAACAAAAACAGAATTACCTGGAAAAACTCAGCAGGTCTGGCAGCATCGGCGGAGAAGAAAAGAGTTGACGTTTCGAGTCCTCATGACCCTTCGACAGAACTTGAGTTCGAGTCCAGGAAAGAGCTGAAATATAAGCTGGTTTAAGGTGTGTGTGTGGGGGGCGGAGAGATAGAGAGACAGAGAGGTGGAGGGGGGGGTGTGGTTGTAGGGACAAGGTTGTCCCTACAACCACAACCCCCCTCCACCTCTCTGTCTCTCTATCTCTCCGCCCCCCACACACACACCTTAAACCAGCTTATATTTCAGCTCTTTCCTGGACTCGAACTCAAGTTCTGTCGAAGGGTCATGAGGACTCGAAACGTCAACTCTTTTCTTCTCCGCCGATGCTGCCAGACCTGCTGAGTTTTTCCAGGTAATTCTGTTTTTGTTTAACCACTTGTGTATCTCTGCCAAAGTTCATGATACCATTCAAACTCAACTGAATGAAAGCATTTTACTTCTAAGTCGATGACCTGCAGCTCTGTACATTGAAGAGATTCCTTTGCTTTATTTTCTATTGTGATGTTGCGATTGTAACTCAGCCAAGGATCTATAAAGGTTCAAAATGAGGCCAAAAACCTTCCAGAAATAGTCAATTGCAGCACATGGTTATACTTTTTTAGAATTGTTATTGGCCTCCCATACATAAATACGCAGTTGAATTATTTTTATTAGTGTTTCTAAAAAAAATCTCCCTGATTATCTTTGAAGTGACGCACTGGAATTTAAAGTCTGCTGTTTCATCATTTGATGGGATACAGAAGTGATTTTCACAAATAATACTGCAGGGGCAGAATTTTAAAGGTCCCCCGCCTGCCGGTTTATGGGCAGAGTTGGCGGGGGTGGGGAGAGGGGTGTGGTGGTACATAAAATTCCCCAGATGGCTTTCCCGCCCCGACCTGTCTGCAATTTCCACCCAGCCTCAATTTTGACCCAGCAGGTCTTCCTATTCAGGCCTTAGGTAGGAAGGTGTTGAGTGTTGGGGGGGGCTTCCTCCTTTAAGGGCCCCCTTTCTACATTGTGCAACCTTCTCCCCACCACCACCACCCCCCACCCCCGCAATTTCTGACACCATGGTTGCTCCCTCAATCCCTGGCCATCCTGTCAAGACCTCCCTGCACCCCTCCCTGCTTCAGGATTCACCTCCCCTCCCCACTGTGAGATCCCCCCCCCCCCCACCATTTACCTGGTCTTGGACCCTGGGATTTAGAACCGGGAGACTGCTTGTAGTTAGAGTCCTATAACCGCTGGAGCTGCTGTTACAATAGAGTTGCTGGCCAATCAGTGAATTCCGTCTGGGCTAGGGGCAGAGACCCGTCTCCAGTCAATTAAAGCTCCTCGGAGCACTAAATGACAGTCGAGCTGCTTTGGTTGGTGGGAACGTGTGGGTGGGGTGGGAAACCCTGCTGTCTGAAAAACCCTTCCCCAGGTCTCAGGAAACCCTCCAGACAATGTACTCTTCAATTAATCTGTGCATATTTTCTATGTAATTACTATTGAACTCTCACTTTCTACTTAATATTCTATCAATGAAAATTAAGGAGCGGCAGACTTGTTGAATACGGTAAATTTGATGGGGCCGGGGTTTCACTAAAATTATCATAAGCAAAATGACAGCAAAGAAGAAAATAATGGCACTAAAGAATGATAAAGCCCCAGGACAGATGTTTTCCATCCCAAGGGGTAGAATATTCTGCCAGTCGGGCAGGTGGGCCCGACCCAATTTTTGGCGGGTGGGGGGGGCTGATCCCCGCCAGAGAAGTGGGCCCCACCGCCATTTTATGTGGGCGGGCCAATTAAGGCCCGCCCAATGTGACGCCCAGTGAGAAGCGCTATGCACTCCCTGTGTGGGTGGGGGGAGGGGGGATTCCCCAAAAGTGAGAGTGAGCTCTTTCGCGCATGCACATGAAAGAGTGCACATCTCCTTGAGGCTAGTTGCTGCCTCAGGGAGATCGCTGACACTTTAAAAATATTAGAAATAGAAAAAAATATCCTTAACATGTCCCCCTCATGTGACAATGTCAGATGAGATGGGACATGTTCATAATTTACATAAGAATTTATTAAACTTTTTTAAACCCTACCTGAAACCTCATCCCGTCAGTGGATGAGGTTTCACGTTTTTTCTAATGCCCACCAGGACGCCTGGCCTGCCCGCCAACCTTAATCTTGGACGGGCAGGTCATTTAATTGTATAATTGATCCTGTCAATGGCCTAACATCTGTTGTGAAAGAATTGCTGGAATGGATAATTAAGGATAGGGTTAATGGACACCTTGAAAATTTTGAATTGATCAGAGGGACACCAAATGGATTTGTAAAGGGTAGATCATGCCTGATGAATCTGATTGAATTCCTGGAACAAGTGGCTAAATTATTACAGGAGAATGTCAATGGATGTTATTTTTATGGACTTCTAAAGGCACTTGATTAAAGTCCGTCATAAGAGATTGTGAGCTAAAGTTGAAGCCCATGGAGTTCTAGGTCAATTATTGACCTGGTTAGGAAATTGACTAGCAGCAAGAGACAAAGTGTAGGGACAATGGGCTGGCACTCTAATTGTCAGAATGTGTCCTACAAGGTCCTGTGTTGGGCCCTCAACTATTCATCATATTCATTAATGACTTAGATGATGGAATTAGTGGCAAACTACTGCAGTACCTTGCTGAGCATAACCATGAGCTACTGCTTGGAAATCCATGGTTGCCAATGCCCTCTTAGGGCATTGTACCTGAAGAGAGAGAGAGATGATGGGATTGAAAGCCACATATCCAGATTTGCTGATGACACATAGTTAGGCAGCATTGTATATGTAAACTGTGTGGATGAAGTTATAAAGAGATATTGATAGATTAAGTGAATGGACAAAGCTGTTGCAAGTGGATTTTGATGCAGGCATATATGAGATCATGCACCTTGGAACTCAAATGGACAGAACAAGATACTTTCTACAGGTGAAAAGCTAGAAAACCGGAGGTCCAAAGAGATTGTGCCAGGGCGGGTTCGGGAGGGTTGGGGGGATACTAAGATTATTAAAATGTATTGAACAGGTACGGGAAAGGTATTGAAAAGGCTAATGGAATCCTAGCCTTTATCTAGAGGAACAAAATACAAGGAGATAGAAGTATTTGCTTCACTTATACAAAGTTCACTTATACAAAGTCCTGGTTAGACCATACCTGTAGTACTGTGAGCAGTTCTGGACATCAAACGCTCAGAAGAATATACTGGCTTTGGAGAGAGTGCAATGTAGGTTTACCAGAATGATACCTGGACTCCAAAGGAGAAATTATGAAGGAGAGATTACACAAATTAGCATTGTATTCCCTGGAATTAGGAAGGTTAAGGGGAGATTTGATCGAATTTTTCAAAATATCAAGGAGAACAGATGGGGGAGGATTTTTCCCTCGGCAGGGGCAGTTGGGAAGCTGACCACTGCCTGTGATTGGGGCTGGAATGCGAATTCACGCTGGCGGACCACTTAAGGCCCGTCCAGCATGAGATGCGTGCAGCAGCGCTCGGTGCTGCTTGTGTAGGGAGGTGGGGGGAGGCAGCCAGTGCGAACTTCGTGCATGCGCGTGGATGCATGCTGGAAAAGCTCTCTGAGGCACAGAGCTGCCTCAGAGGAAAATGTTATTTGTTTTAAACTGCAAACCTGTTTACCAGATTGTCTTGTTTACTGTTTATAATAGCATTTGGAAAATGCAATAATAAGATTGTTCCAGCAAGCATTAGTTGGACTTGTTTCACAGGAGAAGGACTATCTCATAAACCATGCGAAGTGTTTGTAACAGATTGATTTATCATGAATTTGGAGTCAAGTCAATATTTCAAATACAAATACCCTGAGGGTCCTTTCAAAGTATATCTTTGATTGGCAGCTCTATCTGAGGGTGTAAGAAGCAAATTTAATTTATTTTGTTTCAGTTTATGATCAAAGATTTTGAAAGTATGGGTAGCATTTTATGCCCTCCCCATGGCGAATTTGTTGGCAAGGGGGGCATTTCATCAGGCAGCAGGATGGCAGATCCTGGCCTCTTCACATCAATGCACCAATTAAGTCCATGGTGAGAAGGTCTACTTAAGTCCTCATCCCGTTAGCGTTGGTATTCACCCAGTGGCAAGCGGGTGACTCACCACTCGAGAAGCCTGAAAAGCAAACTCTGTCAGGGTTGCTTGTGGGCTCCCAAAGGGATGAAGAGTTTAAAACATTAAAAATAAAGATTTAAAAAATGTTAGAAAACATGTCCCTGCTCATGTGATTCTGTCACATGAGCAGGGACATGTTATAAATGAAATGTTAAAATTTTAATTTATTTTTATTTCCTAAAAAATGCAAAGGCCGTTTGGCCTTTTTGCCTGACCGCCAACTGTAAGGGTGGATAGGCAGCGAAAAATTTCTTTCAATTCTAACTTTAGTGACCTTAATAGGCCTTTAATTGTTGGCAGGCACACTGCCGACTCCGGTGCACGTCTGCTGACCAAGATATCGCTCGAGTGCACGATGACGTCTGGACACTCACCCAACATCATCTCGCGTCATTTTACGCTCGGTTAGGTGGGGCGCATGTCCGCCCGATAAGCTAAAACTTTTGGTCATAGGGTAGATGGAAATAAACTTTTTTCTACTGGTTGGGAGTCTATGAATAGGGGGCATTGTCTAAAAATTAGAGCCAGGCCTTTAAGGAATGAAATTAAGAAACATTTCATCATGTAAAGGGTGGTAGAAGTTGGAACTGTAGCCTACAATCAGCAATTGATGTCAGGTCAATTGTAAATTTTAAATCTGAGATAGATTAATAGATTTTTGCTCTCTAAATGTTGTAAAGGAGATGGGGCAAAGATGGGTAAATAGAGTTGGGTCGCAGATCAACCATGTTCTCGTTGAATGGCAGGACAAGCTCAATGGGCTAAATGGCCCAGTCCTGTTCCTAGTTTCTATGTACCTGATATTTCACAGAGCTAAATATTCCAGAGTTTTAATTATGGAAATAGAACAAAAGACCCTCAGAGGTTTATTGCACAGAAGGTTGCATTTGGCCCATTGCATTTGTGCTGCCCCCTTGCTAAAGCAATCTAAACAAATCCCTCTTCTCTACTCACCCTATTCCTCCCCCCATATCTCTGTATCTTTAAATTGTGCCTCTGTGAAGGTTTTGACTATGGTACCATTATATGGCCAGCTGTCACTCTATATTACTCTTCTCAACTCATCACTATTGTGAATACTTTGGTAGTGTCAATGAGTTATATCACTGGAGTGACATCAGGGCTGAGCCCAACCTATCCTGAGAATATTGTTTCTTATTACATTGATTATGATGTTAAGATAAGATTAATTCACGTAGCCCAGCCTGTTTGAACACAACATCAACAAAATTGACACTATAGGCATCAGGAAATGCTTTAAACTGCAAACCTGTTTACCAGATTGTCTTGTTTACTGTTTATAATAGCATTTGGAAAATGCAATAATAAGATTGTTCCAGCAAGCATTAGTTAGACTTGTTTCTTAGAAGAAGGACTATCTCATAAACCAGGCAAGGTGTTTTTAACAGATTGATTTATCATGAATTTGGAGTCAAGTCAATATTTCAAATACAAATACCCTGAGGGTCCTTTCAAAGTATATCTTTGATTGGCAGCTCTATCTGAGGGTGTAAGAAGCACATTTAATTTATTTTGTTTCAGTTTATGATCAAAGATTTTGAAAGTATGGGTAGCATTTTATGCCCTCCCCATGGCGAATTTGGTGGCAAGGGGGGCATTTCATCAGGCAGGTGGATGGCAGACCCTGGCCTCTTCACATCAATGCACCAATTAAGTCCGTGGTGAGAAGGTCTACTTAAGGTCCTCTTCCTGCTAGCGTTGGTATTCACCCAGTGGCAAGCAGGAGACTCACCACTCGAGAAGCCTGAAAAGCAAACTCTGTCAGGGTTGCTTGTGGGCTCCCAGGGGGCAACCCTCATTCAAAAGCACTCAGTACCTGATTAAGGGACTGGACAGTAGGGGTGGGCCACTGAGATCCACCCCCGCCCTTCTTGCTGACCACCATGACCTCTCTCCTGCCATCACTCACTGCTGCTTGGGTCCATCTGCAATTCAAGGCCTCAGATGGATGTAGTACCAGCAGCAGGCACTGCCTCTCTGGTAGCACTGCTGAGCAATGAGGAACTGCTGGCCTCTGATTGATGGCATCTCTCTGCAGGCAGGACTTTTGCCCCCCGCCCAGATCCTTGATCCTGGGGAAGCCTACCAGCGCCCATTTAATTTCCTGATTAGCACTTAATTTGGCAGGCCTTCCTGAAAAGAGGCAATGTGGGGTTCCAGATGGCGGGCGAGTCCTGCCACCTCCATTAAATGCCGCCATATTTCTCCTAATAGCTTTTGAAGCTATTAGAGAGAGCAAGGGGTAAGTACTGTGAATCACTGTGAAAGGTTAGCACTGATCTGCCATGTATGGTTATGACCATGGCCTTGTTTCAAATCCATTTTCTGCATTTTATGGAGGAATGCGAACTTTTATAATCACTGCAAATCTACTATTTTTCTCTTCTAACATTTCTTCATATATTTCAAATGTCTGTTTTGTAATTTTTAACCTGAGCTGTGGTCTGATTATGTTTATTGTACCACTTTCCTAAGATGAGGAAATAGTGTGAATGCACTAATTAAAATGCCTGTACATGACAAAGTTCTCTATTGGATCCCTGTCCTTGCTACAATTACTTAAGTATTGGATAGGTAAAAGTACACTTTGGGGAGAATTTTCACCCTGTCAGGGGGTTTGTGCACAGGTGGGTGCGCAGCCAATCGGTACCCTTGATTGGCTGGGCGCCGCCATTTTACATGGGCGGACCAATTAAGGCCTGCCTAGTGTGACATGCGCCCAGAAGCATTGAGCGATCCCTGTGCGGTGGGAGGGGGGAGGGGGGGGGGTGGGGGGAGTTGTTTGCTTCCTGAGTTGGGGAGTGCACTCTTTCATGCATGCGCGTGAAAGCGCGCAGAAATCTCCCTGAGGCATAGAGGTGTCTCAGGGGGATTACTTTCATTTACGAAACATTGAATAAAGGTTAAAAAAAAATTAAGGACATGTCCCCTCATGTGAAACTGTCACATGAGCTGGGACATGTCCATTAATTTAATTAAAATTTTTTTCAAAGACTTTAAAAACGCTCATGAAACCTCATTCCACCTGTGGATGAGGTTCCATGAAAAATGCGAAGGCCACCTGGGCTCTTCCCTTGCCTGCCAACCTTAAGGTTGAATGGGCAGCTCAGCTAATTGCTTTATTGACTTTTTAAATGGCCTCAATAGGCCTTTGACAGTTCAGCCCGCCGAGCTGAAAATCTACATGACACGCGGCGACATTGGGAGGCACACTGGATGTCACCCCGTGTAATTCTATGCCTTGGCAAGTGGGCCCCACCCTCTCTTGCCAAGCCAAACATTCTGCCCTTTGCCTCATAGGGAGTGAAAATTCTATTTTAGTGGGGGAGATGGTGGTGTAGTGGTGATGCTGCTGGTCTGGTAATCCAGAGGCCCAGCTAATGCTCTGGGGACATGGGTTCACATCCCACCATAGCAAATTCAGTTAATAAATATAAAGCTTGTCTCAGTAATGCTGACCATGAAACTATCATCAATTATCATACAAACACATTTGGTTCATCTGACTCCAGACACACACAAATGTGGTTGACTCTTAACTGGCCCCTGAAATGACCTAACAAACCATTCAGTTCAAGGGCAATTAGGGATGGGCAACAAATCCCACAAAAAATACAAGCATAGTCCTCTGAAATTTACCTGAGACCTGATCTAAAGAGAAATGATAAACACAAGCAGTTCTCACCATCCACTGCTTCTTTCAGCTGGTCATTAAGCACGTGTGAGCTCACATAGCAAAGCAGTTGTCTGGAGGAGCAACAAAGCTAAACCCAATCATTTACTTATTTGGAGAGTGGAGTATTGTCCAATGATTTTTAGCTTGTTGATGACTCTTAATTGGATGTAGTAATGAAGAAAATAGGGAGGTAAGAAGAAAGTAGGTGTCATGAAGCTTCTAATGTGTATAATATTATTGGGAAATATTTTTCTTTTAAAATTGAGGTTTAGTCTGTGGGTGTGTCTTAATTGGATTAAAGCCAAAAGGCTGGGTGCTTTGACGTGTACTAGTTTTGAGATGTAAGAGAGGTAGACTGCATTTGCACTTTGAATAGAATATTTTCAAGAAGGCGAGTAAAATCTGGCACCTAGTTGCAAAGACCAAGCAATATGTTTATATTACTAATAAAATTAATACTATGAAAGGGGTTTTAATGTTAGAAGAGGCTGGTGATACAATGAAATTTTACATTCAGTGAACTGTTCTAGATATAACTTCAGCAGTTATTTGTGTGCAGAGCAGAGGCAATGTAAGATCAAAGCAGCTGTAAGCCTACAACTGTCTCCCCAGAAGCCAAAGTGAAAGGAACCTCATTTTGAATTCATAAGGTGAAAATGCTTTGCCTGGTGTCTAGTTAAGTCTATGGGTTGCTGTTGCCTTAATGGAGATTAGTTTGGGAATTTGTTAAAAGTTATGATTGTAGTAATTTGTAGCCATATGTATATATTTAACTTGTGTAAATTAATAAAATGTTTCATTTAGTTTAATATACAACCTCTTGAGAACTGGCAGTCTGATTCCTGAATTTAGAGTTGCATCTCAAACATACCACTTAAAAATATAGGTTATGACAGTTGTTTAAAGTTTCCCTTTGGGATTTTTAAATAACTCAGCTTTACCAAAAGGCTGTCTCTTAACAGTAGGCCATTTAGCTGCTTGGGTCTGTTCAGTGGTATCATGGCTGATCTGCAGCCTATCTACGTTTGCACCATGTCCCTTAAATTTTTGTTAACCCAAGGTTTTCAGTCCCAGTTTTAAATTTAACAATTCTTCTCGCATCAGTTGAGTTTTTGGAAGAGAGTTCCAACCTTCTGCCACCCTTTGCATTAAGAAGTGTTTCCTAATTTCACTCAGATGATGTTGCTGAGGGGCAGAATGTAGATGAGAAATGGGAGGGCGCCAAGGATAGATCTTTGGAGGACACCAAAGCAAATGTAAAAAAAAATCAAACCTTTTTATTCAATAATAAAACTTAACATTTAGCTTGTCTTTCTTGGTTTTGTTTGAATAATGCAGCTTTCCCAGATCTTTTACAAAGGGTTAAAAATAGTGAAATATATATGTTTCCCATTGAAAATATTTTGATAGTTCCAGCTAATAATATAGGTGACGTTTTTTTCAAATGCAAAAGTATTTTCTGGTTTGTGTTATTTTATTTTTGAGTAAATGCTCTTTATTTTTTATCTCTAGCCAATAGACTTTGACGGCTTCAAACTGTTTATGAAAACATTCTTGGAGGCTGAGCTGCCTGATGATTTCTGTCAGCATCTGTTCATGTCATTCAAGAACAAGTCCTCTCTTCCAAGCCCGTCTTCACAGGCAAGGAATTCCAACAGTCCTCCTTTCCACACAGGAGGTAAGCAACAAGGACCAGCGTACCTCCTGTATTTCTGTATTTATAAAACACAAACAACAGCTCGAATGATTTTTAAAGGAGAAGCAAGTCTATATTGATAAGGAGAAATGTGAGACACTCTCTTCATTGGGACAGAGAAAGTGAAGGGGGAATTTGATGGAGTGTTTTTTAAAAAAAACTATAAAGGGTTTTGATAAAGTGAAAAGAGAAAAAGAGCCAATTCCTCTGGTTGGGAGAATACAAACCCAAAATCAGAATACTGCAGATTATGGAAATCCGAAATAAAAACAGAAAATACGGGAAATACTCGAGTCAGGCAGAATCTGTGGGGAGTGAAAACCATTAACTTGTCAAATCTTTGACCCTTGATCAGAAAGTCATCCTGTGGTTGGGGAATCATTGATGAGGGGCCACTTTAAAACTATCTGAGACTGAGGAGAAAAGTTCAGAGAAATTTCTTTATAGAGTAGGCTCTTGGAGTATGGAATGTTTTGCCACAGTGGGTGTTTGAGGCAAAGATCATGCAACTTTTAAGACAAAATTAGAGAGATATATGAAGCAGAGGAAGATACTTGAAGCAGAGGAAATTGCAGAGCAATGTGGAAGGTGGCTGCGGGAATGAGATTTCTTTTGAATTGCTCTAGCTAAGAGCAATGAGGTGAATGGCTTCTGTGCTACAAATTTCTATGGTTCTATAGTTCTGAACATGCCAATACAGATAACTATTAAAAGCTGACTAGTAGGTTCAGAAATGCTGACAAGTCATAGACAACCCTGAATATAAATTTATGTAATGTGAAAGAAGTAATTGTGCTGATTGTGAAGCGGGACAAAGGATATTGTAACTTAAACTGAAAGTAAACCCATTCCTTCGCTTGTTTTGGAGGAAACAAAAATATAATACACAAATGCCGAAAGGGCCAATATCAGTATCGAAAGTGCAAAATTGATTTTCTGGGAGAAGTCTGAGTGTACACCACCTTCAGATATTTGTGTACATACAATCCAGACACTACCTTTTATGTTTGTTATTTAATTTAGAATTGCCATTTCCTACCAAAATGCATATTTTCACACCACTTAAATTTCATTAGCCATGTGTTTGCTCATTTCAACAGTCTGTCGATGTCCTACTGAGGCCTGTTACTACCCTCCACAATATTTACTACATTTCTAAGTTTCGCATCATCTGCAAACTTTGCAATTATACTCTGTTCACCCAAGTCCATTTCACTAATATATATCAAAAAGAGCAATGGTCCTAATACTAACCTTTGGGAAACATAATTGTATACTTCCCTCCAGTCTGGAAAACAACCCTTCGTTACTACTCTCTGTTGCCAGTTTTGCATTCATGCTGTCAGTGTCCCTTCAATCCCAAAGGGCTATAACTTTGATAGCAAGTCTATTCTCTGGTATTTTATTAAACACCTTTTGAAAGTCCATGTACACAATATCAAATGTTGCACACTCATTAACCCTCTCTGCCATGTCATCAAATAACATAATTATGTTAGAAAAACATGATTTACCTTTTAATACAATCTGTGCCAATTTCAATTGATTAGCCCATACTTTTCCAAATATTGTTTTTTTTTTCCGAATTAATGATTCAAACTTTTTCTAACATTGATGATCGGTTGATTAGCCTATAATTGTTCTTTTTTTTAAACAGGGGTATAACAGCTCCAATCTTCCACTCTTCTGGCATTAGCCCATGCCTAATTAGGATAAAAAGATTGTTTTCAGAGCCTCTGCAATTTCCACCCCTATTTCCCTAGTAACCTGGATGCATTTCATCTGGATTGAATGCTTTTTCCACTTTGCAGACTGTCAACCTTTTAATTACATCCTGTTTATCTATTTTTAATCTATCCAATATTGCTACTGCTTCCTCCTTTCTTGTAGCCTCCTCTTCTCCACTGAAGACAGACATAATTAGAGGAATTTAATGAGGCTCTCAAACATGGCACCAGGTAACTTATTGGAAATGAGCAGCTCCTTGTAAAAATTAAATGCAAATCATTAATACACTCCATTATTCTTTAGTTTTGTTCTGCTAATTTCATATTTCTTTCCCCCCAATACTTCTCTTTAAAGTGACTGCTGATG
Organism: Carcharodon carcharias; assembly: GCF_017639515.1. Taxonomy (NCBI): domain Eukaryota; kingdom Metazoa; phylum Chordata; class Chondrichthyes; order Lamniformes; family Lamnidae; genus Carcharodon; species Carcharodon carcharias. The sequence continues at coordinate 125,874,909 of NC_054469.1, read as the reverse complement.
AACACATCAGGATACTGACTTCCAACTGTGCAACAAGGGGAACCTGCACAAATTAATTTTGCAGCACAATTCTAACCATCAGATAACGAATGGTTTAATTCACCTGTACTTCACATTTCAGATGCGTCTCCTCAAATGGGTATCTGCCCTTTAATGAGATATAGATTGGATGAACAATGGAACATTAATTGTGGTTCTTTATACCGAGGCACAAGCACGGACCTAATAGATTCTGGGAGAAATTTGTTTACTCTGTGTACTACTTTTAGTAGTAGTATTACACAGACTTACTTCTATCCCCTGGAGGAAGTGAATACCTTGTAGCTAGGAATATTAAATTCCCAATCTTCCCTTCTTTAAGCTAAGTCTCTGTTATTGCCACTGTATCATAAACCTATATGGGGCCTTGTGCCTAAAGCTCACCCAATCTTATTTTCCATGATGCATGCGTATGTACTCCACAAAAATTTTCAATTGTTTTGTTTTTGCCCCTTCTCCGATTCCTCCTGTTTCTGAACCATGCTTTATGCTACTGCTATATGTCTCCCCGAGTCCTCAGTACATCTTGATTCTTCTCTCTAATGTTTCATCCCCAAGCCCATCCTCCTGCCAATTCAATTTAAACCCTTTCCCACAACATTAGTTAACCTTCTCATGAGGACATTGTTCCCAGCTCTGTTGAAGTCCCTCCTGCCTCAGAACAGGTCTCACTGCTCCAGGAACCTGAAGCCTTCCCTCTTGCACCATTTCATCTGCCACTTATTAACCTGTTTAATCCCATGCTTACTATAGCACGTGACATTGGAACTAACCTTGAGACTACGAACTTAGGTGCTCTCTATTTTAACTTCCTCCCTGGCTCTTGAAACTCTGACTGCAGACCTTCAACTGTTTACTTCCCTGTGCCATTTGTTCCCACATAGACCATGATTTCTGGTTGTTCCTCTTCACCCCTCAGAATGTTCTGCTCTTTCTCACTGATATTCTTTACCCTGGCACAGGGGAGGAGGGTTGGTGGGTCGGGCGAGGGAGGTTTTGGGGGGGGGGGGGGCAACATATTTTGTGGTACTCATACTCGCTGTCCCAGAAACACCTGTCTATTTCCACTGACTATTGAATTCCCTATGATAAATCCATTTCTATACTTTAACAACAACAGAAAATGCTGGAAAAACTCAGCAGGTCTGACAGTATCTGTGGAGAGAGAAAAAAACAAAGTTAATGTTTCGAGTCTTTATGACCCTTCTTCAGAGCTCTGAAGAAGGGTCATAAGGACTCGAAACATTAACTTTGTTTTTTTCTCTCTCCACAGATACTGTCAGACCTGCTGAGTTTTTCCAGCATTTTCTGTTTTTGTATCAGATTTCCAGCATCTGCAGTATTTTGCTTTTATCATTTCTATACTTTGCTGCGTGTCCCCATCTCTCCTCATGCAGTCATTTGTACCCCAAGTATTGTGGATGTTCTCCAGGCTGGACCCCCTCCCTCCCCCCATCCTGAGATGTGGGCACCCTAAATACTGAAAATTGCTTTGAGAGTGTCACTCTGCCCAGAGGATTCCTTTATTGTCTGCCTTTCCCTACCCTGCCAGATGGTCACCTATTTACCAATATCCTGAACTCTCTGCGGCTGACCACCTCCTGGAACCTTTGGTCCAGGATATGCAAGGTCTTCTGTATGCTCTGCAGAGGTCCTAGCTTCTCCTCAAGTTTGAAAACCTTGAGTTTGTGTTTGGGCAACTAGAGGCACACCTGCACGCATAGTTATCCAGGGCACACAGAACGTCTTGGGCACAGGGAAAACAGGCCACCGGCCTCGGCTGTCCTGCGATTTTCATAAACCCCTTTAAATTTAATCCATTACTCTGATTATTTATAAGTTTACTGTTGCTCCTTGATTTGAAGAATTTAGCACTCCCTCCCCTCTGCTCCAAATTCTCACGCTCACCAAATTTTCATTGCCATTCAGTATAACAAGGCATTTAGCAGATGCTGCTAGCTCTGTGCGCACAGTGTTGTGTAGCCTGCAATGAGTTTTGAAGTGCAAGTCTGGATATTGGGTCCAAATGTTAAGCAAAGAGGTGATGGACAAAATGTTTGTGGGTTGCATGGAGTGAGTGTGGTTTTCCCTACCTTTGAAAACTCAAAATCCACCTTCAGGTAAACCATCTGCATCTGGCTGTACTAGGAATTTTGCAATGTCCCAAAATCCCAAAGCTGTTCATCTACCAAATGAACTGACTGCTGAGTTCTCTGTTGCAAAAGTAATCTTTGTAACGTTTAAATTGCTAACTGGCTGTATTAATTATTGCTGTCAATAACTGGGATGCTGCCTTGCAGCACATTGAATTTCTTGCTGTGCTCCAGCGTTGTATTTGTTACAGTGTCTGTTGGTAAATTAGAAGATAAATAACCTTCTCCTTTATGGCACTGTTGTTGCTATGTTTTATCAAGCTGTTTAATTTCAGATTCCACAAGGCTTAAAAGAGCTATGTGTTGTACTGCTGGACTAAGAAACCAGCTTGAAACACATTCATCCCAACAACAGTCCCCATCAGTACTGCTCCCAGCTTCTATCTGCTTGTGCATCTGGAGCTACAACTCCACTGTGGATGATAATTTATGATCTTACAAGACAATGGTGAAAATGCCCACCCATGGTAAAACTCAATACCTTTAAAGCAATGGAGCTGGAATTGGTACTGATTATTATCTCCAAATGTGGGTGTTTGTTGCTATGTTACCTAGAGCGTGCATTGAAATTAGTAGATTGACCCTGAATGGTAGTGACATTAAAGCACTATTAGTAAGTGCTGAGTGTTGCTGCAACAGAAGTGTTAATGTTGATTCAGCAAACAGTCATCATGCTTAACAGTTCATCTTACTTGTGGTATTCCAATTCGTTACAATGAACCTAAGTTTACTGCTATTTAGAAGAATTGAATAACAAATTCCATGCATCTCTTGATTTGAATATAATAGATTTTGTTAGGTCGTCGTCGTCTGTCCCTCAATTTAAGGATGGCATCTACTCAGGGTCGCAAGTTTCTGCCATGGCTTCATGTGACTGAACAGGCTGATTCTCAAATAGCAAATCTATGGGCACATGGGGCAGGATATCCCATGAGGTAGTGGGATCCAGAGTGCAGAATTTGCTTCCTTTTCTTTCCTTTTCTGCTGCCGCTCTGCCTCATCTTTAAGATATTGTGACTTGATTTTTGAATGATTGGCAGACTCCATACACTCTGTAATTAGATAGTAGAGCTGAATTTTCTTTTCAAAAGCTTACATTCCACCTTCGGCAAAGGGAAATGGGCTAAGGTGTTTTACAGAATAACAATTTGGAATAACATTGAATCAGGAAAGAAGAGTTTAGGCAAATGGGTGAGACTGATGTGACTGAAAGGTCAGTCACCAATAGTGAGGTGAAGATAGGGGTGAATGAGGCCTGAATCATTGCGTTCAGAAGGTATTCTTGAGCTGAATTAGCTTTTGAGATAGGGTAAAGCAAGACCGTGGAGGTATTTGCACTCAGGTACCAATTTTAAATTTAACACCTTGAAGAATGGAAAGCTAATGGAAGTCAGCAAGCATAAGGCATTGGCACAAACGGAGGGGTTTTGGAAAAGTTGGAGTGCATGAAGGGGAAAGAATAGGAGGCCAGTCGAAAAGGACTTTGGAGAAATAGGGCTGCATTTCGTGGAGGAGGTGGGAAGGTCAAGTCAGGAAACTTATTGACCAGGCAGACCTGTCTCCTTTGAAAGGTTCCTGCCCACCATATTTTCATTTCAGGTATGCGGGGACAGAATGGAGTTGGGCCTGCCGTCTCCAGAGGCTGGCCTGAAGGACCAATGGAGATGGGTGGATGGCCAGACTGGAACGCTGGAAAACCATTTACTAAGATGTCGGCCAGATCCTCAAACCTTCACTCCTCACACCTTCATCATGCCAACCCTATACCTCCGTGTATCCTCCATAAGAACCCACCCAGTATCTACTTTATGCAGATCTCAGGAGCCAAGTGGAGATGGAAAAACATTTATTTCAGAAACCACATTAAGGATAGCTGCTCCTTTAATAACCTCAAAGTTTCAGTCAAAATTTCTATACAGCCCCCTACTGAGATAAGTGGTTCTGGGCCTTTTGAAACTCAGCCAAGCATTCATAATGGACTCACCAATAATAACAAACCTTGGAAAATTTAAATAAGTGAGTCAATGCAAATTGGAAAAAATCAGATGGCAAATTTTTTTTCTAAGCAACAATAGATGGCATATCAATCAATGAACTCAGTATTGGGTGCCTATTCTTTCTGCTGCTTCCAGGTTTGATGGAACCGACTCTATCCTGTCCTGCCTCCCTAGAGTAAAATAGTACACACGGGGTCTATTTATATGGAGGTGCGTCTACCAAGTCGGGATATTCCTAACTTCAGCTTCCCCGATCGATGATGAAAATCTGTCCTTTTGACAATGTAAACTCTGGTTAATGCAACTTTAGTAGCTTTAGAAAGATTCAATCATGAAAAATGGGCTTACTACAGACAATAAAGAAATAGCAAAGAACCCCTCAAACTATGAAATGGTTATTTGAAAAAAAATTGCTCACAATTTCTTTTATTGCATTGTTAATAATTTAAGGAGTGTAGTGACATTTCTGCATCCAAGATTGCCAGCAGTGAAATGCTGTATTGTATGGTTCCATGGTATTGTAGGTTTATTTTCTTCTTAGTTTCTTTTTCTGAGAGTGTCATATATAATTTCTTGACAATAATAGTGATGTGATCAATCCCTTTGGAACTACCAGTAGAATATTTGAACTGACTACCAGGAAAGATGTGGGAGTGAATGAGTTATCTTCCAATTTCTCTGCTTCCTTTCCCTCTGAAGAAGTGCTTTCTCCCTGTTCACTGGAATGTAGTGACAGAAATTTGTCAATAACTTCTTTAATTTCATGGATCCACCGGAGGGGATACTTTTCCACCAGGTTGCCCAAATTTTCATGTTTAATTTATGTTATGTACTTACTTGATGCAGGAGGTGCCCACCTGATCAAAATACATAAATTAGCCCCATAAGACCCTATATACAACTTCCTGACACTTTGTGCAGAGTGCAAATTCATTATTCAGCCCATTTGAACAATACATCCAGGCATGTTAAGTTTATATTTAATTCATTCTTGAGATATGAGTGTTGCTAGCAACATTTATTATCCACCCTAATTGTCTTGACATGGTACCAGAGGGCTGCCTTCTTTAACCACTGCAGTCCATATGATGCAGGTACTCTAACAGTGCTGTTGGGTAGGGATTTCAGGATTTTGAACCAGTGATAATGAAGGAACGGTGATATATTTGCAAATCAGGATAAAAGTAACTTGGAAGTGATGGTGTTCCCATGAACTTGTTGCTGTTGTCCTAGATGACAGTGGTTGCTGGTTTGGGAGGTGCTGTTGAAGAACCCTGGGCAAGTTGGTGCAGTGGATCTGGTACATAGGGCACACTGCAGATGCAATATAGCAATGACCGAGAGAGTGTATGTTCAAGTCTCTACAGAATACCAGGCCTCTGTTCAAATAGTCGTGACATTTGTATGGCTGGTCCAGTTGAGTATCTGGTATTTGATGACCCTATAAAAGTTAATAGTTGGGGAATTTGGCAATGTAAATGCCATTGAATGTCAAAGAGAGATGGCTAGGCTAGCTTTTGTTGGAGATGGTTAATGCCTGGCAGTTATGTGGCATGAAGAATACTTCCCATTTATCAGCCCAAGCCTAGATGCTGTCCAGGTTTTGCTGAATGTGGTCTGCTTCATCATGTGAGGAATTGTAAGAAGTCTGAACACTGTGTAATCATCAGCAAACATCCTCACTTTTGATCTTAGGAGAAAAGTCATTGATGAAATATCAAGGTCAAGGGTCCTTAAGGAACATTACAACAAAGAGGCTGAGATGACAGGCCTTCAAGAAACACAACCTCCTTGCAGCTAAGTATGATTTCAGCTACCCGAAAGACTTCACAATGATTTCAGTTTTACTGGGTTTCTCAGTGTCCCATTTGGCTGATTGCTGCCTTGATGTTAAGCTCAGTCAATCTCACCTCTCCTTACCCCTAAGTTCATCTCTTGCCTGTATTTGGATCAAGGACATAATGAGGATTGGAGCCAAGTGATTCTGGCAGAAACAAAACTGTTCATCAGTTAGTTGATTATTGGTGACTAACTGCCGCTTAATAACACTGAGGAAGACTCCTTCCATTACTTTTCTGATGGGGGAGACGGTGGCGTAGTGGTAATGTTGCTGGACTAGTAATCCAGAGGCCCAGGCTAATAATCTGGGGATATGGGTTCAAATCCCATCATGGCAGCTGGTGGAATTTGAATTAAATTAATATATTGGAACATAAAGCTAGGCTCAGTGATGGGGACCATGAAACTATCATTGATTGTTGTAAAAACCCATCTGCTTCACTAAAGTCCTTTAGGGAAGGAAATCTGCCATCCTTGCCTGGTCTGGCCTACATGTAATTCCAGACCCCCATCAATGTGGTTGACTCTTAACTGCCCTCTGAAATGACCAAGAAAGGTCAGTTCCAGGGCAATTAGGGATGCTGGTCTTGCCAGCAATGCCCACATCACATGAAAGGATAAATTAAAAAAAAAATAAAATCAGGCTGGGATGGATTTGACCTGCTTTTCATCAACAGATAGTCTTTGGCAATTTTCCCCATTGTTGGGCAATTGCCAATGTTGTAGCTGTACTAGAGCAGCTTGCTAGATGTGGGACTAGTTCTGGAATACATATCTTCAGCATTACAGGCTATTGTTCTGGCCCATAGTTATGTCCGGTGAGTTCAGATGTTTCTTAACATATGGAGTAAATTAAAGTTGCTGAAGAATGGGTTATGTAATGGTAAGGAGAAAGCCAAGGTGGAGGAAGGATCATTTGCACTGCATCTCCGGCTGAAGAAGGCTACAAATGCTTCAGCCTTATGTTTTGCATTCACATGCATACTCTAGCATAATTAAGGATGGGGATGTTAATGTTGCCTCCACCTCCCATTAGTTAACTAATTTTCCACCACCAATCACAACTAGATATGATAGGGCTGCAGAACTTTGATCCGATCTGTTAGTGCCCTGGATTGATGATAATGGTAGTATGAGGGATATGCCAGGCCATGAGGTAACAAATTGTGGTGGAGTATAATTCTGCTGCTACTGTTGGCCAACAGTGCCTTATGGATGTCCAACTTTGAGCTGCTAGATCTGCTCTTAATCTGTCCCGCTTTTCAGTAGTAGTGCCACACAACACAATGTAGGGTGTCCTTATTGGGAAGACAAGGCTTGGTCTCTCCGATGACTGTGTGGTGGCCACTCCCAGTTATATTGTCATGGGCACATGCATCTGTGCAAATTGATTGTTGAGCATGAACACCACTATGTGGTTCAGGACTTGGCCAGCTCCATCGGTGGTGATGCTACTGAGCTGATCCTGTTGATAAACATTGAAGCCCTCCACCCAAACTGCAAGTCTGTACCCTTGCTATCCTCAATGCTTCTTCCAAATGGTATTCAATGTAGAGGAGTACTGAAACATTAGCTGAGGGAGGGAGTAGGTGCTTGATCTAAAGGTAAAAGATATCATGGGATCTAAGGACAATGTTCAGGACTTCCAGTGCCACGCTCATCCAACTGTTTACAACAGTATCCCCACCCACCCCTGGTTGACCTGTCCTGCTGCTGGGACAGGACATACACACAAATGGTAATGGTAGAATCTTGTACATTGGCTAATTGATAGGATTCTGAGATTATGACAGTGTCAGGCTGTTGCTTGTTTAGGCTTTGAATTCAGGACAGTAGGTTGCAGCTTCTGTGAGCAGGCAAATGCCCAAGATTTCCCCTACTAGCTTAAGTGTTTGCCATCGGAGCCTCCTGTGACACCAGCAATTCTACAGGGGTATACAGCAGCAGTTCCTAATGGATGCACACTGGCATTTATGCCAAGATGTTCCCTATTCACCATGGGTAGGCAAATAGGCAAGAAAAGAAAGAAAGACATCAATGTTTATCTAGCTCTGTTCTTACCCCTATTTGCTTTCACAGGGCACAAAATTGATGTTCCTAGATTGGAACCTGGTTTGTAATTTTACAACCAAACTTGCTGCAGAATGATCACTGAAAGGGAGCAGGACTTCTTCCAGCAGGTCAGCTTGAATGACAAATTGGAGTCAACATTTGATTTAGCATTTTAAAAAAATTGAGCTCTTCCTGTATTTTGTTTCCTGATAGCTGAAAGCAAGCCAGCTTTTCATGTGGGCCAGACTGTATAGAATCAACAGAAAGGTGTTTACTCAGCTGCAGTTTTAGCAGAATTGGGCAGAGAGGATATGTTCCATCTTCATTAATCACACAGCATGCTGGCTACGCAAACAAGCTGACACAGGGGTCTTGCTGTGATGTAAACTGGGATGAGTGACTGCAAGTAGTTTCTTATTGTTACATTCCTCGTTCTAATATCAATGCTGGAGTGGTACAGATCTGGAAATAATGCCGTTAGAAACTGTAAACTTGGACCGATCAGCAAGGAGGATGCGACTGCTGCCTTGAGACATCGTGCTCCCACTATACAGTGCAGGAACTGATTGATTTTGTAGAAACAGTTTACAGCAACTTAAAGGATCATCTCAGATAAGGCACTATAAGGGCCTCATCTCTTACAGTATGTTAGTGGTGATTCCAGTGCTTATAGTCAGAGATTGCTTTGTGGGCGAAACCCAGAATTTAGACCTGAAAGACATGCTTAACATGCCCATTTTGCCCATGTCAATTTACAGCCAAATATTCTCCAAATCTCATTTAGAATGTGAACTAAAATGGATGTGAATCAGCATCAATAATCGTGCCAAGAAAAATTAGCAACAGAAATAGGAAAAGTTTTCCAATTTTTAATGTGGGTTAGACTTGCACCCAAAAAACTCATCCAAAGAAATGGAAAACAAAGACCATCTCTGAGAGAAAATTGCGGAACACTCTGAAACTTGCAGTAAAACTCCAGAAGAGTGACTTTCTTTTCCGCTGCACCCACAAAGCTAATCACAATAAGAAAGTGTTGGAAGAAGCTCACATTTGAGAACTCTAATTGTGGTCACTTTTGTAAGCAGAGATTCTTTTGTACAGTGGTTTTGATGTACAGCAAAGTAAGGCTGAGGAGATTTGGGCACAGTGTAATTACACGTTTAACTCCCTTTGCCCAAAAATCCTTGGTCTTTTAAGCCACAGAGTTGGTTTGCGGCCAGATTATGCTTACCTCTGAGCACAAAAGTGGAGCTAATGTCAGACCATTGTATTTTCAAACATTTGTTCTTCATGTCGCGGGCTAAATCCACTGTCCTGGATTATGCAGTCAGCAGGGCCACAATGGGACTTGCTGCTGACATCAAATAAATCTATATGCAAATTTACTTGCAAACCCCATGCCACAAATTTTGGCTACCTTCAGGTAGGATTCCCTCCAGGTAGTGAGGCCTAACAGCACTGTCCAGTGTGGCTGAAAACGGTAGGCAGTTGTGGCCTTGGCTTACTGTCACTGCACCAAAAAACTTTGCAAAGCAGGTTGCTGCAATAAAAAGACATTGAAAAATCAGAAATAGTAGACATGGTTAATTTTACTCTTTTGATCAGATAAATCATTTTTAAAGAAAGGGATATTAATGTCTGATATATCAGCCTAAAAAGTCATAGATTTTATATTCATGTTAAGAAATCGATCCATTTTAACTTTTAAAATGGTATGGGCCTCCTCATTAAGGACTTAACTTAAGAGGAGATCCCTTGGCCTGGAAATGTAGGTGTAAAATTTTAAAGTGCAATTCATTCCTAATTATGGGCAATAATTAGCCCAAATTTGTGCTGGTTCCATACTTATCATTTGAAGTAGTGAACCCTTGGGGTTAGCATTGGTTGGCCCCTTACAACCTTTGGATTTGTGTGATCCAGTGTGCATTCACATTCTGGATGTTGTGCTGCATCTCCAAAATCCAGTAGCAGCAAACGCTGAACACATCACTGTTACTATCCCTGCAAAATCTGACCCTATAAGCTATTCGTCCAGATCTGCCCATAAATTTTAAAGCACAACAAATGGAATTGTGAAACAACAGGATAATTGCATTTAGAAAAATCGACTACTTTATTCATATTTCATTATTTCATTGTGGCATCAAAATTCAAATAATAAATAAAAATATCATGACTTCTACCTCTGCAGCCATAGTTGGTGAATGTGTATGTGGTGCTGCACACAAAGCTGTGAGAGAGTAATCCAATATTTTCTCAACCGAAAAAAGGAGCCTTTTCCTCCCACTTCATTATTCTGATACCCATACTAAATATTTAATGCATGAGCAATTTTAACCGAGCAATAGAAACAGTATTTGAAGCAGACAGTTTGGTTCCTCAGTGGGACATTTATTTCTTCCTCAAGTACGTAGTGGGGATTCAGGCCAGAGTAAAGACCTGACAGTGTGGTATTTAATATTAATGGATGGAAAATCCTATGGGGTCTCTTTGCTCAAAGTCTTAATGATCACTGTTAACAAGCAAATTTCCACACTGGGAGCACAGATACATTTACCTTATGGCACCCAATTAAATTGTAATGTTAAGGTGTAAATAAAGCATCCGTGCTATTGATGAGGCTTATTGCCAAGTGACAGTGAGTAAATGTAAAATGGTACTTTTTTTTTAAAAGATGAGTGAGTAAGGATCTAAGCTTGAAATCAGTACATTTTGGGGGAAATGTTGGCTGATGGAGATAATGTAGACCATTCAGTGATGATGTATAATGGTAGGCCCATATGATTTTCATCCCTTAGTATTAAATACTGCACTGCCAGTTTTTTTAATCTGTGCTGAATTTCCACTACATAGTTGAGGAAGAAATAAATGTCCCACAGAGGAGCAAAGCTGTTCCAGTACAACATTGGCATCTATCCAACAATGTGAAAAATTGTCCAGGTGTGTCCTGTCCACCAAAAGCATGACAAATCCAATCTGGCCAATAACCGACCCATTAGTCTACTCGCAATCATCAACAAAATGATGGAAGGTATCTTTGCGAGTGATCATGGAAGATTCAGGCAATAACCATCTCCAACAAGGGAGCGTCTAAACATTTCCTCTTGATGTTCAATCGTATTACCATAGTTGAATCCCCCAACATCAACATCCTGTGGATCAGGAACTTACCTGGACCAGCTACCTAAATACTGCGTCTACAAGAGCAGCTCAGAGGCTGGGAATGCTGTGGTGAATGAACCACTTCCTGACTCCCCAAAGCCTTTCCACCATCGTCCTGGCACAAGCCAGGAATGTGATGGACTTCCTGGATGAATGCAGCTCCAATAACATTCAAGATGCTCACTGTTATCCATGATAAAGCGAGCTATTTGGCACCCATCTACCACCTTAAACATTCACTTCCTGTGTCACTGGCACTCCATTGCTTCAGTGTGTACCATCTACAAGGTGCATAGCGGCAACTTGCCAAGGCTTCTTCAACAGTAATTTCCAAACCCAGGACCTCTATTGCCTAGAAGGACAATCTGTAAGTTCCCCTCTAAGAACCCTGAATTGGAAATATATCACCATTTCTTCATTGTTGTTGACCAAATTTTGGGGCCTGTATTTTTATATATGCAGTATATTTAATAGAACATAAAAATATTTCTGGATATGTTAAGAGTTTCCTCACTTCGGTTTCATTTGATCGCACAAGGTTGCTTACCTAATGCCTCAATTCTAGAGTAATGCAAATGTTGGCGCCTACTTGTTAAGTTTCCAATTCCAACACAAAAAGCTGGATTTTAACATTTGGACCTGTTCACCCAGCGGGAGAAGCCAGCATCAGGTCGGGAATCCAAAGTCCATAGAGCAAGTTAGTTCATGGAGCAAGTTGCCCCATGGCTCTTTAAGCTGTTTCCTTACTGATCTGAATGTAACTGGGGGGAAGTGCAAATCAAAGTCAAGAAACTCCAAGGGTACAGGGATTATCTTCAAAGTCTTGGAAATGATCTCCAAAGCAGCGAAAGCACACATCAGAAGATGTCCTGTGAGCACAAACCTTTCACCTAGGCAAAGAAGCAATTGTTATATCTCAGTACTTAAAAGCTTTCCAGCCTCTCAATTATTCAGCCCAGTTAATCCCGATGGTCCTCATCACCTTGTTAATCCTGGCATATTTGAGAGAGTCCAGGAAACCCATGCGGCTGTAGTTAAAGACAGAATCCAAGTTCAAGGATTTGGTGAATTGCTTTTTAACTTATGTTAATGGCTGACCTGGCTGGAGGGCGTTCCCACGTGATAACAAATGTGCATGAGTTAAATCTGTAAGTCACTGGTTTCTGTCAGCTTCCTGGCATAGTGGCATTTTTTTTGCTTCTTTAACCTCCCACAAGTTGCAACATCCGTCTACCCTGGCAGATTCAAATTCAACACAAATTTTCATTCAACACTTTAAAAAAAAATCTTTCATTACTTCTCTCTCAGTGACACAATGATGAATCTACCGCCAGGTGTGACTCTAACCACGGTACATTAGAGGGATCCCAGCTTTGATTCTCCAGTCGCTGTCAGTGAACCGATGGTTTTCTGATGTTATGGATAGAATATTCAACAATTGTTGGCATCTTTATTTTACTTTCTCAAATAATTTTATTTGCGCTCTTTCTGCTGGCATGGTGCGAAGCTGGCTAATGTTCCACTCCTCATCACTATCTAGTGACACCTATTGGAAAATGATTCCTATTGGAAAGAGCGCTTACATGGAGCAGAATTCTAAGGCCCTGTCGCAGTGTGGGTGGGCTGGAAAATGTAGCGAGCAGTTCAAAAGTCCATTGACTTCGGCGGGACCAGAAAATCCCGCTGGTGGGAGGAGCAGTAAAATTCCACCTGTGATGTTTGATGTGAAGGGTATTGAGCTGGCTGTTACATACGTTCACTCCCTATGATCAGCTGCATACAGTAATTGCTTAGGACCACACTTCAAGACTACCATTTGATTGACTATATGCAAATCATAGCTGCCAAACATCTTAAATGACTGTTGAGATACTCAGAAAATTTTAGAATATATCATGTGGAAAGATATGAATTGAGGAACTTCTTTTCATTCAGGCTGACTTGATAAATCTCAAGCATTCAGTGGTGAGTTTAGGTTAATTCTTGTCCCATAATTTTCTTCATATTTCACAAAATATGAAAATGGTTATGTTTATTTATTTTAATAGCACCTTTCCTAATTGTTTTCATATTAATTTTGCACTGTGCATGGAGGTCTTATAATGCCTTGACTTTCCCATTGTGAGTATTGAAGTATGATAGGTTTTCAATCATTGTTTAAAATGTGTTCAATATTTGAAGATGGTCTTGTTAATTTGTGGTATTAAAATTACAACAATAAAATGGTTTGAAAAAAAGGGCAAAGATTCTTTCACATACTCAGTTTAGACTGACACTAAGTGGTCAAATGTAGTATTACAAGCTTTATCTAAAAATATAGTCATTTTCACAATAGGGCCTGGAGTAGTTCATTCATCCCTTCAAGGTTCTTCTGCCGTTCAATTAGATCATGGCTGATCTGTATCTTACCTCCATCCACTTGCCATGGCTCCATAGCCCTCAATACCCTTAGCTAGGAAAATATATCACCTTGAATTAAAAGTAATAATTGAGTTATGATGTTATGCATTTTGTGGGAGAAAGTTGCACACCTCCAGAACCCTTTGCATGAATAAGTGTTTCCTAGCTTCTCTCTTAAATGACCTGGCTCTGATTTTAAGGTTCTGTCCCCTTGTCGAAGGGCCTGCCATCAACGGGAAAGTTTTTCTCTCTCTATCCTATCCTTTCAATTGCCTAAAATTTTCAATCAAATTACCCCATATCTTATCCATTCCATAGAATACAAAAATAGCTTATGAAATGTCTTCTCATAATCTATCTCTTGGAATGCTGGTTAACATTCTGGTGAGTTTGTGCTGCACTCCAATCAAACCCAATGTATCGTTCCTAAGTTGCAGTGTCTCGAACAGTACAGAATACTCCAAATGTGGCCTGACTGGGGCTTAGAATAGCTCTAGCAGAACCCACTCTCTTTTCTATTAATGCCCCCTATAAACATATTTATTTTTTTTGATTATATTTGTATCTTACTACTATATTTTAGTGATCCGTGTCCATGGACCCCTAAGTCTCTTTGGACCTCCACTGTTCCTAATTTGTCACTATTTAAATAATACTCTGATATTTTGTGGCCCAAAATGAATGACCTCACAACTTATTTATGTTGAAATCCATCTGCCCCAATTTTACTCAATCACTTAATCTATCAATGTTTCTTTGCAATTTCATGCCACCATATTCATTATTTACAAAGCTATCAATCTTTTTGGCATTGGCAGACTTGGATATATGACTGTCTGTTATATTATCTAGGTTATTAATAAGTACAATGGATAGTTAAAGACCCAGCACAGATTCTTGTGAAAGACCACAAGTCACTTCCTTCCAATTTAAGTAAACACCTATTACCTTTAATTTCTCTTCTGCTGCCTAATCAATCTCCCAATCAGGCCAATAATTTGCCTTTAATTTCATGAGTTTTAGTTTCAGCTATTGGTCTGCTATGTAGAATCTTATTGCAATTCTGGATGCCCATATAAACCACATCCATTACCACCTACTACTTTAGTTACTTCCTCGTAAAATTTAATTCGGTTCATTAGCTATAGCCCGGCCTTGACAAATGTTCACTCTTGCTAATAGCTCAAATCCCTCTAAGTTTTCAGTTGCTCTGTCTTTAGTTATGGATTTCAATAACTATCTGACAACAGATGTTACACTAATAGCTGAATAATTTTCTGTTCTTTCTCCTTCACCTTTCTTAAATAATGCAAATAAACACAGGGAACTTAAATATGTGTGGTCAGTGATGGTTTGTATGTGAAGCCTGTGTACATATATTCACAAAGTGATGTGAACTTCAACTGCCTAGACCATGAGATCCGAAATTCACTGCCTAAACCCCTCTTACCTCTCTCTCTATCCTGTTGAAATATTCCCTCAAATACTCACCAAGCTTTGAGTCACCTGCCCTCACATCTCCTTGTGTGGCTTGGCATCAAGTTTTGCTGGATAATGCACTTGTGAAGTGCCTTGAGGTGTTTTACTATGTTTAAAGATGGCTTATAAATACAAATTGGTGTTGTTGTTGATCAGGGATGTAGGGGCTCCTTTGTGGATCACAGTGTACATTAAGGAGTAATTGGTACTCTGCTTAAGTTTCTGAGTATCTCTCTGAGTCACATGTTCTGCAGCTATTTTAGATGAAATGATCAGGGTGCTTTAAGATTGAGATAACATTCTGCAGGGACAGAGATATTGTTAACAGATTGCAGGATGATGTACGCATTCCTGGTCAGGTGGTCACTTTGACCTAGCTGTAATAGACTTGCATATCTGGATCCCTAAGGAATCTCATTGATAAGCTCTTTGGTCCCAGAAAATGTAAGATTGATATGAAATAGAATCATAATCCTTCTGAGTACTGCTATTGCAATTCTTCACATAAAACACCAGCTTCTTCTAGTGAAGAAAAGTTGCTGTATGTAACCCAGCCTCCTGAATCCAAATTGGGCATTTTATCATTTTCTTTTGGTAAATTATGTTTAAACTTTACCTGTTTATGCCCTACAGCAGCTGTCGGAGTTTGAATTTTAATTTGATATAAAAATGTGTATAGGAGTTGTCCATCATCAAATGGGTTCCATTCTGCTTTGTGGTCCTACAGGGAGAAGCTCCATGCCAAGCAAGTGAATTCATAAAATGTAGCCTGTAAAACGAATACATAAAATGCTGGAAATATGCAGCAAGCCTGCCAACTTCTAAAAGGGAAAAAACAAGCTAATGCTTTGAGTGGAGTCTCTACTAGAATAAAATGAGGATGAGTGAAGATTATTTTTTTTCTAAATTCATTTTGAAAAATTCAACAATTTGTTCTTTAACGAGCAGCTTATTCTTTGATAAATGTGCTGATGTTCTGTAAAATTAAAAAAAAAGATGTTTTGAAAACCTACCCAGTAGAAATAATATTTTTAAGCTGCAGACATTATTTATACTCAGTTGCATAATAAATCAATAAGCTCCATTCCCCTTGAAGCACAGTAACATCTTCTATTAAGTTTTCCCAAATGTAAACTGTTGTCCAGGTCTTCCGGTCAGTGATGTAGCGGACCCACCTGCTGCTGATTGCGATTCAAGCTGCCCGCTTACCATTTTACACTGGAGTCTTTGCACATTCTGGTTCTGGCTCCAATTTGAATCCAGCAACGAACAGAGTCCACAAGTAGCGAGTGTAATTGCAGCAGAGCCATACTCTTTTTTGTCATGAGCTCCCAAGTCACGGCCCTTAAAATCTGTCTTTAGTTCATTGATCTACACTGTTTTAAATGGAGCTGTCAGCTTTAGAAAATGCACACAAGCTCACCCCCGACAATGCTCATTCCCTCCCTCACTCCGCGACATGCTCACTGCCTTCCTCACCACCCCCCCCGACATTCTTTGTGCCCGCTCATCCCCCAACATTGTTCACTCCCTGAAAACGCTTATCCTTCACCCCAAACAATGCTCATTTCCCCTCCCGTACACCCAATGTCAATACTAACTCTTCCAACATCAGCTGGACAGGAGCCAGGAAGGTGAGTCGGGAGAGTGAGTGAACATTGTTGGCAGAGGGGGCGTGTAGTTGAACATTGCTCACCCTCCCAACAGCGTTCGACCCCCAAGCCCCCATTCCCACAATGTTCGACCCTAATACCCCTCTCGACATTGTCGGGAGAGGGAGGATGGGTGAGCAATATTGAGGCGGGATTGAGGTTTAACATTGTCGTGAGTGGGGTGACATTATGTGGAATAATAATGCGTTCTCTGGAGGGAGCAAGGGATTCACTGCGCTGAAGGACAAGTAAGCCATCCTGAGCAATGGTAGCAACTGACCGTGGAAAGGAAAGTAGTGATTCATAGACTGGTAGAAAATTCTCCCATGCAGTTTTTCATAAGCTTGTGCGCAAGGTTTTCTGTGCACTGCAGCTTCTATTTCACAAGACAACCAGGCGATTTAATAATTATGCAAAACAAAAACAAAAATAAAAATACCTGGAAAAACTCAGCAGGTCTGACAGCATCTGCGGAGAGGAACCAGTTAACGTTTCGAGTCCGTATGACTCTTCAACAGAACTAAGGAAAAATAGAAAAGAGGTGAAATATAAGCTGGTTTGGGGGTGGGGGGTGGGGGTGGGACAAATAGAGCTGGATAGAGGGCCAGTGATAGGTGGAGATTGCCAAAATATGTCATAGAAAAAAGGACAAAGAGGTGTTGAAGGTGGTGATATTATCTAAGGAATGTGCTAATAGGTGACATTATGGGTAGAAAGCAGGACAAGCAAGGTACAGATAGCCCAAGTGGGGGTGGGATGGGGGGAAGGGATCGAAATAGGCTAAAAGGTAGAGATAAAACAATGGATAGAAATACATTTAAAAATAATGGAAATAGGTGGGAAAAGAAAAATCTATATAAATTATTGGAAAAAAGGGGGATCGGAAAGGGGGTGAGGATGGAGGCGAGAGTTCATGATCTAAAATTGTTGAACTCACTATTCATTCCGGAAGGCTGTAAAGTGCCTAGTTGGAAGATGAGGTGCTGTTCCTCCAGTTTACGCTGAGCTTCACTGGAACAATGCAGCAGGCCAAGGACGAACATGTGGGCATGAGAGCAGGTGGAGATTGCCAAAAAATGTCATAGAAAAAAGGACAAAGAGGTGTTGAAGGTGGTGATATTATCTAAGGAATGTGCTAATAGGTGACATTAAGGGTTTGTCCTTTTTTCTATGACATATTTTGGCTATCTCCACCTATCACTGGCCCTCTACACAGCTCTATTTGTCCCACCCACCACCACCCCCCCCCCCACCCTTATACCAGCTTATATATCACCTCTTTTCTATTTTTCCTTAGTTCTGTTGAAGAGTCATACGGACTTGAAACCTTAACTGTGTTCCTCTCTGCAGATGCTGTCAGACCTGCTGAGTTTTTCCAGGTATTTTTATTTTTGTTTTGGATTTCCAGCATCCGCAGTTTTTTGCTTTTATCTTAATAATTATGCAGTTGGGCACTGAGGAAAACAGCAAGTTTGAATCTGTTGCCTTGGGTCACACTCAGGGTGGATGTGATGCCACGCTTCTTAAAAGTGCTATCTGTGAAATCCAGACTTAATTGTCTAGATGGGGAAGGATAATGGTTTTAGCAGATGAAAGAGCAGATTGTGCCAAATGGAAGCTTGTGCAGAGATCATCTGTCCATTTGACATTGGATTGATGTCCAGCAGGACCTCCTTCCAAGAGGGCTGAATAAGAGGCACACTGAGGAAGGGCTCTTGGAAGGCTCCAATGAATGATCTCATGTCAAAAACCTTCTTCACTGGAAGGCAGGTAGAGAGGGTGGCCACATGGTATGGGCTAGCTTGCAAGGTGCCCTAGGCCAAATTCATCCCAGAATAGTTGTGGCCTTCGGGCAGATGATAGCCTTAGGTGCAGGTCACATCATGACAGAACATATAGTACACATTGCCAGTTGTGCAGAAGTTCTTCAGGACTGTTACTATCACAGTGGAGGTCATCCGCAAGCTCAATGATGATGCCTTCCTCTAGAAGATCACAGAAGACACGGCATGTCAATTCCTCAAGGATGGTTTCAAATCTGGGCATTCCCAAGGCAGATTGAGTGTATACATGTTTGCCTTTGCATGATGTGATCACTCTACAGTACTTCAGGGAAGATCGTGCTAATGGAATCTGGTTAAAGATGTTGGTTAGATCTGTTGCAATGATGTATTTTCACCTTGTGTAAGGTCAAGTCAACATCTGACATGAATAAAGGTTGTGGCTTACAGCAGCACCCAATATCAGCGCATGCTATGACAGGTCAAAAATGCTTATTTGACGAGTTCACGAGAAATTGTGGGTCAAGGTACACCACAGTGATCCCCACATCATCTACTCCAGCAAAGGCTTCAAGGTTTTCAACTTTTTATTGAACTCTTATTTTTTTCTTGCACTGGAGAAGGTGACCTTTTGTGTTGTGGAGTTTGCATGTGCCCCTGGTTGATACTAGCCTTGAAGGGTTCAGCTTTTCCATTATAACCTGGGAATGCTGGATCAAAGATGTCATCATACTCTTGAAGGTGTGTGTGGAGCTGAGAATGTGTGTGCGCTGAGGCAGGATGTGATCTGGATTCACAAGGACAGACTCAGAAAATAGCTGATGGTGCTTATGTTTGCATTACTTAGTAAATGGATCTGTCATGTTGTCCTGACAAGGTTGAGAATGTTGTTTGCTAGGGATGAAGAAAGGTCATATCTGCTCATTGCAAGACAGGACTTGCAGTTCATGGGAGAGTTTTGCTATGCAAACCTTGTCAGCTACACTCGTCAAAATATATGGTGGAAGCCAAATGTTGGCTGGCTTGGAACCCTTTTGGTTCTGAAGAAAGACAGGATGGTTCAACTGCACATGTTGTGAGGCCTGCTATGTCATCTTCATCAAATCTTCTGGCTAGATTTGTTGTTGACCCTGATGGAGTGCCAAGTACATTTGCCCGTCCCAACCTGCATGGGCTGGAGGAAGCATGAGATTGATAAACTTGGATGGTGGAGTCACCAACCAGCCCAAGGCATTTAGCTGGTTGAATTGACACATCATTGGTTTCCATGAATAGAGTGTCAGCGAGTACCTCAACATCAAGGGCCACTATGACCAGGCTTCTGATGGAAGGCTATGATGGTCTCTGCACAGAGAACTGTGTTTCACCAACAACATTTAAATGTGATGAACCATCAACCTGTTGATCAGATTGGGATGCAGTTTTAACTGGGACACTGGGTTTCATAACTGTGGACTCACAGATCATGTTGCCAGTGGCATCACTGTCAATGGTCACTGGAACAGAATGGTGCTCGAAGAATGTGTCTAAGCCGGGTGACTGACAAATCTGGACATGAATTGCAGCTGATTCCAACAAACCACCAGCAAGTTTTTCATCCCTTTTGTCTAAACAAGTGTCTGCAATGATACTGTTATCATAGGATTGCAGCTATCCTATGAGCTTTAGCCATATTGGTTCTGGCAGAAAATTAGACTTGCTGAGGACATATTTATTTGGTTGATCCTCTTGCTTACACAATGGACACAAGACCTGTTGTGTATGTGAAGGAAGGGACTTATGGAGTCAGGCCTTCTTATGCAAGGGCAAAACTGTCGGGTGTTCCCGGAAGAAGGAATCTGCAGTGCGGAGAACCTTGGCATCAGCAGATGCACAAATTTCATGCACAAGGCTGGGAGATCTCTGGCTTGATGGATGCCAGGATCCATGACTTGAGTTAAGTGCAATACCTCTGCTTCACTAGATATGGTAGACTAGGCTGAATAAATTGCAGTCAACATAGGACCATTACGTTCCCCAGTGATCTCTTCATCCTCATCAAGAAACAGACTGTGATGACTGAGCCCACTTCACAGCAAGAGGTTTTCCTCAAAGATAGCCATCAGATGTTGATACAGATCCTCATAACTTTCAACTGATTACATTCTGAAATCAGCCCGGTCTAAGAGCTGGGCACCCATGGCCTGGAAACCAGAATGCAGGTGGATAATGTGCCATATTGAAGCAAGTGAGGTTGATGCTTTAATTATAGAATTGGGTGATACACCAGTGCAGTAATTTGCTATCTGCCTTAGGAAGGACAGAAATTGGCAGCAAAGTGGAGAATGGAAATGACAAATGACAGGAAGCTCAAGGTCATGCTTGTAGACTAAGCAGAGGTGTTCTGCAATCACCCAGTTAATTCAGGAATTTTACACTAATCTGGTATTACTTGGTCACCATAGCAGATACTAGCTTTCTATTCCAAATTTATTTAAAGAACTTAATTTAAAATACTCAGCTACCGTCGTGGGATTTCTTTCAAGATTGTTAGTCTAGGCCTCTAGATTATCAATTCAGTAACATCATCACTGTGCTCCAGTTCCCATTTGCACAAGTGTCCTTATACAGTTGACCATCAATTCTCTGCTGGAAAGGATGGTCTCCAGGTTCTGCACAAAGCCTCTGTCAAGTTGGTGCTGGACTCCTCCTTGCTCCTTTACATTGCATACAGGCTTTCTGACAGTTTTTCTGAAGCACCAAGCATTTTAGTGTGCATATCCATCAGCCTTCTTTGGCAATTTACTGCATTAAAGTGCTCGTTTGAGTTCTCTAGAGCACAACTCACGTGTGATCTTGTCCAAGGCTGGCATCTCCTCTACCCTTTTCCCTTGCCCTCACTGTAGGCCACATGTGTCTCACTACAGGCAGATTCTGCTTATAATCTATCCCCCAAAGTTTGTATATTGTCAGTGTCTCAACTCGTGGCTGCAAGTGTGAGAGTAAGTGACATGAGTGAGTTTCTTCTTCATTACTGTCTTCCAGTTCTTCCAATTCTTCCTGCACCCCTTGGGCATCTGAAGGAAGAACTGCGCAAGAGTAGGGTCATAGTGGGGTAATCTGTTGGGGTGGGTATGGGGGGAGACAGAAAAAGCAAGAGATGAAGGCTTACACCATCTGCAACTTGTAAATCAGAAGAGCTTGTGGGATGAGTGGGAGGGCTTTAATTTTTTTTTACAGGATGTCACCATCACTAGCAAGGGCAGCATTTATTATCCATCCCTGTGATGTGAGGGGGATTCAGTATGAGGATGCTATTATTTTCGATTGCTTCAGAGCTATCACTGGCCATGGTCTAATGCTGACCACACCAATAATGGGGACCACTGTCTCCTCCATTAGCATTAGAATGGCAGCCATGCCCTTCCTCCACTGGTTAGGTGCTGCTGCCTCTGGTTGTGTGCCACTGTGTTCCTGCAAGAGAGAGGGAATTGTGTCAGTGCACGTTGTGAAATGTGTTCGGATGATGTGGCTATCATGGTTAGCTAACTGACAATGTGTGAAAGCTGTCAGATGTTGGCATGAGGTTTGCAGCAGGGCTGTGTGTGACAGTGTAGTGAAGTTTATGAATGTTATGAATGAGTCATGATTGATAGAGATTGTTGCTAAGTGAGTAATGGGGTGTGGTGTATTTAGCAGTTTGTGAATCTAGTGATGTGGTTTTTGGAGTATGCCATTTGAAGATGAATTTACTGACCTTGACCATTTGTGTGAGCTCAATGAGTTGTACATATTCAACACATTGAATATCTCGTGGCTATGCATGCACTTCCTCGTGGCTAGATTCCTGGCATTTCCCACCACAACAATCTGGTCCCACTGCCTTTGTACAGGTTTTCAGGAGGACCTCCTGGCCTTTTGTGGATAGAGGACCTTTCATATCTGCCTCCTCATCCAAGGGATTCAATGCAAGTGTCAGAGAATCTTGTCCTGTTCTGCCATAGCTCAATGATCATCTTGCTCACACACTCTAGTGTTACTAGTTCTAGCATCTCTAAAGCCAGGTGCAGCCTGGCTTTAATTATTGCAAGCTGGTTTTAAGTGGGGATAGTGTTACACAAACTTGGGGCCCCTACAGAGTGTTGCATGTCACTCAGTAGTGCATTTAGTGCTGGTTGCACGCAACTATTCTCCAGATCAGCGGGTGTGAGTTAATTTTACATTGAGATACTATACCTGTTTTCAGGCCCTGTCCAATTTCATGGCCACAATATCTATTCATTTAACTTCACATCCTACTTTGCACATGCTAACCCAGTCACCTTTCTCAGCATGGCATTCCCGTGGCCTATTGAAATATGCAATCAATTGCTCACTATGGAACTGGAAGAAGTGCTTGTCATTATTTCGAGTTTTTAAATAATTTAACATCTTCTTATAGGTTTAGGAGGTTCTAAGCAATTGATAAAGATGGGCTGACTTTACATGACGTAAGATGTGACCAAGTATGATGTAGAATTTAAAGTGAAGCAAAGACATTTTGGTTTCCTTAACATGCTGCAATAAACAAAGCTTGAAATGTTTTGTGTTAGTTCTGCACATAAATGCTGTCCTGCAGACAGTAAATCAAAATGTGCATGTGGTGAAGCAATTTTTTTCTTCCTGACTTTTTCACTAATTCCCTCTTTTCCACCCACCACCTCTGAAGGTACTGACTCCATTCTGGGCTGTGGTTTTATGTTACACTGCAGTACCTTATCTAAGTAGCCATTTGTCATGTACGTTCTGAGACATTTTTTTTGTTGACAATTCAACTAAATCGCACAACCAAACCTGACCCTGTAATTGTCCAACCTCCACCCACATAATTTTTCAGTAAGAGGTTACTGAATAGAATTCCAGACCTAAGTATCTTTTAAATTCTGATATGTTTAACTCAGCTACTCACTGTCTTAATAAATCAAGCCATTAGGGGCCATGAAAAACTAAATTGTTACAAAACTACTGATCAAAAATGTGTTCCATTAACAGAGCGTTCTTGGCAACAGGACAAGCTCAGGATTTCTATTTCTCATTCCTGGCTTTTATTTTCTGTGCATGGAAACCATTGGTGGAAGTTGTTACTGAGAGAAAAAGCCCAAAGGATTTGATGTCCATTTGATTGAAACTCCAAATGAAAATAGCATGAATATTAAAACAAGTGCTGCCTTCAAGATAATGCATTATTTATAATCACATAGTATGATATAAATTCTGCTGAAACATATTATTGCACTAATTCTGTTTTGTTTAAAGACTATATATAGTCATCAGCACTGCATTTAAAAGAAATGGATCATGTCCCACTAATGTTCAGGATTTTTTGAGGAGATAAAATAGCGGAATAAAGCTATCCAGTTTCTGCATTCTACTTAGTCTTTCAGAAAGCAATTGGCTAAGTTTGCCATGTGAAACTGTTAAAGAAGGTTATGATACCTGCATTTAATGGCAAATAGGTGACATTGGAATGAAAAGCAAAAGCTGAAAATAATTTAAAAGGGGCTGTCTGGAGATAGTAACAATAAACTTTGTAACCCTGTCACACACAGTCATGAATGGTCGTGGCCAATTTAACAATGAGCAGGAAGAAGAAGCTCCATGAACATTCCCACCCTCAATGATGGTGGGGCCCAGCACATGAATACAAACAACTAAGCAACAGTGCAGCAATTCTATACTGAACTTCAACCTAATTGTATGCTCAGGACTGAGGAAAGCACCCATCACCTTCTCACTCAGAGGCAAAAGTGCTCCCACAGAGCCAAGGCTGACACTTAGCAATAAAATTTAGCCTACATTGCCAAGAAATTTATTTTAAAGACAGAGAATAAATTGCAGACAGATTATTTTCACAAAAAATATTTAAAAGAAAAATTCAGAAGAATGAAAACGTGTCAAACAAAAACACTACAGTAGTAGTGTAGACATTACGAAATAAAATTCCTCCTTCAAGGTATTTAAGAGTTGCTGCACCCACAGAGTTTCCCTTGATCCCATTCCAATGCCCCTTCCTGGCACAAATATCAGGAAATTATGTTTGATCATTATTTTTGGGACCTACATGAATCTCATGGAGGAAAAGGCCTCAAACAATTCAGTTGATTAAAACTAAAAGAGTGCCGAGTTCCAGCCCAAAAATAATTCTGTCTCAAATCTCTGCCCCCTTAGTGCCACTGAAATGCCTATTCTCTTAGGGGCTTTCCCAAAAGTCAATATGGAGAGCTTGTAAGAGTTCTGCTGAGGTCTAATAATATGTGAAACTCTAAAGGTAGCCTGACACAGATTAAACTAACTGACTTTTACCTGCATTAGTCCCATTTCCATTTTTGCAGATAGTTATTGCATTGGGTATTCTTGAGTCCTTTGGCACACATAAGAACCTGCTTGACTGCCTTTACTGGCATTAAGAGGGAGATAATGGCCTCAAAATGGAGTTGGTAACCTTCCAACAATAACAGCTTGCATTTATGTAGCACCCTTAATGCAGTAAAACATCCCAATATGTTTCACAGGGGTGTTATCAGACAAAAAATGACACACAAGGAAAATATAGGATGGGCAACCAAAAGTTTGGTCAAAGAAGTATGTTTTAAGGAACATTCTAAAGAAGGAGAAAATGATAGGCTTATGGAGGCAATAACAGAAATTGCGGACTAGGCAGCAGAGACATAGGCGTCAGTGGTGGAGGAGTGAAAATCAAGGATGCACAAAAAGCCAGAATTGGAGGAGTACAGAGAACTCAGAAGTTTGTTGGTGTGGAGGAGATTGCAGAAATAGGAAAGAGTGAGGGCCTGAATGAATTTGAATGTAAGAACGAGAACACCTAGTGAACTGAACTAAACGGCCCCCTAGATTAGCTTTAATAGTTCACAAATGTCTTGTTCACACGCACATGGTTGGCAGTAAAGTTTGAGCTGTAATAAGGTCCTTAGTTTGGATTTGACTTGACAACGTGAAATAAATGGGAAGTTTGTGACCTGATGTGCAGGGGATGTTATTGTTTAGAAGGTGGCATAATTGGGGCAAGAAGAATAAATATAGACCAGAAACCTACCTGTGTCAGGTGGGCTGGGTGGGAGTGGGCGGGGGCGGGTGCAGAGCTGATCGCTGCTTGCGCCGCTATTTAACGTGGGCGAGCCAATTAAGGAGTTGCACAGCCAGTAGCGCTCAGCCCTACCTGTGCAGGTGGGGGGAGGAGGGAGAGTTGGGGCTTGCACTCTTTTGCATGCGAAAGAGCTCAGGAATTGCCTCAGGGAGATTAAGTTGATAGTACAAATTTTTAATAAATGATCTGAAAAATTATTTAAACATGTCCCCTCATGTGACAGTGTCACATGAGCTGGGACATGTTTGTGCATCTCACAAATTTGATTTAATTATTTTATTAAACTTTCAAGAAACCTCAGCCTGCCTGTGGGTGAGGTTTCCTGAAAAACGCGAAGGCCGCTTAGGGATTTTGCCTGCCCGCCAATCTTAAGGTTGGACGGGCAGCACTGTTAATTGGCTTAATTAGTTTCCTAATGGCCTTAATGGGCCTTTGACAGTTCGGTGGGTGCGCAGCCGCCTCCAGTGTGACTATCTAAATGATGCACGATGACGTCAGGATGCACGCCCGACGTCTTCACGCGTCATTTTGCATGTTGGTGTGTCGGGCCCACCTCCGCATGCTGATGGCAATATTCTGGCCATATAAGCTGAAGAAATAAATAATTTAGTTTTATATTCCTCCTTTCATATCCTCAAGGCGTTCTATAAAACCATAGAATTCTAAGCCTAGAAAGCTAATCACTTCACTGTATCTGTGCTGTTTTGTGCAGCAATCCAAAACTAGTTCCTCTGCTCATCTTTCCACCTAGCCCTGGGCTAATTTTCACCTTCAGCACATCTGTGTCAAACTGGCAGAGTGGATTGTCCATCATTATAGACTCTACTTGATTTGTAATAGAAATTAAAATTGGGCACTTGATCAATTCTGTCAATTTACCACTCAAGGAGTGAAGCTGAAGATTATCTGCTCCCTCCCCGTGTCGCTACCTCTGCTTTAAATGATTATTCACATGTGCGTTAAGAATGCGCTATTCTGTGCATTACCTAATCTCTGTGGTGAAGCATTCCATGCTCTAACAACTGTGTGCAAAGAAATTTTTCCAAACCCCCCTCCTCATGTCAATTTTAAATTGATGTCCCTTGTTGCTGATTCCTGAACAAGAGGAAATAGCCTTTTCTTATTCACCCTATCAAAACCATACCCAATTTTAAAAACCTCCTCTTAGCTTACCCTGTTTGAATTGAAGTTACCCTAATATTTAAATTCTCTGCTCATAACTATAATTTCTTATCCTGGTCATTCATGCAGTTTATTCAGCACAGCTTTTAATGTTCTTTCTGTAACATAGTGCCCAAAATTGCAAAATATATTATAATTGTGGTCTATTTCTTGTGCAAATATATTATCACCCCTTTGAATTTGCACTGTATTCCTATTCATAAAATGAAAATGCAGTTGCCCATTTTTATGAATTATCACAGTAAAAATTTATTGTATATTGAGTTCATGTAGACAGGTAAAATTTTGTGGAAATTGCACTGGATTTGTTTTAGAAACATTTTATTCAATTTGAAATATCAGAGGTTCAAGAGTTCAACCTGTCCAGTCAGTAAAGATGTAACATAAACATTTGTTGCCCATTTTTATGATTTATCACAGTAAAAATTTATTATATATTGGGTTCATGTAGACAGATAAAATTGTGGGAAATGTTCAATAAAAAGGTGGGAGGGCACAACAAATTGTGGACGTACCTCAGACAACTCAACACTCAACTAGCTTTAAACATCAATGGTTCACTTTTTGCTTTAAAAGATTGGAATTTTGTGGAAATTGCACTGGATTTATTAGAAATATTTTATTCAGTTTGAAATATCCGAAGTTCAAGAGTTCAACCTGTCCAGTCAGTGAAGATGTAAAATAAACATGAATTGTGGATGATCAGCTCATGAAATTGAACTGCTCAAATCTGGTTTTGACTTCAAATTGAAAGTGCTTGCCTTAGAGGGAGTGTAGCAAGGGTTCACCAGACTAATTCCTGGGATGAAGGGATTGTCTTATGAGGAATAGTTGAGTAGATTAGGTTTAAATTCCCTAAAGTTCAGAAGAATGAGGTCATACAAAATTCTTACAGGGCTAGCTTGACACAGTTGATTCTGGGGTGTTGTTTTCCCTGGCTGGGGAGTTTAGGACTAGGCATCATAATCTCAGAACATGGGGTCAACCATTTAGGACTTGATAGAAATTTATTCACTCAAAGGGTTCTGAATCTTTGGAATTTTGAACCCCAGAGACATGTGGATGCTTTGCCAATGAGAATCAAGTCAGAGGTCAAGAGATTTTTGGTCACTAAGAGAAAACAGAGGTATGGGGATAGTGTGGGAAATGTTAGCTCAGGTAGAAAACATGACCTTAATGAATGATAGAGCAGGCTTAAGGGGTTGATTGGCCTAATCCTTCTATTTTTTATGTTCTTATGGTTAATTGAAAAATGAAGGCAAGTGGGGGACAGTGAGGTAATTCATTGCATTCTGTAGAGACTTTAAAAAAAAAGATGCAAAGCATACTACTCGATTAGCATTCAGCTTCCCTAATAATTGTAATAGCAGATTTATTGATACAATCGGTTCTTAATTTTATAATAATTAAACATTTGAAATGTACATTATTTCTGCTACTATTATCTTGAATAGAAAACCTGCAGGTACTTCAAAAGCCATTAAAGAACTTTGTCCTCAGTGAATTAGTGAAGAAAAACATGCATCTGCCAAAATGATTTGAAAAATCATGTTTCGTTCCCTTTAGGACTCAAGAATTCTGAAACGAAGAATGAGCTGCAGATGATTAAAGGAGTCCCATCTCTTTCTGTAACATCTTCCCTCATCAGCACCGATGAGTCAGACATGGTTCAATTGAAGGATATTGTTTGCTACCTGTCATTACTGGAAGGAGGACGACCTGAGGACAAGCTAGAATGTATGTATACTATGTATAGTATTAACTTCATCAGCAGTAAAGCCCTTGGATATTATAGGCATGTATTTTTCTTAGAACTTGAGCAGCAATTCAGCGAAAATGGTGATAGATATGTAAATGTTACTGATCATCTGCTGAAGTTATGGCAATCAATTGAGAGATGCCATAAGGAAAGTTCCATGGATAGTGTTGTTTTGCAGTGCTTATAATAAAGTTGAAATGCTATTGATCTACCCATCTGTTTGCACACTGGGGAGCACAATAATACCATTTCAAGGTTTTTCATTGAAATATGTAAAAATAAATATACTTGGAAATATGCTTTTCACTCCAATTTTCTTCCTTTCTCTGCCCTCCTGAAGACATTCATTTGTCATTGGGATATGGGTCCACAGCTCTCAGTTGCCCTCTGGTACTTTTAAATGCCTTTGACAATGTGAGCCTTGTTAGTGAGTAAAGGCAGGCTGCTTGGCCCCAGGGACCTTCACAGCCAAGCGCCATTCTGTCTCTACCCAATATCCACATAATAATTCCACTTCCAAGAATAGTCATTGGATATTGATCAGGAGAAGAAACCGGAGGCCAGTTGTACTGTCCCTATTATCTTGGTTTTGATCAGTTAACTGTGTGCAGGCTAGCAATTATCTCTTTGATATGTACAGATCAGTTATTTATTACCTTAACCAGATAGGCGGCTAATATTTATAGATACAGGTTTACTCATCAGAGTGTATTTTCAGAATGTGTGCTACAGCAAGGTGCCTCACTTGGCAGCTGTGCACATCGGCAAATAGTGCTGGAGGCCCCGATTTTTGATTATGTATTGTCAATAGGCGAAACTCCTCATCTACATTTCTTCTTAGGAAAAATATCAATGCTTAATGCTAACATCGAATTTTGTAAATGTATATTCTGTACGTTCTGATCTGTGCGTGGCTGCCATTTACATGACCGATAAGTATACAAGCTAAAAAGTAAGCTAAAAAAGAAAGAACAGTGGATAGAATTTAATGGAAAGAGTTATTGAAAGATTTTAACTTAGATTTGATTAAAAACAAACATGACACCACAACTTGATTTTTAATTTTTTTTGGAATATAGACTAACTTATTGAGATTCTAAATCACATTGAAGTTTTGAAGATATTTGATATGAAAGGTGACTTTGCTGAATACATACAACCACCTGGAGCCTCAGCTACAACAAAACAAAAATAGCTGGAAAAACTCAGGAGGTTTGACAGCATCTGTGAAGATGAACACAGTTAACGTTTCAAGTCCATATGACTCTTCATCGGAAGTCCACCTG